>NC_081204.1:262437-862437 GCF_902713425.1 Acipenser ruthenus | reverse complement strand
GACTGGAGACACCTGGTACACAGAGACACACACACACACACACCCCACCGCAGGACTGGAGACACCTGGTACACAGAGACACACACACACACATACAGGACTTGAGATGCCTGGTACACACACACACACACACACCCCACCACAGGACTGGAGATACTTGGTACACACACAGAGACACAAAGGGAAATGCACACCTCCCCACCGATCAGGAGATACCTGGTACACACAAAGCTTCAGACGTTTAACCTGTTTTGTACTTTCTTGAACTGTATGTAGGTCTCAAATGGGCAGTTCTGAATGGAACACATGCTATTGCAAACATGGAACATGCCTTGTAGTGTTGACTGTATTCTCACTGTAGCCCTGTCTGTTCACTCTCCCTGTGTCTATGCTCAGGTGTATCTACCCTACCTATGACTACACTCACTGCCTGTGTGACTCTATCGAGCACATCACCCACTCTCTCTGCACCAAAGAATTCCAGGCCAGGTAAGCACCATGCTGTCCAGCCTGAATCAGAGCTCAAACACAACCCTGCTGTAACTAAACTCAAAGACTTTCAGGGTCTTATAATGTGGGGGATGCAGCGCTAGATAGCAAGAGCCATTCTTCACTTTGAAATGATACAGGGGCTTTCCTAAGACTGTGTTAACTGGAATTATGTATCCTACACTGAGCCATCAGTTTGCTGTTTAGATTGTGGTTATTCTTTCCTGTACCAATATAGAGGTCTGCAGTGTTGCAAGAGTTAGAGACCATAATAATAATAATAATATTATGAAGTTTTCTGAACGTGATTAGCAGTGTGATATGTAGGAGTGCTGATTCTGATGATGGTCTGACAATGTGATTGTGATTTGTCTTTGATGTATTTCATGACTTTTCTCTCTGTGCCCCTGCGTCTCTCTCTCTCTCTCTCTCTCTCTCTCTCTCTCTCTCTCTCCCTCTCTCTCTCCCCATCTCCCTCTCTCTCTCCCCATCTCCCTCTCTCTGTGTCAGACGGTCCTCGTATTTCTGGCTGTGCAATGCACTGGATGTGTACTGCCCTGTGCAGTGGGAGTACGGCCGCCTCAACCTCACCTACACTGTGGTGTCCAAGAGGAAGATCGTCAAGCTGGTGGAGACTGGGGCTGTCAGGTGAGGGGACCTGGGGTGGAGAGGTGAGGGGACAGGGGGGGGGAAAGGTGAGGGGACTTGGGGGGCGGTCAGGGAACTGGGGTTGGGTTGGGTTGGGTTGGGTTGGGTTGGGTTGGGTCGGTATTCCATGGCATCTCGTTGAAACAGTCACGGGATTTGAATTGCATTAGTATTTCCATATCTCATGTTACTGTACAGTACAGTGTGTTGCAATGCTTGTGTTCTGTGCAGGGACTGGGATGATCCCAGACTCTTCACTCTCACTGCGCTGAGGAGGAGGGGCTTCCCTGCTGAGGCCATCAACAACTTCTGTGCCAGGGTGAGAGAGAGGAGAGCTGCAAAATCAACGTTCTTACCTCCTTAATAGAGCTAATGCCCCCACTCCCCACTTTGTGCTGAGTATCTAAGCTTTTGGTTCTTTGCCTGCGTGTTCATTTTGCACTGAGCACTTCCGCACGTTATCTGTACACCATTGATGCAGGAATAAAATGCACAGATTTCAGTAAACGAGTTCAGTTTTTTTTCACCTGACTCTTGGTTTATTAGTGTCTGCTCTGAAAAGACCAATGTAAAAAATGACAGGAAAACAAAATATCATCTTTAAGCTCTAAAAATGTGAACTCTGTGGCAGCTTTGATGCCATGGTAACTACACTAATTTATTTCTATTTAAAACTATGAATGTGCTTGTGGTGTCATTTACTACACAGTTAATGATGTAACAATCTACTGTTCCTTTCTGTTTTGTTTTTTTTTTGTTCTGCTGCGGTGTTGGCAGGTGGGAGTGACGGTTGCCCAGACGACAGTGGAACCCCACCTCCTAGAGGCGTGTGTGCGCGAGGTTCTGAACGACAGTGCCCCGCGAGTCATGGCTGTGCTGGAGCCACTCCGAGTCACCATCACCAACTTCCCTGCCCCTCAGCAGGTACGTGTGAACTAGGGCTAAACGAGCTCCGACAACAAGCGCTGAGAGAGCCAGCATCTGAACGAGCTCCGACAACAAGCGCTGAGAGAGCCAGCATCTGAACGAGCTCCGACAACAAGCGCTGAGAGAGCCAGCATCTGAACGAGCTCCGACAACAAGCGCTGAGAGAGCCAGCATCTGAACGAGCTCCGACAACAAGCGCTGAGAGAGCCAGCATCTGAACGAGCTCCGACAACAAGCGCTGAGAGATCCAGCATCTGAACGAGCTCCGACAACAAGCGCTGAGAGAGCCAGCATCTGAACGAGCTCCGACAACAAGCGCTGAGAGAGCCAGCATCTGAACGAGCTCCGACAACAAGCGCTGAGAGATCCAGCATCTGAACGAGCTCCGACAACAAGCGCTGAGAGATCCAGCATCTGAACGAGCTCCGACAACAAGCGCTGAGAGAGCCAGCATCTGAACGAGCTCCGACAACAAGCGCTGAGAGAGCCAGCATCTGAACGAGCTCCGACAACAAGCGCTGAGAGAGCCAGCATCTGAACGAGCTCCGACAACAAGCGCTGAGAGAGCCAGCATCTGAACGAGCTCCGACAACAAGCGCTGAGAGAGCCAGCATCTGAACGAGCTCCGACAACAAGCGCTGAGAGAGCCAGCATCTGAACGAGCTCCGACAACAAGCGCTGAGAGAGCCAGCATCTGAACGAGCTCCGACAACAAGCGCTGAGAGAGCCAGCATCTTTCTTGTTCGGAGGTCCCGAGTGAATAATCTTCTTAGCGGATCTCATTCTCGAATCTATCTCACATTAATTCAAATCCAATGACAGATGCAGAGCTTGATTCAGAGAAAGTCATTCTCCGATATCAGCTGTTAAATCTAGGTTTAAACATACATTATTTTCAAACATTGCAGTCATTGGATTTGAATGGTGTATGCTTTATTTATAACACTCATGTAGCTACATTTCAAGGAGTTATATTTATGTCTTGAAAAGTCAGTGATCTTTCTTTATTTCACTGTCGGAATACTGCATCGCAAATGCATTATTTTGCTAAGCATGCTGCATATCATGTAAGACAAGCTATTTACAAACACGTTGATATTCACAACATACCAGATCTATTTCAAGCTGAAACTAGTCTCCCCTCCCTCTCTCCCTGTCCCCGCAGATGGAGGTGAAGGTCCCTGATTTCCCAGCCGATGAGAGCCGCGGTTCCCACTCTGTCCACTTCTCCTCCACGGTGTTCATCGAGCAGGCTGACTTCAGAGAGGTGAGAGCGGGCTGGCTGTGTCTGTGTGTCTGTCTGTGGCTGGCAGTGAGTAGTGTGAGACAGTCTCCCTGAACCCGCAGTGTCTCCCCCTCGCAGGTCACAGAGAAGGGGTACAAACGCCTGACCCCAGACCAGCCGGTCGGACTGCGGCATGCTGGGTACGTCATCTCCATTCAGAAGGTCATTAAGGTGAGTGGGCTCTTGCTTGTTATGGGGAGTTGGTGCTTGGATATCAGATTGGTGGGTAGGGATGGAACAATTCGTATGATAATAGAGCTTTGTACAAAATCATAATAATAATAATAATAATGCTGGTTTGCTGTTACTTGATGTATCCTGCCGTACCCAAATATGTTTCCATGCACTCCAGTACACCAGTTCAGTGTTCAAAGCGTGAGCGTTGCTGGCCTCTGGAACTGTCCTGTGAGATCAGTGGCTTAAGTTGAGACTCAGACTCCTAACGCTAACCCCTCCCTCTCCAGGACCCCAGTGGGAAGGTGGTGGAGCTGCAGGTGTCCTGTGCCAGAGCCGACTCCAGGGAGAAACCCAAAGCCTTCATCCAGTGGGTGTCGAACCCGCTGCGCTGCGAGGTGCGGCTCTACGAGAGACTGTGAGTTACTGATTGCTTGCTTTCTCTTTCTTTACAGCCCTCAAGTCTTTTGTGAAGAGTTAGTCTGCACATCTCGTTTTGGATTCTTGCTTCTTGATTTGAATACTTTTTTTCTCACTGCTTTGATTTTCGGTCCGATATTAGAATTAGGAAATTGTTTGCTGAAAACCATTATATTCACGGGGATGTGAATAAGACTCCTGTTGCACAGCAGTTTCACCCATTCCAGGTTTGTGTGCTTGATTAGCCCCTGTGTGTGTGTGTGTCTAGGTAACAAGCTCAGGTGTGTCTCTTATTAAAGTCATAGTGAAACCAGGAGTGGATCGAACCGCTGTGCAACGGGAGTCTTATTTCCATCCCTGTATTGGAAGCTTATGATGCTTATAATTTCTGACTCTCTTGTTGATCTGAAATTGTGTGTACATGTTCTGAGCAGAGGACCCAAACTGGCACAGGCATTTGTTTCTCATATACCAAACCGTTCCTTTGTTTTTCCTGGCAAGATGTTTTAATGAATGCATATCTGTCTGTCTGTCTGCAGGTTCCTGCACAAGAACCCTGAAGACCCTTCGGAGGTCCCGGGGGGATTCCTGAGTGACATCAGCCCTGTGAGTGCTCCTGTATTAACCCTTCTTTGTGCAGCATTCCTTTCTCAGTTATGACCTTGTTTGCTCGCATTCAGATTTCAAATGAGCCGTTTTCAGTGGGTGCAGAAGTCTCTATGGACATGCAGGCTGCTGGGTAAAGAAACTACAGGGGTGGAAATAAGACTCCTATTGCAGAGCAGTGGCACCCATTCCAGGTTTTAATATGAGCTTGATTAGCCACAGCGTACAGCTAACAAGTTCAGGTGTGTCTTATTAAACACATAGTAAAACCAGGAGTGGATCAAACTGCTGTGCAATCAGAGTAATTAATAATGAAGACGGCCATGAACGGAGCTCATATAAAACAGATAAGTGTTCCCCAAGGTACACCCTTAACTAGCTCAGACAAGCAGGTGCTACAGTGTGTTCCACAGTTCTGGGTGAACGTCTGCATGCTAGGGTTGCAGCCACTCCTGTCCCTGCTTGTTGAGTGATGTCACCCCTCTCCTCCTCCTCTCGTCCCAGAATTCCCTGCAGCTGATCGAAGACGCGATGGTGGACCGATCCGTGGCCGGCGCCAAAGTGTTCGACCAGTTCCAGTTTGAGCGGGTCGGATACTTCTCTGTGGACCCTGACAGCACCGAGAGCAAGGTGAGGAAGTACTACATCTGAACTGCTGCTGGAACAAACACTGCTTGAAATGCAGGGATGCAAAGAAGACTCCTGTTGCATAGCCGTTTCACCCATTCCAGGTTTACTGAGAGCTTGATTCAACCAGGAATGGGTCAAACTGCTATGCAATGGGAGTCTTATTGCCATCCCTGATTTAACACAATGTGTAAGTGACTATTGAAAAGATGCAAAGGATGCCAGCCCAGTGCATAGATAAGGTGTGAAATAAACAGCGCACTTTGTGTGCAGTGCAGGAGGGTGTTCAACGCTCCTTTCTTCAACAGGGAATCTGAGACGGGTACCGCCTTTATTTTACTCCAGAGAGACTTTACTGTTATATGAGGAAAAAAGTGTGCTTTTGTTTTACTGCCAACTAAAAACAAAAAGAATATTCTGACCCGAATAAAAACAGAGAAGCCACAGCTGGTTTCCTGAGCGTCTGCGAGAGCGTTATCTCGGCTCACTGCAGGCACTACCCCATGCAGCTGTTGTTTTATAATTCTCTCTGTCTCTGTCTGTGTCTCCCTGCTACAGCTGGTGTTTAACAGGACTGTGACACTGAAGGAGGATCCTGGGAAAATCTGACACAACCTGCCAAGTCCCTCCTGTATCCCAGAATCCCTGGGAACTAATTATCGGGGGGGGGGGGGTTCTGAAACCCCGAGTTACTTAACGAAAAGCTGATCCCAGGGTGCTGCCATTCCAGGACAGGTCTGAGTTCAAACCTTAAACCATGAAAATAAAGAAACCCATTTTAATATTCAAAATGCACATTGTAATTGCCATGGACTCCTGGCTGAGACTAAATCCAGCCATGCTTTAGCTCTGTATTAATCCAGCTGCCCTCTCCCCTCTCCTCCTCTCCCCGGTTCAGTCTCTCATTTCTGTTCTTAGGAAGCCTGTAAATCATGCAATCCCTGCTGAAAATAACATTTTAAATCATGCCATTTCCTTTTGTGTTTTGAGTTAGTGTGTCTGTGTTGAGACACACAAGGGCTAGGTACTCTGTGGGTTTTGCAGGGGTGTCCAGTCACGATCGGGGAGGGCTGCTCCACTCCAGGTTTAACAGGTAAAATGAGATAATCAACTGCTTTAGGACCAGGATGGAGGTTTAGTTAAATTAAACAGGGTTGGAACAAAGACCTGGACTGGACGGATCAGACATACCCAATCCCTGAACTATGGGATGGGGATAAACTTGTCTGGGTTCCCTGGAGATCGGGATTAATTATTCTTGTCCCCCAGATTTTTGTACCTCGGGTATGTTTTTTTGTGTGTGTGTGACATGAGTGCAAGGAGTTTGATTTGCAATAAAATATTTTTAAAAATTATTGCATATTTTTATTTGAACAATGCTCTGGGGCTGGTTTTCCAAAACTTGTAATCTGGATCAAATCTCGAGTTATAAAAAGGGATGTAACTGTGTTAGGAGCACTCTGGTCTCTACTGAGCTGTCGTTGCAGGAGGCAGCAGGCTGTGATTATGAAGGCGCGTCGTGTCGGTTGTTCAGAAAGCTGTGTGGCGTGGGGTGCAGGGGCTGAGCGATGCAAGCAGGAGCACTGCTGTGTGACCAGGGCCCTTGCTGGTGCTTCTCCTTTAAGGAAGTGACACCCACACAGGGCTGGGGTTTGTGTACAAGCAGCACGCTGCACACAGCTCCACTCGGATTTCTTTTTAAGGTGGACCAGGAATGATTGCAACCCAGAGTGGATTCACACAGCGAGGGACAGCAATGCACAGGTACAGGTATTTCATCCATAAAAAAAAACAAAAAAAAAACAACTCGACAGTGCTGAATTAAGAAATACTAAAAACACATTTCAAAAGATTTCTGTGCCAAATGTCTGTCCTTGCATGTTTCTTAATACCATATTTCTTTATCTATACGTCTGTCTAACTGCAACAGGGGGCATTTGAACTGTTACACTGGAAGTTCTCATGTGTCCCAGCAGCACAGTATGGCATCCTTGACTCACAAGTGTAAGATCAAACAAGAAGTACCTCGCAGAAGCACCTCCTGTTTGTCTTTATAGAGAGAGAGATGAGCTGCTTTGTACATAAAAATAAAGACAAGTTTAAATATACATAAAATGATTTATTATCAAAGTTCATGATTATAAGAGGCTCCAGCAGAAGGAAATGCTGTACGAAATATCCTGAACTTTGATAATAAATCAGCTTAACTTCTCTGTGCATTCAGTAAAAATATCTAAGTGCCAGCTCTCTGTCTCGTTGTTGATGGTAATAAAGGGATCCCACAGTCTGGCTGTGTGTTCCACTGTACCATTCTCAGTGGAGCTCTCGCACGATCTCCTCGGCGCCACCTTAACTGCAGAGCTCAGTGTTGGAAACCACATGGAGACTGCTTAAAACACACATGGGTCAGGTTCTGTCTTTAAAGGCACAGGCGTCCGTTTCGTCAACCACAGTGTGTCATGAACAGCGGACGGATTGATTTAGCTCTGCCATGTGTAGTTTCATAGTGGCCTTCCCAATCTGAACTGTGCCTGGCCCCTACAGGATGAAAGGGGAGTCCCGGTTCTGACTCGGGATGCTGTGAACCACTTATTAAAGGGGTAGTGTGTATGTTGTGTTCAGTAACAGACTGCTGATTTACTGTAAAGTGATGAACCCACCAGCATACCCAATGCATCTCACACTGACTCCTTTTTAACGCTGTATTTCATTTCACTTCTAGTTTAAAATGATAACAAGGCAAGTCCCCGTCGGCTACGCTTGTAATATCGCTGTGAGCGCAGATCTCACACTCAGACAGCGCTCAATTATTACAACAGTGCAGGATTTCTACCTCGATGGTTTTGTTTTTTTAGGTAGTGATCATATTGTTTTTTAAATCAATAGTAATTTCTTTCAAAAGAATAATTACTAAATGATTACATGGGTTAATATGTCATACGTCCTCAAACTGAATGAATGTTCCAGTATTTACTACACTGTTTTGTTTTTACGAGATACACGTCATGTCTTGGCACTGTGCCAACCGAAAGGTTTCTTGGTTAAGAATGTCTCTGAAACTCAACAGGCACTATCGGGGTAACGGTTCGAGTTTTATGCACGGCTGGCAGTTCAGCTGGTCACGCAGCTGCATGCCCCCGTCGCTGGCTGGGGCGAGGTGTCCAGTGGCGGCCCCTGACCCGTGCGGGCCGCCGTCTCCTCGCGCAGGGGTGCAGTCCCCTTTAACTGCGGCGCAGCCCGCCTCAAGTCTCGCGGCACTTCGCCCCTCCACTCTCGCGAGGCCCGCTAGCTGCGCCGCGATTGGCTGACGGGGGGGTTGAATGTAAGATGGCGCTCACGGAGATCTGAGGAGAAAAAGAAAAAAAAACAGAAAATAAGCGCGTCAAAAAAAAGTGTCTTCGATACAGGCGGGCTTGCGGAACCGTGCAGGAGAGGAGAGGGACGCGGAGGCGGAGAGAGCGGAGCGCCCAGCCCGAGGTTCAGCGGGGGTAAGCGGGCTTCTTGTCTATGTTGATCGGGCGGGAGTCCAGGGAAGCAGCCCTGCGAGAGACGAGGGGCTTCGGGACTCGGTGTAGGGCGGACGATCGGACACTTTGCTTCGTTTTTCGCCCCGAAACGGTGCTTTGGCCGGGCGAATCGGAGGCGAGACTGGCAGCTTTATTCCGCGGCCCGGGTTCGTTTCCAGCCGCCGCCGCTGTTGTTGTGGGGTCGGGGGCGCGCGCGCGCTCGCGAGTGAGGGGACGGGCGTGCACGCGCAGCGGCGCCGGGGACGAGCGCGCCGGAATGAGTTCATTCGTATCCAGTCCTGCGCGCTGGTGTGACTGAGATGCGATGTGACAGCTGGCTAGTGGGTGTGCTGCTTTTTATTTTAGTAAACGTGCTTTTATACTAGCTGTTGCAGTACACCGGTGTGGCGTAAAATGAAATGCTGCTTGAGCTTTTTTGATTTTTTTTTTATATATATAGAAATTATATCCGCGCCTTAGCTGTCTGTGTGATGTATGATGACTGAACGGGGTGTTTCTTAAGCACCGTGTTGTGCCTGCAGGTCCGTTTCTACGGTTTAATGCAGTGCTGTTTACCTGTCTTGTCATGTGACGTGTTAAACCGCTGTCAGGAGGGGGGGGCTCTCAGGAGCGCCCCTTTTAAAGCATCGAGGGGGCGTGGCGTGACCGCGCGTCAGAGCGGAGCGCGTTCTAATGGACAGGTCCTGCACGGCGGCAGCACCCATGAGACTAAACGTCTAGGGTTCATTCATTCATTGATTGATTGATTGATTTATATTATATTATTTTTAGGACCAGGAAACGAATGGTAACTTAAAATCATGAAATCTTACCTGTGTGTTTTCTCCTCACCTGTTTCACTGAACAAAGACAGAACAGTATCGCGATGCAGAAATCAGAAGTTGTGATTAGCAATTCTAGATAATAATAAAAAATTAAAATAAATCAAGAATGACTTGAAGCTGTGGATCATGTCCACGCCCTACCCTCCCTGGAGGTTGACAGAACACGTTGCACTGACAGCAGTAAGAAATCACAGAAACACTGCTGCCAGTGGCTTCACATCGGGGGCTCTTTAAAAAAAGATCCCTATTCGCCATTAGGGAAAGGGAAATGGGGACTTGGAAAAGAAAGCGGCCGCATCCGTGCCAGTGATAATCCCTGTGGTAGTAACATATGCCTTAAAAATACTGTATGTATATCACAGTATTGTTAAACTGACAAGGGGAAGGTTTATGAAAATGGAACAAACACAGCTGATACCCAGCCGGTAAATAAAGATGTTCGCGTGTTTGCAGCGATTCGATTGTGGATGAACAATTACATTCAGTCATTATTTAAATGATAGTTTTCCTATCCTTTTTTTTTTTAAATACCGTAAATTTGTTAAAATCAGCATAGGATATATATATATTATATATAGTATTCATAAACCACAATATGTGTCGAGTGATTAGGAACTTGAGTCGGTCAGCGGGGGCGCGCTTTCCTCGCTCCCCCCTTCTCTGATGCGCCTTCTCGTATCGTTGGGGGAAAGGGAGCCGAGGCGGAATCCCATTCCGTGTGTTGCGATCTCAAAGCCTGCCGCTGACAGCCAGGGGAGGCCGTGGACTCGCACTGTCTCACCAGGCCCCGCTCTTGTCACAGTCCTGCGGTCGATTCTTTTGTTTGACGCGAGTCGCCCGTTTTGTTTCTGGATTTTGTTTTATTGTACTGTTATTTAATCTTGTTTCGTTGGCAGAATTTTAAAAAGTAGCCCACAGACGATGACAATCGGATTTCTTTTTTCTGCTGATAATTCTTTGCACAGCGTCGCTGGAAGGTATGTGTGTGTTTTTTGGGCGAGTTAAGGATGATTTTAACACCGACATGTAAATAAAGAGGTAACGGCTCCTGGCGTTTTTGTTTGCATGTTATTAAATGCCACGGTATACCGGCAGTGCAAAGTATTACCTCTGTTTAATATTTTATGAAATGCGTAGGCGCTACCATGTATCGTGTGTATTTAAATCGGCGTGAATAAAATGGGGCTCGTTGTGCAGTACATTATAAAACCAGGAAACGCTTTTCATTTTGATTATACGTTTATGCAGAAGTCTGGACGCACACAATATCGCCATGGCAAATACTACGGGTGTGTAAGAGGAAAACACTGTCGCTTTGAACCAGCCAGCAGGTGTGAGCTTTCACGCACGGATTTGAATGGACATTTAGGTACAAGTAACTCATTATTATTATATAACGGTGAAGAAAGCGGTGCAGTGTTAATGTGCTGTCATTTCCAACGCAAATGACTTTCCTGTGCTTTATTGTTAGTTTCAGATTTTTGAAGTGTAATCAACAGTCAGTCCCTGGCATGGATACAGGACTCATTGCACAGCAGTTTCATTGCAGGTTTTACTGTGGGCTTCATAAGAAACTCCTGGGACTGGTACCTGTACACAGAGACCGTTAGAGTCCGCACATGGTAAAACTGCTACAAGCTGCTATGAAATGGGTTGTTCATCCAGCCCTGCTGTAGCCTCAGTCACATGTGAAAACAACACTTCATAGACCTGCACTGTGTGTGACTGGCTTACAACACTTCATAGACACACACTGTGTGTGACTGGCTTACAACACTTCATAGACACACACTGTGTGTGACTGGCTTACAACACTTCATAGACACACACTGTGTGTGACTGGCTTACAACACTTCATAGACACACACTGTGTGTGACTGGCTTACAACACTTCATAGACCTGCACTGTGTGTGACTGGCTTACAACACTTCATAGACCTGCACTGTGTGTGACTGGCTTACAACACTTCATAGACCTGCACTGTGTGTGACTGGCTTACAACACTTCATAGACCTGCACACTGTGTGTGACTGGCTTACAACATTTCATAGACCTGCACACTGTGTGTGACTGGCTTACAACACTTCATAGACCTGCACTGTGTGTGACTGGCTTACAACACTTCATAGACCTGCACTGTGTGTGACTGGCTTACAACACTTCATAGACACACACTGTGTGTGACTGGCTTACAACATTTCATAGACCTGCACACTGTGTGTGACTGGCTTACAACACTTCATAGACCTGCACACTGTGTGTGACTGGCTTACAACACTTCATAGACCTGCACTGTGTGTGACTGGCTTACAACACTTCATAGACACACACTGTGTGTGACTGGCTTACAACATTTCATAGACACACACTGTGTGTGACTGGCTTACAACACTTCATAGACCTGCACTGTGTGTGACTGGCTTACAACACTTCATAGACCTGCACTGTGTGTGACTGGCTTACAACACTTCATAGACCTGCACTGTGTAGACAAGCGCTTTGACTTGTGCATATTCCTCGGTTACTCACTCCTCCTCCTCCTCCTCTGTTTCTCCGCAGGTCCCCGTGTTCTTTCCCCCCCGAAGCGCAGTGTTTTTTGCCATGAATAACTCCCTGGAGAACACCATCTCGTTCGAGGAGTACGTGCGTCTGAAGGCGCGCAGCGTGCCGCAGCACCGCATGAAGGAGTTCCTGGAGTCGCTGGCCAGCAAGGGTCCCGAGGCACTGCAGGAGTTCCAGCCTACAACCACCTCCGCTGCCACTACCATGGTGTACCAGCAGGGGGCCAACTGCATCTACACAGACAGCACCGAGGTGGCAGGGTCGCTGCTGGAGCTGGCATGCCCGGTAAGCAGGGAGGGGAGGGCGAGACCAGGGTTATAGACCCAGGGATGCAAATAAGACTCCTGTGTTGATATCATAGGTATGAACGGTCTCTTAATGATCCTGAAGCTGGGTAGAGACAAAGGAGTTTATTATAGTGCCGACTGTAGTAGTTCCAGTCTAGTGGCCACACATCTTCAGAGCGTTGCAGCTTTCATATAAATCTGATTTTTGTTTTTTTGTTTAATAATAATAAAGCATAAGATAAGGCAAAAAAACCCAGTAATCCTAGAATGACAGATATTATAATATATTCTCTCTCTCTCTCACTCTCTCTCATCCTCTCCCTCCTCCCCTCTCTCTAGGTGCAGGTCCAGGTACAGCAGTCACCTCAGCAGCAGGTAAATGCCTCTCAGCTCTCCCCCCAGCACCAGACCTCCGAGCAGCAGCAGCAGCAGCAGATCCAGGTGCAGATCCAGGGGCAGATCCAGGGGCAGCAGGGGGTGAGCCAGGCCCTGCAGAACAGCAGCCCCACTCAGCAGCAGCAGCAGCAGCAGCAGCAGCAGCAGCAGATCCTCTCCAACTCCCAGCTCCAAGCCGTCGCCGCTGCAGCCCAGCAGCTCGCAGTGCAGCACGGGGAGATCACAGAGGAGCAGCTGCAGCAGCACCAGCAGGTGTCTTTATTGTTATATTTATTTGTATTGATCAGTGGATACTGATGCGTGATGACAGCTGTCGGAAAAGTTTGCTGTGATGAAATGCGAGATGAGTTAATTCACAGCGGATTTGTTCAGAATCCTGGCGCCTGGTCGTTTCTGTAATATACCTGAACAAAGGGAGTTCTGAATTCCAGAACAGGGTGCAGGTCTAGGGTGATGTATGTTATTCATACCATATTACAGTAAAAATATATATCTCAGGAGTAATAGAAACCTGGTAAACTAGCTTAAAGGAAGGCCGTTCTTCTATGATGTGTGTTGTTTATTTCAGACGTCATTTATGCATCGGTTTCCTTTGCGCGATATCAGTTTGATGCAGTCCTTTATAAATGCTGTTATGAGAACAAACACGTGCATGGTGATTTCTTGGGTAAATAATTTTGAAGCGGTGTTTGTTGGAATATTGCAATCCCTGTGTCCTCCCTCTCCTCCTCACACAGATCCAAGCACAGCTGGTAGCAGCAGCGGCGGCGAGTGGACAGCAGATCCAGATCCAAACAGTAGGGGCGCTGTCTCCCCAGCAGCAGCAGCAGCAGCAGCAGCAGCAGCAGCAGCAGCAGCAGCACTCTCCGAGGGACGGGGAGAGGAGGGGGAGCTCTGGCGGGGTCCTGCAGCCGGCCAAGAAGCGCAAAGTGGACATGCCCATCACGGTGTCCTATGCCATCTCGGGCCAGCCTGTGACCACAGTGCTGGCCATCCCGCAGGGCCAGCAGCAGAGCTACCTGTCCCTACGGCCGGACCTGCTGACGGTGGACAGCGGCCACCTGTACAGCGCCACCGGCACCATCACCAGCCCCACCGGAGAGACCTGGACCATCCCTGTGTACTCGGCCCAGACCAGGGGGGATCTGCAGCAGCAGAACATCACCCACATCGCCATCCCGCAGGATGCCTACGGGGCCGTGCACGTGGCCGGCTCGCCCACGGCCATCAAGCTGGAGGAGGACAAGGACAAGATGGGCGGGGTGGGGGTGGTTTCAGGGAAGGGCGTGGGCTCCTCTCAGGTGGTGTCCACATCAGCCCACGACGAGGTGGTGCAGACGCTCTTCCCGGCGCAGTTCATGAACGGCAATATCCACATTCCGGTGGCTGTGCAGGCCGTGGCGGGGGCTTATCCCAACACCACGCAGTCCGTCCACATATGGGACCCGCAGCAGCAGCAGCAGGTTCAGCAGCAGGTTCAGCAGCAGCAGCAGCAGCAGGCTGGATCTGCACAAGAGCAGCAGCACCAGCTACAGGTACAGCTCCCTCAGTCGTCTTCTGTGCTTCTGGGGTTTGTTGCAATGGGCGCTCAGTCAGAACCTCTGTAACGAAACGCTCGTGGGAATTCTGAAGTGAAGCTATGAGGGGACAAGTCAGGCAGACAAACGTTTGACATCGCTTGGTTTTAACATGTTTTATGGGTGATGGGTTTTTAGTTTGTCGTTTTGTGTTTTCAGGTGCGTTTCTTCATAAATGTGAGAATCGTATTGGATGCGACGAGGTGGCTTGCAGGGTTGTTATAACGTTGCGTATAAGAAAGAAAAACGTGAGAGCAGCTTATACAACTATATATACAACTTCAACACATTTACAGTGGAGAGGCGAATGGACGGCTCTGATTCCAAGGTGTGCAGGAAGCTGCCTTGAGTTTCGGCTCTGCGTCTTTCCAAGTTGCTGTAATGCTGTTCTGTAACCTGATGCAAGCTTTTGTCTACAGCCCTGTAATGCCGGGCAGGCTCTGTGTGTAATCGGTGAAGATTAATAGAAGGAGAAACAATCGCTGGCTTGTAGCTGTGGATTTCTATGCTGGGTATTTGAATGCGTGTTTTGAACTTAGGTCTTGTGAGGGCTGGGGACGGGATCTAGTGGAAGTGTCTAAGTAATGGCCACCTGTTGACAGTTGAGATGGGGCATTTATTCCCCACTTTACCCCACTCTGACCTCTTGATAACTGATTGCTATGTCTGAATAGGTCACTGTCCCCTCTTCAGATTGTTGATGCACAGTTGAACACTTCTGTAGTTTTTAGATTGTGTTCTGTAGTGGTGCTTCTTTTAGTGCTATTACGGTAGATAAATAACGTTGGCGCGTTGCTAGGATACGCACCTTAGGCCTCCAAGAGTCTCGTTGGATGCACCCTGTGTAAAATGAGTGGAGCTGCTTTACGGGTGAAACATTTCAAAAGAATGCCTGAATCGGCCTGAAAAAAAACGAATGCTTGTTCTTTATTTGAAAAATAAAATGTCAATGCATCGATTATCGTTGATAAATGCCTGTGCGATAATCCAATAAGAAATCGGGTTGCGGGAATGTGTTTTTATGAGTGATCTCTTTCTCAAGTGCAACGGTTACCCTCGCATGGTGTCACACCCCCAAAATATCTTTCATTGTGATGTCAGTATTGAAAGTGGAACCATTTCTACCTGGGAAAATGTTCCTGTGATCTGCGGTTTGGTTGCACGGGAGTATGTGCGCATCGTTGTTGATGCAGAGTTGAACACGTGTGTCTCTTTAGATGAAGCTGGTTCTGCTGCGTGTGCTGAAGATTTTAATGAGCAGTTTCTCGGGTGCAGTTAGTTTTCATTGTCATGCCAGTAGTGGTTGTTCAAGCACTGTGGAAACTTACTTTTATTTGAAGGAGGGGCAGGTTGTTAATATTCTCTTAATGTTCATTGGCTAAACCTTTTAAATGTAAAAGATAAATGCCAGAGTATAGGGATGGAAATGAGACTCCTATTGCACAGCAGCTTCACCCAGTGCAGGTTTTACTAGCCCCAGTGTATAGGTAACAAGCTCAGGAGGATCTTATTAAACTCGTAGCAAAACCAGGAATGGATCAAACCACTGTGCAGTGGGTCTTATTTCCATCCCTGGAGTGCATGACAGATTTGGGTTTGGTTGGGCAGGCAGTTCATTTTCATTTTTTCACGTTGCTTTCTTCCCCCTCTCCGCCTCTCTCTCTCCAGGTGCAGACGGTGCAGGTTGCTGAGGTCGACTCTCAAGCCCAAGCTCCCCCAGAGATGCTGCTCCCCAACTCCTTAAAGCCAGAGGAGGGGCTGGATGTGTGGAAGAACTGGGCCCAGGCCAAGAACTGCAACCTGGAGAAGGAGTCTCAGATGAAGCTGGCTCCCATCGGCAGTGAGTATCTCTGTGAGGGGTCACTCCTGTAGGCGTGGTCTGTGAGGTGCTCGAGTCACTCCTGTAGGCGTGGTCTGTGAGGCGCTCGAGTCACTCCTGTAGGCGTGGTCTGTGAGGCGCTCGGGTCACTCCTGTAGGCGTGGTCTGTGAGGCGCTCGGGTCACTCCTGTAGGCATTGTCGAATCTCAAAGATAAGCAGCAGCAGCAGCAGGGGCAGGCCTGGGCAGTACCACTTCTTGGATTGTGTTCTCTGAAAAATAATCAGAGTGAAATACAATCACATTTTTTTCGCTGCACTCCATGTAAGAGCGGCCAGTAAGCTTGTATCGTACAGCACAGTAAATGATATTCTCTATCTATCTATCTAATCTAGCTGTCGATCTATCTATCGAGATACATGCGATTACAGCCATGTGAAATGTATTTGTGAGTTTGCATCACATATGGAAAGGATACTGCATTAAGATTAGCTGTGCAGTTTTAACTACCCTTGTTCTCGGAGGTCGGGGCTGTGAAGTGACCCCCTGTGACCTCTCTGTGTTCCAGGACGCCAGCCCCTGCGTTTCCAGGAGGATCTGATCTCATCAGCCGTGGCCGAGCTGAACTTCGGGCTCTGTCTGATGACACGGGAGGCTCGCAATCTGGAGGGAGAGCCCTTCGAGTCGGATGTGATGTACTACGTCTTCCTCTGCATACAGAAGGTGGGAGACTAAACACAGGCGCTGTTCTAGCATGGCTCAGTACTCTGTTTCTACAGCTATAGTACACATCGTTTTTACATATACATACACTTTTTTAAATGTGGCTTCTTGCTTAATAACAACGTTCAGTTCATAAACAACTTTATGCTGAGGTCCAAGAGATTGCTTATAAGCGGCATCTACTGTGTGTGTGTGTGTGTGTGTCTGTCTATATATATATATATATATATATATATATATATAATATGCTCTTTACACAGCAGGGTGCTAAGATTTTGTCAAATCCTTCAGTGATTGTCTGGTTTCTCACAATGTGATGAATCTTGTTTTCCTGTCTGTGTTGCAGTACCTGTTTGAGAACGGCAGGGTGGACGATATCTTCTCAGATCCGTACTACTCCAAGTTCTCCCAGTGGCTACACGAGGTACTGAAGGACTGGCAGCCCCGCATTCACCCACTCGGTAAGCCAGCAACAGCACTAGATACACCAGTGTGAGGATGCGTGTGTGCGTGCGTGCAACCAAATATATCTGAACCTTCTCCATTGAGTACAATGCTCCCTTGTTTCATGATTAGATCATTCACAGTACATTGTACAAGTACAAGACTTTTACAACACACTAATTCACTGTTTCCAACATTGTTGAGTGGATAACACGTTGCTGGCCAGCTGTTTGTGAACGCCAGTCTGTTCTGCAGGGTAGTCTTAACCAGCCTCCCAACACTCCCCAGCACTGCCCACTCTCCCTTTCAAAAAGAACAGGACCAGCAAAGCCTAGTAGATCTGAAGAGCCAGCTTCCTGTTCACATGCCTCTCTCGTGTGTGGTTATAGGGGGGGCTCCATCTGGTCAGCGATGATGCTTTGAGAGCTTTCCTGTGCAAGTAGATGCTTGGTTTTCTGTAACCGGCCCATACCCGTCTTTAATATATCTATTTTTATTTTCATTTTTATTGCAGTATTGTTCATATATCTTATCTATGAGTCATGTAATGTATATTATAACATGTTACAGCAATTAAATGTGTACAGCCATTCGAAATCTAGACATTTTAATGGCATTCAGAATGATTACATTGTATATAGCCTGTTGCAGCTAACAATGATTCCTGGAACCTGCTGTGCATTCCCATTGTAATCGAGGTCTCAATGTCCACTTCCAATAAACATGTCTTTCTTTTAAAGCATTGGGTACTGCACAAGGTTAATAACATGTGTTTTCAAACCATGTGTTCAGATAGTCCTGCAGTTCCATCCCTTTTAAAGGCTTGCTTCTTGTCAGCTGTTTTATTATTATTATTATTATTTATTTCTTAGCAGACGCCCTTATCCAGGGCGACTTACAATCGTAAGCAAAAACATTTCAAGCGTTACAATACAAGTAATACAATAAGAGCAAGAAATACAATAACTTTTGTTCAAGTAAAGTACAAGTTTGACAAACCACAATTCAATAATACAGCAGGTAATAGTGATAGTTACATCAGGATATGATTAAATAGTGATAGTTACATCAGGATGTGATTAAATACAAAGTACTATAGGTTAAAAACTTGGCAGATTACAGTATTCTGAAGTACAGGATTAAATGCAGTAAAATAGGGGCTGATAAGAGCAAAATAAAGCACATTTACATGAAGGGTGATAGTGTCCCAGGACTGACATTCTTTGACCCAGAAGACGCTGCTGAGGTGAAGTGACCTGGGAAGTGTAATTTCCTGAGAGCAAGACAGGAAAGCTGAGAACTTTCTTTAACCTAACGTGGTACCAGATACCCTGGTTTTAAATGACAAATACATGCATGTGTTTTTATTGCTGCTGTGCGCACGCTGAGCCCTTTGTAGCGAATGTAAGATTAGTGGAGTCGCTTTGTTGGCCATAGTGCAGTCCCTTTATAAGGGTGTCCTAGCTGCTGCACTAACCCCAGGTGGATGGCTCTGGGATTGGATCCAATGTTGTCTTGACTGCCCAGTTTTGATTCAATCTGACCCTAATCCGACTGTCTCCCCGCTCCTCTTCTCCACGCTGTTTGGCTGTGTTGACCTCACAATGCCGCCCTGCTGCCGGCTCCCTGCTGCTCAAACTGGACGTTCTCTAAAACAGTATGGCAAGGTTTGTTTGGTTTTGATTCTGTTGTGTTTTGTTTTTCTTCAATCAATACTGTAACTTTTGACGTGGGTTCATCTGATGTGTTGAGGTCTGTAGGGATCTCGTAGAGAAGGTGCTACACGTGTGAAACTCAATAAGGTGATGGCAGCGTGTGTTCATTAACCACCACTGAGCACCATGCACACCACTTTCTATCATGTAAGATCTGAGCCCAGAGCTCATGCCTTCAAGATGTTCACGTGTTCTCCACGTGCTAAACTCTTAGGATTGTGTCTACATGTTTAACCAGCGTCAGAAATAGGCAGCCCGAATATAGGCTATGCAAGCCGCAAGTGTCCAGCGCTGGATAATTCATTTCATTCAGTGGGATGCTGCACACAAACTAAAGATATGTTGCAGTAATGTATACAAAAATGATTGGAGGGCTTTTTCTGATTCGGTTACAACATGTGTTAAAGTATAGGAAACTCATCTTAGTGCCGCGAATGCAGAAAGGTATAAGAATAACTAAATGAAATAAATGCATATATCTTAACAGCTGCCCCGCTGTCTGGCTGTGCGTGTCAGTCTGTGTTGTGACTCTTCCCCCCCCCCCCCCCTCTCTCTCTCAGGTTACATGATCCCCAGTCACGTGACGGAGGAGATGCTGTGGGAGTGTAAACAGCTGGGTGCTCACTCCCCTGCCACGCTGCTCACCACACTCATGTTCTTCAACACAAAGTGAGTTCACTCTTCCCTCTTACACTATAGGGGCACCCCAGCTCAAGTACAGGGACGGCAATAAGACTCCTCTTGCACCCATTCCAGGTTTTAATACGAGCCCGATTAGCCACAGTGTACGGGTAACAACCTCAGGTGTGTCTTGGTAGACTTCACTTCAATGATAATTGTTTCGACAAAGTCTTTTCTTGGTGTCTTTCAGTATTTCTGAAGTCAGCACTGTTGAGTGTTTTAATAGTTAGATGGATGGATTGTGATCATGCCTGTGCGCTGCAGTGTGCAGTCTGCGGAGTAACAGCACACCCTGTGTCCCGTGCAGGTACTTTCTGTTGAAGACAGTAGATCAGCACATGAAGGTGGCTTTCTCCAAGGTGCTGCGGCACACCAAGAAGAACCCCTCCAACCCCAAGGACAAGAGCACCAGCATCCGCTACCTCAAGGGGGCGGGCATGCACCACGTCGGGCAGAAAGGTCAGCCCTCTCTCTCTCTCTCTCTCTCTCTGTCTCTGTCTGTCTCTCTGTCTCTTCTAACTCTAGGCTCTGTGCACCATGTTGAGCAGGGAGTCTGTAGTAGTCACAGACGGATCAGTGCACTCTTCTCCTTTCTCTGGAAATGTGATTGGAGCATTAGGTATATTTGTGTGGTTCCATAGTAATGCAGTGATTGGAGCTGCGTGACTCTCTCTCTCTCTCTCTCTCTCTCTCTCTCTCTCTCTCTCTCTCAGTGACGGATGACATGTATGCAGAGCAGGCAGAGAACCCAGAGAACCCGCTGCGCTGCCCAATCAAACTCTACGACTTCTACCTCTTCAAATGGTGAGTGCTCTGCCCAGCCAGCAGGGGGCACTGGCTCCACACCCCCTGCCCTAGCGCTGTCAGCCCCTGCCCCTGTCAGACTGAGGGAGCTTGTTCTGTACCACTACTTTTATTGCAGTGCATTCAAAGGTTTTTGTCATGGTTGTTTGACATCTATACATGAGAGATGATGGACTGGAATTGAATTTGACTTTTTAGTACCAAGTTTAATTGTAAATTTTGTGTGTGTTTTTTCTTTTTTTAATAAAGCCCCTTCTCTCTCAGCCCGCAGAGTGTAAAGGGGCGCAATGACACGTTCTACTTGACCCCTGAACCCGTGGTGGCGCCCAACAGCCCGATCTGGTACTCGACGCAGCCAATCAGCAGGGAGCAGCTGGAACACATGCTGACACGCATCCTCATGGTGCGGGAAATCCAGGAGGCCATCGCCATGGCGACGGGGAGCCTGCACTAGGGGGAGGGGTCTGTCTCCACACCCCGCCCCTTTCCCATTGCTCAGCCAACACCCCAAACTCCTCCTCCTCTCACTGCCAAAACAACGACAAACCCACGGACTCCAGTACGAGCGAGCGAGCGAGACAGACAGTGAAGAAGAAGAAGAAAGTTGCCTGACTTTTCAGTTCTTTTTTTCTTTTCTTTTTGAAGTCGGTGTATTTTTTTGGGAGGGGTGGGTGAGAGCCCCTTTCAGGCTTCTTATATTTAAAAACAAACAAAAAATACCAGAGGTGCATCTTCTAGAATAAGGAAGGGGGCCGCCTGCCAATATCTCTTTATAATAATCATACTAAAGGGCCAGCAGTGTCTTTTCTTTTCTTTCTTTTTTATCAAAAGGGGGTTGTTGGTCTGGTTTAACTTTATACAACATAAAGTAACACATGCAAACAAGGCCCCTGTCTATGCTGTGCTGTGGGGAATTCACCTCCTTGAACACACGTGAGGCGAGGAAGGGGAAGAGATATTCAATATATAGAGAGATATTACAGAAAGCAAGCCACAACCCTCCTCTTAGCAGGCTGCACGAGACGCACTGCAAAGGAAAAAAATAGAGAGAGATGGACGACACTCTGGGAGTAAAAACACACAAGGTACCTTTTAAAGGAAGTGGTGTTGAACAAAGTCGCAGGCAGGAACGTTTCCGAAATTATCAGCCAGAAGAGAGGAAAAGTGGCTTTTCTGTTTTTTTTTGTGTTTTTTTTTTTTTTTTTTTAAAGATGTGTGTTCTGGATTTTTTTTTTTTATTAAGATTGAAGACGATCCCCTTCCTCGCCCGCCCCCCCTCTCCCCACACCTGTAATCCCCACTCCCTGTGAACACATCAACTTTACCAGCCAGCCAGCCAGCCAGCCAAGCAAACTGTGGACTCCACGCTGTCGGGTTGTGAGAGCTGCATTGTATCATACACGCCTGTATTATATATGATAAAATTAAGAGACCACTCTTGTTTTTTTTTTTCCTCTTGTATGTATTCGTATTCTAGTCGTTTTATCAAGAATGGCAGCACGTCTTTTCAAACATGCCTTTTGTATAGTGTGTCTGTGTGCGTGCTTTTCTTCTTGCCTGTGTGACTTGTACAACAGTTTTGATGCCCCGTGCATTCACCTTGCTGAATATCACTCATGTGTACACATCTACAGGGAGGACCAACATTTTGGCAGTTTTCTGGTAGTAAAGTTTTTAAAGACAAACAAAAAACGTCTACTGAAAAGCTGACTATCAGCAACCTTACTGAGATGCTGCCTCGGTAGATTTCTGCTCATGCTTTAAAACACTGTATCTTTTAGCAAGCAGCTGTGCTGCGTTTATGAGAGTCAGGTGTGTTCATGCAGGGGCCCCCTTTTTGAGCAGTGTGCACACTTAAGAAACGCTGGTCAGTCAATAGAGGGCAGTGTGCATGCCCGTTTCCATTTAGACATACTAAAAGATTCTTCTGTTCAACTGCAGTCTTTTTTGTTAATGTCTGGATTTCTAAATGTAGCCGTGTGCAGGTGAGCAGGATGCACGTCTCAGGCATGGCTGCAGTAACACTGCCTCCCTGTGCACTAGGAAGTGCACACCACTGCAGTTCAGCTCTGTGGAGCAGCGATCGCAGACACTTCAGTGTTCTCTGCTGTCAAAATATTAGGACTTCTAGGTGAACGAGTGTTCGATGTGTTTTCAATGAGTACTTTGTACAGCTATGACCTGTGTCAGTGGGGTGATGCGTATTGATGTGATTTGAGTTTGCAGTGTGGGTGATGGCTGCTTTGTCTCCCTCGACTGGTGCGGAAAAAAAGGGAACTCCTGAAAGAATTGATTGCTTCTGCAAAGCTGGCAAAGTCTCTATTCAAATTCATCCAGCACATTCATCTGGTAGGGCCATTTCATGAAAATGTAATGTTCTGTTTTTACATTGCAGAAGTAATCGACATCAGACTACTTTTTAATTTTTTTATTTAATTTTTTTTTTAAATGGAATTAATGTATAGTGAAACAAAGTTGTTATTGGATGGCTTTGCGTGGTTTATCGCTAGCTGTGTATGATTGAGAATGTTTGTTTGTTTTTCTAAATTCGTGGTGGGTATTCATTGTCGTTCTGGTGGAAAGTGGAGGAACGACGCTGTGCACAGTGCTGGCCTCATCCATATCTATTCAACACTACAGTGCTGAATTAGGAAACGCGAAAAGAAACCAATTCAGTGACAAACGTCTCCACTGCAAGTGTCTTGAAAGAGTTCTAGTGGAAACGTTTGTCATTGAATCACTGTGCAGGCAGGCACTTCCATTCAGAAGGGAATAGGTAACAGCTGTTATTGAACTTAAAGGGGCATTTTTTTGAAGAGGGAACAATGTGTCTTTTCAGGAATACCAAAATATTTAGTGAAGCAAACAGGTATTGATCAAGGTGAAAGGAATGGGAAATAAATATCCAACTCGCAGGTTTTTATCATTTTGTTTTTTTATTATTACAAAAAAAGTAGTTCCTGCTGCGATAGACTGACTGTCAATTCAGTGTAATTGTGTAAACAAGGGCTGCTTTTGGGAACAACTGCATCCAGCACTGATACAAATGGAGGTTTAGAATGAAAGAGCTCTACGTTCTTTTCTGCCTATGAAAGATAACTGCTGAAATATGAATGCAGTAAAAGTGTTTGTTTAGTACAAGATTATTGCTGTTTCTTTCATGTGGTCATTAGCACAACACGATTGTAAAAGGAAAAGGAAACCACCTGAGAAGGTTTACCGGCACCTAGCTTGAGAAGGCTTACCGGCACCTAGCTTCAATAACTGAGTGGCTTTGTTTCTGATTTGATTATTTTATTGAGGTGGGTTTTTTCCTTTCTTAAACTGTGTGAATGCTGAATTAACATCATTTTATTCGACTTTCTGGAACAATAATTTAGTTAAATGTCGAGAGAGAGAGAGACAGAATGCTTTTGAGGACTACTGATCAAGATATTTTTGTGGCATGAAAAACAACCTCTTCACTGCGTATTTTCTTCTCTGATGGATTCATCGACCCCTGATTGGCACTAGTCTTGGATTACCTTACCTTCGGTTGTCCATGAATAGTCCTAAGGCAGTCGTGTATGGATTGTTTGTAATGAGGTATAAAGATGAATTAAGAAGCCACAGTGGTTGGGACTGTCAGTCCAGGTTTGCTCCTTGTCTCCCCCATCGAACAGCAGCAGTGTTGTCTGGTCCCTGGGACAGCCAGCGCTGGGCTGGAGGTGTTGATTGTCTGGTCCCTGGGACAGCCAGCGCTGGGCTGGAGGTGTCGGTTGTCTGGTCCCGTACAGGTAGAGATGAACCGGGACCCTCTTATTCTCCGTTGCTTCCCTGCACATCGTCGTCTGTGATGAGAGTCCTGAAATGAAGTTACACTGTACTGTATCAAGCAATACTGATTAATTTATTTTTTTTAAACCACTGAAAATAGATGATTTCAGAAGCTGTTTTTGTTGCAGTAGTTAGTGTTGTGTGATGCACTGTGACAGATTCTGTCCCCCATTGATGAGATGAGGTTCAGTTCTCTATAAACATGAATGGAGACAATCCTGGCTCTTTTGCATAGTGGTTGAAATGCTTGTGGGGTTGCTGGTTTGCGCCTCCGTCCTCCGTTACATTAAAGGATGGCAATTCATGATACAGAAAATAAATCCTGGGAAAAGGAAGATAATAATATAAAGCATCCCTTTAATATACCTGCTTTCCAGAGTCTGAATAAATCACACTAACGAATGTCCAATGTGTCTAATCCTCTAATCGCATAAACCTGTAACCCTTGTACTCCCTCTCCCCAGCCAGCAGAACCACAGATTAAATGAACAGGGACACTTAAAGAAGTCTTACTGTTGGTTGTGAGCTGCAGCCTGTCCCTCCTGTGTGATCTTCAGTAGCAGGCAGGTGTGTATGAATATGTACTGATCCTGGAGAAGGGGAGACACGACTGGGAGTCAAGCATGTCAGGAAGTCCATGGCAGTGAAGGGGGTGTTTCAATCGAGAGCTGCTACATTACTCAACAGGTACTCTACAGTATACACTTGGGACAGGTGGAAGGAGACAGGTCAAGGTTTGAAAGCAAACTTCGTCCTGTTTCTAAGTGTTCTTATGTTCTGCTTTTTATATGCAGAGCGGTTGATGAGATTTGAAATGTCTTTCACCGTACAAAAGGTGCGCTGTTCACAGTGCGGAGGCTGCTCCCAGATTATTAGCAACCTGACGAATACACAGTGAACTGCAGGCCTGCGTACCACATCGCGCTGCAAGCGCACAGCCTCAGATCAGGTTTCTTACCAGGGTCTGCACCATCAGGCAGCGGCTGCGCCTCAGCTTGTGAACGATTCCCGGCACGTCGACGGCGCTGCCGGACTTCAGCTGCTGCAGGAGCCAGTCCAGGGTGATGAAGGTACCGGTGCGGCCCACCCCGGCACTGCATGGTGAGACATCGTCAGGGTTAGAAACGCTTTAGTAGAATTCCACGCACTGCGTATGCTGTTTGAAATCTGTCTCTAAAATAGTGAGTTTTTCAATGCGTCTTCCTGTACCGGGCTCTGGGCTTGCCTGGAGAATCCGTTGCTCCGCTCGGCTCACTCACCTGCAGTGCACCACGGTCGGCCCCGCCCCCTCGGTCTTGTTAAGTTGCTCCCGGACGTGCTTGGTGAAGGAGGTCATTGAGGCGGGGGTCCGGGGAACGCCGCAGTCCGGCCAGGCAGTGTAGTAGAAATGGGAGACCCTCCTCTCTGTGTGTGTGGACCTCTGAAACAGACACAGTGGCACGCTGCTTCGTAAACACTCTCAATGCGTTTGGTCATGGCTGTTCTGCACAGCCCCACCCTCCTCCTAACAGCACTGGCACAACTCACCAGGCACTGCTGTAAAAGTGCGCTGCACCTCAACACCGTGATCACCAAGCCCTGAGTCCCAATTGAAACTCACGTGGTAAAGTTTCAGCTGGCTGACTCTCCAGTCCTGGCTGCAGCTCTGTGACAGCGTGGTGACCTCCACCTGTCCGTACCCCTGTGTGGAGTCCAGTGCTGGCCAGTACGGTTCACACAGCACCTGGGTGCACGAGAGAGCGGGCACTTTTATCATCATCATCATCATCAATTCGAGAGGAAGGGCTGGCTGCTCGGCGGATCACTCACCTTGCCGTGCTCCTTGCACAGCGTCGGCATCACCACACTGCGCACATTCTGCTCCCACACCATCCTCCAGAAGTCTGTCATGGTGCTGCGCAGGGGGCCCTGAGTGCAGATGAACTCCTGCAGAGAGCTGTAACCCTGCAGAGAGAGAGAGAGAGGTGCAAAGCACAGCAGGGTCAGCACAGTGGAATGGCTTGGCATCTCAGCCCATTGAATTAAATGGAAAGGCGAGGGCTGGACGTGAACCGCACATCAAAGACGAACGACTTGCCATTCAACTGAAGAGCAAGCCCTGTGGGCGAGAGGCAAGTACGGGTCTTTTGCTGATGTTGGTAGTATTATCAGCTGATCGGCTGCTAGGAGCAGATTCATGACAACCACACACACAGTGGCACAGGGTCAGTGCGCACACTTGATGAGCATGGATGTGCCCTACACACACACACACACACTACACAACACTGTCGGTAACAAAGCTGCTCTCACCGGTATGAAGTTGGCATTGATGTAGTCTGAGTTGGGCTCTGAGTCAATAGGGGTCAGCTTCACAATGGAATGGTCGTCTGAAAACAAAAGCAAAGTGAAAGTTGTGGAGGTGAGCGATCGCTGTGTACAGTGACAGCCTGCCCCTCGGATCACTCTGAACTAAAGAAAGAAACGTAGACCACATTTCAAATCGTACTGCAGAGACTCGCCCAGCGACAGGTCTTGAACCCTGGACCTAGCTACCCCCCCCTCGCTCCACTCACAGGGCAGCACGCTCAGGTACACACACACACCCCCTTGCTCCACTCACAGGGCAGCACGCTCAGGTACACACACACACCCCCTCGCTCCACTCACAGGGCAGCACGCTCAGGTACACGCACACACCCCCTCGCTCCACTCACAGGGCAGCACGCTCAGGTACATGCACCCCCCCTCCCTCCACTCACAGGGCAGCACGCTCAGGTACACACACACACCCCTCTCTCCACTCACAGGGCAGCACGCTCAGATACACGCACACACCCCCTCGCTCCACTCACAGGGCAGCACGCTCAGGTACACGCACACACCCCCTCGCTCCACTCACAGGGCAGCACGCTCAGGTACACGCACACACCCCCTCGCTCCACTCACAGGGCAGCACGCTCAGATACACACCCCCTCGCTCCACTCACAGGGCAGCACGCTCTGGTAGCGGTTCTTGCTCTTATTGGCTTCCAGCTCCGCTGTTGTTTTCGTTTGTTCGTTCCCAACGTCCCTCAGCTCCTGGCAACCACATTAGATGAACACAGAAAATATTTCCAGTTTAATATTAGTATTTATTTTATTATTTA
Organism: Acipenser ruthenus; assembly: GCF_902713425.1. NCBI lineage: Eukaryota > Metazoa > Chordata > Actinopteri > Acipenseriformes > Acipenseridae > Acipenser > Acipenser ruthenus. The sequence goes on along the minus strand of NC_081204.1, from coordinate 834,958 downwards.
ATACATGGCAAGAAGATACCATTTTTTTTTTAAATCCTAATAATAATTTTTAGTAGTAACCACTTTATTGTGGTTTTATTTCATGCAATAAGTCTTTAAAGCGATAAGCAAGGTTTTAAATACCTTTTCCCAGAGGTAAGAAGGTAGACCTGAAAGGATTTTATTTGATCTGCTTGGAGAGAAAGTGCCCTGAGAAAAGTTTCCCACAGTAAAAGCATAGCAAAGTAATAAACCACAGGGAAAGCATAGGTATGGTACAACATATATTTAAAAAAATGGCAAAGCAGGGTAACCATGGTAAAAGTATAAAGGTACTGTGCAAGAATCCCATTGTAAGCTGTTCTCAGGGTGGAGATGTTGTGCAGCGGGTGTTGAGAGGGTACCTGGAACTGACGGGTGAATCCTGCATTGGAATCAGCTGCTAGAGCCCTGCAGTGCTGCTGGAAGAGCTGCAGAGGGACTGGAGACCAGCTGCTCCTGAGAGAGGCTTCAACTGTGCACTCTGAATCTCTAACTGAACTGAGAGAGGAGGGAGGGAGGGAGAGAGAGAGAGAGGCTTCAACTGTGAACTCTGAATCTAACTGAACTGAGAGAGAGAGAGAGAGAGGCGCTTCAACTGTGCACTCTGAATCTAACTGAACTGAGAGAGAGAGGGGCTTCAACTGTGAACTCTGAATCTCTAACTGAACTGAGAGAGGAGAGAGAGAGGCTTCAACTGTGCATTCTGAATCTCTAACTGAACTGAGAGAGGAGAGAGAGATACTTCAACTGTGCACTTTGAATCTAACTGAACTGAGAGAAAGAGAGAGAGGCGCTTCAACTGTGCACTCTGAATCTAACTGAACTGAGAGAAAGAGAGAGAGGCGCTTCAACTGTGCACTCTGAATCTAACTGAACAGAGAGAGAGAGAGGCTTCATCTGTGAACTCTGAATCTAACTGAACTGAGAGAGAGAGAGAGAGAGAGAGAGAGAGGCGCTTCAACTGTGCACTCTGAATCTCTAACTGAACTGAGAGGAGGGAGAGAGGGAGAGAGAGAGAGGCTTCAGCTGTGAACTCTGAATCTAACTGAACTGAGAGAGGAGAGAGAAGCTTCAACTGCGCACTCTGAATCTCTAACTGAACAGAGAGGAGAGAGAGAGAGGCTTCAACTGTGAACTCTGAATCTCTAACTGAACTGAGAGAGAGAGAGAGAGGCTTCAGCTGTGAACTCTGAATCTCTAACTGAACTGAGAGAGGAGAGAGAGAGGCTTTGGCTGTGCACTCTGAATCTAACTGAACTGAGAGAGGAGAGAGAGAGGCTTCAACTGTGAACTCTGAATCTCTAACTGAACTTTTAACACCCCTTTATCATATCAAAAATATATTAAAAGCAATCTACATAATTAACCAACAAGAAAAATGCAAAACAAAAAAAATGTTCAATTAATAGCACAACCCCCCCCCCCCCCCCCCCCCCCCAAAAAAAAACCCCATTGGAACCCCCGTGCAGTAATGCTGTGAGACTGCCGCTCTGCTTCCTCGCTGACTACATCCTCTGCAGCTGACCCTCTGCAGACAACACACAGCTCTGATAAAAGACAAAATCCATGCGAATTCTGTAAACCCCTAACATTGTGAACACACTAACGCATTGAAAACCCCCGTGAGAGCCAGAGACTGCTCTAGGGAAAAGCACCCCATTTCAGTGAGTGACTAACACCTCCTTCATCACGATCCCCTCGAGCTCACCTCATGCTTCAAGTGCCAGGGATTCCTCAGTGTGATCTGAGAGACAAACAACACAGTTAGCTGGGAGGTGAGAGATTGTATATATATATATATATATATATAGCTTCTGTCTTTTTTAGTTTTATTAATTTTATTTTTCGGTGCTTATTTTTAGTTATTTGAGTTTAATGTATTTTTTTATTTTTTTTTAGGTTGTTTTGAGCACTCTCGACTCAAGTTTCAAGTCCTCGAGGGAGGGAGAACATTCTGAATAAGTCATTCTAATTTACAGTAGAGCTACACTCCAGAGCAGTGCTGTTGGACAGCAGACAGTCAGGCTCTGTTGCATTGAAACCTGAACCAGAGTGACCAGATGAACCTGCCTTGACTACTCTTCCTGACCAAGCCCCTGTGCTGCAGTGTAGTTACTACAGTCTGCAGGAGCCAGCCTCCAGCCTGCGATTCCATATCAAACTGAAACACACTCATTTTGCCGCTTCCCCCCCATTTCCAATGGTTACACTGTGCATTTGCCGTGGTTTATTTGTTAATATGCTTTATCACACGTGTCTGAGCTTTGCTATGCTTTCTTTGTGATTCATTCCACTGTGCTGATGGGACACGTGTGTGACAGATGCGTGCTCCAGACCCCCGCCCAGTTAACACATGTCTTGGGTTAGTCCCGGGATCTGTGTCTGGATACATCACAGGACGTTCGTTAAAAGAGGAAATGGAAGTTAAAGAGAAAACAAACCCAAAGAGACGTGAAAGAACAGGAAATACTGAAAGCAGTACGTTCGGGACGGCCCTTAGACAGGGAGAGACAGCACTTGTGCAATTCACTGTGAACGTGGAATACCAGTGATTCAGACGAGAGTCTGAAATAACATGGGAGCACAATAAAATAACAAAACACAGACACACACGCTGTGAACAGGAGTCCTTTCAATAAAATAACACAAAACACACACACCGTGTGAACAGGAGTCCTTTCAATAAAATAACACAAAACACAGACACACACACCGTGTGAACAGGAGTCCTTTCTTTAGACCACTTCTTAAACCCTAAAGTTTATCGTAGTATTTGTGTCTTTTCCCCCATGCTTTTCCCACAGCTGTACGTCTCTCTCTTCATTGGTTGCAGACAGTGCAGGAGTTCCTGTACACTTCCTTTTGTAGCTAAACTGCATTTGCAGAAGGATTACGAGAGCAGCAAGGCCACACAGAAGATGAAGCAGAGTAAAGTGTACCTTTCTCCTCCTGATCTTGTGCGATTGTTCTTGTCCTTGTTGCTGCTGGCCCCCCTGGGATGTGCTGAGCTGCTGCTTGTCAGCGGTGGAGCATTTGTTGGGTGTTTGCTGTTTGCCCTGGGGGTATGGGAGTGGCTGTGGGAGATGGAAAGGGGCGGAGGCTGGGGGCAGTTCTTTGCTATTCTATACAGCTGCTTGTCTGATTTGAACTCTGCTTTTCATGAGAGAAAGACGCCCGTCTGGGCTGAGATAAAGCCTGCTACAGAGAAACAGACCGCATCTCTCTGTGCTGTGCACAGGGCGTGGTGTAACCCTGGGGAGCACGTTTCTGCAGGGCTCCAGTCTCTCCTCTCCTCTCTCTCTCTCTCTCTTTCTCTTGAACACACTTGAACTGTAGCGTACCCCCCTGCCCAGCACATGCAGTTACTTTCCAATGCAGTGCACTGTGTTGCTGGGCAGGTCTTTTAGTTTGTTTGATATTCCACTGTAGATTATTGTAGATGTATTTTATAGAGGTTCTAGGAGTTATTAGTCCTAACACACACACACAGTGATATTCACACAGAGCGCACAAACACAGTGATATACACACACACACAGTCACTCTCACTCACACCCAGCAGTGTGAAGCTGTCGGTCCAGTCTGACTTGCAGCTACAATTACACTCCGCCTGAGAGAGCTCCACCCTGGAAACCTGCAGGGGAGGGGAGTGCCTGGCTGCTTTAAAAACATCCTGGATTTTGACTGGTGTTTCACAAAGGGGGTCAGAGACTGTCTATATGTCATTTATACAGTGATAATGTGTAGGTCCTATATTGTAATTCATAAAGTACTGAAATACGATTGCTAGATAGGACTTATAAACATTTACCTAAATGTAAAACCCAATTGATAGACAGGCTGAAGGTTCATGTGTCCTGTGTATTCATTAACATGTACAGACGTGCTCAAATTTGTTGGTACCCTTACAGCTCATTGAAATAATGCTTCATTCCTCCTGAAAAGTGATGAAATTAAAAGCTATTTTATCATGTATACTTGCATGCCTTTGGTATGTCATAGAATAAAGCAAAGAAGCTGTGAAAAGAGATGAATTATTGCTTATTCTACAAAGATATTCTAAAATGGCCTGGACACATTTGTTGGTACCCCTTAGAAAAGATAATAAAGAATTGGATTATAGTGATTTTTCAAACTAATTAGTTTCTTTAATTAGTATCACACATGTCTCCAATCTTGTAATGAGTCATTCAGCCTATTTAAATGGAGAAAAGTAGTCACTGTGCTGTTTGGTATCATTGTGTGCACCACACTGAACATGGACCAGAGAAAGCAAAGGAGAGAGTTGTCTAAGGAGATCAGAAAGAAAATAATAGACAAGCATGGTAAAGGCTACAAGACCATCTCCAAGTAGCTTGATGTTCCTGTGACAACAGTTGCAAATATTATTAAGAAGTTTAAGGTCCAGGGAACTGTAGCCAACCTCCCTGGGCGCGGCCGCAAGAGGAAAATCGACCCCAGATTGAACAGAAGGATAGTGCGAATGGTAGAAAAAGAACCAAGGATAACTGCCAAAGAGATACAAGCTGAACTCCAAGGTGAAGGTACGTCAGTTTCTGATCGCACCATCCGTCACTTTTTGAGCGAAAGTGGGCTCCATGGAAGAAGACCCAGGAGGACTCCGAAAGAAAAACATAAAAAGCCTGGAATTTGCTAAAATGCATATTGACAAGCCACAATCCTTCTGGGAGAATGTCCTTTGGACAGATGAGTCAAAACTGGAGCTTTTTGGCAAGTCACATCAGCTCTATGTTCACAGACAAAAAAAATGAAGCTTTCAAAGAAAAGAACACCATACCTACAGTGAAACATGGAGGAGGCTCGGTTATGTTTTGGGGCTGCTTTGCTGCGCCTGGCACAGGGTGCCTTGAATCTGTGCAGGGCACAATGAAATCTCAAGACTATCAAGGCATTCTGGAGCAAAACGTACTGCCCAGTGTCAGAAAGCTCTGTCTCAGTCGCAGGTCATGGGTCCTCTAACAGGATAATGACCCAAAACACACAGCTAAAAGCACCCAAGAATGGATAAGAACAAAATATTGGACTATTCTGAAGTGGCCTTCTATGAGTCCTGATCTGAATCCTATCAAACATCTATGGAAAGAGCTGAAACTTGCAGTCTGGAGAAGGCACCCATCAAACCTGAGACAGCTGGAGCAGTTTGCTCAGGAAGAGTGGGCCAAACTACCTGTTAACAGGTGCAGAAGTCTCATTGAGAGCTACAGAAAACGTTTGATTGCAGTCATTGCCTCTAAAGGTTGTGAAACAAAATATTAGGTTAGCGGTCCCATCATTTTTGTCCATGCCATTTTCATTTGTTTTCTTATTTACAATATTATGTTGAATAAAAAATCAAAAGCAAAGTCTGATTTCTATTAAATATGGAATAAACAATGGTGGATGCCAATTACTTTTGTCAGTTTCAAGTTATTTCAGAGAAAATTGTGCATTCTTCGTTTTTTGTGGAGGGGTACCAACAAATTTGAGCACGTCTGTATCTATGAATCAGTCTCAGCTGGGTTACAGCAGAATGTTTAACCGCAGTGTTACACCAGTATTACTACAGTAATGATTCATTAATGTGAGCAGTTCTTTTGTTGCCTTATAGCCTGGAATTAAAATGCATTAAAATACTGGGGGGGGGTTTCCAAGTGAAAAAAATATTCTAGAAATTTGTAGAAAATTAAAAATATCATATGGGAGATACTGAAATTGAAGAAGGGAACTATGAAAAAGACCTAGGAGTTTATGTTGACTCAGAAATGTCTTCATCTAGACAATGTGGGGAAGCTATGAAAAAGGCCAAGAAGATGCTCGGATATATTGTGAGAAGTGTTGAATTTAAATCAAGGGAAGTAATGTTAAAACTTTACAATGCATTAGTAAGACCTCACCTAGAATATTGTGTTCAGTTCTGGTCACCTCGTTACAGAGAGGATATTGCTGCTCTAGAAAGAGTGCAAAGAAGAGTGACCAGAATTATCCAATTATGATCTTTCAGTTTTGTAGTTTTAATATTTTTTTCTCAATACTTTTTTCCCTTAACAGTGTGGAGTATGGTGTGTAGATAAGTGGATAAAAATCCTCATTTAGATGCATGAAACTCTGAGGACTGACACAACAAAATGTGAAAAAAGTTCAAGGGGGTGACTTTCTATAGGCACTGTAAATATATTTCAGCCAATAGGACAGCAGCGATTGGAAGTCTTTCACGGTGTGCACAAATCAGACACGCTGTAGCTGGCGTGTGATCCGATCTTTCCCGTTCGGAGTGTATTTGGAGATGGGGGTTGTTGCCAGCAGAATCAGAAACGCTCCTCTCCACTGGTTCTGAGGCTGGAGTCTCAGTATGTTGAATTCCCACCTGAGTCTGGGTCCCTGGCCAGCTGCAGAATGACTCGGGCAGGGGCGTCCATATCGAAACAGTGCACTGGCAGCTGATTCAAGTCCCACTTGAGTTATGTTTTTTTCCCCTTATTTTGAGAAATATTGTTTCATTTACCTTATAGAGCTGCTGTATAATAGGGTTGGGTTTGAAAATCCCTCCTCTCTTCAGTAACTCTGCGTGCGTGTGCATGCTGACAAGGGAAGTGAATCTCATATACCAGGTTAGAGTGCTAGACTGTCACAAGCAGCCAGGAGGTGCAGTGGGCTAGATCACTAGCTCTGCCTGCCTCTCACCTTGGAGGTCTGGGTTCAAACCAGCTCACAGGACAAGTGAACTGAGTTTGAAACCAGACCCACTATACAGTGGCACAGCATGACTGGTGTTCTCTGATTAAGAGACTTAAAAAAAGAATTGATAAATAAACGCCGTAGTTGTGTTTGAAGCCTTGAGTTGTGTGCTTGTTTTGTTTCTCCACAGTGACTCTTTTATTGGATGTTTTCAACGCAGTAATCACCTCCATGTTGTCCAAAGCATTAGTCAGAGTGCTGGAGGTCATTTCACAGAAGTATTGAGCTGCTCTCTGGCTGACTCAGTTGGTAGAGCATTGGACTCTAAATTCCAAGATAGCTAGTTCAAGTCACACATGAAACACATGGGTTTTCTTCCTCGTTCTCAAATATATTGATTAATTTAGACCTATCGTGAGCTTGGGTTTGAATTCAGTTTTAGACACAAGCTAGTCTTTATGTATCCCCTGGTCTACATCACAACATTTAATAATGCATTTGATTAAACTCAAAGCATGGAGTCTGGATAGCTCACCTGTAGAGTGTGGGGCGCTGCTTCTCAGGGTTCTGGGTTCGAACCCACCTGGTTAGTTACATGTTTTTATTCCTTTTTTTCTAAAACATTGTCCTTATTGATAAACCAAGTGTCACAGAAGCAGGCACGGTGGTCCAGTTGTCTGATCTGGTGTCCTTAAATGCAGTAAATGAGGCCCAATGTATTTATTGTACACAGAATGAATTGAAGCCGTGCTGTGCATCTCAGTGTGGTGTTCAGCAGCTCTCTGGCTGGCTCGCTCGGTATATGAATTGAAGCCGTGCTGTGCAGCTCAGTGTGGTGTTCGGCAGCTCTCTGGCTGGCTCGCTCGGTATATGAATTGAAGCCGTGCTGTGCAGCTCAGTGTGGTGTTCAGCAGCTCTCTGGCTGGCTCACTCAGTATATGAATTGAAGCCGTGCTGTGCAGCTGAGTGTGGTGTTCAACAGCTCTCTGGCTGGCTCTCTGGGTATATGAATTGAAGCCGTGCTGTGCAGCTCAGTGTGGTGTTCGGCAGCTCTCTGGCTGGCTCTCTGGGTATATGAATTGAAGCCGTGCTGTGCAGCTCAGTGTGGTGTTCGGCAGCTCTCTGGCTGGCTCTCTGGGTATATGAATTGAAGCCGTGCTGTGCAGCTCAGTGTGGTGTTCGGCAGCTCTCTGGCTGGCTCGCTCGGTATATGAATTGAAGCCGTGCTGTGCAGCTCAGTGTGGTGTTCGGCAGCTCTCTGGCTGGCTGGCTCGGTATATGAATTGAAGCCGTGCTGTGCAGCTCAGTGTGGTGTTCGGCAGCTCTCTGGCTGGCTCGCTCAGTATATGAATTGAAGCCGTGCTGTGCAGCTCAGCGTGGTGTTCGGCAGCTCTCTGGCTGGCTCGCTCGGTATATGAATTGAAGCCGTGCTGTGCAGCTCAGTGTGGTGTTCAGCAGCTCTCTGGCTGGCTCTCTGGGTATATGAATTGAAGCCGTGCTGTGCAGCTCAGTGTGGTGTTCAGCAGCTCTCTGGCTGGCTCGCTCGGTATATGAATTGAAGCCGTGCTGTGCAGCTCAGTGTGGTGTTCGGCAGCTCTCTGGCTGGCTCGCTCAGTATATGAATTGAAGCGTGCTGTGCAGCTCAGTGTGGTGTTCAGCAGCTCTCTGGCTGGCTCGCTCGGTATATGAATTGAAGCCGTGCTGTGCAGCTCAGTGTGGTGTTCGGCAGCTCTCTGGCTGGCTCTCTGGGTATATGAATTGAAGCCGTGCTGTGCAGCTCAGTGTGGTGTTCGGCAGCTCTCTGGCTGGCTCGCTCGGTATATGAATTGAAGCCGTGCTGTGCAGCTCAGTGTGGTGTTCGGCAGCTCTCTGGCTGGCTCGGTATGGTTTGGATTCAGGCACCCCGCCTGGGCCTTTGAGCACGTCTGGTTATTGTGTGATTCTCAGCACTCTGGTTGGCTCAGTATGGTTTTGGACGTGCATTACCTCTTTCCGCCGCTGGGTGGAGTCTTGAGCGCACGTTCAGCAGTAGGAGGTCATGACATTTCAGAATCCATAACCTCCTACTGCTGCAAGTATAACTAAGTCGTTTTTCATTAATTTTACACAGATTTTATTATTTTGTATTGTTAAATGTTCGAGTTATGGGTTTATTAGTCCACTGTTTATATGCTGCTGCGTTTCAATGTTGTGTTTTGTTTTGTTTTTTTTCCTTTTTAAAAAAAAACAAAAAACAAAAAGTGATATTTTCATGAAAAACATTTACATTTTTTAAAAAAAGTTTTAAAAACACGCCCTCCAGTGGAATGATGAGGTATTGCATGTCAAGGGAAATACATGTCTTATTGGTGTATTGTCCTTGGGATGCAATACCTCATTATTCCACTGGAGGGCAGTGATTTTCTTTTTTTTATTTTTGTCTTAACATTTCGGCCACGATAGAAAAAGCAATATTTATAACACACACGACCTGCTGGCCTTGAAGCTCAATTATTAGAGCAGCGGACTTCAGTGACATGTAGCTCTGCAACTGTGCAATAAGATGCACGATTCTCAACTCTAGCAGTGTGCAGTCTCTGACAAGGGAAGTGAATCTCATATACCAGGTTAGAGTGCTAGACTGTCACAAGCAGCCAGGTGGTGCAGGGGGCTAGTTCACTAGCTCTGCCTGCCTCTCCCCTTGGAGGTCTGGGTTCAAAGCCAGCTCACAGGACAGGTGAACGGAGTTTGAAACCAGACCCACAATACAATGGCACAGCATGACTGGTGTTCTCTGATTAAGAAACTTAAAAAAAGAATTGCTAAATAAACACCATAGTTGTGTTTGAAGGCTTGTGTTGTGTGCTTGTTTTGTTTCTCCACAGTGACTATTTTATTGGATGTTTTCAACGCAGTAATCACCTCCATGTTGTCCAAAGCATTAGTCAGAGTACTGGAGGTCATTTCACAGAAGTATTGAGCCTCTCTCTGGCTGACTCAGTTGGTAGAGCACTGAACTGTAATTCCTAGGTTAGCTGGTTCAAATCCCACATGAAACACATGGGTTTTCTTCCTCGTTCTCAAATATATTGAATAATTTAGACCTATCGTGAGCTTGGGTTTGAATTCAGTTTTAGACACAAGCTAGTCTTTATGTATCCCCTGGTCTACATCACAACATTTAATAATGCATTTGATTAAACTCAAAGCATGGAGTCTGGATAGCTCACCTGTAGAGTGTGGGACGCTGCTTCTCAGGGTTCTGGGTTCGAACCCACCTGGTTAGTTACATGTTTTTATTCCTTTTTTTCTAAAACATTGTCCTTATTGATAAACCAAGTGTCACAGAAGCAGGCACGGTGGTCCAGTTGTCTGATCTGGTGTCCTTAAATGCAGTAAATGAGAATGAATTGAAGCCGTGCTGTGCAGCTCAGTGTGGTGTTCGGCAGCTCTCTGGCTGGCTAGCTCGGTATATGAATTGAAGCTGTGCTGTGCAGCTCAGCGTGGTGTTCGGCAGCTCTCTGGCTGGCTGGCTCGGTATATGAATTGAAGCCGTGCTGTGCAGCTCAGCGTGGTGTTCAGCAGCTCTCTGGCTGGCTCGCTCGGTATATGAATTGAAGCCGTGCTGTGCAGCTCAGTGTGGTGTTCAGCAGCTCTCTGGCTGGCTCTCTCGTTTTATGAATTGAAGCCATGCTGTGCAGCTGAGTGTGGTGTTCAGCGGCTCTCTGGCTGGCTCTCTGGGTATATGAATTGAATCCGTGCTGTGCAGCTCAGTGTGGTGTTCAGCAGCTCTCTGGCTGGCTGGCTCGGTATATGAATTGAAGCTGTGCTGTGCAGCTCAGTGTGGTGTTCAGCGGCTCTCTGGCTGGCTCTCTGGGTATATGAATTGAAGCCGTGCTGTGCAGCTCAGCGTGGTGTTCGGCAGCTCTCTGGCTGGCTCACTCGGTATGGTTTGGATTCAGGCACCCCGCCTGGGCCTTTGAGCACGTCTGGTTTTTGTGTGATTCTCAGCACTCTGGTTGGCTCAGTATGGTTTTGGACGTGCATTACCTCTTTCCGCCGCTGGGTGGAGTCTTGAGCGCATGTTCAGCAGTAGGAGGTCATGACATTTCAGAACCCATAACCTCCTACTGCTGCAAGTATAACTAAGTCGTTTTTCATTAATTTTACACAGATTTTATTATTTTGTATTGTTACATGTTCGAGTTATGGGTTTATTAGTCCACTGTTTATATGCTGCTGCGTTTCAATGTTGTGTTTTGTTTGTTTTTTTTCCTTTTAAAAAAAAAAACAAAAAACAAAAAGTGATATTTTCATGAAAAACATTTACATTTTTAAAAAAAAGTTTTAAAAACACGCCCTCCAGTGGAATGATGAGGTATTGCATGTCAAGGGAAATACATGTCTTATTGGTGTATTGTCCTTGGGATGCAATACCTCATTATTCCACTGGAGGGCAGTGATTTTCTTTTTTTATTTTTGTCTTAACATTTCGGCCACGATAGAAAAAGCAATATTTATAACACACACGACCTGCTGGCCTTGAAGCTCAATTATTAGAGCAGCGGACTTCAGTGACATGTAGCTCTGCAACTGTGCAATAAGATGCACGATTCTCAACTCCAGCAGTGTGCAATCTCTGACAAGGGAAGTGAATCTCATATACCAGGTTAGAGTGCTAGACTGTCACAAGCAGCCAGGTGGTGCAGGGGGCTAGTTCACTAGCTCTGCCTGCCTCTCACCTTGGAGGTCTGGGTTCAAACCAGCTCACAAGACAAGTGAACTGAGTTTGAAACGAGACCCACAACACAGTGGCACAGCATGACTGGTGTTCTCTGATTAAGAGACTTAAAAAAATAATTACTAAATAAACACCAGAGTTGTGTTTGAAGCCTTGTGTTGTGTGCTTGTTTTGTTTCTCCACAGCGTCTGTTTGTTTGACTCTGTCAGATACAACAGAAGTGACTCTTTTATTGGATATTTTCAAGGCAGTAATCACCTCCATGTTGTACAGATCATTAGTCCAGTTCAAGTCACAAATGGGTCCATTGGTACAGCTGGCAGAATGGCTCAGTTGGTTGAACACAGGCCTCTGATTACCAGGGTTGGTGGTTCAAACCCTGTGTAAGGTGCATGTTTTTTCCTTTTTTCTTCCCAAGTTGGTTAATTTGCCTTGTAGGCAATGTAAACCTAACATCAAGGACAGCTGCTAGGTGTCGAAGTGGGGTTGGTCCCTGTGCTTAAATGCCCTTTCCCTTGAGAGACTGGGATCAAATCCAGGATACAGATTGAAATCTTCTGTTTTCACAGCACCTTGTGGTTTGAATCTGTTAAAGACACGATACAAGTGACTCTTTTATTGGATGTTTCCAGTGGAATGATCTGCATTTTGTACAAATCATTAGTTAATGTACTGGAGGTCATTTGACAGCAGGAGAGAGCAGCTCTCTGGCTGGCTCAGTTGGTAAAGCACTGGACTGCACTTGCAGGGTTGCTGGTTCAACTCTTTCCGCCGCTGGGTGGAGTCTAGAGCGCACGTTCAGCAGTAGGAGGTCATGACATTTCAGAATCCATAACCTCCTACTGCTGCAAGTATAACTAAGTCGTTTTTCATTAATTTTACACAGATTTTATTATTTTGTATTGTTAAATGTTCGAGTTATGGGTTTATTAGTCCACTGTTTATATGCTGCTGCGTTTCAATGTTGTGTTTTGTTTTGTTTTTTTTTCCTTTTTAAAAAACAAAAAAAACAAAAATTGATATTTTCATGAAAAACATTTACATTTTTAAAAAAAAGTTTTAAAAACACGCCCTCCAGTGGAATGATGAGGTATTGCATGTCAAGGGAAATACATGTCTTATTGGTGTATTGTCCTTGGGATGCAATACCTCATTATTCCACTGGAGGGCAGTGATTTTCTTTTTTTATTTTTGTCTTAACATTTCGGCCACGATAGAAAAAGCAATATTTATAACACACACGACCTGCTGGCCTTGAAGCTCAATTATTAGAGCAGCGGACTTCAGTGACATGTAGCTCTGCAACTGTGCAATAAGATGCACGATTCTCAACTCCAGCAGTGTGCAATCTCTGACAAGGGAAGTGAATCTCATATACCAGGTTAGAGTGCTGGGCTGTCACAAGCAGCCAGGTGGTGCAGGGGGCTAGTTCACTAGCTCTGCCTGCCTCTCCCCTTGGAGGTCTGGGTTCAAACCAGCTCACAGGACAGGTGAACTGAGTTTGAAACCAGACCCACAACACAGTGGCACAGCATGACTGGTGTTCTCTGATTAAGAGACTTAAAAAAAGAATTGCTAAATAAACCCCAGAGTTGTGTTTGAAGTCTTGTGTTGTGTACTTGTTTTGTTTCTCCACGGCGTCTGTTTGTTTGAATCTGTCAGATACAACAGAAGTGACTCTTTTATTGGATATTTTCAAGGCAGTAATCACCTCCATGTTGTACAGATCATTAGGCCAGTTCAAGTCACAAATGACTGCAGCAGTACAGCTGGTAGGATGGCTCAGTTGGTAGAACACAGGGCCCTGATTCCCAGGGTTGGTGGTTCAAACCCCGTGCAACGTGCATGTTTTTCTTGTTTTTTTTTTTCAAGTTGGTTATTTTACCTTGTAGGCAATGTAAATCTATCTCCAGGGACAGCTGCTAGGTGGTGCAGTGGGGTCAGTCCCTGTGCTTAAATGCTGTTTACCTTGAGAGACTGGGATCATATCCAGGATACAGATTGAAATCTTCTGTTTTCACAGCACCTTGTGGTTTGAATTTGTTAAAGACATGCTAGAAGTGACTCTTTTATTGGATATTTCCAATGGAGTGATCTGCAGTTTGTACAAATCATTAGTTAATGTACTGGAGGTCATTTGACAGAAGGCTAGAGCAGCTCTCTGGCTGGCTCAGTTGGTAAAGCACTGGACTGCACTTGCAGGGTTGCTGGTTCAACTCCCACATGAAGCACAAGCATTAATCCCTCAATTTCAATAAATCTTGTTTAATTTACCTTTTTATCAATAAGGTTTGGCTTTGAATCCAGTTCATCACAAATGAAACAAAGCTGAGAATCTCTAGCCCCAGGTCCACACCACACAATGTAATAATGTGTTTCACGCAGCAGAACAGCCAGTCGACTGGATAGCTCTGTTGGTAGAGCAGGCGACTGTGATTCCCAGGGTAGTGGGTTCAAACCCATGTCAGGGGCAGGTGGTTACATTTCATTTTCAAACACTTTGCCCTGTTTGATAGACTTGGGTTTACATAACGGGACAAGATGTCAGTTCTAACTATATAAATAATAATATAAAGAGGGTGATATAAGGGCTTCTGTGCAATGCTAGTTTATCACAAGCAGACAGGTGGTGCAGTGGGCTAGTTCACTAGCTTGCTGTGCTGTTCACATTGGGGGACTGGGTTCAAATCCCGGTGAGTTCCTTGTTTGTTTTCAAAGACTTGGTTAATTTCTTATATAAGGCAATGAAAAAGCAGACTCCTCCGTGGAAGTGAGATGGACTGGGTTCCAATCCAGGCGAGTTCTTTGCTTGTTTCAAAGAATGTGTTAATTGAGCTCATATATAGTGTGAACCAAAGTTTTCCTGTGGGAGCTGGTGGCGCAGTGGCTATGCTGATGGCCTTCTCTCCCTGAAGACGGTGGTTCGAATCCTGGTCCCGGAGGCGAGTTCCTGAGGTAAGTAATGCTGTTGGTTGTGAGTCATGGTGGTGGTTGTAAATCTGGGTGTTGACTGTAAGTAATGATGCAGGTTGTAACTAACGATGTTGGTTGTGTCTCCACAGACGGAGGAGGGCAGTGTGCCCTGAAGAGGAGCCGGAAGAGGATGAAGAGGGGGCTTGGGCCCCCGGCCGCGGGGGGGAGTGGAAGATGGGGGTGTTGGTACCATGGGGGAGGAGGTGTAAATATGGGGGAGAAAAGCAGGAGGTGTAATCATGGGGGAGAAAGCAGGCAGGGATGTTACCTTGCCTTTTGCCCTGCAATCATCTCTAGGGCCCGATCAGCTGAGCTCTAGAGATGATTATAGGACAGAAGATATCTTTAACGCTCCCTGTCAGATGGCAGGGCAAAAGGAATATCCCTGCCTGCCTGCCTGCCTGCCTGCCTGCCTGCCCCCCATGTTTACACCACCTCCTTCTTCTTTTCCTCCTCTCTAGTACCAACACCCCCATCTTCCACTCCCCCCACGGCCGGGGGCCCAAGCCCCCTCTTCATCCTCTTCCGGCTCCTCTTCAGGGCACACTGCCCTCCTCCGTCTGTGGAGACACAACCAACATCGTTAGTTACAACCTGCATCATTACTTACAGTCAACACCCAGATTTACAACCACCACCATGACTCACAACCAACAGCATTACTTACCTCAGGAACTCGCCTCCGGGACCAGGATTCGAACCACCGTCTTCAGGGAGAGAAGGCCATCAGCATAGCCACTGCGCCACCAGCTCCCACAGGAAAGCTTTGGTTCACACTATATATGAGCTCAATTAACACATTCTTTGAAACAAGCAAAGAACTCGCCTGGATTGGAACCCAGTCCATCTCACTTCCACGGAGGAGTCTGCTTTTTCATTGCCTTATATAAGAAATTAACCAAGTCTTTGAAAACAAACAAGGAACTCACCGGGATTTGAACCCAGTCCCCCAATGTGAACAGCACAGCATGCTAGTGAACTAGCCCACTGCACCACCTGTCTGCTTGTGATAATCTAGCATTGCACAGAAGCCCTTATATCACCCTCTTTATATTATTATTTATATAGTTAGAACTGACATCTTGTCCCGTTATGTAAACCCAAGTCTATCAAACAGGGCAAAGTGTTTGAAAATGAAATGTAACCACCTGCCCCTGACATGGGTTTGAACCCACTACCCTGGGAATCACAGTCGCCTGCTCTACCAACAGAGCTATCCAGTCGACTGGCTGTCCTACTGCGTGAAACACATTATTATATTGTGTGGTGTGGACCTGATTCAGCTTTGTTTCATTTGTGACTTGAACTGGATTCAAAGCCAAACCTTATTGATAAAAAAGTAAATTAAATAAGATTTATTGAAACTAAGGGATTAACACTTGTGCCTCAAGCGTGACTTGAACCAGCAACCCTGGAAGGTAGAGTTCAGTGCTCTACCAACTGAGCCAGCCAGAGAGCTGTTCTAGCCTACTGTCAAATGACCTCCAGTATATTAACTAATGATTTGTACAAAATTCAGATAACCAGTGGAAATATCCAACAAAAGAGTCTCTTCTATTGTTTCTTTGACACATTAAAACTACAAGGCATTGTGGAAACAGAAGATTTTAATCTGGATTTGATCCCAGTCTCTCAAGGTAAAGAGCATTTAAGCACAGGGACCAACCCCACTTCGACACCTAGCAGCTGTCCTTGATGTTAGATTTACATTGCCTACAAGGTAAAATAACCAACTTCAAAAATCAAAAGAAAAACATGCACCTTGCACGGGGGTTGAACCACCAACCCTGGGAATCAGAGCCCTGTGCTCTAATAAGGAAGCCTCCCTAAAGGCTGAGGGTTTGCTTAAATCCTTGAACTGGATTCAAACCCAAGCTCCTGATGAGCTGAGACGGTAAATTAAACAAAAACAGCACAGCAGACTTGAACCTCCAACGCTGGGAACAGGAGCCCTGTGCTTAACCAACTGAGCCATTCTGCCAGCTGTACCAGAGGGCTAATTTGTGACTTGAACTGGCCTAATGATTTGTACAACATGGAGGTGATTACTGCATTGAAAATATCCAATAAAAGAGTCACTTCTATTGTATCTGACAGAGTCAAACAAACAGACGCTGAGTTCACCTTTAACATTGTCTCAAAGATTCTGTGAAAATAAATGTAAAAATATAAGGCATTTAATTTTGCTGCGCAGGTTTGAATTTTGTCCGCCAATGTTCACATAGATAAAAGACTAGTAAACCAGACCTCTGTACTATCCATCTGCCTGAGGTGAGAGACTGTTTAACATTGTCTATAAGGTTCATTCTTTAAAAATGAAAGAGTACAGAATTGAGTAATTGAACTCAGTGCACCAAGTGTAACACACACACAAGAGAAGCAAACAAATCCACTGGACCACCTGCCTGCAATCAGGAAATGCATTTCACATTAACAATCAAGGGGGCTCGAACCCACAGCCCTGAGGTTATGAGTCCACGGGGGCGGGGCGGGGCGATCCCTTTAAGCTTCTCCAAATAGTTTTATTTCCAAATTTGCTTTTCAACATGTGTTAAGCCGACAGGTATCAGTTAAAACAGAAAGGAACCTGTTAAAAACGTGTCAATTGTATGATGACATGTTCTGTCTTGTCTATATTATTATTATTATTATTATTATTATTATTATTATGATGCACGATTCTCATAACAGCAGCTTAACCTCTCCCTGAATCCTTTCTAGCCAAGTTAGAACACATTGATAGTGTTATAACAAAAGGTTTCTCAAATGTTCTTTTATTTCAGCATAGCAGGATGTAGAAGAACCAGCCCACATTCCCTGAAATGACACAAGTGCTGTAAATCAACAAACCCACATTCCCTGAAATGACACAAGTGCTGTAAATCAGCAAACCCACATTCCCTGAAATGACACAAGTGCTGTAAATCAACAAACCCACATTCCCTGAAATGACACAAGTGCTGTAAATCAACAAACCCACATTCCCTGAAATGACACAAGTGCTGTAAATCAGCAAACCCACATTCCCTGAAATGACACAAGTGCTGTAAATCAACAAACCCACATTCCCTGAAATGACACAAGTGCTGTAAATCAGCAAACCCACATTCCCTGAAATGACACAAGTGCTGTAAATTGGCAGGATTACACTAGTTCAGTCTGTCATGTTGATGTTTACAACAATCGATAACCTTGAACATGAATCTGAATCAACTCTTTCAATTCAAAGTTCGATGATAGTGTTTGCATTGGCATCAGAATATCAGATATTTTCAGAACGTTAACCGATGTTCTTACCTCTTATTAGCATTATCAACGCAAATACATGCTTAACTGAGCTGGTTTCACAGAGCCCGATTAGCACTAATCTTGCACTGCCTTAC
This sequence comes from Acipenser ruthenus, assembly GCF_902713425.1. Lineage (NCBI taxonomy): Eukaryota > Metazoa > Chordata > Actinopteri > Acipenseriformes > Acipenseridae > Acipenser > Acipenser ruthenus. Next base: position 817,186 of record NC_081204.1, on the reverse strand, counting down.
CCAGTTTAACACAAGGTAGTGCAAAATGAGTGGTCAGGGTCTGTGAAACCAGCCATTCAAATAAACTGCAAGGAACTCTTTAAAAAAAAAAAGTAAGATTTATTTTATTGAAAACAGAACAAATATCAAGAAACCAATAAGAAAGAAACTTTACAGAAACGCCATCAAATGGGTTCTCATGAACTCCTGCTGAGAATCGATTATATTTATACTGTATATAAAACCCATACAAAAGCCCTCTTTCCCCTCTGCTGCAGATCTCTACACACTGCTGTGCAAGCTGAACGTACTCCCAGGTGGGACGCTAGTTTTGCCTTCTTTTCTTTTTTCTTCGCAGCCACGATTTCTCCCCTCAGACTGTAATTGTGAAGAAGCAGGAGTCTCTATTTCCCGAAGACGCTCTTGGGCGGCTCTTCCTTGGGCTTGTCGAACACTGTCTCTGTTCCGGTCCGGGCGCGGCTGAACACAGACGGGGCTGGAAGGCCGGCTTGCTCTGTCAAAAAAAAAAAAAATTCAGCTTTCAGGAGAAGAAGTCTCCCCCGCGGTTGAAAATACTCATTCATTGTAAATCTGGTAAAGAATGATCTGAGAGCACATGAGAGAATCGCACAAAACACACATAATACTGGGGTACTAAACAGGTAAGAGACACTGAATATTCTGTAGCCCGTGTGTGAATCAATGACAAACGACAGGGTTCAAATATGTTCCAATATCCTCACGCCTCGAGGTGTTGTTAAACAGCCTAGAATCACACGGGAGTGTGTTACTGCGCCCCCTATGGGAATTTTTATTGAGTTGTGTTCCCTCTGGCTTCGTCTTGAACACAAATGCAGCACTCTACATCAGTTAGAAAAGCCACAGCACATGCAGATGCACCCCCAAGCGACTCAATGCCAGCCCTGCACGTCATGTGGAGTTTCAGAACATCTGTACTACACGTGTGCATCTGCCCAAACTGCCTCCCCTGCATCAACAGCACTCGAGCTTCCAAAGAACAAGGCTTTCCAGCTTCCAGGTCCTGGAGTGCTTATATAACATTGGACTGAACGCCAGGAAAAATAAAAACAACTGCATCCAGAAAACTACATGATCCCCCTGGTGCGCCTCGAAATAGTTTTCTAAAGACGTTGTGGAAATCTGTGCAGATATAAATCTCAGAACAGAGGACTGGGTGGCGTCTTTCTTTTTTTTTGAAGACAGGCAAGGGAAGGCAGCTTCCCATGCTGGTCTTTGGAAAGGGTCTTCAACGCGCCACAGTCTGTATCAAACAGGAATGCCAACTGCTCCAGATTCTAGAGCCTGATTGCAGACTTAAAGGGTAGATTCCTCCAAGGCTTGCTGGGCTTTGTGCTTCTCACACTGTAAAGACGCTGGATTCTAGTTTATTAGATCAGCACACTTTTCTGTCCTCGTCGTGGGATTATGTGTTTGCTCCCTCCTTCGACCCCCCCTCTATGTTATTTAAACCCCAGGTAAACTCACCTGGCTGTTGCCAATGCAATCCCAGTTGCAACCCTCCCCCGTGCCCAAAACAAGAGGTCACGATCCTGACACATACCAGTACCAGTGACTCAACCCTACTGTGTAATGGGAATGAGCTCACCGCACTCCTGCATCACTGCGTAGGTTTTGGATTTGACCTCTCCCTTCAAGCCCAGTTTATTCCGCGCCCCCTTCAGGTCCTCCTCCTTCACTGCAGGGCGTTTCTTCTTCTTCACTTCCGTGGGCTGAGAGAGAGTGAGAGAGAGAGAGAGATAGATAGAGAGAGAAAGAGAGGGAGAAAGAGAGCGAGAGAGAGGGGGAGAGAGAGAGAGAGGGAGAGGGAGAGGGAGAGGGAGAGGGAGAGGGAGAGGGAGAGGGAGAGAGAGAGAGAGAGAGAGAGAGAGAGAGAGAGAATGAGTCCAGGGGAAATCCACAAATCCTCTCTAAACCAGCTAAAAGCTGGAATCGGGCTGGGGGGCTTAAATCAGATTGAGATTGTTCTGAAGCAATCAGTTTGAGTTTGGCAGGTGAACATTCAAAACATAAGAACAAGAGGATCAACACACCAGAGTGCCAAACAAGGGATTCAAGGCCAGCCCCCTGCGCACAGAAACTTCAGGGACTGGCTTTTCTTAAAACCCATCATGATGAGCTGTTCATGAAACCCTTCTCATGTGTTTCACAGAAGGTTTATTCTCGTCTTTCAAAGCATTGTTTAATCCACACAAATGTTCATTAAAAGTATATACAGAAGAAACAAAACATAAAGGCACTTTTTTTTTTTAATGAATTCCTATTTTTGAAAGTAGAAGATTCTGCGTTACTGTTATAAAATGAAAACACTTTAGGAGAGTTTAGTTACGTGACTTGGTTTTAGTTTTACAGTGATACTGAAAGAAACTTCTCTAAGTCTTTTGGGTTTGGTTTTGTGATGGTTGAAGAGGCTTTAAAAGCACGTCCAACATACAGCATCTCTGCATGCAACGCTAATTCAAACAGGAGTCAGAAAGAAAGAAAACGAAAGCTCTTACCTGAGACATGGCTTGTGAACGGAGACGCTGGGAGCCTGTGTGAGAATTCCTAACTCCCTGTGTTGTGAGCTTCGGAGTTTCCCCCTCTCGGAACCCTTTTTAAAGCGAGGCAATGGGATTGGTCATCTCCTTATTCCAGCTGCCAGTGTTGTCCCTGCTTCTTCTCACGAGCAGTTTATTATTAGTGGTGATGACTTGTGTTTGTAGAAACTAGCCAAGTGTTACCTCACCAGATCAAGCCCTTCTGTGTGACACAGGGGACAGCTGCGATTTTCCAGTCTTGAACAACACTGTGCTTCAGACTGCAAACGGCAGAGTCTCACATACAAGGCAATGCGCTGAAACTACTGTCCTCCCTGTTTCAACATTTTATTCAAGCCAGCCTTTCTTTTGAACAGCCAAACCCTGAAGGAACTTTACCACCACTAGTTCAGACTCTGACAGGTCAAACAAACTGCAGTAGAATTCTCTTTCAAGCTGTTTTTCTCCCACTGAAGTAAACATGCAACTCCTGTCTATTATTAATTCAAAGGCAGACCCCTTCTGTACTGCAGTATTCTCCTGTTGAGATATGGAACTGACATTCTCTTAACAAGCATATTTAATGCTTCTGTACCGCCTAGTCGTTCTAAACAGATGGTAACAAGCAGTACATTAAACCTGTCTACTGAGATAAATAATTATCGTCCAAATTCCTTATCGCCTGCAATATCAAAACAACCATGCCATCCGTAACTAAGATATCTGATCGGACTCTGAGGAAACGCTAACATCCCAACGAGAAGCCTTCTCTCTTGTGTTGCAATGTTAAACTCCTTCCTAGTGACCAGCTTGTGCCAGCTCGCTAGTCCATCCACAAAGAAGCACAGTCTGCAGGGATGACACTAAAGACTCCTACTGCATAGCAGTTTAACTGCCAGCTTGATTAGCCACACTGTGTTCGGGTACATTATTTTACAGTAAAAACCAGGAATGGATCAAACTGCTATGCAATGGAAGTCTTACTGCCACCCCTCCTGCAGTCTTGGAAACAACTCTAATATAAAAATAAAAAAAATCAGGTCATAGAACTTCACCTGGAAAACAGCCCCTACAAATCGCTGCATGAAGAGATGCCACAACAAGCTGTTTGAAAGTGTCAAGGGATTTAAAGTAGCAACTTACCCGCTGCCAGAAACAGTTCAAACAGCCAACGGAATAGAATGGAAATTGGGACTAACCCAATTCCTAACGGTGCCGCCAGCAGGAGTATAAATATCTCTGAATGAATCCGGGGAGGGCATCAGTTGTCAGTGTTTGTCTCTTGATGGCAGCACCTGATGGCCCCAGTGTTTTAAATTCCAGACACAAGCTGCTCCTGATGAAGGTGCAGCTGCTGATTCACTCTCGTAGTAAACAACAGCGGACGGGCGTGAAGTTTAACTGGGGTGTGGGGTTCTACTGTATTACTGAATGATATGCACGCCCCAATGATCTGCTGTCTGCTACATGCTGAAATGTGATTCAGGATATACTGTCCTTGATTGAGCTGAAGAGATGACTCAAGATCTCAAGATCTGCACAGCAACAAGGCAGCTCAATTTCAAAACCTTCCGAGGTCCGAATGAAGCGGGCGCTGTAATCCAATCGGGCTCTACTCACAATACTTCAAGGCCTGTTTTGTTTTATTTTATTTTTAAGAGAATTTGGAAACATTTGCATAGGTTCTTTTTGCTTTCTTAGCTTGGGGACATAATTGACCTGCCCTGCAAACAGCAGAAATAGCAAGCAGGGTTGTATGTAGTAAACAGACACAAGCATACAATTGAAGTCTAAAAAAGCAAATCACATTTATAGAAGGATTACTTTAAAAAAAAAAATAAATAAATAAATAAATAAATAAATATATACAATAAAAAAGAAATGACAATTTGTAAAAACGCATTGTTTTTTTTATAAACTTTATTGAAACCCTTTTAAATAATGGAAGTACATCATATAGTCAAGACATCTGGTTAAGATCACCCCCCCATCCCCATACTGCAGGGTTCATCCCAGTTCAGAAATGCACAACCATGTTCCTCGTCTATTTCAATGGTCTAAACAGCGGCAGATCCAAATACCGCAGCCCCACTTATCTCTATAGGCATTCTGCTGCCGTCTGACCTTTTGCTTAAATACCTTAAAGCACAGTTAAACAAGCTACTTCAAAGCAACCCTGTCACATGGTGCTGAGCTGTGCAACTGTTTACATATTAAAATGGATTTATTTCAAAAAGACACAAAAAAGATGGTCCCCTTATAAATAAGGTTTTGTCTAACAACTGAACCTCTTTTTTTTTTTAACTGAGGTCAGGTTAGTTGTGGTCCACAACACACATTTATAAATGATATTTGCGTATGCAATTCCCAACCCCTCCCCCTTACAATAACGTCAGCCAGTCATCAAACTGTAAAATAACCAGGTTCAGTTTTCATAAAACACGACCGTGTTGGTAAACGGAAGGGGGCCTTTGACAGTATATGATTGTAGAATGAATTCCCTGCAGACTTTTATTATTAGATTATATTAAAGAACCCAAACGAGTCGAGGACACGAGGAGACAAAAGAAGGGAAGGAAAAAGCACCCAAACAAGAATCTGTGTTCCTGTCTCTCGCGTCGTTTCACAGTGTTAAAATGTTCCTGCAGAATTCTCTTTGATTTTGATCATCTTCTTATTGTTTTTTTAATTTATTTATTATTATTTTTAAAACATGTTAAATAAATAGTATTTACAAATCATATGACAAACTAATAATAATAATAATAATTACTCTGATTCATGTTAATTTTTTCTTTAAATTATTTCTGGTGCAAGAAAAGGCAACGAGTTAAGATTATTCATCATCTTGTATGAATATTAAACAAGGCAAGCTTGTAAACTTGCTTCGTTAAACAGATTTATTATCGCAGATCAAAAGCAACAGGTATTTACTGGTCTTGATTCTTTGCTCTCTCAGAACCGGCAGTGATTTTGAACTCCTTTTAATTTTACAAAGTGTTACAGAACACGATGCAAAGCTTACAAGAAACGCATTGCCTTATCTTTGCTGTCCACGTTTACATTTTTTAAATCGCACATCATGGGTCAGAAATCAACTGGAAAATACAGCAGGAGGCATAAAGTAATGGGTTTCTTCCAAACATGGCAGGGAGTTCTGGAACACACTCACAGAGAGCGGCCTGTGTGTGCCGGACATGCGGTCTGAACATTAATAATACACACTCGGATATCTGAAAACACTCCTAGGGAAGTGAGTGGATCTGTCCTGTGCATCAGGTTAATGGTGAGGCATATCAAAATAATAATAATAATAATAATAATAATAATAATAATAATAATAATAATAATAATAATAATAATAATAATAATAATAGACAGCAGGTTTCTAAGATATGCTACGCAGTGTTTTGCTGTGCCAGGGGTGTTGATCTATAATACTGTATATTAAAGCAGTTCATCCAGACCTTTAAAAATCAGAAGACATTTAGTTGGTAAAAACAAAGTGAGTAATATTATCAGATAAGCTCTTTGTTGCCGTTCTCAGTGCCTAACGAGATTTGAACATTCCCGGTGCACCGTTGATCTAAATGTATTAGTTACAGTGGTTTGTTTTCGCACTACAATGCAACAGGAGTACTTTTAAGAAATGAAACCAAACCGTACTGTAGCTAGTATTGCGTGTGCTGTGTTTTAGTCTTTCCAGATCCAGCAGACCAATGGGAGTTACTCAGCCTCGCGTCGGTCAGCTCAATGTGTGTTTGCTGGAAAGCCTTTGAAACGAACCATGAACCATTTATACTCTACTGGTCACATGGAGAAGCATTTTTACTAGCTTCAGACACGCTCTTCTCACCATGTGTGAGGCTGCAGGAGTGCCTCAGCTCTTCTTATGCATTCATACTCACACACAGGACCCCTGTCCACATGTTTCACGCATCATCATCACTATCATCACCATCGTCATTGTCACCGTCATCATCATCATCATCATCATCATTTTCACCGTCATCATCATCATTTTCACCGTCATCATCATCATCGTCATTGTCACCGTCATCATCATCACCATCACCATCACCATCGTCATCATCATCACCATTGTCATTATCATCATCATCACCATCATTGTCACCGTCATCATCATCATCATCATCACCACCATCATCTCCAACCAAAACTGGAGGAATCACAACGCCTACCTGGGATTGGTCCACTCGAGCTGGAGCGGCCCATTGCTTAATATTTTAATTTGAATATATGTCTTCATCTTGCCCTTCTTTTTTGTTGTGGAAAAGAAATTTTTTAAAAAAAAAACCAAGAAAAACAACTTGCAAGAACTGTGCCTGACAGCAGAACAGAGGACTCCACTGACACAGTAATAAAGCTCTCCTGTGATTATAAAGCTTTGCTCTCTGAAATAAAGGGCAGTAATATGACAATGCAGTTTGATACCCGGGTTACTAACCCTTTTTGAAACAGCTCTGTTGCGACCGAATCGTAATCTTCCCACATTCACAGAACTGGCAGTAGCATTCTGAATTACTGCAAGCTTTTAAAAACAATCTTCACAACTAGACGTCTTACTGTAGCCTTGCTTTGGTCAGAGTCCATCTACTGAATTAGAATTCTCTCAGAGTTTCCAACACGATTACCTAGACTAGAGGATGGGACAGCAAGAGGAAATATTATAAACTTGGAGAGGAAATATATATATATATATTTCTAGTCTTTTTAATTTCAATGCTGGGCTGACTTGTGAAAATCCCCTACGTCGACTGCCGACCTCTCTTTGATACTCCTTGCTCTGTCCGGTAGTTGCCCTGGAAGGGTAGTTTAGTGGGGTTCTGAGAGCCCAGAGGACTGGTCCGGTGGAGCAGATGGCAGCACCGGGCTGAGGGGGAGGGGGGGGGGGGGGGTCATACCGGCAGCTCGAGCCGGTGCTTCTTCTTCTTCTTGAGGGGCTTGGAATTAGTCAGCCTCCTCAGGTCGTCTTCTCCATCCGAGTCATCCATCTCATCATCAGCAGAAATCAGGATCTGACACACAGACACACAGTTATTTAAAACCATCCCATGCTTGCAGACTACACTACAAAGACTCTACTCCAATTAGTGTGTGTGTGGAATTGTGTGAAACCAGGGGTAGAAATAAGACTGTTTCACCCATTCCAGAGCTGAATACGAGTTTGATTGGCCACAGTGTAAAGGCAACAAGATCAGGTGTGTCTTGTTAAACTCAGATAAACTGCTATGCAACGGGAGTCTTATTTCCATCCCTGTAACAGAATGAACCGTGCACCCGGTTAAGCGCAAGGGAACCCCCCTGGATCCCCACGGTTAGAAGCCCAGCCGGCGTGGGGATGCAGGTGTCTGATCAAAGTCTCCCCAGTCTGCTCACCTCCGACTCGGACTCCTCGTGAGAGTGAGCCCGCCGATAGCGGACCTTTCTGCTGCTGCGAGAATCGTCCCCTGCCTCCTCCTCCAGCTTGGCTTTCGTCTTCCCCTTCTTCATGAGGAAGTTATCAACCACCCAGAACATCAGCGCCTGGCAGGGCCACAGAGATCAGGGTTACTGCCCTTGCAATACGATACTTCACTGTCTGCGGCAGCTTCACTTTGCGGATGTCCCAGGATGGACATGTTTACTGCAGCAGCTGCTTGGCGTGTATAAAGTATACATCACCCTGTACATTAGAGCTGCACAAGAAGATTATTTAATTATTCAGAGGGAGATCTCCACAGCTCAGGGTCACTGGTGTGGATCGGGCTAAGTGATCATTCAGAGTGAAACTAGTGAAAAAACAGCTGCTTGGATTTGTGTGGATTGCTGTTCTCCACAGTCTAAAAAAAGCAGAAATCCTTCAAAAAATATATAGCTCCACAAAGAGTGATAGAAAAGTCCTGGTAGACATGCATGCTAATACAGAGTCACATCATTATACATTCATCCACAGACAGACGATAACCAGGATCTCTTCACTGTCATGGATCCATTGTTTAGGGGAGGTGCACTTACATTGACAAAGAAGGGAACTATCAACATAACAATGGCCAGTTCCAGCTGGGGGTTCTCAATGGGATTCAGGAGCGCAAGCTGCAGAACAAACACAGAAACAGGATTGCATGGGGGGGGAAATCCATCAGCATCAATTCAGAAATATCCAAACTCAAAGTGCACAAGCACATTTCAACACAAAGCTCTTTTTTCCTTGTGCTGAAAAGGTTTTTATAATATGCTTTACCATTCCTCTGGTGCTTTACAAAGCTAACCTATGCTTTACTGTGCTTTATTGCACTTTGCTATGCTTTTACAATGGGAAACTTGTCTAAGGGTCACGACAGAATTACATGTATATTATGCAAGCTCAGGGTGTATTCAGCCTCCCGTGAAGTCCCTGCATACTGTGTCACTGATCCAGGAGCACTGACCTTCTTCCACTGAGGTAAGAGCAGGACCAGGATGATCACGACCTTCTCAAACATCATGATGAGGATGTAGAGAGCGCACTGGCCCACCCAGGCACTGCACTGCAGGGGCTCTCCTGAAACACATACAGCCCACAATCAAATAATGCCTCACATGATAATGCCTCACACTTACAATGTTGCTTTTTGTGTGGGGGGAAAAGCATGTTTTTCAACTTGACCACTGCAGTTACCATGAAATAACAGGGGATGGAAATGAGACTCCCACTGCATAGCACCCACTCCAGGTTTTAAAATGTGCTTCATTAGCCCCGGTGTACAGGTAACAAGCTCAGGTGTGTCTTATTAAACTCAGAGTAAAACCAGGAAAGGATCAAACTGCTACGGGAGTCTTATTGACATCCCTGAACAATCATTGGCAACAAGGATACAATGGTTTATCGAATATCCAGGATGTAAAGCAAGTGTAACATTCACCAGTTCTTCTGCCCTCGTTCTGTCTGAAACCGTTTACAGCTGTACCCCTTAATAAAGAGCCCAGTAACAATGACGTCACTTTAACAAAGAGCCCAGTAACAATGACGTCACTTTAACAAAGAGCCCAGTAACAATGACGTCACTTTAACAAAGAGCCCAATAACAATGACGTCACTTTAACAAAGAGCCCAATAACAATGACGTCACTTTAACAAAGAGCCCAATAACAATGACATCACTTTAACAAAGAGCCCAATAACAATGACGTCACTTTAACAAAGAGCCCAATAACAATGACGTCACTTTAACAAAGAGCCCAATAACAATGACGTCACTTTAACAAAGAGCCCAATAACAATGACGTCACTTTAACAAAGAGCCCAATAACAATGACGTCAGTTTCTTCATTTTTAAGAAATTTTTACAGAAGTTGGACTGACAGATACTGGAATACCTCAACTATTTGGGGGGGGGGGGGGGGGGGGAGAGAAAAAAAGGACTGAATTACAGGGTGCAAGAAAAAAAAAAAAGAAAAAAGGATGAGAAATACCCTCCAAAAAATAACTCTGATGAAGCAGGACCGCTATGTTATACAAACACAGTCCGTCAGTTCAGTTTGGATATGTGAACCCCCCCTCTCGATTACGGTTAGGACAGTCCCATTGCTGCACTGTTAACCTGGCAGAGCTACAGCACTCCTTATATAGGGGTGAATCATTTCAATTCACTGCAGAGCAGGGAACACTGGCCCCCATCCAAGACACTGCCTTATAATGCACTGACTTCATCACACTCCCTTCTAATGCAAACACTCTCACTGTGCCAGTGTACCCAGAAGACACTGGCAAAGATGTCAAAATGTTTGTGTGACGGACTAAATATTTCATTTTAAATGAGGTATAAGATCATGAAACAGATCAAACCCCCAGCTCTGTGTCTCCTCCCTCACTGTAGACCAGCTGTACAGAACACAGTGCTATCAGGTTAACTTGAACCCCACTGGAATTATAAAAGAGGGCTTTGAGAATAAAGGACTTGTCTATTACTGCAATTCAGGGATGCAAATACGATTCCTACTGCATAACAGTTTCACCCATTCCAGGTTTTAATACGAGCTTGACTAGCCCCAGTGTGTGCAGGTAACAAGCTCAGGTGTGTCTTACTAAACTCATAGTAATACCAGGAATGGAGCAAACTGCTGTGCAATAGGAGTCTTATTGCCATCCTTGTAATTGTTGTTATTGCTGACAGCTGCACATCAATCCCATGATCTACACAGCACCCCTTTGCTCTTGCACCGACAGCAGAGTCTCTCCCCTCTTAATCATAGTAATCTCCCAGCTGCTCCTCTTAGTCCCACCAGCCACCCAGCCTAACCGCTTATTAAAAACCAAACAAACAAGCAAGCACTGTGCTGGGCTCAGAGAAATGGGCACAGCACACAACACTACTGTTTTTGTGTGTTAGTTCTGCATGATGTGAAATATGAAAGTATATTCAGTGGTACTCCTATAGAGACTTGCAATCCACCCCCACAAAAAAGGCACTTTAGAAGTCCTGCTTTTCAATAAATAAAGCAATTCTGTGATGGTCTGAAGGGATCGGGGATGGAAATAAGACTCCTATTGCATATCAGTTCCACCTATTCCACAGTGTGATTAGCCAGTGTGTAGAGGTAACAAGCTCAGGTGTGTCTTGTTAAACTCATAGTAAAAATAGGAATGGATCAAACTGCTATGCAATGGGAGTCTTATTTCCATTCTTGATGGATTAGGAGTTACCAGGTTCCTGCACTGATGGGGTCGTTACTGGGAAGAGTTTGATTCCTCGGCTTGTGAAACTTCAGTCCTGCGAGGACTGTTTAAGCCTCCTGAGCAACTTGACAGCACAGCGCTTGACCCCAGACCCCCAGCTCACAACACCCCCTCTGTGCCTGCTCATAAAAAGCTACTGTTGAAACAGCGTGACTTCACGGAAATAGAAGTGCCCACCGCCCCCCCTTCAAACAGAAACACAGTCTGTACAGAACGAAGACGGCTCCGTCTGTGTGGGTTTCTCTTGTTAGGGACGTTCAATCTCTTTTTCTTTTTTTATACATTTTTATTAAAATATACTATAAATTCAGAAACACTTGAATACAATAAAAAAATAAAAAAATGATATTATATTAGCACAGAGAACTAAACCAAGAAAATCAGAATCCAAGAGGATACACATCAATCACTAGAAATACTTCATTGCTAGAACACTTCACCCTAATAAAACGCTACACCGCACACCAGGGCATTCCTCATGAAGCTCTTATAAACACTGGCTGTACCTATTAAGGAAGTCTTCAGTGAGCACATTCAGTCAGACTGCTATTTCAGTGAGGATGGCACCTCCTGTAACGTGAACAGGTCAGGTGACACTGTGGAGGAACCCAAGCGTCTCAGTCATCAACAGACAAGACAAGGGGCTTCTGTCACCCTTTCTAAATAACACTAGAGCGCAGAGCCAGGCTGTGTTTCAGAGGTCTGATCCTGCATGCTGGATGCTTCCAGATCTCGCTCAGTCGGTCGCGGACACTTTCAGCTTTCACCCCCAACTATTAAACACTCACAGCTGCAAGGTTCAACGTCTTCAAGACAGTCCAAAATGTTGCCACTGATCTTAATGAAGTTTCTTTTAGCATGTCTGAAAAATGTCACGTTGACTACAGAAGCATTCAAGGGGAGACTGTGAAGTGAGGCTGGTGAGGGTATAGCGACACCTAGTGGTTTGTATGTCAGTTTCTACATGATCAGTCAATGCAGGGAGACATGTCTTGCTCATGCAGTTAATGAATTTCGTCCCACATGTAATGCATCCACAAATACAAACAATATTTCTGAGGAAACACTTTTGAGTTAATAAGGCAGTAAATATCCATTGAGCAGATTAAACCGTCCGTGCACACAGTCATTTCAAAATGTTCATCCGCTTTTTAATGCAGAAGTACACTTGCTTTAGTGTTTATTTACTGTTATCTTTTTGTATTTTTTTTTAATCATGAAAATCAATGCAAGATAAGAAGTTAAAGTCTTGGGAAGCTGCTTTGCCACTTCGGGTTCTTTTAAATAGGGGTGTAAGAATTCATGGTGCATCGCTGAATCCTGATGCTTTCTTTACATGATCGATCGTATTTTAACAGAGGTCTGTGTCGTTCCTATGGTGACACCAGACCAAAAGCACAGCAGAGCTCACTGAAGTTCCCAAAGTGGTTCTTGACAGAAGAGGGAGTGTGTTTTTATAGTTGGTATGAATACAGACCCTGCCTCTATCTCATCATAAATGGCCATTTGATCTTACAGGTCGAGCACATGTACATCGCGATACAGATGGACTTGCAGCCTGCGTGTGGTGATGCGCACCGCACTGTGATATTAGTGCTGGTTACAGCCCTGCTTTCAGACGTGTTCAAAGCTGTGCGAGTTCTGTAGGGTCTCTGGAGGTGTGGTTCTTACCATACTCCCCGAAGCGCAGAGAGTCCCACTGCTGCCACTCCACGAGCCACGAGACCACGCGCACCCCCGTGTAGATCACCAGCATCCCCAGCGTGGCGTCCAGCAGGAAATTGATGAGGTACCTGCAGCCAGAGAGGAGGGGAGAGGGGAGCACCCCGTCACTGCACCTGCCGCAGGCTACAACGAGCAAACAACACCCCCCTGTTCAGAAAACCCTGGGCAGGACCTTGCACTAATTCCATCAGGAGTTACACCAAAGGGAAGAATAATCAAATAAATCAATCATACACCCTACAAACTAACACTTCTGTTCTGCTGGGGGGCTGAGAGGGGTACTGAAATGGATCTGTTTCATTTCAGGAAGGTTTGTAATCAGCAATCCCTCAAACTGGGTGCGGTAGCTTTTTGTTTTATTGTTTATAAATGACTCTGACATGAATGTGAGCAATACTTCACCTGTGTAACAGAACTACAGCATTCATTTGAGAATGAATGCAAACCCCTTACATTGTGCCCTTGCTTCTGCATCTACCCCGAGGTTCACACCTACGTGCCACATGCACATTTGAACCCATGCAAACAGTTACCCCTCCACCCAGCGCTGGTACAATGAAATCACTTACAGGGAGCAGGGGTCCTCTTCGGTGAGGTCTGATAAATAAACGTTTGCAAAGTGAATGAACAGCATCCCAATAGCCTGCTTGGAAGTGTCCAAAAACCTGCGAGAGAAGCAGGCTTAGTGACGGGTCTTCAACATGAGTGAGAATGACAGGACTCTCTACAGTCAGTAACGTTAAGAATGACATCATCTTATTGTAGGAGCCCCATCCACGGCACCACACACACACACACGAGTCACAACAGCAATAACAAAACCTGTGACTCTACACTGAGGTCTGTATCATTAAAAAAACAAACTAGATCCTCCCTAGCATTTGAAACAGTTTTCAGACACTGCACTGTGTTGGTTTCAGTTCCTCTGTGGTAATGTAACCCTACACACACGTCTCCGTTTACAGACCCTGCTTTCCAAACTAGGTGCCCGTTGTTCTCAGTTCCTGTTTCGTTCAGCGTTCTTCCCTGTTGAACACCAGCTGGGTTTTTGTAAACATAACTGCAGATCCCTTCCAAACCAATGGGGTGAAACGTGGAGAAGGTTAACCCTGCATGCTTAGACATGCATATGTAGGCTTTATCATGAGACAGTGCGAACACACCGCTTTCAACGATTCTAGTTTGGGTTGACTTCACCACTCCTGTTAAATTCTAGCTGGGACCCTTGAGCATGGTGAGATGAAGTAGGCAGCAGTGTGGAGTAGTGGTTAGGGCTCTGGACTCTTGACCGGTGGGTTGTGGGTTCAATCCCCGGTGGGGACACTGCTGTTGTACCCTTGAGCAAGGTACTTTACCTAGATTGCTCCAGTAAAAACCCAACTGTATAAATGGGTAATAGTATGTAAAAATAATGTAATATCTTGTAACAATTTTAAGTCGCCCTGGATAAGGGCGTCTGCTAAGAAATAAATAATAATAATAATAATAATAATAATAATAATAATAATAATAATATGAAGAGGAGGTAGATATTAAAAGGCTAAATGTATTTCAGTAAAAGGAATCATGTTACCATATCCTCCATGGCCGTCTCTCATGCTTCGGTTCCCTGAAGCGCTTCACTGCAACAGAAGGAGACATTTGAAATGAAATTAGCAACACAAGCACAACACAATGGAAACAGGTCCTGCCTACGCTACTGTACGCTAACCAATACGATGTGCAGCAAGGCAATGGAACTGATAGAGCCTCATGCTGCAAAGTGAGCGAGCCAGTCAAGGCAAAGTACACCCTAAGCAGGACTGCAGAGCCTGCTCTTCTCTGCTAGCTGCTACAATCGCTTTCAGGTCTGTCTGACAGCAGGTGGCTGAAAAGTGTTGTGTGCTGCAATAGAAAAATGAAACAGTAAAGCAGTTTCTAGAGCAACTCCGCAGCAGCCCCACCAGAAACAAAGTCAACTGGCCCTTAAGGGGTTACTCACCGTATGGAGACGTAGCTATGTGTGCAAACAAAAGCATGTGTACAGTTAATGCAAGCGCTGAATTCGTGTCAGAACAGTATTTCATGAGTATCACTTCTCTTAGTGGTGTAACATTGAGTAATTACTGTGTACGCTTTACATGTCTGATCTAGCTGCTTTCCAACCCTTATTTCACAAACCCATCCTTATCTCTAACCCATCAGAGGTGTTTTTTATTTTGAATCAACAAGAGGTTTAACTCTGTTTCTTACTGACTGTACACTACAGCTTCCATTGAACTGCCCTTCCGTTTTTTTGCAGCAGATGGCTTTTTAATGAAGATAAAGAGTCTGTGCCAGTGAAGTAACAGGCCTATACAATTACAGGGAGTTCCATCAGTGCCTGTGACACAGTGAAACCCCACCGGAGATTATAATCTCCATGGCTGTCATGACAGGCTCTGCATCCATCCCGTTGCTGTTGAGTCGCTGCTGCAGCACAAATCGATTGCTGGGGGTCACAAATGTTCCCATCTAGTCATTCTACAAACACCACGACTTCATAGCAAACGCATGGCATTTTGGAGGATCACTGGCATGCTCTTATGAAGGACAATAAAATCACATGCTTATTTCTGAAGAGGGCACACAGGTCTACTCAGGGATTACGAGATATTCAGCTGACTGAGCACACGGGGTGAAGACAGCCAATAAATGTCCCATACCCAGCACCATAAACCAGCAACACTGTTTGTATGTGACTTACCTACCGAGCTGCTTATTCACAGGTTGTTATCTCAAGGGCATCATGCAACTAGTCTCCACATGCTCACTCATTTTAAAAAGTGTAGCAGTGAAACTCACTGTAACCTTTTATCATACCTTGCACAGCTAGCAGCAGTTCGGACTGCATTCATATTTTAAGGCTTTTGACTTTTCTGTAAAGGTATATATATATATATATTATTATTATTATTTATTTCTTAGCTGACGCCCTTATCCAGGGCGACTTACAATTGTTACAAGATATCACATTATTTTTACATACAATTACCCATTTTACAGTTGGGTTTTTACTGGAGCAATGTAGGTAAAGTACCTTGCTCAAGGGTACAGCAGCAGTGTCCCCACCGGGGATTGAACCCACAACCCTCTGGTCAGGAGTCCAGAGCCCTAACCACTACTCCACACTGCTGCCTAAAAAAAGCAAATTCAGTAAGAAGAGCAGCTGAACAGTAGTGAAGTGTGGTGCTGTGACATTTCAAGAGGCTCGGGGTGACTGCTTCAGCACGGCTCAATGCAGTACTGTAGAGAGTGAGGTGCAGACCTGGAGACCAGCGCAATGCGATCAGCTCTTTCTCTTGTATTGTCTTTGCTGGTTTGACAATCACAGCACTGTGACACGGCTTCAGCACAGCTCAATGCAGTACTGTAGAGAGTGAGGTGCAGACCTGGAGACCAGCGCAATGCGATCAGCTCTTTCTCTTGTATTGTCTTTGCTGGTTTGACAATCACAGCACTGTGACACGGCTTCAGCACGGTTCAATGCAGTACTGTAGAGAGTGAGGTGCAGACCTGGAGACCAGCGCAATGCGATCAGCTCTTTCTCTTGTATTGTCTTTGCTGGTTTGACAGTCACAGCACTGTGACACGGCTTCAGCACGGTTCAATGCAGTACTGTAGAGAGTGAGGTGCAGACCTGGGGACCAGCGCAATGCGATCAGCTCTTTCTCTTGTATTGTCTTTGCTGGTTTGACAATCACAGCACTGTGACACGGCTTCAGCACGGCTCAATGCAGTACTGTAGAGAGTGAGGTGCAGACCTGGAGACCAGCGCAATGCGATCAGCTCTTTCTCTTGTATTGTCTTTGCTGGTTTGACAATCACAGCACTGTGACACGGCTTCAGCACAGCTCAATGCAGTACTGTAGAGAGTGAGGTGCAGACCTGGAGACCAGCGCAATGCGATCAGCTCTTTCTCTTGTATTGTCTTTGCTGGTTTGACAATCACAGCTCTGTGACACGGCTTCAGCACGGTTCAATGCAGTACTGTAGAGAGTGAGGTGCAGACCTGGAGACCAGCGCAATGCGATCAGCTCTTTCTCTTGTATTGTCTTTGCTGGTTTGACAGTCACAGCACTGTGACACGGCTTCAGCACGGTTCAATGCAGTACTGTAGAGAGTGAGGTGCAGACCTGGAGACCAGCGCAATGCGATCAGCTCTTTCTCTTGTATTGTCTTTGCTGGTTTGACAGTCACAGCACTGTGACACGGCTTCAGCACGGTTCAATGCAGTACTGTAGAGAGTGAGGTGCAGACCTGGAGACCAGCGCAATGCGATCAGCTCTTTCTCTTGTATTGTCTTTGCTGGTTTGACAATCACAGCACTGTGACACGGCTTCAGTATGGCTCAATGCAGTTCTGTAGAGAGTGAGGTGCAGACCTGGAGACCAGCGCAATGCGATCAGCTCTTTCTCTTGTATTGTCTTTGCTGGTTTGACAGTCACAGCACTGTGACACGGCTTCAGCACGGTTCAATGCAGTACTGTAGAGAGTGAGGTGCAGACCTGGGGACCAGCGCAATGCGATCAGCTCTTTCTCTTGTATTGTCTTTGCTGGTTTGACAATCACAGCTCTGTGACACGGCTTCAGCACGGTTCAATGCAGTACTGTAGAGAGTGAGGTGCAGACCTGGGGACCAGCGCAATGCGATCAGCTCTTTCTCTTGTATTGTCTTTGCTGGTTTGACAATCACAGCTCTGTGACACGGCTTCAACACGGCTCAATGCAGTTCTGTAGAGAGTGAGGTGCAGACCTGGAGACCAGCGCAATGCGATCAGCTCTTTCTCTTGTATTGTCTTTGCTGGTTTGACAATCACAGCTCTGTGACACGGCTTCAACACGGCTCAATGCAGTACTGTAGAGAGTGAGGTGCAGACCTGGAGACCAGCGCAATGCGATCAGCTCTTTCTCTTGTATTGTCTTTGCTGGTTTGACAATCACAGCACTGTGACACGGCTTCAGCACAGCTCAATGCAGTACTGTAGAGAGTGAGGTGCAGACCTGGAGACCAGCGCAATGCGATCAGCTCTTTCTCTTGTATTGTCTTTGCTGGTTTGACAATCACAGCTCTGTGACACGGCTTCAGCACGGTTCAATGCAGTACTGTAGAGAGTGAGGTGCAGACCTGGAGACCAGCGCAATGCGATCAGCTCTTTCTCTTGTATTGTCTTTGCTGGTTTGACAATCACAGCTCTGTGACACGGCTTCAACACGGCTCAATGCAGTACTGTAGAGAGTGAGGTGCAGACCTGGAGACCAGCGCAATGCGATCAGCTCTTTCTCTTGTATTGTCTTTGCTGGTTTGACAGTCACAGCACTGTGACACGGCTTCAGCACAGCTCAATGCAGTTCTGTAGAGAGTGAGGTGCAGACCTGGAGACCAGCGCAATGCGATCAGCTCTTTCTCTTGTATTGTCTTTGCTGGTTTGACAATCACAGCACTGTGACACGGCTTCAGCACAGCTCAATGCAGTTCTGTAGAGAGTGAGGTGCAGACCTGGGGACCAGCGCAATGCGATCAGCTCTTTCTCTTGTATTGTCTTTGCTGGTTTGACAATCACAGCTCTGTGACACGGCTTCAACACGGCTCAATGCAGTACTGTAGAGAGTGAGGTGCAGACCTGGAGACCAGCGCAATGCGATCAGCTCTTTCTCTTGTATTGTCTTTGCTGGTTTGACAATCACAGCTCTGTGACACGGCTTCAGCACGGCTCAATGCAGTACTGTAGAGAGTGAGGTGCAGACCTGGAGACCAGCGCAATGCGATCAGCTCTTTCTCTTGTATTGTCTTTGCTGGTTTGACAATCACAGCACTGTGACACGGCTTCAGCACGGTTCAATGCAGTACTGTAGAGAGTGAGGTGCAGACCTGGAGACCAGCGCAATGCGATCAGCTCTTTCTCTTGTATTGTCTTTGCTGGTTTGACAATCACAGCTCTGTGACACGGCTTCAACACGGCTCAATGCAGTACTGTAGAGAGTGAGGTGCAGACCTGGAGACCAGCGCAATGCGATCAGCTCTTTCTCTTGTATTGTCTTTGCTGGTTTGACAATCACAGCACTGTGACACGGCTTCAGCACAGCTCAATGCAGTACTGTAGGCTCCACATATATTAGGACATCACCAGTTCTAGAGGAAGTATTTATGAGAAACGGTATCATTGCACAGACATGTAGGCTACCGTGCATGTCTGTACACTGCAAGCGCACCGTTTACACACAGTTTCCTAACAATTTAGCAAGACGGGTCCGCCAGTGTAACCCAACACCAGCCCCATTCTCATGGTGTTTGCACACTAATGCACCAAGCCTGCTGAAAGGGTTTTGGTGCATTAGCTCACAATGGAGCTCAGCGACTGCTCATTGCTCTGGGACTGGCTCCTGAAATCTGTCCCTCATTAAACTTTGATAAGCAGAGTAAACAGAATAATGTGAACCCTTATCACGAGGCCCACAGCCAACCTATGGATCGGCTCTCTGTGCTCAACACCAGCCTTGAGAGAGACTTGGATTCTTTTAGATGATGTTTTTTGGTTGATATATATATATTTTTTTATTTTTTTTTTTATGGAACAGTTCCAAAGCCCTGCCGAATTTGTTGAGGAATTTCTTCAGGCTACTCTGAGAGACTTGAAGGTGCTACAAAAGCAAATCTTCAGCTGTATTTGCATGAGAGACCACAGGGTTAAAAAAAAAGAGAGAGAAAACATGTCTACAATCAGCCTTGAAGAGTTCTTCAGCAAACTGAACATCAGTCTCGTGACAGAACGGTAACACATGAAGTGGACTGGGAACTACACTGCAAAGATAAAACAGGAATGCATGGAACCAACTGAAGACACCTCTACAGATCTCAATAAAATCCACTTGCTTTTATCCCACCACTGTCTTCACAATTCTAGGCTGATTTAGTAATGCTTATCCTAAAGCATAGTGAAAACAGATACCTAAGGGTAAACAGAGACGTTGGCACTCATTGCCTTAGGCAGGTTTGTATATATATAATCACACACACACAGAGTACATTACAAAACCTGCAATTATAAGTGCGAGAGATGGGTTAATGCTACCCCTCATGGCGTGGTAGTGGCCACAGATCCACGTTTCTAGTGGACAGTAACAACATACTTACACATCAAAGTACTGAACGCCACGACTGCCAGCAGCCCCTGCAGAAAGATCCCAAAGCTGTCCATCAGCGCTCCGTTCTCACAGCCCCGCTCGTTAGTCGTGGAGCTCGGGCTTGTCGAGGAGGACACGGTGTTGTTTCTGGACGGAGCAGAGATGACCGCGCTCCTGATAACCAGTCCGGCGGCGCTAGAGATCTGGTGCCCAACAAGGTTCAGTGCCATTGCGCAACAGATACAGGCAGCGAAACAAAGACTCCGAACTTGCGCTTCAAACTAAAGCGAGATTCTTCAGCAGCGCCCTACAACTGCGGTAGTGTGCTTAATAATATGATGTTCGTTAATAAGATTACTGGAGATCTACAGCGATGAGAAGAGCTGCCTTGGGTTTAAATGAACAGCAGCTCAGTCCATCCTCGCCTCTCTCCCAGCGTCATCACCGCAACGACACGATGCAAAGCCGGCAGAGTAACATCCACACTTACTTTTTTATTGTAAAAAATATATATACTCACAACTAGTCCTGGCGTAGCATTCTTTAATCGACTTGTTTGTACTTGTTACGTGTATAATTTCTACTCTCCGTTATTAATTATGCACGCTTTTGGCTTGGAGTTTAAAAACACGACATCATCTCGCTTTTCTGACGTCATGGTTATTAGCTACTTAATATTTTTTGGCTGTATCACCAAAAAAAAAAAAAAACAACAACGCACTTTTCAGTCGAGACAGTTTTCACCCCCTTCCTTTGAATCCGTGATGCTGGACAGCTGAAATGTCCCAGTCCCATCAAATCTGTGATGCTGGACAGCTGAAATGTCCCAGTCCCATCAAATCTGTGATGCTGGACAGTTGAAATGTCCCAGTCCCATCAAATCCGTGATGCTGGACAGCTGAAATGTCCCAGTCCTATCAAATCCGTGATGCTGGACAGCTGAAATGTCCCAGTCCCATCAAATCCGTGATGCTGGACAGTTGAAATGTCCCAGTCCCATCAAATCGGTAAATTATTTGCCCCCTAGACCACTGATTGCCAAGGCTGTGTTGTTTTCGTTGCATATGTTTATTTACGTCCGATTCTGTCCATTCAACAAATCTAATAAAGCAAAGCCACGTACGCCTCTTCTAGTTTTGCATCAATGTGTATTCCGCGATGACAGACAGATCAGCGTCACAACTGCATGTTACACAGCGGTACTAAAGACGCTCACATCCAAAACATCTATTTTCCTCGCTGTCATCCCCAGATTCACACACAGCAGGTAGACACACAGACACGCAGACAGTTAGTCTCGTTGTTATGGATTTGTTATAAACAGGACTCCAGGACTTTCGCTTGTTGTTATTACTGCGTTCATAGCCCGTGACCACCCGAACTCTTCGGACGTTGCAATACAGCTTATATAATCATAAAACTAGCACCTGTACAAGACTAAACAGCTACACTAGCTACTTTACTACATCCCACAGCTCCTCCGCCGGCTCTCTCTCTCTCTCACTCCAGACTCCTCGTTCACAGTCTCCAGGCCTGTAACGCCCAGACGTTGCCCAGTCAGTGGTTTCCAGTGCACTCTGGGAGATGTAGTCCAACACACGCACGCCCTCCTATATCTGCAGATACGTTAGGTCGGTTAAGAGCTTCTGAGCTGTACTACACTCCCCACATCCCATTGCGATGCGAATCCCGTGGCTCGTAGAGCTACGAGAGTGAAAATAATTGATAGTTCCGCTGTTACTGACTAGATGCAAAAATATAATTACCCGATAGTAACCCCCCACCACCTCCAAATAAATAAATTAACAAAATCATATTTATTAAAAATAAATAAATAAGTATTACACTGTAATATGCAACAGATACATTTGGTTATTTTGTTTAGCCCGTCCTGATTCGCTTGGTATCTGGAGGTGTCTTTTTTGCGTGTACACCCGCCTGTCTGAATGTCACACCTGCAATGTATCTTGAGAATACGATAAGAAGCTATTCCGCATGCTGTAAATGATGCACGTCACAAGACTACCAGCTGAACACAGAGCAGTGTTTACACAGGCCTGCCCTTCCTCAGTGCTGTACAGCTGGTCTGGTCTGCTTCCAAACAGGGGCGATTTCACTGGCTCTTAGAATGAATGCATGCAAAGAGTCTCCTCACTATATAGAGACAAATACACAAGAGAGTCCTCACTATATAGAGAGACAAATACACAAGAGAGTCCTCACTATATAGAGAGACAAATATACAAGAGAGTCCTCACTATATAGAGAGACAAATACACAAGAGAGTCCTCACTATATAGAGAGACAAATACACAAGAGAGTCCTCACTATATAGAGAGACAAATACACAAGAGAGTCCTCACTATATAGAGAGACAAATATACAAGAGAGTCCTCACTATATAGAGAGACAAATACACGAGCTTGTCATCTTTATTTCTAGGTGTTAATGTTCCTGTTTCCTCTCTTGCCAGCCCAAACTGCACAGGAGCTGTGCTAACGGCAGCCTGGAACTTCACAATGAATCCCCATGTAGCACAGTGTTGGAGAGCTGCTTTTCATCCCTGTCTCAGCAATACAGTAATACCCTTTTCATCTAAAGAAGTTTCACGCTGATGGCTTCAAACAGAACAAGCAATAAGCAACGTGCATTTTATAGATGAACCTGCCGTGTGCTGCGTGGAGCCCAGGATCCAGGGACTGTGCATTTTACACATAAACCTGCCGTGTGCTGCGTGGAGCCCAGGATCCAGGTACTGAGCATTTTATACAGGAACCTGCAGTGTGCTGCGTGGAGCCCAGGATCCAGGGACTCTGCATTTTAACGAGTTTTAAGTTTTGTTTAATCTCTCTCTCTCTCTCTCAAATGTGGTGTCAACAGCAAGGTTATCGTCTCTGGAATATTATTTCAGCCCAGTTTTTATTCTTGGTGAATGTGGCCTTGGCCTTGTAATATGGATTTCCAGAAGGCTGCTATCGAACGCAGGTCATGTAGAGACATGGAAAAGGCAGCATTAATGTTTAATGCCTGTTCTTTTGAAGACAGTCAGTTTTCTAACTCCAATGCTTTCAAGCCTGCAATCCCAACTGCAGCTTTCGAAAGGCCCGGAGAGATCAATTACAATGACAAGAAAAAAAACAAAAAACACTCTTAACAAGACTTCTGTGGAGCTCACATCTCTTTTTCACTTCTTTGCTTCATTTTGCTACTGCTAGGCTATACTGCTACAGTGATTGAAATCGGTTGCCGTGGAAACGCATCGCTGCGGAGAGACTGATGTCAACCTCCCCTCCCAGCTGTGCAAAACTACAATCCAGAACACAATCCTAACACATGGATCTGCAGGGCTGAAAGGCAATTTGCCATCGAAAGCTGCACCTGTGAGGCGTTCAATCTGCAGCTCACATCGTTTTGCACACTCAAGAGTACAAACTATAAGCAGCGTGCCGAGGCAGTGCAGATGCTGGCACTCCCCATCCTTACAACAAGACATCGATAACACAGAAGAAATGAGCGCTCTCGTCTGGGATGTGCATCTACACAAATAACCCAATGAAAGCCTCCATGGACGCCGCACTGTCCTCTAACGTACCAGCAGCTCTACCGCAGTGTGCTAGAGGAAGCTGTGGGGGTTGTGGACGCTCCTTCATTTGTGGACATGGCTTTAAACACCACACCAGAATTAGAAACACTTAAACAAACACATTGTTTCAGCCAACGCCTTCATCAAGGAGTGTGCAGACTTTAAGAATCTGGTCAAAAATGAAATACTGTGTTCACCTGCTGAGGTCAACACCGGAAGAAATAACTGCAGTGACAATATCTGGCCACTGGTGGCACTGTTGCCTGTGTGAAAGCCCCAGAACAGTGATCCCCCATATCCTGCGTTGTGTTGTCAGTATGTGAACCCAGGTGATTTGATTAAATGCATGCAGTCTCTTACAGCCCCTTTGATGGGACTCAACTACAGTGCCCAGAGCCCAGCGCTGGGCAGCCACAAGTCTTTAGACTTCACTGTGTAATTAAGATTCGCTTCCAAATGGAAAGCACTGTCTAAACTTATACATGCACATGAATATGCACTTCCATTAATAAACACACAATCAAACACACAGCTTTTTATTCACATTTCTTTAAAATAGTTAATCATATTCCACAAATGTATGTACAATTTTATTTACATGAAAGTGGGCCCATTGTTCACCGATGCATTACTTAGAGTAGCAATAGGGATTTGCAATATATAAAACACACTGAGCGCCCAATATCAATACAGATGAGCAATGCTGATCCCATATATATATATATAACTCTTGTCAAAAGTATGCAAGACAGATGTAAGTGTTTGCATAGCAGTAAGTGTACATTATATGCCAGGTATTTCACAGTCAAGCTCTCCGAATCCATTTCCATATACAAGTAACTGCTGTACACATACAGTCTGTGCACAAACACATGCTGCAGTCCTTTATAAAGTGACGGAGGTCTTGTTAGGACGGCTTTTCTGATTGGTTACAGTTTCCCAATAAATTAAAGTTGAAATGTGTTTCTAGTATACCATGGTAAAAATCACAACACCGTGCGGTTAAGCACAGTACAACAAGCACAGCCAAACCCCTGTAAACAATGAGAAATGCACAGAGCAAGCACAGCCAGACCCCTGTGAACAATGAGAAATGCACAGCGCAAGCACAGCCAGACCCCTGTAAAACAATGAGAAATGCACAGCGCAAGCACAGCCAAACCCCTGGAAACAATGAGAAATGCACAAAGCAAGCACAGCCAGACCCCTGTAAACAATGAGAAATGCACAGAGCAAGCACAGCCAAACCCCTGTAAAACAATGAGAAATGCACAGCGCAAGCACAGCCAGACCCCTGGAAACAATGAGAAATGCACAGCGCAAGCACAGCCAAACCCCTGTAAACAATGAGAAATGCACAGCGCAAGCACAGCCAGACCCCTGGAAACAATGAGAAATGCACAGCGCAAGCACAGCCAAACCCCTGGAAACAATGAGAAATGCACAGAGCAAGCACAGCCAAACCCCTGGAAACAATGAGAAATGCACAGCGCAAGCACAGCCAAACCCCTGGAAACAATGAGAAATGCACAGAGCAAGCACAGCCAAACCCCTGTAAACAATGAGAAATGCACAGCGCAAGCACAGCCAAACCCCTGTAAACAATGAGAAATGCACAGCGCAAGCACAGCCAGACCCCTGTAAACAATGAGAAATGGACAGCGCAAGCACAGCCAAACCCCTGTAAACAATGAGAAATGCACAGCGCAAGCACAGCCAAACCCCTGGAAACAATGAGAAATGCACAGCGCAAGCACAGCCAAACCCCTGGAAACAATGAGAAATGCACAGCGCAAGCACAGCCAAACCCCTGGAAACAATGAGAAATGCACAGAGCAAGCACAGCCAAACCCCTGGAAACAATGAGAAATGCACAGCGCAAGCACAGCCAAACCCCTGGAAACAATGAGAAATGCACAGAGCAAGCACAGCCAAACCCCTGTAAACAATGAGAAATGCACAGCGCAAGCACAGCCAAACCCCTGTAAACAATGAGAAATGCACAGCGCAAGCACAGCCAGACCCCTGTAAACAATGAGAAATGGACAGCGCAAGCACAGCCAAACCCCTGTAAACAATGAGAAATGCACAGCGCAAGCACAGCCAAACCCCTGGAAACAATGAGAAATGCACAGCGCAAGCACAGGCAAACCCCTGGAAACAATGAGAAATGCACAGAGCAAGCACGGTTGACTGCAAAATAACTGGTAAACATCACCCTGTTGTCGAATAGTGCTGCAAGTTTGCATTCGTTCATGTCTGTAGAAATGACTGGATCAGAAAAATATCATGCAAAAGGAAACCAATGCAGAATTACTCACACATTCTAGTGTACAGAAGAGTGTCTGTCTCCGTCCTGTAATAGTTAACTTGATGGGGTCCCAGGGAGACCGTTTACTGTAATATGGGTTAAATAACCCTTTTGTTTTCCAGCTGATTCAGAACTGAAAGAATATTCAAACCCAGCACTTCATTATATTGATTGACCTGAGCTGTGTTTTCTGTCTGTCTAGTTATTATTTACAACGATAAATTACCACTACAAAATCCACCACTGCACAGCTAAAGGTAGCTAACTTTAACAAAAACAAATGCTGCTTAATATGAACCTTGCATAATGTAGAAGTCTTTTCATTTCATTTCATTTTCTACCCTGTTTAGTTTTAAGACAGCACTGAGATCCCAGCATATCCCAGACCTCTTAATGTGGTTCCTTTCAGTTCGTTCAGGATTCCCTCATCTTCGTTCTTGATTAAGTGAAAGCCCTCCTCGGACTATCTGGGAAGCAAAGGGCAGCCCCTCATTGGCTCGGCCACTTTTCATATCTCCTACTGATTGGTCCGGCAGTGGACCAGGCTTTTCTCATTGGCTCAAAACCTTGACTTTCCGACTGAAGTGCAGTGAATAGGAGACACGCCAGAGCTGAACCTTTGGAAACTTTTTTCGATTTATTTATTTATTTTATTTATTTATTTTTTAAAACTGTAATTTAAAAAAAAAAAGTTTTGCTTTCTATTTTCTAAGCAGCTTTACATATATATATTTTTTTGTATTTAATTGAGGACTTATTACCCACATGTTCAGTTTGACTGAACTCGGAATATAAATCCAGCATTGAGGCTTGTTCTGCAGCTCTTTCTAAGCAATTTCAAAAATACCACACCTTCGCATTACAAGGGGATCGCTAGTAGAACACTACATACAAACTGAATTGGCAAAACAGGTGCACAGCGACCTGGAACATGGCCACAGCACAAAGACTGCCTACGATTATACTTCATTGCATTTGATCGCACAGGTAAGCTTCGTGCAATCGATTTGAAAAAGCCGTGACATTTATAGAAGATTTAGATTTGAGAAATGTGCAAGAAAAGAAAATGTATCGCAATTCTCCACCCTGAGATATCATATCATATACCAGCCAACATGTCCACGCTGATGCTAGGACTCCGATTGGAGAGTACTCAGGTTTTGTATCGTATGCACGCCATACCATGTCACAACATAGAACACAATGGACCTGGGTTTAAAAGCTGGGTAACTTTTACATGGAGCATCTAATTTAGAGGTGAGGACAGGGAGACATCTGGAGCTGGGTATGTACCCTAAAGAAACACAGCCAGGTCACTTCAAAGTCACTTCAGTACCTGCATGCTATAGACCTGTTTAAAGTGTTCTCGCTTCCATACCCTCCTCACTCAGCGCTACTGAAAGACTCATTTTAACAAGCGCTGCAAATTCTGACAAGAGTTGAAAATTCATAAGATGACTGCGTGAGTTTTGTTGCGCAAATTTGAAGTGTAAAAATGTTAGCCCATTTTGATTAATTCAAATCAAGTTGGAAGAACCAACTATAATTAGAAAGGCTTTAGCGGTTTATTTCCTTTTCCCAAATTACCGTTTAACCGAAGAACATGTTTATAAACCCTCTTAAAAAAAGGGTTTATAAACAGGGGATCTTGACTTACACCAGCTTTGGAAAACCAGGCCCAAGGTGTAAAACAATGAAGGTACAAACAGCGTCGGTGCACTCGGAACTCTCTGCAGAAAACAGGAACGACGTGTCCATTGAAAAAAAAAAAAAACGAAACGGATTCTGAAGTGAATGAAGGGTGAGTATCTAGTGATGTGTACAACGGGAACACATTGAGTTTAGCATGAACTGATGCGTACAAACAGTGATAAATACATCTAGAGAGTATAGAGCACACCCTGATACTGATGCGACACATACCGCCATCTGACATTTCTCTGTGCCAGATGGAAACGATGTTAGTTACACGGTTATATATTATGAAGGAGAGCGTAGGAGACGCTGCGCAGCATGGAGCTGAGCTTCAGCCACTCGAGATCACTCAGCGATGGAGTGGATCTCAGCTCGTATCAGACAGCACCCGATGCGATATTCTATACATCGTTCACGAAGCACCCTCACAACAGCACACCCTCTTTCTACAGAGAATGCTAGCAGGGAAATAAGCACTAGATTTCATATCTGACAGTTCCAGGTTCTGTCACAGTTCTGACAGTTCCATATTCCAGGGTCGTAAAGCAAAGCAAAATGACCACGCGGTTCTTATAAATAATAATAATAATAATAATACAATTTATAATAATAATAATAATAATAATAATAATAATAATAATAATAATAATAATAATATTGTGTGCTTTGTCAGTACAGGAAGTCCCATTTAATAATGAATTTCACACTTTATAAAGCATGTACATCAAAGTAATGTACACGTCCCTGTATATCCACCACCAGGTCGCTTCCACTTCAGCGAGATTACATTTTCAACGATCCTCAATTCGAGTCCTTGTTATTATTTTTCTTGTTTAGTTTTGTGCTTTGTGATGCCGAGTCTGGGGTGCAGAGATTACGGAGCCGCTCAGGGAAGAAGATGGGGTAAACACTGCGTTTGCCGAGAGCCCCTGTGATTGGAGGACACTCCTGACCTGCGGAGAAGCATTAATTCACAGGCTGTGATTGGAGGACACTCCTGACCTTCGGAGAAGCGTTAATTCACATGCTGTGATTTGCTGGAGTATTAATGATCACGTTTCACATGTGTTTTTGCAGCCGGATGAAGCACTTTGTTTCCTGCAGAACGCTGGTAAGAATGCCTTCACGTGCTGCAGGTGTCACCTGAGCTGACTGACAACCCATTAAATACCCAGGCTGTGATGTGCAAGTCCATCGCGATAGACGTGCGTCACTGCAGACAGTGCTGCGCTGCGCGAGGCCCCTGGGATTCTGTCAGCGATCACGCTCTCGTGTCAGGGAGAGTTGCATGCCTGGAGCGGCTCCGTTCCTCCAGCCCCTCAGTTGGCGTACTGCTGGTAGAAGGCGAGTTTGACCCTCTCGATGTGGTGGCACAGCTTGATGGCGGGGCCCAGCTTCAGGTCCATGCACTCCTGGACAGTGGGCAGGGTGAGCAGCAGCAGAGCCTGCCCGTCGATTTCCTGAACAAACCAAACAACCAAATTAAAACCGTTTACAGCAAAAACCTCTAGCATCCGAACTACCTGGATGAGCCGTAACAATCACAATTCAATGCAAAAAAACAACTGCAAGAAACTCGGTCAAGTAAACACACATTTCAGCTTAATTAGGTACTGTAGCGACTTGGATGGCAGACAAGCCCTTTATAATGCTGCAGCCCTAGTTAAGAGACAGTGCTATAAAGTGCTAGCATTGCATTGTGGTGTGCCGTGACCACTGCAGCTCCTAGCGGAGGGGCTCTGTGTGTAGAGCTGCACTCCCGTTGTGTTTTGGCAGCAGTGCGGGAGCGCGGTGGTACCTGATCCAGGAATATCCGTGCCAGAGGGGCGCAGTCCGTGGTCTTGATGAACCGGACCACGTCGGCCACGCTCCAGTCCAGGGGGCTGCTCTCCAGCTGCAGCCTGTCCTCCACCTCGGACCTCAGCTCCTGACAGCACACACATTAACACACGTCAGCCACAGAGCAACTCGCACACATTAACACACGTCAGCCACAGAGCAACTCACACACATTAACACACGTCAGCCACAGAGCAACTCACACACATTAACACACGTCAGCCACAGGACCAGAGAGCAGCTCACACACATTAACACACGCCAGCCACAGGACCAGAGAGCAACTCACACACATTAACACACGCCAGCCACAGGACCACAGAGCAACTCACACACATTAACACACGTCAGCCACAGAGCAACTCACACACATTAACACACGTCAGCCACAGGACCAGAGAGCAACTCACACACATTAACACACGCCAGAAACACACCACAGAGCAACTCACAAGACACACATGTGCACTGCACAGGTTTAGTCAGGGATGGAAATACAGCTTTACTAGAAGCTTGATTAGCCACAGTGTGTGCAGGTTCAGGTGTGTCTTATTAAAGTCCTGTAAAACCAGGTCAAACTCCTGGGTCAAACTGCTATGCAATGGAAGCCTTGTTTCCATCCCTGTACTGCACAGGTTTCCAGCTCATGTTTACTGCACACGTCTGAAAGATCAAGTGTCACACATAACAGTATGTTATGAAACAAGCCCCTGTGTGTGTTACCTTGGGGGAGGGGGGCTTGTTCTCATCGTCGGAGAAGGAGAACGTGCGGCTCTTCCTCTTCCTCTTGTCTCCCTGCGAGGGGGAGGACGGCTGGGATTTCTTCTCGGACACCTCCGAGTCCTCCATGAGCTCGTCCTGCTGCTCCGAACCCGAGTCCTCGCTGCCAGACTCCTCCTCGTCCAGATCCTCCTCCTCTCCGCTCCCCTGCCACAGGAAACAAGCGCAGGCTGCTTATTACAAGAGCAGCAAACTGCACTGCTGCCAGCAAACCCTCTGATCTACTGCAATCACCGAAATACTGGGGCACAGAGGAAAGGGGCTACACATGAAGCACTGTCATTAATAAGCATGCTTTACTGCCTTCCTGTGTCCTGTCTTCTGATCGCCGGGGTGAAGGAGTTTGAACTCGTGAGTGTGTTTGTTATGATAAGCGCTGTGTAAATCAGTGAGGCTCCCTGGAGAAGGTTGAAGGCGGTACCTGCGGGGATCCTGCGGGCGTGTTGTCCAGCGAGGCCGGGGACCGTTTCTTCTTGTGCACAAAGAAGTGCTTGCGTCGTTTCCGCCTCTTGCTGGGCTTCTTGACCCCCCCCTCCAGGTTGGTGTGCCCCCCCGGGGGGCGGCCGATGCGCTTGCTCCTCTTCTTCCCGTAATAGTGAGCTGCGGGGGCAGGGAGGGGTGCGTTAGAGGAGAGCAAGACAAGCACAGCTCCTTTTGGCCTGCTGTTATATATATATATATTTTTTTTTTGATAATTCACTGATGGTGAAAATAGAATGTCTTTAAAATGTGGACATTAAACGCCTCTTCAGGTCAGTACTGAAATATTTAGGAACATGTGTTGTATAATAACTCTACAGAGGAAAACAATACATTTTGAACGTGACAACACTATGTTTTTCTGTTTAATGAAATATTATTAATAATATCTCTCTTTAGATGACTCTGAAGTGCTGTGACATAAGCCATTGCTTTACGTGTGATGATGCATACTGTGACATGCAGGTCGCGATACGACACGCATCACAATCCCAGTTTGATCCAGACAATCGAATCATCAGTTTCTGCAGCTCTAATGATATTATTATTATTATTATTTTTATTATTATTATTATTATTAATAATAATAATAATAGTGTGCATTCATTAAATCGGGCCCTCCGCTCTCGTGCAGTGCGTGTGCTATGGGCCCTGTGCGTACAGCCTGCTCTCGTGCGGCGTGTGACAGCCCGCTCTCTGAGGACTCACTGTACTTGGTCTTGGTCAGCCCTGAGCAGTTCTCGGAGCAGCGCTCCAGCGCCATCCTCGGTCCGAACAGGTTGGGGCAGCACTCCAGCTTGATGCAGGTCTTCCTGCAGAAATCAGGCACCTGGTCGGCCGTCCTGACGATCTCCACCGTGGCGCGGTAACTCTTCCCTTTGTACCTGCAGCAGGGACGACAATGCACGCGAGGCACGGGGGCTTCTCAGAGGTTTGTACAGTAATTCTGCAGCCCTATCCCATGCTTTATTAGACAATGCATTCACCACAGATCATCATTATGCTTTACCACTCATTTCTGGGCTGTACAATGCTTGCCTAGGCTTCACAGTG
The DNA here is from genome assembly GCF_902713425.1 of Acipenser ruthenus. Taxonomy (NCBI): domain Eukaryota; kingdom Metazoa; phylum Chordata; class Actinopteri; order Acipenseriformes; family Acipenseridae; genus Acipenser; species Acipenser ruthenus. Next base: position 785,321 of record NC_081204.1, on the reverse strand, counting down.
TGTTCACTATCCTATATTACCCTTGAGTGTGTTCAGTTCTATTATACATGTGTTATCCATTTCCTCTGCTTTACTACACGTGTGTGTGTTCACTATGGGAGGCTCTCTGCACTACTCCAGTGTACACACAACAGGGTTGAAAGAGGTCTGACCGCAGCTCTGTAAAGAAATCCCAAAGCATGGGGTCTTACTTGGCCTTGAGGGTCTCTCCGTACCCCTGCCAGCGAGCCTCTTCATCCAGCTGCAGCTCCCTGAGGACCCGACTCGGCTTGTAGGCAGCGTTGATCAGCAAGGTGAGGACCTGCAATTCAGAACGGAACGATAGCGTGAGGGCAGGCTAGTGGAAACAGACCAAACCCAGGCTGACTCGTGCAGAGGGCTGTGCGGTTCATCAAGAGGGCTCTAGCTTCCAATGTGCTGGAAATAGAGGGTGCTGGAGGGGGGGCGCAGCACAGTCAAAGTGCCCACGAGGTCTGAGCACCGCGCCCGATGGGAATGTGCCTGCAGCAAGCACTGCAGTGTGACCCCCGGACTGCGTGGGACTCGGGTACAGCCTGCCAACCTGAAAACACACATGAAAATGACCAAGTGAAGCACTCCCCGAAACCCTTCATAAAATAAACACGCAATCCGCTTCATTTCAGCACTCTGGTGCTCCCTCAGAAAAGATTCCCCATAGTAAAAGTGTAATAAAGCTTATTAAAAGCATGGTAAAGCATGGGTAAGCATTGTAAAAGACCAGTGAGGTACGGTAAAGCATATCAATAAACATGGCAAACCACTGGAAACCATTGTAAAGGCAAAGTACAACCACGGCAAATGCATGGGAAAAAACTGCAAAAATGCCATGGGAAGCTTCTGTAAGGACGAGCATGCGCTCTCCTCCTGCAGTGCAGTGATACTGAGGTACGGTGCAGAGCAGCCTCACCTCTTTGAGCACCAGCGCACAGCTGCCAGGCCCCACGCACTGAGGCAGCTCCGCAATCCTGCCCTTGTTGAGGTACGGACCCGAGAAGCACCGGTGATTGAAGTAGATTTTCGGACAGCAGTATTTCCCGTTTCCGAGCCCTGGGATGCAAAACACAAACACAAAAGACGATTCAAAGACAGCCCATAGTTAAATACCCGCGCAGTGCAGACAACACTAAATGATCATTATGAGCACAGCTCGTGGGCTGTACAATAAATCATTTCAAGTGTTAAATCAGATCCAGACTGCACAAAGCCTTCCTGTACTTGGTAAATGTGTGCAGGTCGGCTGGCTGTGTTGACCGTGCATGTGAAGGGATTGGGTGCATTCACCTGACTCGCTGGAGTTGTAGTCCTGGCTCCTCAAGCCGTCGTGCGCGGTGTTTCTGGGTGCCACTCTGCAGGGCAGGGAGACATAGACAGCATCGTGATCACACAGGAGATCTTCAAACAGAAGGATTGGGGCTCTGTGTTTGAGAAATCATTTCTTTGGCAGCACTTACTGTTTTTCCGGCTGCACCACAGCGACCTTCCTTTGCTTCTTGACTGCAAAGCAAGTTTAAAAGGGGTTTATTAAGACGTAACCAACGTAGAAAAGTTAAGAAACATTGCATAGAAATATCTAAAGGGAGGCTGGCATCACAGTACAGCAGAACAGCAAGCTGCTGGGTAGTTACTATCTCTGCTTCCACAGGGAGCTGCAATGTAATTCAGCAGTGAGGAATAACCAGACTGCAACATCCACACCTGCTGTAGATGTACACAACTACTGTGCTGCCAAGGGGGCAGGATAATGGTGCCAGTGTGTTTTGACGAGCTGTACAGGGTTAGGGGTTAGAGGTTAGAGGTTAGGGTTAATGGTGCCAGTGTGTTTTGACGAGCTGTACAGGGTTAGTGTTAGGGGTTAGGGTTAGGGTTTGTGTTAGTGTTAGTGTTAGGGGTTAGGGTTAATGGCGTGTGTTGACGAGCTGTACAGGGCTGTCAGGACTGGAAAGTTACCTTTGGGTTTTCGGGGATGGCTCAGCGGGTATCCATTGGTTTCACACCAGCTCACTGGGAAGATGTCCATGGATTCCACGTGCACAATGCACTCTGGGACTGGCTTCTTCGAACCTGAGTCAGACACAGCCCGAGATGAAGAAGTACCTTCCAGTGTCAGGCCAATTGCTTGCTTTATATAACCCTTTACTATTCAATAATTACCGCATGGTGTTTGCAACCTATGTTCCTGGGTTCTCTTGCAGCCCCCCATGCTTTTCCATGGTTATGCTCTGCATTCAGCACAGATTACCAGGGTTTGTCCTGCTTATTAATAGAACCTTTCCACCGGGCTGAAGAGGGCGTCCGAGTGGCAGGAGGTCTTGCAGGAGACAGAGGCGTCTGCTTCCTCTATGCTAGGTTACACTTTGCTTACACCTGCACACTGGAGACCGCTTACCTTCCAGATGCAGCCAGATGTGCTGACCTTTCACCTTGGTAACCGTGGCAGCGTGAATCTCTTCCGGGCTCAGGGGGTTCACTGCCTCCAGTTTCATGTTCTCTGTGTATCCGAAATCAGGCAGGTCCTGAACGATAGAGCAAATGTCACAGCTCCATTCTTCACAGCGTTGCAATGCTTTTATTTACTTTAAGACCAGAGTTAATGTCATTTCACTTAACGTACAGAGTTCACAAGCATCTGTTCAAATCATACAGCCGGGACTGAAACTCAGAGAGAGAAAGCCAGCGATGCCCCTGCCTCGCTCTCACTCACCGTTGAAAAGCAGTGTTGTGGGGCTGCCTCTGAGCTGCACTGTTTCAGGTAGTCAGCCCAGTCAAAGTCTTGTCCTGGGTAACCTAGACCAGCAAACAAGAGTCCATCAATCACAAACCTCAGCCGCGTCGCTCCTTGTGGGTATACCTCACACAGTAAACTATAGTGCAGGGCAAGCCCCTTCACGGGTCACATACTGGTGTTTGTTAAAACACATTCGAAAATCGATGTGGTGGGGATGGGTGCAGACCTTTGGGAGGGGTGAGGTGAACCCCGTTCTTCAGGCACCACTGCACAGGAAAGATCCCCCCGCTGGTCACATGACACACGAACGCACTGGCCCCCGCCTGCTCTGAGCGAAGGTCATCTATCTGAACCAGGAAATACTTCTCACTGAAAACCTGGAAACAACAAACAAACAAAAGACAGAAAGAAATACAATCTGCTTTAAATAGAACATAAAGCTGAACTGCTTCACTTGACGGGAGCCCTGCATCACAAAAAGAGAAATTCTACACGGCAGACTGTTTGCAATTGTGCTGCTCCCACAGCTGTATAGAGCTGCCTGGATCACATGACAGGAGCGGCAGCACTACCTCTCTCTAGATATATAGACAGATGTGTCATTTGAAATCAGGTAAGCCTACCTTGGTCACAGTCGCTGGGCTGATAGTGAAAGGTGCTGCTGGGTCCACAGCCTCTAACTTCATCCCAGCTGAGAATGAATGAGTGCCGATCACAGGCTTGTCCTGATGAAACACCAGCAGCAAGACAGAGACACAGATCACTTCATTACATTCAAAACCTCCTCGCTGAATACAGCCTAATCCTGTCGGCTCGGGATATTCCCAGCACGTGTCACCAGCTATGGACTGTAAATACTGAACTGTGCATTACACATTACACCGCAGAACATGAACACTCAGCCACAAACATCAGAGTTAAACTTTGAAATACAATCAAGGAGTCCGATTTCAGCCCAGTGCAATCTGAAACATCTTAGGGGGCTAGGCGTGTCGGAGACCAGTTTGGTGAAGAAGATTGGTGCCCAAAAACAGCCGTCTTCTTCAATCTAACTTAAATATCTTACTAATAATAATAATAATAATAATAATAATAATAACAATAATAATAATAATAATAATAATAATAATAATAAAGAACCTATTTTATAAAACGTGAACATGCATTTAAAGCAAATGCAAACCCGTTTCACTGAAAGTCTGGACTGCCTGCGCGCTCGTAGGAAGAGTGTTCCCGGGTGAGAGGCGTTACCTTGAAGAACTGCTCAGGCACCGCGGACTCCACTGTCTCCCCAAGAACGCCCTGCAAGACCTCCTGCCAGTCAAGATCGCTCTTCAGCCCCCTCACAGCTGCAATGAAATTCAAACAGCGCGGCGAGGTCAGAGCTTGCCTTTCGTATTGCAGGGTCCTTCCCCAAAGTTTACCAAGGCAAACCTGCAGCCTCTTTCACCTCGCTTGCAGCACGATTCACTACGGCTTTACGTACCTGTTCTAAGATCTCACTCTGCAGCACTTTACTATGTTTTTACCAGGATTTCTACTTCACTGATTCTGCACGATTCCTGAACTTTACCAAGATTTCAGGACGCTTTCACTTTGCTCGACTACACCATGCTTTCACCACGGTACACCACAGTCTACACTTATAGAAGAGGTGTTTAAAAGCCCCACCGGTCTCCTTTAAAACCAAGGTACAAACTATAAGAAACTAAGAAAGCTGGAGCCTTCATCAGTACAGTGAAGCTGTCTGCTTGTCTTAGTTTCTTGTCTTAGTTTCTTATAGTTTTTAGCTTGGTTTTAAAGGAGACCGGTGGAACTTTGAAACACCTTTTTATATAAGTTATACAGGTATATTAGTTTCTTCTGCTTTCACTTTGAGATTGTGACGAGTGTTTGGAGGCTGTGGGTGCTTCTCACCTGCGGGTGGTGTGAGAGAGAGGCCCTGCTGCCTGGCCCAGCCGACGGGATGAAGGAAGGGGTCCAGGTAGAAGAGCCAGCGCCGGTGCTCGGCACGCTTCTCAGCCCCGGCGTAGCGGAACCGCAGCCGGCCGCCCGTGTTCTCCTCCACCACCACGAGCCAGGCCTGCAGGGGCCACTCCCGGTCCTGCAGCTCCAGCAGGGACCCGGGAGCCAGGAGGTCCAGGGGGTTCCTGCCCCGGTGAGGCTGCCACACAAACAGGACACGAGGAGGAGGAGGAGGAGTTAGGGTTCATCCGGTGAGCAGAATTCACATTCTTATATTAAAGATTTAAAACAAACTGAAATAATGATTTACTTTAAAAAAAAAAAAAAAAAAAAGATAATCAGTGTATTATTTTATATAGAGAATATAGAATAAACAGATATTCAAATAGATAGATAGATACAGATTAAGACAGATACAGACAGATAGACAGATATGACTTAGATAGATACAGATTAAGATGGATAGACAGATAGACAGATAGATTGATAGATATACAGCTAGATAAATAGATATAGATACAGATTAAGATAGACAGATAGACAGACAGATAGGTATACAGAGTGATAGATAGACAGATTGAGATTTGATTGACCCTGAACAGGCTCACTGACATGTAACCCTGCTGTATCAGTGTGATGCTCTGCTGTCAGTGAGATGGCATTAAAAGCTCTAGAACCACACAAGCAGCAAGCCTGGCTCTTTTGCATTGCGGCTGGGTGGTCTCCAGTTAGTGTTTAGTTCCACGGGGGCAGAATGAGGTTGCGGGTCTTTGCAGTGCAGCCCGACTGCATTGAGGAGCCCCCCCCCCCCGAGATACCCCTGGATCAGTGCACAGTGCAGAGCTGTGGTCAGCGTGCTGGCTAGCGCTGTGCTGTACCTACCCCCTCCAGCAGGGCTGCAGGAGCACTGCTCGCCCCAGACAGCGTCTGCACCAGAAAGGCACCCCAGTCCGAATACTTGTCCCGGATACCTGAGAAAGAGAATCCATTATTACAGACGTGCAGTCCGATCCTGCAAGGTAAAACCTTCAATGAAACAAAATTATAATAATCGTGAAAGACAAATCTGCTTTTAATGGAGGAAGGCACTACCGTCCTACAGGGAGTCAATCTGAACATCCTAGACGCCGGTATAACCTACACGACCTGTCTATTAGAGAAAGTATTAGGACATGGAAATGAGATATGGTAGGCTGTTTGCAATAGTGCAGCAGAGTTCACATTTCACGTTCTGCGGTTTGATGCAACACAGCGTGATTCACCAGCGCAGTTAAATGCTTTCATAAAACGCAGCTGAGGCTTATCCAGCCCGGCGGAGTACAGGACGATCGAATCACCCCGAGAGGCTCAAACAGAAGGGAAGCCACAGGTGAAATGAATCTACAGTAGGATAGCAGACCAAGTCTGCCACTCTGCACCGCCTCGGGTGCACGAAGCACACTGTATGCAGGTGCAACGTGAAGAGCAGGGGTCTCGTGCGCATGAAGCACACTGTATGCAGGTGCAACGTGAAGAGCAGGGGTCTCGTGCGCATGAAGCACACTGTATGCAGGTGCAACGTGAAGAGCAGGGGTCTCGTGCGCATGAAGCACACTGTATGCAGGTGCAACGTGAAGAGCAGGGGTCTCGTGCGCATGAAGCACACTGTATGCAGGTGCAACGTGAAGAGCAGGGGTCTCGTGCGCATGAAGCACACTGTATGCAGGTGCAACGTGAAGAGCAGGGGTCTCGTGCGCATGAAGCACACTGTATGCAGGTGCAACGTGAAGAGCAGGGGTCTCGTGCGGATGAAGCACACTGTATGCAGGTGCAACGTGAAGAGCAGGGGTCTTGTTGCAAATACTGTGAAACAGAATAATATCCAGAGAGCTACAGACAGAAAAATACATCAAACTGCAAGACTTGGCTGCATGTCAAAACGAGCTCCGCTTCCATTTTTTAATTATTATTTTTTTTACAGCATTTCTATTTGGTAGCAGATGTTCGGGACAGTTGCCATGCAGAGGGAATCGCGATGCAGGGGTAGAGGACCCAAACACAATCTGCTCATGCAGAAAAAAAATCAGAATAACTCACTCATACAAAACAGCAAAAAGCAAGTCATTTTGTAATTATTTAAACCTTTTTTTGTACATCCAACTTTACATTTTTTTCATTTTTGTAAACTGCAGTTATACCTCCTTTGAAACACACATTATATATAAAAATATATACACACCCTGTATATTTGAAATACATCTTTCCATATGGGTGACGGTTTATTGTCTACAGTGTCGTGTTGAGTAACCTCACCCTCACCCTCACCTACCCTCTGGGGGTCTGAGCACTTTGTTGTTCTGTCCGCACCAGCCGATGGGGTGCAGGTCAGCAGTCATGATGTCACACCAGAAGTCTGCGCGGCGGTCTTCCCCGTAGCCGTCGTAGCGCAGGAGGAGCAGCTGCCCGCACGTCATGATGATGGACGCCACCCAGTACGTCTCGGGGTCGCTCTTGTTCGCCACCTCCAGCTTCATCCCGGAGCTGAACCCGTTCTGCAGGCTGAGATCCACCTGGGGGCGCCGGCGAGACACGACAGAGACACGTCAGTGCTATAGACATACACGCCCCCTCTCGCCACGGCCGGGAACGCCAAATCAAATCACTGTGTGGGAATAGAAAAAGGGGACCTGCGACAATTGAGAAGAAAGGAACATTTCCGAGAGAGAGTGAGAGAGGAGACAATCTGACCCATCGATGCTCGTCTGGTTCTGAGCAGCTGGATCACCGATTACATTAATTTGTAGGTCTCAACGTATCCCTGAGAGGAGAGCAGTCCCAGTGTACCACCAAAAACCAGCCCAGCCCGTCCAGTCTACCACCAAAAACCAGCCTAGTCCGTCCAGTGTACCACCCCAAAACCAGCCCAGCCCATCCAGTCTCCGTCCAGTCTACCACCAAAAACCAGCCCAGTCCGTCCAGTGTACCACCCAAAACCAGCCCAGCCCGTCCAGTGTACCACCCAAAACCAGCCCAGTCCATCCAATGTACCACACAAAACCAGCCCAGTCTGTCCAAGCAGACCCTGATAGTGATGCAACAGCATCTGGAATTTCTTTGCAGCAGATAGTTGGTAGCAGATGGAAATTCTTATTTAATACAATATATATATATATATAATATATATATATTTTTTATTTAAACTTTTATTTAAATTTTATTTTTTAAACAAACACTTTCCCTTGACATGTTAAATATACCAAAATGTCAAAATAGGATGCAAGAGACAAGCTGATTTTCAATTTTCACCCACTCAAGGTCAGAGGCCAATAGACCCAGACCTCGTGCAGTACTTCCATTACTTTCTTCAAAAGCAGAGAGGAGCCACAGGCAGCAGGAGCAGCATGCGCATGGACAGAGCCTCTTTCCAGTGTGAGCGCGGTCCCATCCTTCACCTCTCCCTGTGATACCAGGGGCAGCGCACCCAGTTCTTATTGAGGACGTAATGAAACGGCATAAAGCAGCGCATGATTTCACGCTGTTCCTTCGAGTCAGGATGAGAGATGCGTTTACAGCGGAGCAGGGTGGAATAGATCCTGGACAGGCGATACATTTCATTTTCATGCAGCTCGTTCTGTCAGCCAGCTATTCATTGTTATAACACCCAAATTATTTTTTACAAATCCGTTGCGATGCCGTTCAGCGCGCCGGATTAAATGCAAACAGCATGTTCTCCTCAAGCCAGCGTTTGTTCTGTTAGGAACACGAGCGCAGTTATCACAGGCAGCACGGGTCACGGCATTTACTTTCTAAATCAACAATTTACACGGTTTGTTTCCCAGAATTGCTCAAATTGCCTTATGAGGTGCAAGAGCAATTCAAAACGATGTAAAAGAAGAAGCTGCTCAGGCTTGATCAGTTCATTCAGAGCAGACTGAGCAGGGCTGACTGTGCAAACTCCTGACACCTGTTCATTTCAATACTCCACCTGAACAAGACGAGTTCTGAACCCCAGGACTCAGTTCATTCAGAGCAGACTGAGCAGGGCTGACTGTGCAAACTCCTGACACCTGTTCATTTCAATACTACACCTGAACAAGAGGAGTTCTGAACCCCAGGACTGGGTGCAGCAGGACTCGTGGAAGTTTCTAAGCCTGCAGACAGACACACAGTATGAAACACAGAACTCACATGCTTGAAAGAGCTGTGGGGGGCGGCAGTGGTTCCAGTCTCCTCCAGATACTCATCCCAGTTAAACTCCGAGTCCTCCAGGCCTGACACAGCATCTGCAACCAATTTCAAAATCCCAGCTGTCAGCACACAGCTCCGAGACACGGGCACACAGAGAACAGTGCTACGAAGTGCAGCATCCTGAACAGCACCTTACACAACACGATTAAACACAGGGAATGCATAGCTTAAACACAGCCCAATCACATCAAACTGCAGGACAGAGTAAGCGCAGTGAAATGTATTACTGAATGAATGAATGAATTCATTACATAAAAACTAGTTACCATGCCATCATAAACTAACACATCCACAGTTTGTTTTCAAACACACTTCCTATATCTATATCTGTATCTATAGACACACACATAGGCTTATAAAGAGCTATGTGATTTATTGGAGAGTTTCTGGAAGCCTGAACTGTATCCTTTGAAGATTCCTGGTCTTTGTAGTTACGGGGCGGGGAACAGCTGCTAGCTTTGGGGTGGAGCTCATCGGTGCGAATTCCAGGGAAGAGGAGTTTTCAGGAACGCTTCACATGTTCCCAGCAGCCCTCTGATGTAGAACTGCAGTGAACCCACCCCCAAAACTGCAGGCAGACATTAAAAGAGTCCCATTGCATAGGAATGAAACCGTATGATATAAAGGGTCCCCTGAAATTAGCAGGCAGGGAGGCCGGGGTTAATAAAGACCTTTCGGGACGTGCGGACAGGTTCAGAACTAAAACAACACAGGTCTTCCAGCTCAACACACAATGACCTTATAGCTTTGCCAATATAGCTACACCGTCACCCAGATGAAAAACACTTACAGCCTGTAGTGGTTTCTATTTCCAGTTTTCCAATACTGACAATGCATTTCATTACCCTTGGATATAAAAAAAAACATCCACAACAGCAGCAGGGGAATACTTTGCACTTGTTTTGAAATAACCATCTCAACACCTTTACAGAAGTTGACCAGGCTTGTCCCATGCTTAATATTTCTGTCTCAATGCATTGTCCACGCGCTCCCCACGGTGTCTCCTCTTTACCTGTGTCCTGGGGCTCTCTGCTGCTCATGTCCAGGCGGCTCTGACTCATTCCCCTGGGTGTGAGGTTGTCTGCGCCGGATCTCTCCTCCCTCCCTGGCTCTCACAGCTGTGTTCTCATCGGCAGACTCTCTCTCTCTTTGCACTGCCAGAGTGTTTCAGAACATCCACACCAACTCCTGGAGTCAGGAAGGGGGAGGAGAGGAGAGGAGAGGAGAGTGAGTCACTCACAAGGTGCCGTCCAATCAGGAGGCCCGAGCACCTGAAAAACTAAAAGCATCCAATCATCATCCCTCAGTGTTAACCTGCGTTCAGAAACAGCCCTGGGGAAAGCCCAGGGTTTAAGAGGGGAGCAGCACAAGAAATTCTGAAACTTCAGAGGCGCTAAAATTTGGAGACTAAAAGTCTGAAACATGATAAAAGCACACTGCTCATAACGTTTCACATACAGAAACGAAAGTAAACCCGATTTATCCTGCTCTAGCCTGCCACTCCTGAAAGCATGATAAAACCACACTCCTCATAATGTTTCATATACAGCAGAATAGTTCAATAGCAAAAGCAAAACTACATAGATTTTCTTTTGGTTTAAGATAGTTTCCGAGCAACGCAGAAGGTTCCCTCATTAAAAGCATGAAATAAACCAATGCAAGGCCGCTCTCTGATTCCACGCAAGTGAAAAGTGCGCTCAGGCATGCCATGTTAACTGGGGTATTCTCAAACATTGCTTTTTTAAATAAATAAATTGCAGGCGTTGTCCTGAATGTCTAAGAAGCTAAACAAGGACCAAAAGAGGGGGGATTAACCCTCCACCCCTCCCCTCTGAACCCCCCAACAATCACTGAGCTCCCAGCCTCTCCTCCCTCACCCCGACTCACACCAGAAGAATGCCACCCCCACACCCCTCATTGTACAGCCCTGAAAGGGAGGTGAGGGGTGCACTGAGCCCCCTGTCCCGTGTGAAAGAGCCCCCCCCGGAGACCCCACTGTGGGATGTTTCATTAAAAAGGGAAGCGGGGCGGGACACTGGCTGTCAAACCCCACCGTGAAAACTAGCAGGCAAATCCGGGAGTGTTCTGTTCATGCAGATGCGCCGAGGCCCTTCCAGTAATCCTGTGGGTCAGCATCGCGGTCACACTACACAAACACAAACAGCTCTCCCCTCTATTCACACAACCACAGCCACTGTCAGTACTGATGACTTGATTCATATTCAAATGAACTTACTCAAAGAAATTCAGAGACACTGTCAGACAAACAGGACCTTATTTTCAAAGTCTTTCCTCCAGTTTTTTTTTTTTTAATAAAAGACAAAAAAAACCCTGTTAACGTTACAAAGTGAGACACAGAGCACACTGAGAGCGCTGAAGATGGCTCCGAATGTGTTATTTCGTTGCTTGGTTCTCATTTTGTAAAATGAACAGGTGTTTTATTAATAGGAGTAGATTAAGGATGGAGTAAACACTTTGAAAATATGGCCCGTTGTCTTTTACAATTTTCTTAAACAAGAACCCCCTCCTCTTTGGTATGGTGCTGTTTATCTTTGTCATTTCCAGCAGTTGATAGAGAAGATTTCACTCCACCATATAAAACCAAGGGGTCAACATGACTGCATTACACTGCATCACTCGGAGTTTACTGTTTGATAACTCCTTCGGTTGGGGCTCTTCGTGTCTTCAACCCTCTCTGGCCAATTCATCATAATGTTATGGTCCTTAACTTTATTATCAGTAGTAGTAGTAGTATCATCATTAGCATTATTACCACATTATTATTTTCTTCATCACAAATACAACTGAAATAAAAGGACTTCTTTCTAGACGCTGACAATGAGCAGATGCCAGCATCTTCTTTTCCTAACTCAGGCATGTGTTTTTTTTTCTCTGCTTGCGTCCCAGTCTGTGATTGTTGGAAACATTTTAAACAGACAACACCCCCTGCTTCTGTTTCCCTAGCCTGTTGTGACCATGATTCTGAAAGCAAACACAGAGTGAGGCGGGTCACAGCTGAGCCGACGCTAGCGCCAGAATGAGGGGAGGAGCACCGCACCGCACCTCCAGTATCATCATCCTCCTCCTCATCCTCATCCTCATCATTATTATTATTATGAGTTCATTCAGCAGATGCCTTTATCCAAGGTGACTTGCAGAGACTAGGGTGTGTGAACTATGCATCAGCTGCAGAGTCACTTACAGCACTGTCTCACCTGAAAGACGGAGCACAAGGAGGTTAAGTGACTTGCTCAGGGTCACACCGGGAGTACATGACACCCTTAAACCCAGCAGTATTTCAGAGGGCTCTGTCAAAGCCAGTAATATAAAACCAGTACCTCATCAAATGACAGCACATATTGAAGCTAGATACCCAGTCTTATGAGCCAGATCTTCACAAATGATACACGGTCTTGTGTAAACCAATACAAACATGGTCAATTCTGCATGCGTTTAAAGCAGCGTTTGTTTGAATGTTCAAAATATTATTGCCAGCACTAAACAACATCCCACTGCAGTTCCGAGATGTCAGATCCCTTTTCATGCGTTCCAAGCGTTACTGTGACTGGCAGGCAGTGTCTCCTTCCAGGAATGCTTTCAAATTCCCAAATGAATAGACCAAAAAAAACATCCAATTCATGTGATTGACTTCTCCACTGAATGGAATGGGTTTACGGAAGCCTGAAGCTTCTAGACATGCGAGGAAAAAAGAAAGCCGAGCGCAAAGCTGCCTTTTCATTGTTTGCATCAGATATTAGAGACTAAAAACACACAATATTATCTTTACAGAATGCCTAAACAGAGTAAACGAAGGCACAGGGCCTCAGTGAGACAGGGTTTCTGATCGCTGCAATGCAAACCAGAAACACCTGTTTCTACAGAGCTGCTGTGAGTCTGCAGAGCATCAGCACCACTACAACGTAACAGCACTCTCTCCTAAAAAAAGAATCTTTAACTATATTCTTATGATAACTTAGTCTCACTTTGCTAACCGCAAATGCTGAGTCAAAATGCAATGCATGAAATTACTTAAATACAGCTTGATTTTTTCAAAGAGAAATGTATTTGTTAGGTAGGGTTAATGGACACACCAAAGACAAAATAATGACTCTGTGATCTGATCTGATATTATTATCATCATCATGTGTACTGCAGTACAGTGTTTTAATACATTACGAATAATAAACTGTTCTATAGCGAGAAGCCCATTTGAATAAAGCAATGCTAAAGCAATGCAATCAATATTATTGCATTATATTTTAGATAACGGCTGTTAATGCCTTTTTAATTTATTTGTTATCTCCATGAAAACGTCCTAAATTAGTCAAAGGGGTATGCTCTCTGTACCTGTGATTTTAATACTTATGCAAAGAGACGGCGATTAAAGGACTAGTTTATAACAGCTGCAATCTGCACTCAAACAGGGGTACTGAAATAACTGCTATACCGCTCCAATTTCACATGGCACGCTAGCGATCGGAAATTACTGGCTGGGATGACAAGTATAGTGAGGCGTACATTTAAGTTCTTAACACGAAAATGCAATTCGCAGGATTTTTTTTGGTGAAAGGTAAACTAAACGTATTAAAAAGTGTAACAAACGCTCCCTTGGGTGTGTAATTGAAGCTCGTGTGAGTCTCCGTCACTTGTTACTCGGGTTTAGGATTACCAGTTGGGTTTTTTATTTATTTTCCACCGGTGCACAGCGTGATGTTTGTATTATTTCAGGGAGGTATACGCACCCATTCCACCGCAGCTCTGCTGTCCGTTGTTTTCTCGGGATGCATTCCCATCACAACTCGGAACACAGACCCGACACGGATTCGCCAGCTATTATTTTAGGTTTCATTTTTCAAAAATGTACTTTTTTATTTCAAATGAAAAGATTAAGATTTTGAAGAATTCAGATAGTTTTGCAAAATGTTACATACCGGTATTTATACTTTCCTGAAGAAAGAGAAAGCCGTATTTTTATTGGAACTGTGTTTAAAATAAGAGAAAGGGGAGACAGGCTAGTTTTTTGGGGGGGTTCAATGTTCGGTTTGTGGTCAGGGGTAATAATCGCGTGTCAGAATCCGGTCGCGGTTCGTGTTTCATACAGTACCGACCCGAGCCCGTTAGCAAATATTACAGCGCAACAACGTCACCGGAGAAAACACCAGTAACCAAAACAAACGAGGATGAGCTGCAGGGTATTTTGGGTGAAACACCTTTGAAATGAACTGGATTCTCTTTGTACAGCCTGCAGCGTAACACAGACACGGGGAGCGAAACAATAAGGTAACCCGGTGTTTCGACACGCCGCTACGTATGTTGCAAAAGCAAGGAACAAGACCCGTGCTATGTATCTGCAGTAACAGCAGAAATGTGACTAGACTCGTCTATTATAGCACACGGACCACGGCATGCACAGAGGCTATAATTATAATATATATATATATAATCACGCACAGTTCGCCTCCTCTTTAAAAAATATGCAAGGGATTTTAATAAGCAATCGCAGCTACCCTAAGATGATAAATTTACTACAATGCTTTTTCTCCCGTGTAGAACAGCCACTAAATAAAAGTCCCAAATATTGCGACTCGTTGACTATTCTTTTTTTTTTTTTTTCTTTGGCCGGTTTCTCGTTACACAGACTAGCTGAGCGGTTTTAAATACGCAATATTAAACACACAGCAGCTCCGGGTCCCTCCAGTAAGCAGACGGAACCATTCAACTTGGTGGACTTCAATCAAGACATATAGATTACAATGCAACATGTACCCCGCCGCGTTGTGCTGGTATTTCAATTATACCGCTACACTGACCCGGGTATCTTCTGGACTCACGTTGTCTCGAAACGGCTCCTAATCCCCAGTAAAACCACCAATCCCCACACTAACACTGTATATTCTTAACGAGACTGCTGATGCGGCTATTTAACCCTTTAAGTTGCACAAGGAACTGAGCGGCTGTTCAAACAGCTTCTTCTTAAAATACATTTGAGTGACATCACGTGGAAACGGACCATTCGGGTGACCAGATCTAACCTGTCAGTTCCTTTTTGCCCCTCGTTGCATAAACAGCACGGTTCGAATCACGTGTTATTTGAGGGGCATCGTGTCCCTCGTAGGGCTACCTTGACAGTGCCTGTCGTTACAGATTTGTGAAGACGCTGTCGCGCTGTGAACTTTAGCTGGTGACCGCAGAGTGTATTAATACCAGCATGGTCTGACTGCACAGTACGCTATTACTCAACCACCGCACCACACACAGCTAAAACAACTACATACACAACCCTTTAACAATGCGTCATGATTTTAAACCAAATTAAAACATGAACAATTCTCAAATAATACCTTATGCCGCCATTTTACAAAATAAAAATATAAATAGTAGGCCTACTATAGCCCACTATATAGTGTGAAGTTATGTAATTATATATATATATATATATATATATATATATATATATATATATATATAAACATAAAAAATATGATTGTTGAGAATGAAATAAAACACGTGTCCGTTAAACATAATATCACGTTTATTGTTTAGGAGTGCTTACAAAACAACAACCAATTATAAATAAACACATACATAAATAAACAGGGTCCGCTTCCTGATCGTCATCACAGGCAATGCAAACCCACGCTCAAGGCACAATATTAGCCTATAATAGCATTACTTTTTGGCGCTATAGATCAACGTAGAAATAACTGCCGACCGCCCAACTTTCACTCTACATGTACCAGACACCGACAGGGGTTGAATGGTGAAAAGAAAAAACGAGGTGTCTGTCGTTTTTGAACCCTTGTTTTTCAATACCGTACAGTATGTACTGAAGCAAGCGCTTATTTCTACAGAGCTGAGCTCGCATCTCACAGCAGCAGAACTGCTCCAAGTTAGAAACGTCAGGCTGACTGCTGCATATCCAGCCCAGTGTTATGCACACACTTACTCACTGAGGCTGAAAAGACATGGGCTTTTAGCAACGGGAAAAAAGACGAGCTGGACTCCAAAAAACACGAAAACGTCTTTAAACGCGAGATGGGGTTGTTGTCTGTTGAAATGATTTGTGCCCGAGTGTTGTACTCACCTGGTCCGAGTTTTTCCAGGTCGATTTTAAAAGCCGTCTCTCCGAGCTCTGCTCTCAGTGTCCGCTGCCTCATTCCAATATGGCACAGCCTGCCTCTGCGCATGCTCCAACCTCGAAACGCATACTCGCACACCCGACAATACTGCTCTGTTTGGAGGAACACACTATTTATTTATTAAAAATAATAATAATAATAATTGCGTTCAATATTTTTACCGCCCGCTCTAGAAAATTAAATGTTCTTTTTTTTGTTTATAAATAAAAATATATAAATCTAAATAAATCGTCCCGGAATGTTCCCAGTGTTGTGTTCAGTTGTTGTTCTGTAGCCGACGCGCACAGAAAGTCCACTGACCTTAAAAACAAGGAAGGCGCATTCTCACAGATGAAACTGTACTGCGAGCGGCAGCTATAGACTGCATTCTGTATTCTACAAAAAAAAAAGCGAATATTCATTTTAATAAACGCAGCTCTAGAGCTTTGTCAGAGTTTGTTACATTGCAGACCGTGTATGACGTTTCATTTTCAAACAGCGTGTGTGTGTGTGTCTTATTAAACATAACACATCGTGTCCAATCTACCCTACTGATACACGGTCTTCTATATACAGCACATGAAAACCTACCTACTTGTCAGTTTCTTAATTGTTAAATATACGATTAAACGCTCTTAATTTCCAGTGAGCAAATTTGGATAATATTTTATCATCCTCTTTTAGTCTCGCTGGTATCAGCCAAGCGTCTCTTCAAAACTATAAATTACTATGAAGTCAACGATTACATCAATGTATCCAGTTTAACAGATTATTATTATTATTATTATTATTATTATTATTATTATTATTATTATTATTATTATAACAAATGCAGTGGAATTAAGGCGGATATCCGTGTACAGCACCGGTGGCTTACTGAATCAGGCGTGAAGTGTTGGAAATATTAAAATAAACCCGGTATATTCCATACAGAAAAAAAGGTTTAAAATATTAATAAATCAATTTTTAAAAAATGCCACCGTGCTAAAATGACTTCAGTGCTGTAGCCTGTAAGTAAAGCTCTGTCTGTACGGGCACAGTTCTGCAGGGATTCCACGCACTATACAGATCTACTGAGTTCTATCAAATGTGCTCAATGTGATACCAAAAAAAAATCAAATAAAGGTTATACATTTTTGGGACCACGGGGATCCATAATTCCACACGTCATGTTTAGAACTGCCAGAGGTTCTGTTGTTGGATAACACGGGTATGTATTCGGAACGCATTAAATGGAACCCCCAACGCTTTATGGCATGTAGTATATAAGAATGTTTACAGTATATAATATATAAGAATGTTTACAGTAAATAATATGTAAGAATGTTTATAGTATATCGCAGGTCTGATCAAGATCAAGAACACACGAGGACCCATTTTTACCGTATATAAAAATATGTTATCATAATGTAATCACAATGATAAAAACATGTTATCATAATGTAATCACAATGATAAAAATAGGTTATCATAATGTAATCACAATGATAAAAACATGTTATCATAATGTAATCACAATGATAAAAATAGGTTATCATAATGTAATCACAATGATAAAAATAGGTTATCATAATGTAATCACAATGATAAAAATAAAGAAAAAACAAATAGATTCAATCTCATGAAGCCTGAAGGGTTCAGTAGAAAGGAAGGGTAGATCGGTTCATCATTTCTGTAGTACATGACATCACAGGCACAGTAACAGAGTTCAATAGGAAAAACTGAGTGTTCGTTTCAAACACGCGTTCCCTTATACATATATATGTAATGTCTGGGTGTGTGATTGTTACACAGTAACTCGTAATAACCAACTCGTTTTTAAGAGACCCCGTACACCCCAATAGCAGAGATCAGTGATCAGCGTGTCACCCCAATAGCAGACATCAGTGATCAGCGTGTCAGCCCAATAGCAGAGATCAGTGATCAGCGTGTCACCCCAACAGCAGAGATCAGTGATCAGCGTGTCACCCCAGTAGCAGAGATCAGTGATCAGCGTGTCACCCCAACAGCAGAGATCAGTGATCAGCGTGTCTTCCTGTTGATGTGTTTGTATTGGTGCTTATCATCGCAGTACAGAAAGCACGCTGTGTGTCGTGTTCTTCAGGTATCTATAGAGGCGGGGTTATCATCCTTTAACAGGGATACATCACAGTCACTGTGCAACTGTGTGTTCTTCCCATGCTCAGGTCCATTTTGTACAGCGCATTAGCCCTTAAACCGGAGCCCTATATTGATCCACCCGAAACCGACAATTCCAAAGCAAACGCTCTCAACACGAATGACATGAACCTGCAAAAGAAACCAAGGCGCCGCATTCCCGGCGATATGTTCAATCAACGCCAGCGTGTTGAAATGCCCGCTGTGTCTATCTGTTATGCTAGTATTGTCTTTGAATAAGGTCCGGAAAGGGAGTCATAAGAGAAGATAATGTCCGGATATGAAACACTCACTGGACGCGGCTACTTTATTCGAAGCATTCCTATATTTCAGCAAAAGGTTTTTTTTTCTATTAAAACAATGACTGGGTCTACATTTTTCAACTTTGACTTCCTATACGTATTTTAACAACTGCATACCAACTGCATTCCGAGCAGCTGGCATCTCTTTTCCGTGCGTCGTGTGTGCGTGTGCGTGTGTAGTGTGTGTGCGTGTGTGTGTTTGCTGTTGAGAAAGAGGGTCGCCGCCCCCCGTTTCGTATAAGACGATTCTTGCGGGTGCTCTATATACTATAGCATTGCATAGTATAGTCTTCCTAGGACTACTGTTTTTAATTCTTATACCATTGTTTTCACTGGCAATAATCTGATAGCCTGTGCAATGATAATTACCCAGGCAGAGACTCAAAGAGGTGTGGTGCTAGTGAAAGTATAGTGTAAAATAACCTATTACACACAACACACCAGCTAGCTTCTATCCCAGGTCTCTTTTTATAATATATTATATTATAGAACGCTCAAGATCTGTCAGCCAATCAGAGCGCAGGTTTGGTTCTTCTGCACTTCATGACACGTCACAGAAAAACTCTATTCATCACCCGTGCATTTTCAGTTTTTACTGTTGTGTTCTCCAAGATTTTGGCAAAAAACGAAATCCCAGGATTCAATTTTAACGAGGTCACCGCTGTCCATATAGCATCTTGTAAAACACAAACTTTTCTGACTGTGTGCAGTTGTTTGATGCCAAGCGTGCACAGCATGCACCAGAACCCAGCAGTTATCTTCAGTTTCTACTTGCTTTGTTACACTTGTGTACTCTTTAAAAGCCGCTGTAAGGTTAGCGGTGTCTTAATTACACTTTCATTTTAGGGTAACTTTACCCCTCTAGGGGGTATCCATACATTTAATTTCCCTGATGGCTGTTTACCCTCAGTAGACAGTTCATATGGTGCTTTGTACAAATTTGACCAAAATGTCTCCACTGAGATGTGTTTCTCAACATTGCAAGCACCCCTCCTTTACCACAGTGAACTTTTCCAAAGGGAAGACCACAGCAATGCTGTTTCTTTATAAATGGAGGTGTCACATGATTCCTGGAGGGGGCACATGGGGTGAGATCATTGTGAACTCCAGTGCTATCAGTGAGGACCATTACCCATGATGCCTCGGTGCATCAGGAGGAAGAGGAACCGCATTAATAAAAGTGACCTTTTAATAGCAGAGCAATATTTCACAGTGCTGCTTTCTCGTCTGCTCTGTGAGCACGTGGCCCGTTTCTGTGCTTCTTCAATTGCACCGTGCTGCATACCTGAAGTGAGCTTGCTTTCTTGGGACGTTGACCTACATTTTAAATGACTTCTTCTTCATGCACGAAGCCCCCAGCCGAGGGGGTTATTTGTAATTGAAAACAATAGGACTGTAGGAGGTATGTCCTCTAATGAAGAATTGGTTGGTGTATTTTACTTCAGTTTTAGTTGTAATATGGGTTCTAATCCAGTACCACTGTTGTATCCAGTTGTTTCTCCCTGTTTTTCCAGTGCTGTATTTAGTTGAACGGTCACTTTGTGGGGTTCCTAACTTTGAGGTTCAAGATGATAAGATACCAGACGAAGAGGCCGCAGCCACCTCTCCTGTCACCCTTCAAGCCTCTCTGCCCTTCCTCCTGGATCAGCTGTGTGATGTGATCAATGCAATCTAGGCTTTAGCCACCTGACTGCACAGTGCAGACAGCATCGACACAGCAAGCTTCCTGCACGTTCTGATGAGAAAACTCAACGGTCCTGGCATCTGCACTGGCTTCTGCCCCCACACTGTATGCTGTGAAGATACGTGTTATTAACCCCACCCTGAGCCTCTTTCTCAAAGATCCCAGGTGTTTCCTGCAGGCTCATCTTAAATACCAGACCTCAAACAATGCTCCGGTACGGACCTTCCACAAGCTTACCACAGTGCATCTGCACAGTAATGTAGCAGCTTCACCCCATGCTTTTGCCATGGTTATGCTCTGCATTTAACATAGTTTGCCACATTTTAATATGCTTCACCATGCGTAATTGCACTTTGCTATGCTGTTACTATGGGACACTTTTGTAAGGGTTACTTCACCATGGTTTGTTATTTTAAATGCTTTACCACACCCCACTGTGCTTTAGCATGCTTTCACTGTGCTTTATTACACTGTCATGCTTTTCTTATGGGAAACGTTCCTAAGGGAAAACCCTTGTTGTTTCCATGTTAACAGTATTGCACACTACTCCAGGATGAACAGCAGTGTACTTAATGCGCAGTGAGGACTGCAGCGTCAGTCCTGTTGTGTAACTTATACATAGAGATCAATCTCTAAGTTCCCTGTCTCTAATTTTACTCTTCATCGCTCTGAACTCACACACTTCACACACATAAAACAGATTATTGCAATGTTCTTTAAATCTAATATTCTCCCTGAACACAGTGCAATACAACTGCTCTCTCTCTCTGTCTCTCTCTGTCAGACTTGTTTCCATGGTTACCACTACTGCTAGGAGAGTGAGGGGGGGGGGGTATCCAGGGTACTCAGATCTGCCGGAGGAGTGATGAAGCTCAAATATATGAAGAGCGATCTGCTCATGTCATCAGTTAAACAGGATTATTAACTGCCTACAGGCTTTCTAGACATGCAATACTGACCTCTCGACCAGATACAAATACAAATCAATACAGATCACTTTAAACTGAGGCTCGCTGTGCCTACACAACAATTCCACGCTGTTAATATGTGGAGCAATACTGCCGATAGCACATTGGGGAGCATTTTCAAATGTCTTTACACCAGCCTGAGGAACTCAAAAATGAGAAATCACACCTCTTAAAATTTGCCACACCAGAAATAAACACATCTGCTTTTTAATTGAAAGCTTTTTAATTACAGTCAGCTTGGCTGTTTTCTGAATTACTTGAATTAAGAAAGCCATGCGATGCACTACCCATTTCTTCCATGTTCCACTTGCATGTTAGTCATCAGTGAATAGCAGTGCCTGCGTGCCTTCACCATTACAGTGCTAGTGTCTCAAAGATATTTACTCCAAATCATCATGCGCACAAAATATGAATCTGAAACAAATTAGAAACAACTTCAGATTACATGCAGCCCCAGAAGTAAATGTCCGAGTTGTTTGTTCGTGGTTGCGTCATTGTATTGGGTGCGTTTCGTACTACCTGACAAAGCTGTGCTAATGACGCTTTGGAGTAAATAGCTTTGAGAATCGAGTTGTTATTTGTCGTCGTAAGTTTTGCAATGAATCGCTGTTCTTCTCGTTTCTTTTTTAATTTCCTGTCGTGTGTTATTTGTGAATCACCCTGTTTATACGCTGGTGAGAGTTCTTTATCTAGAATTACAGTACCAATCCCAGCAGCATGGAGGTGACAGAAAACCAAAGGAAAATCCTATTCCGTGGCTCTTGAAAGAGTGTGTGGAAACCAATCATGAGCAGAAAGCTGGAATAACATGTGCAAGAAAACACTGCTGAGAACCAGGGAAGAATAAAACAAAACCAAGTTCAGAGCACATTCACCACATGAGTCATGCAGCAAAGCTTCCTTAATTCCTCATCCCACTGCCCTGTCATGTAACGCTAGAGAAATCTTTGATCATGCTGTAAAAAAAAAAAAAAAAAAAGAGCTGTACTAAATAAATTCAGAAGAAATAAAATATATTGCGCTTCAAAGTATATGTTTAACCATGGGGGGGGGGGGGGAGAGCTTGGTACTTTCTTAAAAGTATCTGGAAACATATGCTTGCATATCAATACTGTAAACTGCGTGAATTGTGCACAGAAAAGAGCGGAGAGCCTCCCACGCTTCATCTCCCTGCTTCACTGGCTGTGACAATTTGTGAATTAGCAGACGCCCAGGGGGCAGTGCTGGTGAGCCTCCAACAGCAACCGGTTTCATATTCTGTGTGGGAACCAATCGAGCTGTGCAGAGGCAGGACTGGACTGGACTGGACTGGACTGGACTGCGCTGTAGAAGCAGAACCTGATCATATTACACAATCAGTGCACCTCATTAGAAATGAAACAGCTGTTCACTTTCTCTTTTCTTTGATCTGTTTACACCTCATCTCTGTGACTCCCAGGCACTCAACAGCCAGGTGTGAATACTGACAGTGCAAGCAGGCAGCAAGAGGAACAGAGAGCTTGTGGTATTGTGAACAAACAGGATCACATTTATAAGGGTTTACCACAGTGACAGCAGAGCACAGTGGAAAAAATCACAGTGAAAGCAAGGTAAAGCCCAGGTGAGTAATGTAAAGCCCAGAGAGGTACGGTAAAGCATATTAATAAACCACAGGAAATGCAGAACAACTAAGTCAAAACGTTTGTCATTGAATTACACTGAAGACACTGAGAGATTTCTAGTGGAAACGTCTGTCATTGAATTACACTGAAGACACCGAGAAAGACTTCTAGTGGAAACGTTTGTCAATTAATTTAAGTTTCTTTTAGCATTTCTGACTTTAATGGCTGCTAACACTATGTAACACAATTTCTGTTCCTGGGTAGTAAGTGTTATTTTACTAATTGCTTATGCCTCAAAAGTATAGAAAATTGCTATTATTCCCCACAAACTTTGCTTTTGTGACCAGGACAGTGATATTTTGAAATTTACCTATTTCCAATGAGAAAACGGGCGAATTTGTGTCTTCGTTCACATAAAGTCAGAAAAAAACAACATATGAATCCAAATTAACATGTATTTATACTAAAGTAATACAAAAATGACTACAAAAGATTTAGAAGTGAGTAGTCTTTTTGGTTGGGGTAGTATGGGTTTCTCTCCTCAGCTCCACCTCTGAAATTGTCATCTGGATCTACAACATCTTCCTCGCTCTCTGACTTGCTGCTCTCTTCTAAAGACGGCTGCTCTCTCTCCGGAGGAGTGGGTACGGGGAGCTCATGGCAGTGTGGCACCGGGGCGATGGATGAAGGAAGGTCCGGATACGTGATAGCAGGTGCATTCTTGCCAGTCCGACGTTTGGAAGGGTCCACCATGCAGACGTAGCAGTTGCTTGAGTGGTCAGTGGGTTCCCGCCAAATTCTTGGGATAGCGAACTTCATGGCTCTCTTTTCCCCTCTGTACCATCCTACAAAAATACATTTATTTCACCCATGACTAATGTGCAAGAGATTCTCGTAACATTTTTCATATATGATATATTTTTTCAATAACATTGAAAATTGTAAAACATTTTAAAATTAAAAACTTTTACAATTTTAAAAATTTTATAACATAAAATTCCGAGCAACAAATGTCCATCTTACCGTCAGAGTTTTTTTGCAGTGCTCGCAGGTGAAATGAGGTGCCCAGGGTTTGTCTTGATCCCCGACAGGCATGCTGAAATATGCCTTGTAGGCCTCACACATCTTAGCAGATGCTTCCACGGAGTACTTTTTCGCTCTTGTCTTGATAAATTGGCCGCAGACATAGCAAAATGCGTCTGCCGGATGCTTGCAGCCTCTTGATGCCATCGCAGAAAAATGCAGATATGTATCCACTTAGGCAGCTGGAACTAAACTGAACTGGTGGGATTAAGGCCCCCGTATTTATACTACTATTTATATTACTGTAAAGTTCTAGAAGTTACTCCAAGTTTACTCAGCACTGAATCTATCTGGAATGTCCTGGAAAATAGGTAAATTTCAAAATATCACTGTCCTGGTCACAAAAGCAAAGTTTGTGGGGAATAGCAGCCATTTTCTATACTTTTGAGGCATAAGCAATTAGGAAATAACACTTACTACCCAGGAACCAAAAAAAAAAAAAATTGTTACACGGTGTAATTACACAGAATAAATGCCACAGATTTCCACCCGATTCACACTGCCAAACCATCCCATGCTAACAGCGAGCTTTCAACATGGGTTGATGATCGCACAGTGATAATAACGATGGTCCTTCACACCTTAAAATGACAGCTATTTAATCTAGTTACGCTAGCACCGATTTTAAATATAAAGAGAACAGAAGAGATCCTTTACCTGTACAATCACTAACAGTTAATACAGATGCCAACCACCAATCGCTAAGTCTCTATTTCTGTTAGGGTTAATAGCTGCAACACCCACTTACTGCACTACAAAACCTGGTGCAATTAGAGCAAAGGCCAGTCAGTATAAAGGGTAATTATTCAGAGCCTGTTGGTTAAATAGGAAACAGGCTATTAAAGCTGCTGACATTCAGTTTAGTGATGTTAAGAACCATCCTCTGGCCTTGAAGAGATTTCTAACAGCAACAGCAGCCTGCCCGGTGCACAGACTCCGTGGATCAATTAGAATCAGTCTGAACGGAGAGCAGCTTCTTGTTTTAATTGCTGAAGCGATCTTGCTGGTATATCAAGAATCACACACCTCGATCCCAGGATCCAGATCCTTGAGGAATTTTAGAACGCTGTAATATTTATAGGACGGGACCCAAAGGAATTCTTATTTCTGTACAGAGATACCCTTTGATAATGCAGCTTTGTCACATGGCTTCATTTAACTGACAAAGCAGCACACTGCGTTGACAGGAACGAGACTCCCTCTGTCACAGCAGTTTAAAGTCAGCTTTTATCAATGACAGGACAATAATACAAACCCAATGGATCACTCATTGTGTTCGGCGTGTTGTAAATTATTACAAACGTTTTATTGTTTTGTTACGAAGCTGCTGATTATGCTGCCCCACCCACGGGAGCAGAGAGGCTGGTGCAGCGAAGGGCAAACACTGGGAGGTCCACGGTGCTACTGCTGTCTGGAGGAGTAATGAGAAAAAACGAACGGACAAACAAAACACAGGGAGTCGGGGGAATTCATTTAAAACAGAACTATTTCTGTTTGGGGCTTGCCTTGTATAAAAGTTTACAAGTACGTTTGCACAGTCACTTTGCAGCTTTCCCATGCCTTTCGCACGGTTATACTTTGCATCTTTTTAATATGCTTTCCATACCTCTCTGTGCTTTACAATTCCTTACCATGCTATCACAGTGCTTCATTACACTCTGCTGTGCCCTTACTGTGGGAAAACTTTTACAAGGGTTAGTTTACCATGGTTTTTTTTTTAAATATGTTTTCCCATGCTTCCACTGTGCTTTATTCCACTTTGCTGTGCTTTTAATATGTATTTTGCACTCGTTTTCTAAGGGTGTGCAGCTTTAAGTCTTCCTGTAAGGAGGGGAGCATGTTATCCACGTTCCTATGCTGTTACACTCTTGTGTGCAAGAAGCTGGGTGTTAACCTAATCATTTCTTCAAGTTCACATTTTGAACATGCAAGTTCATTAACGTTCACTGTACTTACTAAAACACAGCCTGTATCAATTTCTGTTTAACATGTGGTGTAGGGGACACGGCTTTGAAATATTGTATTGCCATAATGACTGTAATAAACGTATGCTAAAAAGTGCCGAATTGTTTAATACTTAAAATGTACTTATTATTTGTTTATTTAGCAGACACCTTTATCCAGGGTGACTTACAGAGACTAGGGTGTGTGAACTATGCATCAGCTGCAGAGTCACTTACAACTACGTCTCACCCGAAAGACGGAGCACAAGGAGGTTAAGTGACTTGCTCAGGGTCACACAATGAGTCAGTGGCTGAGGTGGGATTTGAACCGGAGACCTCCTGGTTACAAGCCCTTTTCTTTAACCACTGGACCACACAGCCTCCCTACTTGTTTGGAAAAGTCAGAAGTATGCTATTTAGACGGTGCTAGACAGCACAGTAAACTATAACTTTGTTGTTCATGATGGCGCAGGCTGTGTGGCTAAGCAATAAAGCCGGATGAAGTTTCTGCAGCGTGGTGCACAGTATGTAACAGAAGAATCTAACTCTATCTAATGCAACTGCCTTTCATATTACACTGAGAATGAAACCGAGCCCTGATACTGTTGGAACAAAACAACACAACAAAATGTACGAACCAAGAAGATTTTTAACATTTCAAAAAAATGAGCCGTTATGTAAAACCCCGTGGAGGAACGCATTGACACTGCAGCCTGTCAGGTTAATAAGAATCCACACGTCCCTCTTTGAAACAGGGATTTCAACCCCCCCCCCCTTCTCTATCTCTACATATACACACATATGCATGTAAAGAAAGTAAATCTGAATCTCGCCAGTGCCGATGTTAATCTTATTAATATCTTCTGCTGTCGCCAGGGTGAAATCACTATAATGACACCTTTTGAAACCCTTTTTGAATACACCTCCGTCTGAACGCACACTACAAAGAATCTCAGAAATGCTGCCAAGGGCTCAACTATGCTAATAGCACTGGCTGCTGTTGCTGCTTTTTTAACCGTGGCTTCTGAAGGGAAGGGATTACTGCAGAGGTGTGATAACCAAGGCATTAAAGAACATTAAACACCTGTCTTACTCATTATTAGCATAACAACACTGTCACACGTCTCGGAGACACTTACTTTGCTTATAAAGACTTCCTTCCCCACACTGTGAGTTCGCCCCTGATGGCACACGTAGTGGGACCCCACGTGCCACTCGCTCGCTCGCTCGCACTATATTCAAATACGAAGCGTTCTAAAGAAAAACTAATGAAAGTGTTTAAATGTAAAGTGTCACGATTGTAAGCTTTGGAAATCTGCTCTCCATAGCTACAGAGAGACTAAGTTAGGAGGAACATGCTTTCACAATGTTCACAGTTCCAACGACCTTCAAAACCTCCCAATGTCAGCATGGCCTTGTCAGCACGTTTCATTAGGAACGCGTCATAGAAGCAGCTGCTACAGGCTGCACTGCCACACAGCTGATTCAATCAGAGTGAACGTCATAGAACAGGGCTGCAGATTAGAATGAACTGCGGGGTTGAAGAACGAATCAGTCGTACGCACACGCCTCTTAATGATTCATCATATGTGTGTGTGTGTGTGTTTGAAAGGAGGTATAACTGCAGGGTACATAAATGAAAAGAAATGAAAAGTAATTATTTTGGATGTACACAAAATGTTTATATGATAAAAAATATATAATAATAAAATAAAAAATAAAAACACAGGACTTATTTTATAACCCGTTTACTGCCCTGTCTTTACTTTTCTTTCCACACAGCTGAAAAAGAGCTTTTGAAAAAAAAGCATGTTTTTTTTTGTTTAATCGCTGTGGGTTTTTCTCCCCGCTTGTTTGAAATGTGTAACATTAACACAAGATCAATAGCTGGCTGGGAGCAGATTTGACATGTTAGACGAAAGCTGTGAGGTCGTATTAGTTTCAATTAAATTCATTTCCCTCGCGACGCAGGAGACCAGATAATGCATCTGGAAAGTTGATCACGCTGCAAGGGTTTGCGTTTGACTCGGTCAAGGTGTAACTCAGGAATACTCTGGGCTGGATTCATCAACACTTTTTTTAATAAGAAAAAAATACATGCTCCCAATACCTTTTTTAAATCAATTCCAATTCCCTTTTAATCAATTCCAACACATCACTGATCAAAACTGCAATTTGCAGTATTCTGTTAAAATGAGGTTCTCACAGTGACACAAATTAATTAAACTGACTTCAGATGAAAGAAGTTGAAAGATCACAACGATTATTATGTCTGTAAAATATCAATTCCAATCCCTTCGAAGGAATTAGAATTGGGAATTGCTTTTAAAAAGGAATTGCAGATGGAATTGGAATTGAACAGGAATGGATCAATCAAGGGCATTTTTAAAACCATCAACTGCAAAAGACCTTGAAAATGAAAACCAGAAGACCCTGCGGCCCTTGAGGACTGAAGTTTGACAGCCCTGGATTAGACCATCTCCTACGAAGAGACCATCTATAATTAGACCATCTCCTACGAAGAGACCATCTATAATTAGACCATCTCCTACGAAGAGACCATCTATAATTAGACCATCTCCTACGAAGAGACCATCTATAATTAGACCATCTCCTACGAAGAGACCATCTATAATTAGACCATCTCCTACGAAGAGACCATCTATAATTAGACCATCTCCTACGAAGAGACCATCTATAATTAGACCATCTCCTACGAAGAGACCATCTATAATTAGACCATCTCCTACGAAGAGACCATCTATAATTAGACCATTTCCTACGATTAGACCATCTCCTCAAATGTGATTATCTGATCCTCTTATCCCATACAACCTGATCCTCTGATCACATTGCAGGATCTCACTATCTCATAGGATCTGATCATCTCGTCAGACTTCAACAGGTCTTATTCCTGGTGTGGAGAATTTTCAATAAATACAAATAAAAATAAATAAATCTGACTGAGCTGGTAAGCGAGTGTCGTTCTATTGTCTTTTTCTATTGATTTTTCCCACAGCAGCCCCTGAGTATAAATAAGCTGCTAGTGGGTTCACCCAGGGCTTGGTAATGAAAAGGAACAGGGCATCCTAGAAGATTGACTCTGGCCACAGGGCCCCTTCATTCCCATGCTGCTTGCAGGGTAACGTGTAATTACTGTAATCACCTCACCTGGGCTAATCTCAACCCCTGCCTGTGCTGACGATGCCGTCATTGCATTTTCATCTGGACCCCATTCCTAGTGCTGCTGATAAACCTGAAAGTGCTTCATCAAGCAGGCAGAGCACGAGATCGGGACGACCTCCCTGCTCCTGGGAGAAGGCAAAGGGCAGTCTCTGCAATTGGCACAGAACGGGATGCAGAGAAAGGGGTTCTAAAGGAATGAAAATGAATTGTTAATGAAAAATAAAAAAAAAACATGGCGGTTTCTCTGTGGTACCGCATTCTTTATTTTGCAGCTCAGAATATCAAACGAGTTCTAGAATCTTGTAGCCCATTCAATCGAGTTCTAGAATCGTACAGCCCATTCAATCGACTTCTAGAATCTTGTAGGCCATTCAATCGAGTTCTAGAATCGTACAGCCCATTCAATCGAGTTCTAGAATAGCAATCTTATTTTCACCCCTGGACTGTCACTGGAGCAGTCATAAAAGCCTGCTGTACTCTTATTAAAGTTTACTGCTGTGTTTCTGCACGGCAATTTTGCAGTTTTCCCCAATGCTTTTCCCATGGCTATACTGTGCATTTACTATAGTTTATCCAGCTTCGTCATTGTTTTAAAATGTGCTTTACCATGCCTCTGTGGGCTTTACCGTGCTTACACTATGCTTAATTACACTTTGCTATGTTTTTACGAAGGGAAACGCTGCACTGACAAAAGCCATTTTCAGCAACACAATATATTTTACTCTACCAATAAAAAATGAAACGAATGCTACAATGTAGGCTCACTGAGGACATGAAAAACAATGACAATAAAAATGAGTTCTGCTGAGATCACAAGATAAATAATCAACACTTGAAGAGTCCAGGTCCTGAGCTCCCGTACGATGTCCCCTGAAAGCAACACGGAGCAAAACACTGTCCTCATTGTGTCAAGCCTTCTGCGCTGATAATGTCTGTCTGTCCAAATCCAAACCCAGACTCCTAGCCTCCTTGCATTTGGTTATAACCAGATCAGCTGTTCAATTCCACACACATGTATGAGGAGAGACGTGGTTAGTGGTAAGCTGATTCACTGAACGTTGCTGCGTTATCACTGGTGGCTCCACAATCAATACAGGAGGTCACTTCAGCCCAATGTCATTCCCATGGGATGAATACAGAACACATTCTGCAATTACCGCTGCAATAATGGATTTCTATCCACTGCCAATACGACCCGTGCAAGTTTATTAGACTTTACTAGATTTATGATAAAAACGTTCTATAGTGGTGCCAAGCCTGCCTCAGTTAAACTGAATAAATCCACTGGATTTCTGGCAGATGCTGGAGGGTTTCATAGAACTTTTTAATGTGGGCGCAGAGAAATATGTCCATCCGCTAAGTGAATAACCAGTTAAAAGAATCTGAATACATTTCGGCAGAACTTCAGAGGAAGTGTGCCTAATCCTTTAAAAAACTTGAACGCAAATTTTCTGCAATAAAAATGACAAAGCGCGTTGTCATGTGTTGGCCATATGTAACCTCGGGGTGGATCTGTTTGCCTTTCAGTTAAGCAGCCTTCGTTTGGGCAAAGAGAAGCCGAATACAAAACTACGTTTCTAAAAATGATCAGCCTTCCTGTCAGCGTAAAGTTTAGTGTCAATATATATGACCATTTATGAATAGGGGGTGCTTTACGTTGTTCTGGGATACTGAGTTAGTTAGTGAACAAGGGGACTGGCTGAGGTTCAATGGGAAATGAATCAAACCAGCCTCGACACACTGCGTGCTGCCTGGTCAAAAAAAAAAAAATTCTGCCAGCACATTCATCCCTTCTGCATGTGAACGTCAGCATTACCGTCTTTCAGTTTTCATTCAAAAATGACCTTGACCCTTTTAGGCTCCAGTTCTTCGCTTCCGCACGTTGTCCATTCAGGGTGATCGGCTGTCACGGAACCTGGGAAAGACCGCGATTCATTAAGAGAAGTGGGTCGTTTTCTGCAAAATACGATATCCCCCGTTTAACAGAGAATGCCCCTGAATCACAACATACAGCAATCGGGTGCAGACTTGGGTTAAAAACAGAAGAGCATCTCCAGCAGGCTTTAAGAAGGTTATTCTGATCAAGAACGCTGCGTGGAGGTGGAAACCTGTCTTCAGAGGAATTCACTGACAGGGAGAAAGCTTCTGCTCCACGTGGGCATCATCCATCATTATCCTGAGGAACTCCGAGCTGTGTCAGGATTTGACAGGAGGCTGATTCAAGGTGCCTCTGTGGCTTTGCCTGCATTCACACAGATTGCTTGGCTGCAGATGGCAAGACGTTATGAAACAGCAGCCCCTGCTGGAAGACAGGCTGTAGTGAATTAATTTCCCTTCCTTGTGCAAAACACACTGCAGGAGAAAGAATGACTGCACCATATATTACTGCATGTTCTTTTAAAAGGGACGCAGCTTTTAAATGGACAGCTGAGAGGATGGGTTCCTTTTTCAATGCAGTCAAAATGTACAATGATAAAACTTAACTGACAACAAAACCCACAGCAGAGTTATTAAACACACAGCTCTGACCGACGGCGTGGTGATTTACTGCAACAAATTCATTCACGGAAAGGTAAATCTAGGTAATAAAAATTAAAACCGCACGCCCTGCTACCCCTTTTAAAATGAAGGTGTCATTGGTACATTTTGACGCAGTAAGGAAAGTGCAGCACACACGACAGGTACGAGAATGTTGTGTTGATGTCTTCAATATTTACTTTACATAATGAGGTTACACTCATGTTCCTTTGTTCCCAGTACTGTAACATTTTATAACATACAAAACGAGCAGCTCATGAGATTACAGGGCACACATAACCATGCACAGTAATAACCAAGCAACTACCAATCACTTCTGCACTTGCACTGTACCTGCTAGTGAATAAGTGTGCGATGACATCACAATGGCCTGTACCATGGAATCACATCAGGTAACATGTAGTTGTTCACAAAGGCTATTTACACATAATTATACAGTTGGCACCGTGTAATTACTCAGTTATCACAATGTAATTACACAGCTATCCATGCTCTACAATCTATGGTGTATCAGAAATGCAATCATTATTTTTTTTAATGCATTTTAACAATCACACTTGCAGGTTTACCACAGTAAACCACTGGTACTACACAGACAGACAGACAGACAGACAGACAGACAGATCGATATATAGACAGACAGATAGAGACAGACAGACAGACACAGACAGATAGCTAGCCTTCCCTTGGTTACATTCCCTTTTTCGTGTAACGGGATAAGTATTGAGTTCTTATAAAATGAACTAATTTGGTCTCGGTGAAGAACGCTGTGGTCAGAACAGCCAGCAGACACACAGCCCCCACGGCTATATGCACCAGCCGTGAGATCCAGCCGCTATCACAACACAACAACACCTGCAACAGCAAGACAAGCAAGAGAAATACAACCATTACAACTGCAGCACGAGATACGAACAAAAACAAGCAACCTAGAGGGCACAGTGCAGGGCTGGAAAGAACACTCCCATTGCATAGCAGTTTGAGCCATTCCTGGTTTTACTAGGAGTTTAATAATCAGACACACTAGAGCTTGTTACCTAGACACAGTGGTTAATCAAGCTTGCAGTAAAACCTGGAATGGATGAAAGTGCTGTGCAACAGGAGTCATATTTCCATCGCTGGAGTGTAAGGTGAATGGGTTTGTAAATCTTACTCGCCTCCGAGAGGGCGGTGAGCCCTGCGCTGCCAAGGAAGACCAGCAGCAGGGCTGGGGAGGGGAGCAGGCCAGCCAGAGGCCTGGAGGAGCTGTGGGAGAAGTAGCCCTGGATGTAGCGCACGCTGTGAGCGATGCGCAGCGTCATGTTGAGACAGTTTGCCAGGATGAACCCCACGCTGCCCTGCCACTGGGTGAGGAAGTACGAGAGGCTGAGGAAGGAGGCGGACAGTGCCAGCATCACGAAATTATACCTGCAAGAGAAACAACGAGGGTAGAGAGCAATACACACACACACACACACACACACACACACAGGTTACAAACCCACGCTCTCTGACCGCATGATTCCCTGCATGCCATGAGCTTGTGCCTTGAACACCTTCACCACTGATACCTTACTGACTCCATCAAAACAGAAATCTTTAATCTAAACAATATTAAAGCACCGTGTTTAAATAAGGCGCACCACAGGCACACCTGTCAACTTGTTCTTTGCTCATAGCGGCGAAGGTGAAGCATTCGGTCACACCGTTGACAGCCAGCAGCAGCACGTACAGGGAGTAGTACCGGAGAAGACTGGGACCTGCGAAGAACACATTGTGAGATGAATCTGTTAAACAGGGCTGCGCTCGCGGGAGCTGGACAGGTTTCTGTGACTGCAGGAACGTGAACACTTTTTAAACAAGCTTCATCACAACATGCATAAGCATGCAAACCACACAGCAGTGCAGGTGAAAAAAGCAGGACATAACACACTCACATTGTCTGCGAATTACAGTGAAAAACGCTTGAAACTGTGTCTAAAACGTGGGAAATGGTAAAAAAAAGTGTTAATGGGATTGCACTGGAGTAGCAACTGATAACAAGCGTTCTGTTGTTAGTTTGATTACTCTAGTTGTTTCTGGTTTTGTAATGATTTTTCTGAATCGTTTAAAACAAATTCTTAACGAACTCAAGTGGATCACCACAGGAACAGAGGCTAATGCTTTGGAATTCAGAGGAATTTGCGACCAAAATCTGTATAAGGAACTGAAACTTTTGAATGAGTTCTTTTAAAATGTCCAATATCCATGCATCTTTCTGTAGTTACTTCAATGAAACAATGCAGCGGATTAAGGGTTACTCCTGTTATCTGGTGTCATGCAACCAAGGTTTCAATCCATGCTTTCCGTGTCTCTGTTTCCACAGAACGGCGTTGATGGGGTGCTGCTCTCCACTGTGCTGAGCAGGGAGACTGAAGTCTAGACAGGAAGGAGGAGAGATTCTACACACCTGATCCGCTGCTCAGCAAGGACCCTCCATAAATATCCAGGGCCAGGTGAGAGTAGGCGTAGCCAAACACCGTGATGGTCAGGCCAATCAGAAGCACCAGCTTCAAGAGGCATTCCAGAACCGCTGCTGCCATGGTAACGTCATCCTAGAACCACGGAATGAGCAACATTCCATGAAAAGAATCACAAAACCCATCCGGGAAAGTAAGAATAAAAAAAACAACTGGAAACCCTTTATGATACCAGAGTGTGAGCTTGATGAAACCAACAGCAAACGTCTAACGCAGTGTTACCAGCAATGGCACCACAACGGATTTGTAACAAAATGTTCCATGATACAGGAGCACACTGGTTCTAGCATGGTCCCATTATTACTGGAAACGGAGTACCAGTGTGAAACCCCTGGTGTGTGAAAACATGATGGAACTGTGCTGCCAGTCTAGTAATGGCTTCTCTTTAGGTAGCGCTGGTACACCAGAGCGTATCCATGAACCTGTCCCACAGCAACACTGAGAGAGGCTTAGAGACTGACCGTGTTCTGCTGCTTGGCTTGCTTCCCCCTCTCCAGCACTTTGGCAAAGAAGATGTAGAAGCTCTCTTCAATGGGCTGGAAGATGAACCTGGCCACCAGAGAGCCCAGGTTATTCACTATATCATACACTCCTGGGGGCACAGGGCAAGCAGGGCAGCGGTTACTTATTACAGCAAGCTAGGAAGGCACGCCACGGTCAGCTTGCACTGTCTGCATCCAAACTGAGACGAGACCTGAAAAGCACAGTCAATGAACCACGGCAGACTGCATTCAGCACTGCACAGCCTTGCACTGTGCTTTCCAGTGAAAGATTAACATCTGCATGTATTGAACCTATTTCACACACATGTTTTGCATTTGATTTTTTTTTGATCGAGTGTTTGAAGTTACGGATAATGCTCACTTACCTTGGTCTCCAAAATTCAACACATTTAGGAAGGTCATGACATAGCGTTCACCTAGAGCAAAAAGAACGAAACACCGTTAGCACGCCAAAAAACCAGGAGGACAATACAGGACTACGAAGCAAGAAACTACAAAGTAGAGACGCTGTCACCTTCTGTTAGGATCTGCTTGAGGAATGACTGTTTGAAGAAGCTCCAAGTCAGTTTGGCCAGTCTCCAGTTAACCACTGGCTAAAAGGGAACACAACAGTACCAGTTAAAACATGGCAGTGAAACCCCACCCTGTAGCATTTTATCAGTGTTATCTGGAGGTATTCAATATGCCTGCTAGAATTGTTTTGTTGTGTTACTCAACAGTGACCCCTGGAGATATTCAGGGCATTTTCAATAAGGTTTCTAGAAGGCAGAGACAGAGAGGTTGAACACAACTGTTTGTCACGCTTCGCCATTCTTATTAAACCGTGCCATCGGAACACAGAGCCGATTTAAGGAGTGTGGCTTTACTGAGGTCACCAGCTCACTAGGTTATAGCAACTGAACCCTTGTTAACTTCTGGTTACTTCAGCAGCCCGGGGAGTCTTGTGTGCTCCGTGTCACAAAGAATGATCCGATCTCCTGCCCAGATCCCAGGGCTCACCCTGTCTCTCCCGTTACCGTGTCTCTCCCGTGTCTCTCCCGTTACCGTGTCTCTCCCGTTACCGTGTCTCTCCCGTTACCGTGTCTCTCCCGTTACCTTGTCTCTCCCGTTACCTTGTCTCTCCCGTTACCGTGTCTCTCCCGTTACCGTGTCTCTCCCGTTACCGTGTCTCTCCCGTTACCGTGTCTCTCCCGTTACCTTGTCTCTCCCGTTACCGTGTCTCTCCCGTTACCGTGTCTCTCCCGTTACCGTGTCTCTCCCGTTACCGTGTCTCTCCCGTTACCTTGTCTCTCCCGTTACCTTGTCTCTCCCGTTACCGTGTCTCTCCCGTTACCTTGTCTCTCCCGTTACCGTGTCTCTCCCGTTACCTTGTCTCTTGTGCATTTCGGTAATAAATCGCGGACCCTGGAGAGAGGGAAAGACGACTTCTCCGCTTCCTGGGATCCGAGGAACTTGACGAAATACAAAACATAGCACAGCACCAGGAAACTGGTGTAAGCGAGCTGCAAAACACATGAAAACATTTATCATTATATACACAAGTGTAACGGGCAGCGATGCGTGATGCACTGCTGTTACATACTCTGTCCTGTCTGTGAGATAGGATGAGGGCAAAATATATATTTTATTAGAACATGCACAGTGAATCAGGTCACTGATGTATGTTGTCTGAAATGCATCCCTAAAGATCACTAGCTAGTTTCTAGACTCACCTGAGCCAGCGAGAAGATGTAGAGGCCCCAGTGAGGAACCAGAAGCACAAGCAGCACAGTCAGGAGGCACTTCACAATGATGGACAGACTTTCAGCAATCACCTTAAACACAGAACATCAGCACAGTGACGAGGGGGCACGCAGGGGCCCTACAGAAACAACAGCTCTGCTTTCACTTCCACTGTGGAGAACTAAACTATAGTGCAGAGAAAGACAAAGCTCCCACCGCACAGGAGTTAGGGTCCTTCCAGGTGGGAGCTGCAAATGTTCCTCTACACAGGTGTGTAATTCAGCACGCGGCAAAACATAAAAATGACTCGCACTGCTATGCAGCTGGAGTCTTACTTGGGTCCCTGCAGTGTCAGGGAAGCATTGTGCTTGCTGTTCCCTTCCTCTAATCTCCATTCCAGGGGAGGCGTGAAAGCACTCCTATCGGGGGCTCTTACCTTCAGTCTCACGAACATGTGCGCCTGGGCCAGCACCCACAGGGGCTCTGCCAGGAGCTCCACCACTGCGGAGAGTCCGAACAGCAGCACCCCGACCTCGTAGTGAGGGGTACCGGCCGGGTCAGGAACCTCCAGCAGACACAGCCACACCCAGCCCAGCATAACCGACCACAGCGCCCCCACAGGCACTCTGCAGAGAAACAGCCAACAGGCAGGGACAGAAATAAGACTCCTATTGCATAGCAGTTTCACCCATTCCAGGTTTTACTACTACAAGCTTGATTAACCACAGCGTGTACAGGCAACAAGCTCAGGTGTATCTAATTTAAACCAATAATGGATCAAACTGCAGTATCATTTATACCAGCTGAATGTCATGCTATCTGTCTGCATACTAGACTCCTGCACATCAAACTCCAGGTACAGCAGCACAGGGCAAAACTACACCACACTTCAATATCTATTGAGTCCTTCTCTTAAAACAAGAATCAGAGATCAGTGTCCTAAAAACTCTGTGTGTGTCACCCCCCTTTAAGAAATACATCAGTACGAAACACCACATTCCCATTACTTTGTTCATTTGTCCTTTTCTTTCCCTGTGTTTTTAAAATGGTCTGACTTACGTTAGCCACAGAAGGTTGATGACCTGCGTCCAGTTTTGCTCTGTGCTTCCGCTCAGACAGGCCCTACGAAAGGCTTCTCTTGCCAGAAACACCACGGTGGAGTAGAGCAGTGTGAGCCTGCAGAGCACAGGGGCGAAAAACACAAGAGACTGAGCTCTGCACACGCGCACACACACACACACACACACCAGACATGAGGATCACAGGGGCGAAAAACACAAGAGACTGAGCTCTGCACGCACACACACACACACAACACGAGACATCTTGAGGCAGAGATCAGGAAAGATCAGGAAAGAGTCTTCTCATTAATAAGTGTCACATCCAGAAAGATGTTTGGTCTTCTCATTAATAAGTCTTGTAATTTGACATAAGAACATAAGAAAATTAACAAACAAGCCATTCAGCCCATCAATATCGACCTGTTCCTGGAAGCTGATGTGGAAAATGCATGTTTCTAATGATCTGCTGGAGCTGATCCCAAAAGTTTGTCAAGTCGGATCTTAAATGATCCCAGCGACTCGGCATCAACAACGTGGCCTGGTGACCTTTGGTGACCCATTTCACACCCTCACCACTCTCTCTGCAAAGAAGTGTCTTCTACCATCCAAATCTATTTCCAATTAATTTGCAGCTGTGTGTCCCCTCCGGTCCTGGGGTGGGTATAATAAGTCCTGGTCGGGTTAACTTACTCCACTCCTTCAAGGTTTTAAAACACATCAATCAAGTCACCACGAGTGGCCAGAACATTGACACAACAGAAGAATCAGCCATGTGACGCACTGTCCGTTTACACAACAGCAGTGAGCGTGTGTGTGTGTGCGTGTGTGTGCGTGTGTGCGTGTGTGTGCGTGTGTGCGTGTGTGTGTGTGTGTGTGTGTGTGTGCGTGTGTGTGTGTGTGTGTGTGTGTGTGTGTGTGTGTGTGCGTGTGTGCGCGCTTACCTCACATTCACCACCCCGATGATTTCTTTGGACACGAAGCGAAGCGTGAAAGCATTGAGCACAAAGGTAAGCCCTCGAAACATAACCTGCAAAAAAAAACGACAGGAAACGCCATCTACATAATCACAACAGACAGCCGTGTAGTGAACGTGAGGTGACCACATGACTCCGTGTTCAGAGGGACAGTTCAGGCTTTTCCACTCACAGCCCAATGCATTCTGGTAAGCGCAGTCCTGCTTCTCTTAAAGAATGGTACCTGAGACAGGTAAAACAG
The DNA here is from genome assembly GCF_902713425.1 of Acipenser ruthenus. Lineage (NCBI taxonomy): Eukaryota > Metazoa > Chordata > Actinopteri > Acipenseriformes > Acipenseridae > Acipenser > Acipenser ruthenus. The sequence goes on along the minus strand of NC_081204.1, from coordinate 746,804 downwards.
ACCAGAATGCATTGGGTTGCGAGCTGCAAAGCCTGAAACGGTCCCGCTGAACACGCAGCCATATGGTCACCTTACCCTAATTAGCCAGGGTTACATCCCAGGCGTCGCTTTTGCTTCGGTTTTAAACTGTGCGCTCGCTACATTAAATGAGAGTACAGCTGCAGTGCACGCAATGCTTGGGCGGATACACAGTATTGCTTTAAGTAGCACACTGCAACACGTGTGTCTACGGTAGAAGTTACGCATAATTGTAAAGGTTATTGCTTGCAAAAAAAATACAGCGCATTATGCACAGCGACACTGCATTCTGTCTCTGAACTTCAGCAGGTGACGTAATTCATCTTACAAACTTACCTGCAGCAGCACGTTATACGAGGCTAGTTTTGTAGCGCTGCTCAACACCTCCTGCGAACTCATTTTAATTGTGTTTGAACCTGCCTGGTCGAACCGGATCTAACTAAGCCTTTTCCCGAAGCAAGATTGGGTTCGGTCCACCGCTGTGCATTTCGACCCGTGCCTGGACCGGTTCATTGAAAGCTGTGTGTGTGAATGACAACTCGGCTCTTCCGTATAATCTAGCTCTGCAGCGTTGCTACATTTCCGAGGGCACTTTGCTTCCGTACACACACGCCACGTCGAAACGTCATCGCGCACGTTCATCAAAAGCCTTGCAGAATAATTTTATTTTATAGTTATAGAGTCGCCCGCCAGAGGGCGCGCTGTACAGGAAAAAAAAGACAAAGACTTCGAAAAAGACCCTAATTTGTAGACGGTACTCGTGTGCTTACCAATAACAAAACAACACAAGTACCAAGAAATGCAAGACTATACAATTCAATTTAAAACAAGGGTAACACCAGTTACATCCAGATTTATTTGCACAAACAACAGAGACAGACAGAGATACAGACAGACAGACAGACAGTCAGACACACATACATACAGACAGACATGAATGTCAGTTTGTTCGTGGATGATAGAGCTGTGCTGAATATCAGTTTGTTCGTGGATGATGGAGCTGTGCTGTGCTGAATGTCAGTTTGTTCGTGGATGATGGAGCTGTGCTGTGCTGAATGTCAGTTTGTTCGTGGATGATGGAGCTGTGCTGAATGTCAGTTTGTTCGTGGATGATGGAGCTGTGCTGTGCTGAATGTCAGTTTGTTCGTGGATGATGGAGCTGTGCTGTGCTGAATGTCAGTTTGTTCGTGGATGATGGAGCTGTGCTGTGCTGAATCAGTTTGTTCGTGGATGATGGAGTTGTGCTGTGCTGAATGTCAGTTTGTTCGTGGATGATGGAGCTGTGCTGTGCTGAATGTCAGTTTGTTCGTGGATGATGGAGCTGTGCTGTGCTGAATGTCAGTTTGTTCGTGGATGATGGAGTTGTGCTGTGCTGAATGTCACTTGGTTTTGGCAGTATTTCTGATCCTGCCTCTTCTTTGTAGTCTGGTTTTTGTTTGGACGGTCCTTTCATCTTTGCAGTACAAACACAGGGAAAGTCCCTGCATGTGGTCGCAAGCAGCAGGTCATGAAAATCCTTCTTTCTGAGTATCGCTGCCTTTGTTGGGTGCAGGATGCGAGCTTCAGAAAGGATGCTGGTCTGTATAATGTGACATCAGCACAGTCTGGAGTGAAGACTTTGCACTGGTGCTTAGGAGCTGCGTGGACAGGGTTACCAGACGCTTTCAGATTTTGTATTTATTATACAAAAATAAAACAAAGAAACGTATGGATTAATAACTCTGGTGTTCAATGATTAATATTCTGTTTAACTTCCTGGTCTATGACTTTGTTTTTTTTATATATCTTGGAAGTGTCACCAGCCAACAGAGTTGCTACAGCTTCAATGAATTCAAGGGAAAAAATGACACAGTATCTGCAGTGTCTGCATTGCAGTCAGCACTAGCCTGATTCAGTGAAGGCAGGACGCAGGCATGCAGGCGGGATGCGGGCACACACTGTAACGAGGTCTGATGCTGCGGAGGTGCCACGCGGCTGACCCAGTTATATCACACACATGAAGGAGGTGCAGAGCAGTGCAGTGCAGCCCCTGGTCCAGTAAAGTGTTTGGTTACTGGCTTCAGAAAGCGCCTAAACTCCCGCACCTTGATATCCCTGCATGGGGTCAAATACATCACTGATCATTTTGTACCAGAAGGCTGTTTGTATTTTGCATAATTTTTGGAAAGCAGCCCCATTTAAACGGCAGCAGTAATTAGTAAAACAAAAAAGATAGAAAGCTCTTGTCTACAAAATGAAATCACTGTTTATTTCACTTTGTATAAATTGCATTACCCAACTCCAACGGTTTCATAATGTACTTTTATTTAATTGTGACTCCTCACTGGAGAATCTGCTAGCAACTGAGAAACACATTAACCTTAATTTGAAATCTAACGAGGTCACCAGCATACCTACATACTGCAGGGTCCTGACTCAGTTTAACAGCAGTGTATATATATATATATTAATGAAGACTTTAATCACTTCTCAATAACTACCGTTCACCCAGATAGTCATTTATATCACAGTCCGGGAGCTAGCTCACACGATTCACAAAACTCTTCTTCATTATATCTGTGCCTTCTGTTATTACATGTTCCCTGAGGTCTGCTTTTGAAATGGAACCTGGAAACAGCTCTCAAACAAGGAAGATATTTCATTATTCACCTCCAGTAATAATGAGATTCGTGTGTGCGAGGTGTGCAGACCCCACTGCAGCAATACTGACTGTGTGAAATACTCCACGATATCAGCTTGTGTAGCACACTGCTGTACCGAGGCTGGAAACTGGCAAATACAATCTCGCGTGAAAATATTACATTCATTGTCAGTTTACGACCTTGGGGCTGCAGTCAAAGGTGAGAGGCTAATTCACTTCCAATCGGCTTGTAAAACACTCAATGAGGAAGTGAATTGCCATTGACTGGTACTCGATTGTAAAGGTGAGGGAAGGACAGGTTTTCTTGTTTTGAAATCAATGCATTAATGAATGGATTTATTTAATACCTGCCGATAAATACATGCTTCTTAAAGGCAATTCCGAGGAGGAGTATCCGCACACCCACAGTCGGAAGTGAAGACAGTATTCATGCAAACGCATGCTTTTTTAACCTGCCCTACTTTAGAGTTATATTTTGTGAAATGTTTACCAGCCTGATCCTAATAAGACACATCACCATTAAAAAACACGCACAACAAGAAAGGTTAGCTTCATTATTATTCTAATTATTGTTATTATTTTTCAAAAAAAGGATCCTTTTCAAAATGTCCTGAAGCATTTATAAATTCAAGTCCTGGGGTAATTTGTTTCAGACTGACAAGTTATTTTTTTCTTGTTCTCCCATCAAGGTCGGTGAAAATAGAGCTGTTCTATTTCAGTAACGCGGCTCTCCAGAGTTTCTGTGACCTAGAATCAGAACACTATGAGGTGTGCAAGGAAAGTTCCGACGCAGGCTCTGTTCAGCTCTTTGAAAGTTACAAACACCCGTTCTGTTTGCCCTTAATGATTTGTCCTTTTCTTTTCTTTTCCTGGAGAAAAAATAGGGACGAGTTATGATAACAGCATCATCCATCACCGAAAGTGAGACAAAGGCTCTGGCACCCTTTTTTTTAAGCTGACACAATTTCAATACCCTTCATCTTTTACTGGAACAGAAAATCTCACTGGTTTTATTAATCCATGTTAGAGATTCACACACACAAGAATAAAGGTGAAATGCTATTGTAGTCAATATATCTGAAATGACTTTGGGTCGTGGGAGCTGGGTGTCAGGGCAGTGCATGTGGTAATACTTCACTATTATTTTGAATAACTGGTTCTTGTGAAATGTACTGTACTGTGCAATGTTACTACTAGTGTGCGAGTGCTGTGTACGTGCTGTGTGAATATTCTGCTGATAAGCAATTACAACACACCTGAAAGGAATGGTGTTTATTTTTAAACACACGATCAGGAGATAAGCAGTACAACTCAAAAACAATGTGTTGCAGCGGCTGTTCTAGCGGCAGGGCTGGTCTGGAGCTGCAGAAAGCAGGGCTGGTCTGGAGCTGCAGAAAGCAGGGCTGGTCTGGAGCTGCAGAAGCAGGGCTGGTCTGGAGCTGCAGAAAGCAGGGCTGGTCTGGAGCTGCAGAAAGCAGGGCTGGTCTGGAGCTGCAGAAAGCAGGGCTGGTCTGGAGCTGCAGAAAGCAGGGCTGGATTGGAGCTACAGAAAGCAGGGCTGGATTGGAGCTGCAGAAAGCAGGGACGCTGGGATTGACTTTCTCCTCCAGACCAGGAGCCAGGAAACAAGGAACGGCCAATTGATTTACTCATATTTAATGCGCAATGTTCTTCCCATTTTCTTATTATAACAGCAATCTTTATTTCATTCATTTTTCAATAAAAAAAAGAGAAATCCGTGAAATGGAATCACTTTGTTAAAGACGTGTTGTTAGCGTGTGGAGCTCCGAGTCACAATCACTGAGAGCATGTAGGAAATCTGGGTAACACGTCCCAGGAAGTGTCTCTAATTACTGTGTATTTACACAGGAGTTACACGGGAAACACACATGTACTTACACCTAATTACAATGATTTTATGCACAGTTACAATGCACTTAACATGTAAAACACAGCCCTCTACTGGATTTGGTCCTGTTAATAACAGAACACAGGGATGCTATATTTAGTAAATCTCAATTACTATAATTCAGTTTGTAATTTTAATTTGGTGTCTTTTGCTGCTGATCTTGGATTGCTGCTGTACTGCAGTTACTTCAGCTTTTCTAGGTACTGTATTCTTCAGAAATCATTGAAGCTGGATGGCAGCTGGGATCATTAATATTCAAGCAGCGGAGAAATAAGACGGTCGCTTTGACCTGCTCTGATGTTATACTCCTACACTGATACCTCTTTATTGGGGACATCTTAGGAATATCCAATGATATCAATACGAACTATTACCTGCTGTGTAACATTGAGCTTTCCCAATAACCACCATTTCCATGTTTGAGACCCACTGCACTTTCATTACTCAGAAAAGCGGATACATGGAGAACTGTCACATGGGCATGTCCTTGTAGTTATGCATCGTGTATTGAACACTGCACGCGAAGCTGAGAAAAGTTTCCCACGGTATTTTTGCAGTTTTAGCCCATGCTTTTTCACATGGTTATGCGTTTACATAATGTACCCTGGTTTGCCATGTTTATTAATAATGCTTTAGCACCAACCAAATAATTATAAATGTATAATTAACAAATGCCTAAAGTTATAGGCGTGTGCGCAACTGTTCTGCAGCCCGTATCCCATCTGTGCTTGCTCTGCATTACTTGCAGGGTTACACCCAGCACGCTTTTATAAATGCAGTACGCTGCCGGCGAGGGGTGACATTACTGTGCGCTAGATCGGTAACCATAGAAAGCCTGCAGTGTGTCCAAACTACAGCCCTGCTGGTATGAACGTCAATGCCACAAGCCCTGTGCTGTGCAATACTGTGAGAGTGCGTGCTGTGCAATACTGTGAGAGTGTGTGCTGTGCAATACTGTGAGAGTGCGTGCTGTGCAATACTGTGAGAGTGCTGTGCAATACTGCGAGTGTGTGCTGTGCAATACTGTGAGTGTGTGCTGTGCAATACTGTGAGAGTGTGTGCTGTGCAACACTGTGAGAGTGTGCTGTGCAATACTGTGAGAGTGTGTGCTGTGCAATACTGTGAGAGTGCTGTGCAATACTGTGAGAGTGTGTGCTGTGCAATACTGTGAGAGTGCTGTGCAATACTGTGAGAGTGCTGTGCAATACTGCGAGTGTGTGCTGTGCAATACTGTGAGAGTGCTGTGCAATACTGTGAGAGTGTGTGCTGTGCAATACTGTGAGAGTGCTGTGCAATACTGTGAGAGTGTGTGCTGTGCAATACTGTGAGAGTGCTGTGCAATACTGTGAGTGTGTGCTGTGCAATACTGTGAGAGCGTGTGCTGTGCAATACTGTGAGAGTGCTGTGCAATACTGTGAGAGCGTGTGCTGTGCAATACTGCGAGTGTGTGCTGTGCAATACTGTGAGTGTGTGCTGTGCAATACTGTGAGAGCGCGTGCTGTGCAATACTGTGAGAGTGCTGTGCAATACTGTGAGAGTGCTGTGCAATACTGTGAGAGTGTGTGCTGTGCAATACTGTGAGTGTGTGCTGTGCAATACTGTGAGAGTGCTGTGCAGTACTGTGAGAGTGCTGTGCAATACTGCGAGTGTGTGCTGTGCAATACTGTGAGTGTGTGCTGTGCAATACTGTGAGAGTGCTGTGCAATACTGTGAGAGCGTGTGCTGTGCAATACTGTGAGAGTGCTGTGCAATACTGTGAGAGTGCTGTGCAATACTGTGAGAGCGTGTGCTGTGCAATACTGTGAGAGTGCTGTGCAATACTGCGAGTGTGTGCTGTGCAATACTGCGTGTGCTGTGCAATACTGTGAGAGTGTGTGCTGTGCAATACTGCGAGTGTGTGCTGTGCAATACTGTGAGAGTACGAGCTGTGCAATACTGTGAGAGTGCTGTGCAATACTGTGAGTGTGTGCTGTGCAATACTGTGAGAGTGCTGTGCAATACTGTGAGTGTGTGCTGTGCAATACTGTGAGAGTGCTGTGCAATACTGCGAGTGTGTGCTGTGCAATACTGTGAGAGTGTGTGCTGTGCAATACTGTGAGAGTGTGTGCTGTGCAATACTGTGAGAGTGCTGTGCAATACTGTGAGAGTGTTGTGATGCTTATCACTGCCCGGCTCTACTAAAGATGGTAATTATGGCAGGCTGAGCGTCCTCTCCTTGTGCAGTCACTGTAAACAAGATAATACCATTAACAGGAACAGAGGGGGGTTGTGCTCCCTGACAATTATGAACAAAATTACCTTTGGACCCAATTACTGCAGCTTGGTATTAAGAACCAGGGGATTTGAGATGTAACTGTGCACAATGATTGGGCTAGCCAAGCTAACAAGACCAACCTGCTCTTCAACAGGGCCGCTGTCAATGGCTTCATTAAACCCTTTAATCTGCTCGCACGCTATGTACTTCTGTTCATTTATTAAGGAGGCATCTGTGATATGCCATTCAGCTGAAACTATAGCCAGTTGTGAAATGCTGCTGAGATACAGTACTTGTCTCAAGACTTTGATAGAAGGCGGTGCTACCTGGAGAACTAAAGCAAACCTGAAATTAAACTTGGTTTTCGATATGAAGCACATGCCTGCACCTCATGTTGCTCCTGTGCAGAAAGGCGATACGCCTGCCTCTTGTTGTTTTGCACAGGCTGGCCGGATGTAGTGCTCAGGGCTGCTAATTATGATATCGTATTCTGTCTTGGACAGAGATGCACTTACAGTAATACATTAGCACCGAGGAAACTGCATCTGTTTCAATAGCCAGTGAGGAGGAGGAGGAGACAATGGAAACGACAGGGGGGTGGGGGGGGGGGCTGGCAAACCAGTTTGGAACGATGCAGAGCCTTCCTCGGGCTAGTTCTGTGAAAGCTGTTCTTGTGTATTGTGTCCGTATTCTTACCCGTATTACAGAAGCAAACCTGAGAAAAATGTGATGGTGGATAGTTCACAACGCCACAGTAACAAGAAGCCGGTGCAGTTTGTACTGTTGCTTAAACTCATGTGGGCGATCATCCAGGCACTGGTGTTTGTTTTGTGTCTTTGATAGCAGCATTCATATCAGCCTACTCCACAGCTGTTGGAGCTGCCTGTAATGACTGTTGAAATATTAACGAACGTTGAAATCACAAGATTATATCAGGAGATTGTTTATTGCCTGCCTCGAATGGCCTGGGTTCACTGCTGTCCATAACCAGCTGGCTCGCAGTTCGCTTCAGAGTGGAAACTGCTGTAGTCCTGCCTGGGGTAACGCGTAGTTACCTTTACCTTTAAATATACCTACTATTATCTACAAGGGCTTACTGGAATGAGCTATGAACACAGGCTGAAGGAACTGGAATTATTGTGCACAGAAGTTAGAAAGAATTAGGAGGGACTTGACTGAAGTCTTTAAAGTCTTAAAAAGAGGTTGATAAAGTTAACCCTAACCAATACTTTAGGTGCAGCACAGAACCCAGGACTTGAGGAAGCACAGTTGGAAATGAAGTGGAGATGGACTTAGGACAAGGGGTAGGAGGTACTCTTCATGCAAGGGTTACCTAGTCATGCTGTTAATGCTGAATCATTAGGATTCTTAAAGACAAAGCTTTGAGATACTAGCTTCAGCTACTAGGAACCGGGTGAGCACTGATGGACCGAATGGCCTCCACTGCTTCATACGTTTTCTAGTGTTGTTCTTCGCTTGCAGTATTCAATGCATGATGCATAACTGAAATCAAATATCCATTCCATTTTTCCGAGTCATGTGTGGTGTAATGGGACAGAAACATGGAAATGGTGGTTATTGGGAAAGCGCATGTTGCACAGAGTTTGTATTTGATATCACTATCTCCCCACCTTTGGATATTCCTGAGCTAAGAATAACTATCAGTGTGCAAGTATTAAATGAGAGCAGGTCAAAGCAAGTTTAAACAGCAGGTAACTGTTTGCAATGTTCTCATGTTCTTCCTCACTGTTGGTGCAATATCATCCGATAACATTTGAACAGTCCGCCTGTCTCCTTATTTCTCATGGTTCAAATTCACGTCTTCCCCTGACCTGAGCTCTCTGTACTACTGGCTCGTCGACCCATCAACCCCGAGCCACTTCTGTTCTGTACAGCCCAGTAATCACGCCCCTGGGCACTGCCCTGCGTATTCCTCATCAGTCTGATTGTCCAGGCTTTATTTTCACCCGAGTGTAGGCTGTCTATCCTGCAGTCACCCCTCACATTGCACTGGGTAGGAAGATATCAAGGTCACTTATTTGCTTCAGATCACTCGAGATGACATACGCCAGTAGCTGCCCGGACTGCCATCAGTCACACTCCTCAACACGCTGTTAATATGTTAATACTTTCATGTTCTGCGAACCGCTTCATCTGCCTGCTGCTTTTTTATCTGGAGCAGGTCTGCTGCAGACTTTCTTCTTATTAATGCATGTACTGACATATCGTTGGACTGTCACACTGCTCCTGGCAGCAGGAATGTGTGGAGCAGGCCGTGGCATTGTGCCTCTATTGTGCTTGGCATTAGGTGCAGCCCCTTGGAGGACAGTGCTTCCAAAGTGCATCTGCATCACAGAAGTGTGACTCCGTGCTTCAAAGGGCATGAAGCTTATTTGGCTCGTAGAGGCAAGCTTTTGTTTTTGACGGACGAGAAACTTACACTGACCCATTTTTTAATGCTGCTTTTACTATGCAAAACACGTACACTGAAAACTTGTAAGCTTCCAGCCCCACTGAGGGAGGCAGTCTGTTAAACACCTTAAACCCGAATTCAAATGGAAAGCTCTGAAGAGTCATCTATTTTTAATTGTATTTACTAATACATGGCGGACGGGGAACTTGGAGAATTTCATTAATTTTATTAATTAGCTCTCCAAGAGTGTCTATTACCCGCTGGGTGCCAAGTGAAAATCTGTGGTATCTTTCAGTTCATTTATTTAAACTCAGGTATGCAGGTTTTAAAATAGGTGTGTGATTAACAGAATAATACTCTGTGATAGTTAACTCGCTCACACCTGACACAGTTATAGCTAAAAATTAAGAATGTATTTAGATGTACAAGAAAGGAAACGTGTTCTTTTTGCAATATTAAATCAGATTTAAATAAAGGATTGAAATTAAAAAAAAAAACCATGATAATACAGATCTCACTTCCAATTAGCTTTAAATGTCATTAAATGCTAATGTTTTTCTTCTCTATCTTCACCTGCTTTGAAGTTTGCTTTGAGCTTGCCTGGGGAATCCTAACAGCCGGGTGCTGAACATCCTTCTTCATGTGACGATGTGACCTTTCAACTCAGTCTGTGAGAATGCAGAGTAGGTGGGGCAGGAGGAGTTGAAAGGAGCTACCAGGGAAGACAGTGTGTGCTTCTGTTTCTACAGCCCTTTGTGTCTTCAGTTTATCACAGGAAACAGATGTGTCCCATGAAGCTGACAGTTCAAAAACAATGCTTTCTGAACATACAGCCCAAACAATGTAATGTGAAAAACTGAGGAGCCAAATTGGGCACAATTGTTAAAGACAATACAATACAATACACTGCAGTACAGAAAGTCAAGCTGCAAATTAGGGACTAATAAGTTGCGGTGTTGAGACATTTCTAGGTCTCCACTCAGCTTTTTGAGAACAAACCTTTCCACCTGCAAAGCTGCTATGTGACTAAACTAAAAAAGACGTCCTTTCAACAGAACTGGGTCAGGCAGCGTGTCCCGCTTCACTTGAACACAGTGGTGGAGATCATGATGCTAAAACCTTCAAGTGCACTGCTGTTTTGAATCCAGCATGTAACACAGGAAATACCACAGGAGCACAAGAGCAAAGAGCCACACCTGTCTGTACTGTACTCTAAAGAATATACCGTGTGTTATACCACTGTGTAGACTTCACAAAGACACACGCCACTTATACTTCCCTCCATCCATGTAATTCCCATTAGTACCTGGAATGGGGGTGACAGTGCTCTCTCCACCACCTCACAAAGGGGCCCTCTCTCAATGATATGTGGGTGTAAATCCCTCATTGACTTGTTTTCGCTCCATTTGCAGTATCAGTAAATCAGTGGACTGTAGCATGCTGCTTCTCGTGCTCTGAAGGTCTAAAATAATCCGCTCCACATTTATACTCCCTCAGTGGAGGGATTGCACAATGTTTAGTCACAGCCCATGCCTGCACACACCCACTCCTTGCACTTTCGTAGTCTTGTATTGATGCAGTGGCAGTGCAAGCACAGTGCCTTGCTCTCGCTCTGTTGAGTCACGAGTACTGAGCCTCTCTGAGCTCTTTCAGATTAATGATAAACAAGGAAAACCCCTGGGATCTCTGAGCTGGGAAATCTACTGTGTTGAGTGAACATCTGACCTGACCCTATACTGAGTACTGCACACCCCCCCTTCTCTCACAGTATCTGGAGGTCATACAGGACCCTATAGTGAGTACTGCACACTCCCCCTTCTCTCACAGTATCTGGAGGTCATACAGGACCCTATAGTGAGTACTGCACACTCCCCCTTCTCTCACAGTATCTGGAGGTCATACAGGACCCTATAGTGAGTACTGCACACTCCCCCTTCTCTCACAGTATCTGGAGGTCATACAGGACCCTATAGTGAGTACTGCACACTCCCCCTTCTCTCACAGTATCTGGAGGTCATACAGGACCCTATAGTGAGTACTGCACACTCCCCCTTCTCTCACAGTATCTGGAGGTCATACAGGACCCTATACTGAGTACTGCACACTCCCCCTTCTCTCACAGTATCTGTTTATTTGGTAATACTTGGGAAAGCCCGGATCTACCTAAATGTCTGATAACTCCAACAGCATCGGTGACGCAAGGGAAATAATAAACTATACGAATAAACTACAGGAACATTGTATACATACGCCCAACCTCAACAGACAATGTTCGCTTTTGATTGGACAGCGGTGAACGGTAGGTCCTCCCAAACGAAACAGGAACAACACCCTCCTTCATTTCTGTAACCCCCCCCCCCCCCCCAAAAAAACCTGTGAAACTCAATCCCAATCTTAAAAAGCAAGTAGCTAGTTCATTTACAGAAAAAGTCGCTATTCCGGCTGCACGTCACGTCTGTCGAGAGAGAGACTCCCTCCTTCTGTCTCTCGCTACTTCCTTAAACTGCTTCAGAAAACAAAACCAGATCAAGTAAAGACTACGACTGCTTCTGCACAGATTGGGGTAAGTTGTTTTCTTTCTTTACAAAGCTCATTACAAACAATGTTACACTTATCAATATTTCACTGCAGACAGACAGGCGATTTTATACGTTTCCTTGTTTTTTTTTTTTTTTTTTTTTTTCTATCACCAGCTTTCGATACGGGAGCTGCAAAGTTATCAATTTTGCTTAATAAACCTGGATTTGCTGACATAAGACGACTTGAGGTTTGAATGCAAATATCAGTTGTCCGTCGTCTATATTGCTGAGGCGGCTGGAATAGTTAGTTGTTTAAGACCCTCGCTATGGTCGAGTCTGGCTTGGATACGGGGATTTCATACGAGTCAACCAGCAAGTAATTCAAGTTTCGCTTTGGCAGCGCGCAGCTGTGTGTAGACAGTGAGATATTGTTTGCTGGTTGAAACACGGGACCGTGGAATGCATTGGGGTCCAGGTGTTCAAGTTTAGTCTTTGACGGGTATTCTGTCAAAACTGCTTATAATTCGAGGTCTGGCTGCGACTCACTACAAATATACACACCTTGTAACTTAAAATCACCGCCCCCTAGGCAGCTTGCTTTAAATATTTAATAATAATAATAATAATAATAATAATAATATCCCGATTCTCTTTTTAAAGATGTTGTTACCCTGCCATGTTTGGTTGCGGCGGGTTTAACGCACAGCACCATGTTTTGCAATGTATTTGCAAGTGAAAAACAATGCGGAAATAATTCAGCGTTATTGTTATTATCGTTATTTTCTGGGCGTAGCAACGGTTTTTTAGTTTCGCCATATTGCACTGTAGGATAGTTTTGAATCGTTTAATTACGTGTTGCTGTGAACCGACTTTTATCTTTATCACGTTTTCAGATTAGACTCAAGTTTAGTACTGCCCGCTCAGTAAACCCGAGCAGTGAACAGCTCTTGTGTATATGGGGTTTAACGGATGGTTTACTGGCGGGAGACTGGTTAATCTGGTCCAGGTCTGTAACTAAGCGGTTTGTTGTCTACACTCTTAAATGGACATCTCTTTTGTAAACCTGGTCTGAGGGTTGAATACCTGCTGGGTTTCAGAGACCGGTCCATATTGGTTCCAGCGCTAGTTGTACTTCAGCAATGCTGTCACTGTAAACAAGGGGAACATGCACGTGTGTGTTTTAGTTATAAAGTAATATTTGGTCGTAACATTTGGCTAGACAGTTGTATTTGGCAAATACCGACTGGACACTTAGTGTGACGCCCTCAATAAAAGTTTCTAGCGGCTGAATAACACATGTCAATGCATAGTTTTAGCTGCAGTATCCACAGCACGCTTCTGTGTATGAAAGACAGCGGGCTGCACTTGTGCAGGCTGTCATGTAAAATGTTGCATGTGGTTTATTTTTAAGACTTTTTTTTTTATTGCTGGAGCCACGGTTAGTTTTTTTAGTTTAGTTTTAGTTAATTTTTTTTACCTGCGCTGTTGACTCCGCAACGCCCTCCCTCACGCGAGCAGGTGACCATCGAGTCGGAAGTTCAAACGCACTTTATGCTTAGCCACGCCCTCGCGCCGTCTTCAGCCTCTTCCGCACCCCTGGGCCGATTTGACACAAGTGTAAACTATGCTCGGGTCGTTAAATAGTTTAGTGTTTATAAGACGACGAATTTGAAATGACCGAGCTACAACGTGTGTCCCGCAATCGTTTCGTTTTTTACATTGCTCTGTCGTTTCCCATGCCTTGCAGTGCTTGGTGTTTATCACCTTAAGGGAGCTGTGTGGGGTACACGCTTTCCCCTCCCGTTTGAAACGGCTTGTGATTACGTCACTATATACTGTAGGCATGCTTGTGTTCTACTTGCAGCAGTGGGAGGTTACAGCTTATACGTACAGTAATTGTCTCATGGTGTTAATTTGTTGCAGGCACTGTTCTTGAGCATGTCCGTGGTTTCAGTGCTTTCACTGTGCAGTGCACCTCTGCAGTGGATCCAGTGAGTAACACACTGGGCATGTCACGTGTATAAATGGCAGCTGTAGGCAGTCGAGGTCTTTGTTATTTTATCCCTTTTTGGTCCTTTTCTTGTTTGCAGTTCCTGCGGATCCTTCAAAGCAATTATTTGTCAGGACTGCTCAGGTGCTCACACTGGCACACAACCACAGCAGTGTGTCTGTGCGTGTCAGTGTGTGCGTGCGTGTCAGTGTGTGTGTGCGTGTGTTTGTGTGCGTGTCAGTCTGTGTGTGTGTCCCGCAGGTGCACCACAGTGTACGAGGGCCAGTTAGTGTGACCATAGTTCACACACCCTGATCTCTGTAAGTCTCCTTGGATAAAGGCGTCTGCTGGATAAACTAATAATAATTCAATTACAGAAGAGCATGTAGCTGGCATTGGCAGGGAGCTGTACAGTAAGAGATGCGTGCAGCGTCTCCTATTTCAGGAGCTGTTCATTACATCAGGACAGCCCTCATCCATTGCATAGCGCTGTACAGTTTAAAGCAGAGGCTGCTTCTATTTGTGGCTCGTTTGTGCTCTGCAGACCTGTGTAGTATTGTCATTGTCTCAGACTGGGCTGCTCTGTTGCAGTGTGAATCTCTCTCACCTAGTTTAGTAGCCCTCCTATTTCCCTTCTAAATTGAGTTCGGAAGCAGAGCGCCCCTCATAGCTGTCCAGAGCTGTTCTGAAACAAATCCAAGCGAGGGGTCCGCAGGGATGGGCTCCCATTGCATAGCAGTTTCACCCATTCCAGGTTTTACTACGAGGCTGATTAGCCCCAGTGCAATGGTCTTATTAAATTGATGGTAAACCAGCACTGGATCACACTGTTGTGCAGTGGGAGTCTTATTCCCAGCCCTGGGTGTACCATGCTTTACGGAGGTGAAGAGAAGACACATGATTCAGGATTGCCTAACTAGTTGAGGTCATTGTTGCGCAAAGCAAAGGAACTCGGAGTACGTTTGTGGCTGTGTGACATTTCTGCACTTAGTCATGGTGGTCTGGTATTCTGAAGAATCACTGGAGAAGTGGTAACTTTAACAGTTTGCATTTGGCACCAAGAAAACCCTGTGAAACAAGGCTCTAGTCTGCTCTATAGATCCACTTTCCACTTAAGCAGTAAGTATGTGGTAGCTCTGAATGAACACACCTTTATTTGCAGTGTTTGATATTGCTGTATCAAACCTGGAAGCACACAGATGGAAATTCGACTCCCACTGTGTATTGGGTCGGGCTGGATTTGCTTAATTAGCCACTGTGTGTAGATGTGTCTGATTGAGCTCATGGCAAGCCTGCAGGGATGCCTCAAACTGCAATGGGAGTCTTCTTGTCATTTCTCAACTCCATCGACTTCAAGGTGCTCACAACCCTGCTCCTAGTCTTAGCGTGGCTTAATATTAATGGCAATGTTTTTGCATTGTTCCAAAATGGATTCCAAAGCCCTGGATTGAAGATGGGACCATGTCCTGCGTTTCATCTCAAAAGTAAGCGACCTTGATCTGTGACCTCTGGTTCAAGCTGTGTTACTGTATCGGCTGTCGTCTGGAAAATGAGATCGACAAGGGGTTAGAGAACACACTGCAAACCTTTTACCAGCACAATTAAAGCCAGCAGACATGGGCGCTGTCAATGAACTAACTGGACTGCGTCAATACGTGTCTACCAAGAAATGTCAGGTCAGGGTAAATTGAAAACGTGTGTGTGTCAGTGTCCATGAGGGCTGTGTGTGTGTGTGTGTGTGTGTGTGTGTGTGTGTGTGAGAGTGTGTGTCAGTCAGTCCGTGTGTGAGTGTGTGTGTGTGTGTGTCAGTCAGTCAGTCAGTCAGTCAGTGTGTGTGTGTGTGTGTGTGGAACAAACGGAATCCCTGTGCTCCTCTTAATCTCTTGTGCGGGGCGCACATTTACGACTTGCTGTTGTGAAATCAGTTAGGGACCGGTTAGCTCAGGAATGGTTCTCACTCCAGTGTGTAAACGGGAAACAAAGGCACTGAAATATGAAAGCAATGAGGGACAAACGCCCTCTAAATGTACCTGTTATAAACTCCTTATGCACGCCCCTTACAAGTGCTTCTGTCATGTGTGTTATGTTTATTTGTATGCATATTTAATTTGTGTTGTTGCTGACAGAAGTACACGTTTGAATTGTTGAACTAAGCCTGCAGTACTAGAAAGACTTCTTCAGCAGTGCCCTACTTCTGCACATGTTCCTGAACCTGACTGGCTGGACTGATGAAGGCTGTCATTTAAATAAGGATTGCAGTACAGTTATTTCACACGATGAGGACGGAAGTGCAGTGGCCTCATTTTTAATGATACTGACACCTTCGAGTAAGAGCTCTGTGCCGTGATAGTGCGAGTGTGCACAACACCATCTTATTTTATTAGAATCAGATAGAGCTCTGTGCAGTGAGAGTGCGAGTGTGCTGGAGAATCTCTGTGAAGATAGATAGGATTAAAATCTGCACCTCAATCCTGAGTGATGGGGTTCCAGCTAGGTTTAAAATCTGCACCTCAATTCTGAGTGATGGGGTTCCAGCTAGGCTTAAAATCTGCACCTCAATCCTGAGTGATGGGGTTCCAGCTAGGTTTAAAATCTGCACCTCAATCCTGAGTGATGGGGTTCCAGCTAGGCTTAAAATCTGCACCTCAATCCTGAGCGATGGGGTTCCAGCTAGGATTAAAATCTGCACCTCAATCCTGAGTGATGGGATTCCAGCTAGGATTAAAATCTGCACCTCAATCCTGAGTGATGGGGTTCCAGCTAGGATTAAAATCTGCACCTCAATCCTGAGTGATGGGGTTCCAGCTAGGATTAAAATCTGCACCTCAATCATGAGTGATGGGGTTCCAGCTAGGATTAAAATCTGCACCTCAATCCTGAGTGATGGGGTTCCAGCTTGTTTTTGAAAATACCTGCAATAGAATCAGCATACAAATGAGAAGCTGTCCTATTTTCTCCAGTTTCTTAGTATTTTGCAGGACTCGGTCATTCTAGTTTAGTTTAATTTGTTGCATTTTGTGGTAGTGGAGGGGGTAAGGAGACCTGTTTGTTTTAAGGGGTCTGGAGGGCCAGCATTATTCTCAATATACTGTAGTAACAGCCAGCTCAGGATGTGCTGCTGCTTGTGATTGTGAAAGGAATCATTCATGAGGCTTACTATGTTCTTAAAAACATGGGCGGGACTGCTAATGGGTATTTTTAATTAAAAATAATTAAAAGTAATTAAAAATAAATTGCCTGGTGCAGTGGTAGAATGAAACCCCGTAAGGAGCCAGGTGTCTCGGAGCTGTAGAGTAGGGATATTCAGTCTTGTCCTGTGTGTTCAGCTCGCTGTTCTGCAAAAAGAAAAAAGAACAGGCATTTACAGTTGCGAGCAGCAGAACAGGTTTTTTTGGTTTGTTGCTGTCGCAGCACAAGTGAATGAGAAGCAGGCATGAAATAGGACAGCATGTGCTGTTCGGATTTCTTCATGTTTAATTACTGTACTAGCACCAGGTACCAACGGTGGAACTCCTCCTGCAATTATACAATCGCCACAGGCAAAAGCATGCTTCCTTCAGGCGCAGTGCATTACAGTATGACTTCTATCGTAAACAATGTGGAATGCGTGCTTCATGTGACTCTGTGCATTCTGACCACTTTTAAGCAGTCCTTGTACAGAAGGCTTTTTCTCTGCCGCTAGTGGAATGTTTTTTTTGCAGTGAAAGGGTCTTTTGTAACCCAACAGTATCCTAAGGCTTCTGGTCGCTGTGGAGGAAGCTGGCTGGACTGCAGGGAGGTACAGGAAGCTCCTCTGCAGCACTCTGTCCTACGATCAGAAAACCAAACCCCTTCCAGCCCGGTTTCACAGACCCTGATTTTCTCTGATCTTGGACTGTGTTACCGCAGGCAGGTTCGTCCACGTGCGAATCGTGGTCTGTGAAACGAGCCCTTGATGACTTAACTGTTTTTGGCTGTCCAGTTTGTTTCCACTCCTTCGCGGTAGATGAATCCACGGGCGCCGCTCTGTCACTGTGAACTGACCAAGCCTGCTCCTGCAGTGAAGCAAAACCACAATGAAAACAAAGAACAAGAGACACACTGACAATCCTGTTCTTCTCACAACTCTTTTGATTATTGTGCGAGTCCCTGCATCTTTATCAACCGTATTGAACGCGGTGACATTTCTGTGATCCATTGTGTGCGGTATGTGCAGTGCTTGTGGTGGATGTACAGCACTGCGCACACGCATTAGAACACCCCACTGCACTCCCATGCTGCACCCCCACACTGAGACACTGCACACACTCATTAGAACACCCCACTGCACTCCCATGCTGCACCCCCACACTGAGACACTGCACACACTCATTAGAACACCCCACTGCACTCCCATGCTGCACCCCCACACTGAGACACTGCACACACGCATTAGAACACCCCACTGCACTCCCATGCTGGGCAGCAGTGTGGAGTAGTGGTTAGGGCTCTGGACTCTTGACCGGAGGGTTGTGGGTTCAATCCCTGGTAGGGGACACTGCTGCTGTACCCTTGAGCAAGGTACTTTACCTAGATTGCTCCAGTAAAAACCCAACTGTATTGACATGCTTTGTTGACAGAGTTACTGCTGTTCCCAGATCAGTATTGACCAAAGGCTGGTCCTAACGTACTGCCAGTCAGAATAGCAGCTGCATCAGGAGAACCCCTCCTTTACACAGGAGAGTCGGCTGATCCAGGGAATTCCTGTAGCACTTTCATCTAGGCAGGAACATCTAGACAAGCCACTGACAGTATCAGAATGTGGGGGGACGCGGGGGTGGGCTGCCAGCCTGTCTGCCTGTCTGTCACACGTACACTTGTTTGAAAGATCACATCGTAACTAATGCATCCTCGTCATCGTGTTTGTACTTTGTATATCATTTTGTAGTTCAGCTCCAGGACTCCTACTGCAGAGCAGTTTCATCCATTCCAGGCTTCAATATGAGCTTCTTTGTCCGCAGCGTATAGGTAACAAGCTCAGGTGTGTCTTATTAGACTCCTAGCAAAACCCAGCACAGCTTCCTTTGTTCTGTGGCCTGCTGTCTCAGAAATACAAGTCTAACCACATCAGAAGGGTATGCTGGCTCTGTAGCCATTGTGTAATAAAACCATTTAATGTAAAGCACTGTGGGGAAGTGGGTATGGTTAACCTGTGCCTTGCCCTGTATTTCACTCTATTTAATGTACTGTGCCAGGCTGTATTTCACTGTATTTAATGTATTATGCATTGTTCCTCACTATCTTGTAAAGCGCTTTGTGATGGTGGTCCACTGTGAAAGGCGCTATATAAAATAAATATTGATTGATTGATTGTTAGCAGTGATTATTCCCAACACTTTGATACTGGCGGGGGCTGGCACTGCTTCGTATTGCTCAAGGGTTTCGGAACGCAGAATTGTTTGAGGTGTTCTCTGATCCGGTTCGTTCGCATGCTTTTGCTGCAGATTGCTATCTGGGATCAGTAGAAGAAAGGACAAGCGCGTGCATTGCAGACCCATTTGTAATCGCACAAAAATGAGGAAGCTCCTTTATTTAAATGTGGAAGGGTTGCGCGGACAATGAACAGCATTGGATCTGAAAAAGAGTTTCAGGATTGCAGTTTGTGTGTGCGTGCCTCTGTGTGTGTTTGTGTGTGTGTGTTTGTGTGTGCGTGTGTGCCTGTGTGTCTCAGTGTGTGTGTGTGTGTGTCTCAGTGTGTGCCTGTGTGTCTCAGTGTGTGTGTGTGTCTCAGTGTGTGCCTGTGTGTCTCAGTGTGTGTGTGTGTGTGTGTGTGTGTGTGTGTGTGTGCCTGTGTGTCTCAGTGTGTGTGTGTGTGTGTGCCTGTGTGTCTCAGTGTGTGTGTCTCAGTGTGTGTGTGTGTGTGCCTGTGTGTCTCTGTGTGTGTCTCAGTGTGTGTATGACACACTGATCGGTTTCTTACTGGTCTAACTGCTGTTTTGAGTTTCATTAAAAGCACAGCTTTCTTTCTCAGTTTGTGTTTGTGGTGTGCAGTGTTTTATTTCACCTCTCAGTCGTTCCTCTGTGCAGTTACAGATTGATAATTCCAGTTGGGTTTTGTTTGTAGCTCAGCTTGCTGCATTGTATATTTTTAGCTGGAGTCGTCCTCTCCGTGTGGAGGAAGTGGAAAGTAGGTTATCTTCAGCCCTCCTTCACACAGCACTGCCAGCCTCCCTCCCTCACTGTACCTGCATCGGATCTGTAGGAGAGGTCGGCAGGGACCCTGTTTCAGATGCACAGTGGCACACTCACTGTTTGATCATTTCAGAGGGGTCCCAGTTGTGCTTGTGCAACTTCCTGGTAGTGCTAATAATGAGACTGACGCTTCTTCAGTTTAGAGCGACTCTGTTCCTCTGCTGGTGCGAGGTCCCAGGTTTAACTTCAGTCCATTAAAACCCCCTGTGTTCTGTGGCATTGATCAGACTCGGCTTGGGGAAACCTAGACTGGCTCAAACTGCTCTGCAACAGCAGAGTCGCTGCATTTCTGTGGTTTAGAGAAGCAGGATGAGCAAGCCTGCATTAGACTGAGTTGGAGCCCTGTGGAGCGTGGGCTACATTCTGTTAAAGGCACACATGCTCCCATGCACGTGTGCTGAAGACATTGAAAAAGACCTCTAGTCAAAAAGTGTGTCACTTAATTTCTTAAGCCTCTTTTAGTATTTCTAAATATCAAGTTAGACCAGCTGAGCCTCGGAGTCTTGGTATTCTGCAGGTAAAGAGAGTCTTTTAGGGACACTTTGTGCGAGTGTGAGAGATTACATTGTAACTAATGCATTCTCTTGATCTTGTTCGTACTTTGTATATCATTTTCTGTTTCAGCTCAGGGATGGAAATAAGACCCCTATTGCATAGCAGTTTTCACACAATTACAAGCTTGATCAGCCACAGTATACAGGTAACAAGCTCAGGTGTGCTTTATTAAACTTTATGACTAACACTGTTAGTCTGCCTGGGCTAGATTGTCAATGATATTTACTCCAAAACGTCATTAGTGCAATATTTTTTCTGAAATCTCTAAAAAGAACATAAAACCCCTAACCACTTCATTCAGCCCCTGAATGAAACGTCGTTCTTGTGTATTTGAGGTTTGGTAACTTTATTGGGTGCGTTTCTCCGTTCTGATGATTTTCTCTTTTGAGAATCCCGCCCTTGACTCTTCATGGCTTTGTGCATCATTTTGATTTCTTGTTGTTTTGTGTGTTCAGAAGTGCTGCTGTTCCAGTAAAGGATGGCTCCCTTCCTCCGCATCTCCTTCAATAACTTCGACCTGGGCCCCCTGCCCCAGCTCACAGACCCCCCCTTCTGTGCTATCAAGATGAAGGAGTCCCTCAGCACAGGTGAGTGAGTGATCAACAGTCTTCTTCTTTAGATTCACTTTGTATCACTGCAGTCCTCACATGCAGGTGACATTTCTAAAACTCAGTAGTTTAAAGCAGCTTCTGTGGCCTCGATTAAAGAGCTCAGAATCAGTTCACCCTCCAAGTACACTTGGGACACCAGGGTGCAACCATTAACCCATCCCCCTGCAACATTCAACACTGCACCTAGTGGCCCTTAAGAAACACAATGTAGTAGAAATGTGTGATTTGTAGCGTCCGCTAGAGCGTTGCAGTGGATCGTTGCGATGGCCCCTGACGTGCTGCTGTCGTTTTTCAGAGCGGGGGAAGACCCTGGTGCAGCGCAAGCCCACCATGTACCCTGCCTGGCAGTCCTGCTTCGACGCCCACGTCTACGAGGGCCGTGTGATCCAGATCGTGCTGATGAAGTCCGCGGAGGAGCCCATCTCCGAGGGCACCGTCGGGGTCTCTGTGCTGGCCGAGCGCTGCAAGAAGGCCAATGGAAAGGCGGAGTTCTGGGTGAGGACTGGTCCACACTGGGGGTTGGAGGGGGGATTCAATAGGAAGGCGGAGTTCTGGGTGAGGACTGGTCCACACTGGGGGTTGGAGAGGGGGGATTCAATAGGAAGGCAGAGTTCTTGGTGAGGACTTGTCCAGACTAGGGGTTGGGGGGGGGGATTCAATAGGAAGGCGGAGTTCTGGGTGAGGACTAGTCCACACTGGGGGAGGGTGGGGGGATTCAATAGGAAGGCGGAGTTCTGGGTGAGGACTGGTCCACACTGGGGGGGTGGGGGGGGCATTTAATGGAAATTCTGGTCTCTATTTTCTACTCTGCTCTAATGATAAAGCATGACTCTCTTCATTCTGTAAGTTCAATTGCTGCTGTAATCACTTTGTGGAATTGCATCATTCAAACACTAATGAATTAGGGGAAGTGGCCAGTCCAGCTCTCTATCAACGCTTCTTGCAGGATGTACGGTATTTTGCTTTTAAAGAAGTGCTAACAAGGCTCAAGATCCCTTTAATTGGGACGTCTTTGCTACAATAGTTTCTTTTTTGTATTGTTCAGATACAGTGGTGCTAATTTAAGAGGTAAAAAAAGTAGATTTGTAAAAGCTTCAGTCTGCGTGCATTTAAGGCTGCTTCTGTGAATCTAACCCACAGAACAACATCAGCAACAGCACACAACTCGACTGTGGGACTCCACAGCGCTGCGCAGGTGATTTTTCATGAAGTAATGGTTTGTTTTGTTTTGGTTTTTTTTTTCCTTGTTCAGCTTGACCTCCAGCCATCAGGCAAGGTGATGATGGCAGTCCAGTTTTTTCTTGAAGGTGGTACAGGTAAGAAAAAAAAAATATATATATTTCTAATCTTGTTTGGCAAAAACCGGGAGGGTTAATGGCATCATTGAGACATGCTGGAGGGGGCGGGCTCAGGGTTAATGGCATCATTGAGACATGCTGGAGGGGGCGGGCTCAGGGTTAATGACATCATTGAGACATGCTGGAGGGGGCGGGCTCAGGGTTAATGACATCATTGAGACATGCTGGAGGGGGCGGGCTCAGGGTTAATGGCATCATTGAGACATGCTGGAGGGGGCGGGCTCAGGGTTAATGACATCATTGAGACATGCTGGAGGGGGCGGGCTCAGGGTTAATGGCATCATTGAGACATGCTGGAGGGGGCGGGCTCAGGGTTAATGACATCATTGAGACATGCTGGAGGGGGCGGGCTCAGGGTTAATGACATCATTGAGACATGCTGGAGGGGGCGGGCTCAGGGTTAATGGCATCATTGAGACATGCTGGAGGGGGCGGGCTCAGGGTTAATGGCATCATTGAGACATGCTGGAGGGGGCGGGCTCAGGGTTAATGACATCATTGAGACATGCTGGAGGGGGCGGGCTCAGGGTTAATGACATCATTCAGCTGTTTAATGTTTAGTAGTACTAGATTCACAGCCTCTTTGTCTCTGGCTACTGGTTTCTCTCGTCTGCTTGTCAACACCTGCAGCACACAGTCAGGCACTGCTTTCCTCGCTCCCGCATCTCCTGGCATGCTTTCCTGTCACAAACAAAGACAAGCGGCTTGTTTTGGTTCTGGCGTTCTTGCGCTTCTGTTCCGGGAGGGTTCCCCAGTGCACACTGGGATACATTCAGTGCTGAAGCAGGCGTTGGTAATAAACCCCTTTCTATAATATACTGTGCTCTAACTGACCAGGAGAAGCCCTGTTTCCTGATCAGTTACCACAGTCTTGGGAATGTCTGAGCTTGTCTTGTACTCCTGGAATTAATAACAAAACACCGATTTGGAGTGCAAAAGGCAAAAAAACACCACATGGAATTCAATTCATTTTAACTGGACAAACCTGGCAGTAAGGTAACTGCTTATTCCTGCTTGCTGTAGTTTCATTGAGTAGTTTCACTGTCCTGTGAGCCTGTGCCTGAATCGTGCTGCTTCAGCTGATTTCAACCCTGGCTTCCTTCCCTTTTCCGACTCCAGCAATGCTTGCCTAATCATTTCTTTATGAACCCTCATGAACTGTTTTAGAGTCTTGTTAAAGAAGCCAACGACTTGACTGTTCATTCATCCAATCGATTATCTAGCGCCATGGCATTCAGTCATACAAAAAAAAAAAAAAAAGAACCCTCCAGATGTGATCACTGAGTCGGAGAGTTCACCCCGCAGGTCATTTAAAGGTTAATCAAGGAATTCTGTGACCCCCCCACTCCCCCCCCGCCTCCAGGAATCTCCCAAGCTGCCCTTGTGCTCTGCTTTTCACACACGAGTCGTGTGTAGTGTAACTGGGAAGAGGAATTCCCCTGAGGGAATCTTTCAAAGGGATTCCCGCGTGTTCACACATGCACGCTTACATGCAGCACATACCTTATACATTCACCCCCCTTATAATAGTTTCCCCACTGTAAATCAGCACAGTATTGTTCAGTTTTCCCATTTCCCCTGGCTAAGCTATGCATTTACATTTTGAACATGCTTTACCATGCCTCGCTATTTACAATGCTGCCCTATGCTTCACCATGCTGACTTACATTTTAAGAAGGGTTTTGTGGTTGCTGTATTGGTGTTTGTTCTCCAGTTTAAGTGTTGGATTTTAAGAACACAGGTCTCTCTGTGAGGTGAAGGGGAGGGGGTGGGGGGGGTCTGTGACAGCCCTTTATCAAGGAGGGGGCCCCTAGCAGGTCTTGTAATCTGAAGCCGAGGGAACACGAAGACACTCTTCTGGAACAGCGGTTTGAAACCTGGTTCCAGGAGACCGGGAGGCCTAGTTTGAGGCAATTTTGCTGTATCAAACCCCACGTCTCCCCTGGTGTGCCGTGCAGTGGCCTGAAATCTAGTCTCTTGAAACCAAGTTCCAGGCCACACAGTGTCTTATTGTTCCCTCAGCTGTAGACAGTGCAGTGTTGCTGTACCTGTTCCCTCAGCTGTAGACAGTGCAGTGTTGCTGTACCTGTTCTCTCAGCTGTAGACAGTGCAGTGTTGCTGTACCTGTTCCCTCAGCTGTAGACAGTGCAGTGTTGCTGTACCTGTTCTCTCAGCTGTAGACAGTGCAGTGTTGCTGTACCTGTTCCCTCAGCTGTAGACAGTGCAGTGTTGCTGTACCTGTTCCCTCAGCTGTAGACAGTGCAGTGTTGCTGTACCTGTTCCCTCAGCTGTAGACAGTGCAGTGTTGCTGTACCTGTTCCCTCAGCTGTAGACAGTGCAGTGTTGCTGTACCTGTTCCCTCAGCTGTAGACAGTGCAGTGTTGCTGTACCTGTTCCCTCAGCTGTAGACAGTGCAGTGTTGCTGTACCTGTTCTCTCAGCTGTAGACAGTGCAGTGTTGCTGTACCTGTTCCCTCAGCTGTAGACAGTGCAGTGTTGCTGTACCTGTTCTCTCAGCTGTAGACAGTGCAGTGTTGCTGTTGCTGCTTCTCCTGGTCTGAGTCACACCCCGATCCCTGTCTCTCCTGCAGATTGCAAGCAGGACGTCAAGGACGAGGACGGCGCGGTCACCATCAGCCGGAGACGCGGCGCCATCAAGCAGGCCAAGATCCACTACATCAAGAACCACGAGTTCAGCGCCACCTTCTTCAGTCAGCCCACCTTCTGCTCCGTCTGCAGGGAGTTCGTCTGGTGAGACAGCCGAGCGCAACATCAGCCCACTAACTCATTCGTTCATTCGAATCAGATCTATCCTCTGATAGATTGCACTTTCACCTGTCAAACAGTGTCTGACTCGTCAGGTTTAGAAAACCACTATACTGAATAACGCATGACTCCTGAAATAAAATGGGTAGCTGACAGATAATGGCAATATGAATCCCGATGCACAGCAGTTTGATCTAGTCCTGTTTAATAAGACACACCTGAGCTTTACACTGGGGCTACTCAAGCTTGCATTAAAACCTGGAATGGAATAAACTGCTGTGCAATAGCAGTTCTAGTTCCATCCTTGAGTTTCCAGTGCACGCGGGGATTGTGCTTGAACAGAAGAGCTTAATGAGAGGGGATCCATCACTGCCAGCCCGCAGCGCGGGACTCGGGGGAGCAGGTGGCAGGACTGGCCCTGCTTCCTCCAGGATGCACACTGGGTCACCTTGACAAGGCAACTGGGTCAGAGCCAGAGCCAGTGCCTGCTGTAGACTGACTTTCCTTTTCTTTTACAGGGGACTCAATAAACAGGGATACAAGTGCAGACGTGAGTGGAGTTTTATTACTCTGTTAAACGCATGTGAATGTGTGAAACTAATTGAGCTTAAACACTTGACATTTCTCTTCTTTATCTAAGGATATCTATCTATCTATCTGTCTGTCTGTCTGTCTGTCTGTCTGTCTGTATCTATCTATCTATCTATAGGGTATTTAACACCACTTCTTAGTTAAATATCGTATCTAATAGCCTGGACAATATCTCAAACAGTCCAGTATATTCTTTATTACATATAAGAAGCTACAGTAGCGCATGTCTAATGCATGTCCTGTTTATTTTATTTTAAAGAATGCAATGCTGCAATTCACAAGAAATGCATCGAAAAAATCATCGGACGCTGCACCGGCACTGCAGCCAACAGCAGAGACACTATGGTGAGACTGAGGGCTTCATTATACACAATTTACAAGAGTCTGCAGCCAACAGCAGAGACACTATGGTGAGACTGAGGGCTTTATTATACACAATTTACAAGAGTCTGCAGCCAACAGCAGAGACACTATGGTGAGACTGAGGGCTTTATTATACACAATTTACAAGAGTCTGCAGCCAACAGCAGAGACACTATGGTGAGACTGAGGGCTTTATTATACACAATTTACAAGAGTCTGCAGCCAACAGCAGAGACACTATGGTGAGACTGAGGGCTTCATTATACACAATTTACAAGAGTCTGCAGCCAACAGCAGAGACACTATGGTGAGACTGAGGGCTTTATTATACACAATTTACAAGAGTCTGCAGCCAACAGCAGAGACACTATGGTGAGACTGAGGGCTTTATTATACACAATTTACAAGAGTCTGCAGCCAACAGCAGAGACACTATGGTGAGACTGAGGGCTTCATTATACACAATTTACAAGAGTCTGCAGCCAACAGCAGAGACACTATGGTGAGACTGAGGGCTTTATTATACACAATTTACAAGAGTCTGCAGCCAACAGCAGAGACACTATGGTGAGACTGAGGGCTTCATTATACACAATTTACAAGAGTCTGCAGCCAACAGCAGAGACACTATGGTGAGACTGAGGGCTTTATTATACACAATTTACAAGAGTCTGCAGCCAACAGCAGAGACACTATGGTGAGACTGAGGGCTTTATTATACACAATTTACAAGAGTCTGCAGCCAACAGCAGAGACACTATGGTGAGACTGAGGGCTTTATTATACACAATTTACAAGAGTCTGCAGCCAACAGCAGAGACACTATGGTGAGACTGAGGGCTTTATTATACACAATTTACAAGAGTCTGCAGCCAACAGCAGAGACACTATGGTGAGACTGAGGGCTTTATTATACACAATTTACAAGAGTCTGCAGACTTACTAGGTAAAGTAGCACAACAGTTCCATACCTCAAGCCTGCCCTGGACTGAAGGGAGGGAGCAGTTCAGTCTCCATGCCTCAAGCCTGCCCTGGACTGGAGGGAGGGAGCACTTCAGTCTCCATGCCTCGAGTCTGCCCTGGACTGGAGGGAGGGAGCACTTCAGTCTCCATGCCTCGAGTCTGCCCTGGACTGGAGGGAGCACCTAATCTCTTAGGGAGTGAAGGAGCAGTTCAGTCTCGATACCCATCTACTTTTATCATGTGGATTATACTACTGTCCAGTGAGGGGCTCATCTGAGACCACCAAACGCAAGACCCGAGAAGCCACGTTGGAAGCCAGGCCTCCAGCGGTGAAAGCCGTGCCCTTTGATCCACTGCGCCACCGAGCCCGCAGGAGCACAGAGGCTTTCTGTCTGCAGGTTTTTTACATATAGATATATCTGCACAGCAGTGAGTGATAAGCAGCTTCCTCGTGATTCACTGCTAAAGAAGCTGTGTTTGTGTTTCAGTTCCAGAAAGAGCGCTTCAACATCGACATGCCGCACAGGTTCAAGGCACACAACTACATCAGCCCCACTTTCTGTGATCACTGCGGCAGCCTGCTCTGGGGGCTGGTAAAGCAAGGGATACAATGCGAAGGTAGGTCAGCAACCCTTTTCACGTCCTGCTATCGTCAGCGTGTTTCTTTTTCTTTTAAGAATGCAATAATACAGAAGGGATTGTAGGAGTTTATGAAACGCGTGTCAAAGTGTACCCTGCCACAGCGTTTCTCTTCTAAAGGAATACAAGTATTTGAATGAATTCAGTAGTAAGCGAGTGGGTCCGGTCCAGCTGTTAACCTGCCTGCTCCTGGTAATGACCCGCTTGCTGCTAGTCTTGATATTTCTTGTTTCCTTTCGGGGGGAAGTGGTTTGGATTCTTCTCAAGTCGAGCCCCCCTCCTTGGAGAACGCGGGCTCCGCTCGTACACTGTTCATATCGGAATCTGTTTGGAGGTGTTTGCCCGCGTTTTGATGTATTAAATAAAGGCTGCTATTCACGGACCTGCTCAGGAATGCTGTTGGCTCGACAACAGAAAAGGAAAGTTAGAATGAAACTAGTATGTTTCATTAATTAAAAAAAATCAACTTCCTAAATGAATAAACAGGCCCCGTTGTTCAAACAGTAAATAGTGTATACCTAGAGCATCGAGGTGTGTTTAAGATTGCATAATGCAGAACGAGCTTGTCGTGGCCACTCTGTGTCTCAGTACAGCCCCTCAGTAGAATGAGCTTGTCGTGGCTGCTCTGTGTCTCAGTACAGCCCCTCAGTAGAATGAGCTTGTCGTGGCCACTCTGTGTCTCAGTACAGCCCCTCAGTAGAATGAGCTTGTCGTGGCCACTCTGTGTCTCAGTACAGGCCCCACAGCAGAATGCTCCAGCCCAGCTCTGCCGGCTCTATTGAGGTTTCATTTCTCAGAAGGATGCTTTGCATACATGTGACAGTGGAGATTACAGGCTCCAGAGGCTGTGTTTGTAGAGGCTGGCTGTGTTCCTTGCAGTCTGCTGGGCTTGGTGGTATTTCTATTGAGACTGGTCTCAACACCTTTTCATTAGCTCCAGGAATGCTTGGCAAGGACTAGTCATAAGTGACTAGTCCTTGCCAAGAGTGGAGTGGGTTCTAAGTGGCTTCCTCAGCGGTGTTCAGTGCTGCACTAATTGCTTTATGTATTTACTTATTTATTTTACCTCGCTACGTTATTGGTCTTTTTGCATCCCCAGGGACGGCAGTAAGACTCGTATTGCTCGGGGGTTTCACCCATTTCAGGTTTTGCTTTATGTTTCTGGTTGGTTTGAATTGTAATTGGGGTAACTGGACTGTTGACCGTTTGGAGTACATAGCTTTGAGAATGTAGCCCCCTTTTTAACTAAACAAAAGGTGCAGCAGTGCCTGTGTTAGAAATCGGGCTGTGTTGGGGTGTCACACTAATCCACCGCTTCATCTCGTAGATTGTGCCATGAACGTGCACCACAAGTGCCAGACCAAAGTGGCCAATCTGTGTGGAATCAACCAGAAAATGTTGGCAGAAGCTCTGTCTCAAGTCAGCCAGGTAAGTCTCCAATCTGACAGCAGAGTTGCAGCCTCGGGCTGCCCTAGCAGTGCCTGAAGCACAGGGTCCAGTTCTGACTGCTGTGTTTAGTGAGTGCTGGTCCCAGGCAAAGCTGTGCCAGCAAGGCCGTCTGACGTAATCTGATGTATTTGTAGAGGAACTAAAAGCCATTACCGCTCTGAACTCTTCATCTTTGTGTTTTTGTGCTATTTTATATGTCTGTACATACGAAAAGAAACTTCATAACAGATATCATGCTACTGGCGATCTCATATTTCATCCAGAATTTGAGATTACTGTAAGAAAGTGCAAATCTATCTCTAGATTAGACCACTAAATGTTCACTGTTTTATTTGACCTTCCCATCTCTCTAGAACTAATACATCGTTTGTATTCCTTTTGTACCTTCATATAATCAAACACTGCTTTATAACCCAATGAATCATTATTCATTTGCATGCGCATGATTTTTCTTACAAATTTTTCCCTCTCTCTTTGTTGTAGAAACATATCGTTATCGGGGTAAGATCTCAAGTCTTTTCTTTAACAATCTCTTTCCTTCCACATACTGTATATAAAACGCTTTCTGTTCAGCCCTGGAGCTGCTTGTTCATTTAAAACATTCCCTCTCGTTTGAACTGCTCGCTCATCTTGCTTTACTTGACATGCAGAAATCTACCAGGAAATCGGATTCCAATCTAGCAGATCCTTCGGGTATGGCCATTTATCAAGACTTCCTCAAGGGCAACTCCATCCCTGGCCTGGACGCCAACGGTAATGAATTCTTTGTGTCACTGTTAGATGTAAGCATGTTGTTTGCAGGCTAAGGCAGCAGCTTTGGTACAGCTCTGAAAACGCACAGCCATCTGAACCTGCTGTGTTAGATTCACTTTGTGTTCATTTCAAATGTATTTATTAAACCACTCTACGTTACAAAATCAACGGCAAATCATTCAGACAGGACAGAAACTGTTGAGACAATCATTAAAACCAGCGATACCAAATAAAAGCATGAAGTGAAACGATTCCGATGTCCTGCACATGATCCTGGTGTACCTGCTGCACTTACAAAGACGATTTAAAAAGTCCCCAGGACGCGAGGAGACAGAAAATGACAAACCGTGCGAATCGAAACAAGACGAGGAACGCAGTCACATCTCCGTGGTATTTCATACGCAAGAGTTGACACAGTTCTGTTTATTTATTTATGCATGTATTTATTTTTGCATCTTGCTTTTGCATTTGCAGGTGTCTGATATTCAGTTAGGAAAGCGTACCTCTGTGCTGTCCTCCACTAGAATAGACATCCTCCACAGTGTGTCTGTAATGCACTGTAACTGGGTGCGTTAAGTACGTGAGCTGCTCAGAGCAGCTCAGTGAAATAACCCTCTAAACAGCAGACTCAGTCCCACCCCCCTGAGCAGCTCAGAGCTGCAGGGCAGGTTTCATCAGTGATGCGAGTGAAACATTCTCTGTGAGCAGCTCAGAGCTGCAGGGCAGGTTTCATCAGTGATGCGAGTGAAACACTCTCTGAGCAGCTCAGTTACTTACCACGCCCCCTGCTTCCGCCCAGCAGATGGATCCCAGTATGACAAGCTGTGGGAGGGGACCTCTCCCAGGACTCCAGCCACAATCTCGTCCAGCCTGCGCAAGCTCAACATAGACAACTTTGTGATGCACAAGGTGCTCGGCAAAGGCAGCTTCGGAAAGGTAACCCCGCGCTCTTCCACCTCACCGGGGCCCTGGGGGGTGTCTGTACTGACGGGAGGAGGCTGGCTGGGATTCTAGGGGCGAGGCCACAGCGCCTGTCTATCATTCATCGGATAGTTTCTATTCAGGGCCTACCTTTTCCAAAACGTCTGCAGTTTGTTTTCTCCTCCTCCACTCCGCCACCTCCTTTGCAGCTGTGTCGATGGGTCCCGTCCCCCAGCCTTGGATACCCTGTGACCCCTGTCCGAGGCTCAAAAGAGGGCGCCCCTTATCAGCCACAATGTTGAAGTAATATAACACAACATCTATCTCACAGATGCTATTATTTCCAATCCTTATCTGAGCTGTTGCCTTGTTCTCTGTATCTTGTGTTACCAGACCAGGGTTATTAAACACACGTGCTGTAGATATTCTGCGCTCTGTTCGATTTGATGGGTTTCAATCCCCGCTCCTCCCCAGGTGCTGCTGGCGGAGCTCAAGGGACGGGGCGAGTTCTTCGCTATCAAAGCCCTTAAGAAGGACGTGGTGCTGCTGGACGACGATGTGGAGTGCACCATGGTGGAGAAGAGGGTCCTCGCGCTGGCCTGGGGTAACCCCTTCCTCACACACCTCTATTCTACCTTCCAGACCAGGGTGAGCGGATCGCATGTGCAGGCAGCCCTGGGTTTCCAAGCCCTGCATTGTATTCAATATTGTTCGAATTATTAGTGCATTTTCTCACTGCTCGAACTGGGCAAAATCTCAATGTATCCAATTGTTTCATCAGAAAGACAAATACAGATATATTACCTATTTATAGTCAAAAAGAGCCCTTCTACACGCTGTCTTTTAACTGTAAAGCTGCGTGGCGCTGTGCCAGTGGTTGCAGTTCCTGCTGCTCATGCTCTCCTCTGTGCACACAGGAGCACCTCTTCTTTGTGATGGAGTATTTGAACGGAGGAGACCTGATGTTCCACATACAGGAGAAAGGACGCTTCGACCTCTACAGAGCCACGTGAGTGTGTCCCTCCATCACTGCACACCTGCTTAGAGGCGCCCCTGTAAAACCTTCCCCAGAGCAGAAGCACAGCAAAGTGTAATCAAGCACAGGGAAGCATAGGCAAGCATTGTAAAGCATAACAAAGGTGTGGTAAAGCATAGGGAACCATTGTAAAGCACAGAGAGGTCTGGTAAAGCATAGGGAAGCATTGTAAAACACAGAGAGGTCTGGTAAAGCATAGGGAAGCATTGTAAAGCACAGAGAGGTGTGGTAAAGCATAGTGAAGCATTGTAAAGCACAGAGAGGTCTGGTAAAGCATAGGGAAGCATTGTAAAACACAGAGAGGTCTGGTAAAGCATAGGGAAGCATTGTAAAGCACAGAGAGGTGTGGTAAAGCATAGGGAAGCATTGTAAAGCACAGAGAGGTCTGGTAAAGCACAGGGAAGCATTGTAAAGCACAGAGAGGTCTGGTAAAGCACAGGGAAGCATTGTAAAGCACAGAGAGGTCTGGTAAAGCATAGGGAAGCATTGTAAAGCACAGAGAGGTCTGGGAAAGCATAGGGAAGCATTGTAAAGCACAGAGAGGTCTGGTAAAGAGATTAATAATATTCTAAAAGATATTTATGTCGAGCTGCTGTCCTGAGAACGCTTTCACATTGCCAGTGAGGCCCTGTCTCCAGGACGGGTTGGGGGGTTGGGGGGTTTGGGGTTCGGGTTCTAAAGGGGAGCACTGAGCACTCTGTTGATCAGGATTTTAAAGACACTCTCCGCACACACTCTTTGATCTAGGCTAACGCGGTCACGTCCTCACACTGGGGTTGTGTGGAGGAGAGGAGCTCTGAGGAATGAACAATACGATCTGTTAGTGATTGATCCTGTGCGCGGTGTTAACAACCTCCTGAAAGCAAAAGCGATGGGCTGGTCCGGCTCACTTTCCCCTGCTGAAATATTAACGGGCGGGCTCGGAAATCTTTATCAACTGGCTGACTTCCCGATTAACACTGTAGCCTGCCAAGCGGTGTCTGCTCTCCTCTCTCAGAATCCAGTGTCTTTTGTGCGGACAGCAGCTCTGAAACCAGACCTCCAGTATGAATGCCTGCCCTTTGCAGGGCTTTTCATACCCTGTGAAATTACACTGCAGCTTTTTACAAAAGGGCGTTCCGCTCGCATATCCCAACATCAAATATTCATCCCACCCGCCCCGTCTTGAGGCCGCCAGCTTTTTAAAAGGCTCTGTTCCTCTTGTAACGAGCTGAGATGACAATCAATATCAGGAGGCTAATTATGTCATTAACAGGACTCTCGTTAACAGGGGTTCAAAAGCTTCTGATCAGTTTAGAGGAAAACCGATCTGACTTTAAATGATTCAGGTGAGGAGGGAGAGGGTGTTCAGACAGGTAATCTTATATTGTTTAAAATTTTTTTTTTTTTTTTTTTTTTTTAGGTTTTATGGAGCTGAAATAGTTTGCGGGTTGCAGTTTTTGCATGCCAAAGGAATTATCTACAGGTAAGTTTTGTAGCTTGAATTCTGCTGCTTTTTTGTGAACGCAGGCCGGTGATAAGAATATTTGAGAATTCAATTCAGTTTGAATCTCCTCGTCTGTAACGATGTAGGCAGCACGGGTGTGTGGTCCCGTGTCGTAGCATGTGCTACAGCTGGACCTGTGTAAGCTGTGTGAGAGTTGTGTGCAACTATTCAGCAAGAGTCAGGGTTGGGGTCAATTCCTGTGTTTCAATTCCAATTCCATTTCCCATTTTTAAAATCCCATCCCTTTTCCTTTTAATCAATTGCAACACCTCATTGATCAAAACTGCAATTGACAGAATGCATTAAAAAGAGCTTCTCACAGTGGCAACACATTACTTCTAAGTAGCAGGGTTCTGACAAATCTCGCGTTATAAACCCCACGTGTTGCTACAACTGTTTAAATAATGTAGCTGGAATTGTTCTTTTTGTTATTGGATCGCAGTTTCACCCATTCCAGGTTTTACTCCTAGCCTGATTAGACACAGTGTGTAGGTAACAAGCTCAGTGGAGGACGGAGGGGACGCCAGAATCACTGTCGAGCCCTCTTGAGGAGTCGACGAAACACAGAGGATGGAAGGTGCCCACTTGAAGACCCCAGAGATGACCCTACTTAGCTCAATCCAGACAGCTGTCATGCTGACGCGCTGGGGAGACCGCGCTGGGGTTGTTCCCTGGAGCCAGCATCGCAGCCGTTGTGTGTGCTGATGCGCCAGGGAGGCAAAATAAGCTGATCCCTGGAGCCAGCATTACACTTCAGCCATCAGCACCAGACAGAAGGATATCTACATCATCATATGGAAGGAAACGCAAATGGATGGAGACGCAGATGGATCACATTAGTTTACTGTAAAGCTACGTCTTGGTTGGTGCTTATCTTGGCGAGAGCCGAGTTCAAATCAGCATGAAGTTTTAACATCTACTCTCATGTATTGGAAATCTTAATGAACTCATAGAAACCAGTAATGGATCAAACCGCTATGCAACACACGTCTTATTTCCATCACTGCCGTAGTTCTGTTGTCTCCCGGAAGGGGATTGATTGATTGGTTGGTTGGTTGGTTGGTTGGTTGGTTGATCACATGTTCTGATCCTCTTCAATGCTACAGGGATCTGAAGCTGGACAATGTGATGCTGGATAAAGACGGACATGTCAAAATCGCAGACTTTGGGATGTGCAAGGAGAATGTGTTCACAGAGAACATGGCGAGCACGTTCTGTGGGACTCCCGATTACATTGCACCCGAGGTAGGGGGCTGGGGCTGGGGCTGGGGCTGGGGCTGGGGCTGGGGCTGGTGGGGTGGAGTACATTGCACCCGAGGTAGGGGGTATTACATTGCGCCCTGCGTGTTAACCCCTCCTCTCTCTCTCTCAGATCCTGCTGGGACATAAGTACTCGTTCTCTGTGGACTGGTGGTCGTTCGGCGTGCTGCTGTACGAGATGCTGATTGGCCAGTCTCCCTTCCATGGGGATGATGAGGATGAGCTGTTTGAGTCGATCCGCATGGACACTCCTCACTATCCCCGTTGGATCACCAAGGAGACCAAGGACATCCTGGAGAAGGTGTGCCCGCTCTCTAGCACCCTCTTCTCCTCCATCTCTGTCTCTCCCCCTCCATCTCTCTCTCCCCCTCCATCTCTGTGCCTCAACCTCAAGTATAAGATTTCAAAACGAAGCCGGTAAATGAATTTGGATAAGCTATCAATATATCAGGACTACTGGCCATGACTCCTTGGTGATCAATCACACTGACATTGTTACATCCCTGTCCCACTGCTTCAAAGTGTGCTTCCCTTCATCAGCTAACAGAGCAATGATCTGAATGTGAGTGGCTGTGTGCGGAGCTGCAGGGGAGCCTGGCACAGCATTCTCATTGGAAAGCGCCCTGGCGCGTTTCCTTGTTAATTCGCTCCCTTTTATTTCCGCAGCTGTTCGAGAGGGAACCAACGAAGAGGCTTGGCATTGTAGGAAAAATCAAACTACACCCCTTCTTTAAAACCATCAACTGGACTGCCCTGGAGAAGAGAGAGGTGGAGCCCCCATTCAAGCCCAAAGTGGTACGAACCAAACCCATTCATTACCTGTCGGGACAAACCAAAAAGTAGTTGAAGTGGAGGTTTTAGTTCCACTCCTAAGAAAGCTGCTTATAATAATAACTCCTGAGGGTCTCGGAGAGTCTCCCCTGGTAAAGGCACGACCATGTGGTGTGCAGGGGGAGTCTTGCATCCTGGCCAGACGCCTGGTGAGCTCATAAAATGCCCACACCCTGTACAGATCTCCTGGCAATTGGCTTGGCTTTACAGGGATGGGGAAAAGACTCCCATTGCACAGTGGTTTGATCCATTCCTGGTTTTGCTACGAGTTTAATAAGAAACACCTGAGCTTGTTACCTATACATTGGGGCTAATCAAGCTTGTAGTAAAACCTGGAAGAAGTGAAACCGCTATGCAACAGGAGTCGTATGCCCTTCGCTGCGGTGGGATCGGAGGACACCCACTGACCGTCCGGGCTCCTGAGCTTTTGTGGGAACGTGATTGGACACTCTAAATTGGGGACAGAAACAGGGGTAAAATAATACTTAAAACAAAACCAGATTCCAGAACACCCAACCGTGACCCCTGACCCTTAACCCTCAGTGGTACAAAAAACGAGCAGTGGCTTACCAGGCACAGGATGACGAGCGTTCCCACTGGGTACAGGATGATCAGATCAACCCCTTCATTCAGAGCTTTCAGCTCAACACTAAACACGTTTCTCTTCCCTCGACAGAAATCGCCCAGCGACTGCAGTAACTTCGACAAGGAGTTCCTGAGCGAGAAGCCCAGGCTGTCCCACACCGATAAGAACCTCATCGAATCCATGGACCAGACGGCCTTCAGCGGCTTCTCCTTCATCAACCCCAAGATGGAGAAGCTCTTGTAGAAGTGAAGCCGGGCACGGTCGCTCCTGGGGTTCAACACTACCCCTTCGGTTATTGACAACTTATTTGGCCTTGATCGATTATCTGACCCAAAAGCGATTGGTACGATCTGTGATTGATCGTGTTTCCGATTGGGACCTGAAGATAAAACGGACCAGCGCCACTGCTACCGAGAAGTTCTGTCCCTCTCTCTTCCTGTAGAAAACCAGACACTCCATTAAAAAGGGCTGGGAGGTGTGAGTGCTAACCGGGCCTTATTTCAGTGCAGCCCCCCCTTCTGCTGTAAGGGAAAAGAGAGGTACGGTTTTATTTGAAAAAGTTAACAAGTGAAAAGAAGATCTTCAGGATTGATCGTGATCATCTGTAGCCCATATATTGATAACCGAAAATGTTTTTATCCTCCAACCCTGACTGTACCTGGGTTCCAACGTCCGTCAAATGCAAGACGGGTAGATGGAGCGATAGATAGATAGGTATGTAGATGGATAGATAGATAGATAGATAGGTATGTAGATAGATAGATAGATAGGTAGGCAGGTAGTGGGATTGATAAGATACAAACAGAGATGGGGCATGTCCAGTGTTATATAACAAAGTGAGTGGGATGTGGGGAGGACAATCTGCTGTAAACCTGCTATAGATATTATAGAGATAGAGATGACATATAGAGATAGGTATAATAATCTAACAAGAATAATGTACTGTATTGTGATAGTAATTTACCCAAATCGACCCTCACTCTCACACGGTGACGAGAGCACAACATGATTGTTACTAGATAGTATTTTCTGCATGCGACGGGTTGCCAGGGTAATGTTCTTGTGTGTATGTAGTCTGTGGGTGTGGATTATTATTTTATTATTTTCTCTGGGGTGTGCGGCAATTCCCAGCTCCAGACCTGTCTTTGTTACAGCCAGCACTTGTATTTATTTGAATCCTGCGCTGCATTCCTCTGCACAAACATTGCTCTGTGTGCGGGTTTTAAAGAACGAGACGGCCCCTCCGACGCTGCGCACACACAGGATGGGGGCAGGGTTATTTGAATTGGCACCTGCTGCAGTACAAACCTGGGCTGCTGGTGGGAGCCCCTGTTCTGTTGTATCAGATGATTGGGAATGTGTGTGATGTTACGTGAATGTAGTTCTCATACGAGAAGAGGAATAGTAAGATGCTGTACATATTCTATTGCTCTAGCAGACATGTTATTATTGGTGTGTTACGGAAATGCTTTTTTTAAAAATCTCTAATAAAGTTAAACATCACAGACACGCGCTTCGCTCGCCTTTTCCTTTCCAGGCTCTTGGCAGCACCGACCACCTTTGAGAACATGTGGAACACTGCACCACACCAGATTTCCTCCTTCTGAAAATAAACCAGAGACTACATCACTGCTCTCTCAAATTAACCAACAGGGGGCCCAGAGAAGGTAGGAGGGGGGGTCAGAGTGGAAGCTGGGGGTGTTGCTGCCTGGAGAGAAGAGGAATGGGGTAAACTGTGCTTTTCTTTAATTATGCATTCACATGGTTCTTACTTCATACAGACAACAGTACTCTTGAATCCACAGGAGAAGAATCTTTAAAAGACACTCCTGCCTGCATAAGTGCAGTTCTCCCCGACTAGTTTTAAAAACAGATACAGAGTCCCAGCTTCCCTCACATGTGTTGCCAACTCATTCCAAAGTTAGCAGTATGAGATTACTTTCTCTTTCCAGGGTCTGCACACTTCTGGAATCATGGATCTTTAAGATAAGCATCTATTTTTGTTTCTATACAATAATAAATAAAGAGAGACAGATAGTGCCATCTTGCGTCCAAAAACTTAATGGGGTCAGGAAACTGCCTGTCTGGCAAAAAACTTGAATGTGGAAGTTCTATAGAATACTACTATTGTACTACATTTAAACGTGTTTTTTTTTTTTAATTAAATATGCCTCGGATTACAATTTAATTGCATCTCATAGAAAAACTAAGCTTTTTTGGTTTCACATACTATTAAAAAAACACAAAACTCCCACACATGAGACACAACTCCTTTTTAAATTAAATTAAATAATGTTTGGGGGGGGGGGGGGGGGGTGAGCAGAACAAAAGCACGACAAGAAAGGATCCTGTTTCAGTGATTTATTTGATACCCAAACAAAGGTTTACAAGGCGAGAGGCCAACAAAACAGAAAACTAGCATCAACAGAAAACACATTCTTCCCAAACATCTGCAAATCCAATGAACAGTTTTCATGAGCCTCGATTATGAGGCAGGCTACACAGTACAGACACAGAGAGATCAGTGCCGATCATCTCATCCAAGTGGAGAGTTTCTTTCGTCCTGTCCGACGCAGTTCCTGAAGCAGGCTACGATCCGGGTTTGCATAGAGATCACGTTTAAGTGGAGCGTTACAATACTGCATTTTCAGAAGGCCTATATTGGTGACTTTCCTTGGCTACCATCATCTTAGGATAACACTTCATCACAGACTGTGCCTTCATCTTTCTTTACTTTAAATCTTTATGGGGGGAACGGGGGACCCTGCATTTAAAACCAGATACAATGACCACCCCCCACGAAGAAAAAACAAGCCATGAAGTGCAAGACAATGCAGTGCTTGAAGGATATGGGTCTCCTATTCCTGGATTCAAATCAGCAAGACGTTTCAATAGCACCCGTTTCAGCATTATCAGAGTGAAAGAAATACATGAAATTAATAAAAAATAAATCTGCTGTAGACGGGACATTTGAAATCTACTTTAAAAGTAGCGCGGTTTTCAATTCCACAGTTATTGTGCAAAACTAAAAATTAAAAAACACAAATATATAAAACAATCATCTGAATATTCTTTAAAAGCTGGGAGACTGAAGTGTGATTCATACCGCATTGCAACAAAATAACCTGGAGCCTCATCAAATTACCAGTAACCTGGAGTCTCAAATTACCAGTAACCTGGAGCCTCATCAAATTACCAGTAACCTGGAGTCTCAAATTACCAGTAACCTCTGCATCTTTTTGATGCGAGGATTTATATTTTATGCGAGCGCGATGATTTTTTTGCAAGCGCTAGTTTGAATATTCATGAATGTGTCCCAGCTCTACAGTCCCTTCTTGGATAGTACCCCCCTCCCCTCCTCCCCACAGTGTGTAAACATTTTTGGCATAT
This sequence comes from Acipenser ruthenus, assembly GCF_902713425.1. Taxonomy (NCBI): domain Eukaryota; kingdom Metazoa; phylum Chordata; class Actinopteri; order Acipenseriformes; family Acipenseridae; genus Acipenser; species Acipenser ruthenus. The sequence continues at coordinate 707,293 of NC_081204.1, read as the reverse complement.
TGCAAGAGCAAACCACGGCTTCACATTCGGCATCGAATAAGGTGCATAGAAGGACCCCCTAGTGCCACTGCCGTTATTGAAATTGCAGCATTCAAATATAAAGGCATTTGGTCTTGGTTTGTAGCATGCCTGCTGTGCACTAAATAGGGAGAATTTTCAGAACATACGTTTACAAAAAAAAAGTTTAAAACCCCACAACATACAGGAGGGTAATGTTTCTATATATATCTGCAGAGCACCGTGGAAAGCAGCGGTTCCAGATGTGCACTTTCATTCCAGTACGAGCAGCATGTCCAGCTGTCATTTCAACACACTGGTCAGGACTCCTTCAAAAGCTGTAGCTCACAAAAAAAAAAAAACACTCCAGGAAATCTCTCCTGTAAGCACTCCCAATTCATTACACAGGTCCCCAACTCTGTGGTTTGGAAAGGAACCTATGTGACAGCATGCCATTTAAATTGTATAACTTCCTATCTGGTACACCCCTCCCTGCTTCTCTCGCTATCTGACCTGCACATCAGAAATATTGAATTCATTAGTAAAGGGCCCCTTACAATCTACTGTCAACATGCTTGCCAAACAGCGAACAAACCTAAAATTAGTGTGAGACTGGGGAGAGATCGAGGGAGCGTGGAAACCACACGCGTTTAAAAGAAGTTCTCTGTTTGCTAGCGTTGCTCTCAGGAAGCTCGTCTCCGAACTGCGCTTGAGATGGGTACGATTAATGAAAGGAGTCTGTGAGCTACATCCCCTTCAGGGGGAGGGCTTTCTGATCCAGTTCTGACCTACAGCACTCATCACTGCTTCTTTGCTTTAACTGCTTGCTTCCTGGAATGTAGGTCACATGGCCTTATTGCAGGCACACTGCAGCTGGGAGTGAGTCTCAACTACAGCACAGGTAATTAGCAACCAAGAAGACTTCTTTATTATGATTATTTGTAGCTTAAATATCAAAGCATTTAAACAAAAAGGACACCGAAATCCTCCAACACAAAGACGGGGGCCCCAGTGATTCTAGTGCTCGTGAATAAGAGGGAGAGGAGACCGATTGATATGCGGAATATTACAAGAACAAATTTAAAAACCCACCAAGACTGTTGCTCAAAGTGTGTCGACGAGTTTCCGTGCTCCAGTGAATGTCTCGGAAACAGCAGCACGAAAGTATCCAAGTGATTTTAAACCACCTGGTTTACGTGCCGCGTCTTATATAAAATATAAAACTGGAAAGTGCCACAGAAAATAAAAATGCTCAGTCAATCGTTCACGCACCGTGAATATGTACATTAATAGTGTGCGCGTTTCTGCACACAAGTGTTGATTTCTAGAGGAGTACAGTGTTAGTCAACAAAAAAAAAAACAAGTTAACATTACAGTACCTGCAAAGAATGCCACCGAGATGTCATTTCAAATCTGATCTATTCACAGATTGCATTTTTTTTTCACATTTCCATCATTTCTTTTTTTTTTCCCCCAAATCGATTTAGTACATTTAAACAAACTGCAACTTCAATTTCTGATTTGCTGAAATATCCCCCCGCCCTCCAGTTTAGAAAACAAAAACAAACAAGAAGTGAATTTGCGGAGAGCAGCGATGTGAGATACCGTCAGACCAGCCAGAGAAAGAGCCAGTTCACTGGTGCGCTGGGACAGTAAGAAGTGCTTCATCTGGGGGTCTTGAAACGTCTACATTCTGCACAACGACAAGAATAAAACAATTCAGTAGGGCTATCATGAGAAACACACAGACTGCGCGGCTTCACATTTACAGAATACCCCCCAAAACAAGGGCCACGGCCCGGGGCATGCACAACTCATGAGGGCATAGCAGATATTCATTCAATAGGTCTCCATTACTCGCTTCTCATCACAATGGGGCACGCGTTCAATTGATTGGTGCGTGCCATTTCCTTTCCAAATCTTGTATTTTTGTATTTTCTTTAGAGGCATCAACGCTTTAGATTAATAGTCATGCAATGTTTTCTATTTGTTTTTTTCCACATGCATTGAAACACTTTCCACTGAACAGTTTGGCAACCCTGTTTTTTGTGTTAATTTTTAATGCGTGTGTGCGTCTGTGTTTTAGAGGGGAGGGTGTCATCTTCTGTAGTTCTGTGGAAATTCTACAGCAATTCTGAACACTTTCTTTTGAATCTTGTCCAGTTTAGTTAAAACACAAAAAATAATAAAATAACTGAAGAATTGACAAACCATGGAAATGTCAGAATTTTTAAAAAAGTACTCATTAAAATGAACCAGAATTAAAAAGGTTTCGAGATTCAGAAGAGTCAAACCTACAACTCCTGAATCGTGTCTGTCCCAAGTGTAAAATGGATCCTTCCAGTCATTTCTCCTACATGGATAAACAGTCTATCACATACAAGTACTGGAGTGACCTTGAAGAATATTGTAAAAATAAATTCTGCAAAGTCCAGATTAGTTTTGGGACCTATAAAATATCATAAACTCACTCTTTAAATGGTCATTATAAAATTATCTTTATTCTCTACATAAATTATACATAAAGAAATAACTATATGGATTATTCAGTTACTCCATTAGTCCAGCTCTCCACAGTGGATCGGACTGACTTACCATTCCAAGTGAAACGAGCGAAGAAACAGCTGCTTGGGTTTCTGATGATCGCTGCTCTCCATACGGTGCAAGAAAAGCAGCGATCCTCACGAACACAAGCAGCTGTTTCTTCACTCGGAATGGTAGATCAGCCCGATCCACACCACTGCCCATTGCCTGATTTCTGTGGGGAGCGCAGTCCCAATAAATGGAACGATGGGTTTGTGCAGTAACCCTGTTCCTCGCTCGGAGGACCCTGTAAAGAGACTGCCCTGCCTCTGTGCCAGTAACCCTGTAAAGACTGCCCTGCCTCTGTGCCAGTAACCCTGTCAAGACTGCCCTACCTCTGGCCTGTCTCGGTGCGTGTTGACAGCCTCCACGTTTAGAGAAATGGACTCCACTTTACATCCTGTGGACAGAAAGACACACAGATCATCGGTAAACATGTACGCCAAGAACAAACAAACACATGCAAAGGGTTCTCCTCCAGTACTGGCCCCCCCACAGTGACCCCTCGGTGTTCCACAATCCAGCAATCAAAGTCGGGTTATTTACTCACACTTGGGTCATGTCGACAATAAACTAACTGTACATGCACTATACTTTACTGTATACTGAATTTACTAATTCACTCGCCAATACTTCCTGCATAAGTCAGATAGTGAAATAAGAGGTTTGAAGGTTCACTGTGTTGTCCAATAATGCACACAGTAACTGTGAAGAGATCAGCAAACTGTCAACCAGCTCTTCAAATAGCACCATCTACTGGAAAAATAGGCAACTGAGCCTTAATTATATAAAAATAAAAGTTCTCTTCCTCTTAGTAAATGCATTTTTTTCCCCTCTTGGAAACTAATACATAATCATAACACTGTAAAAGCCTCTCCAATGCAACTACATGGATTCAAAAGGCTTTGCCCAGAGTATTCCTGCCATTTGTTAGACATGTTGCTTAGGGTTGAATCACCATAAACAGTGAATGCTTTGACGTTTGGGGCTGCGTTTCCCAGCAGATTGAAAAAACAAAAGATCTTACCGTAAGCCACTGGGGTGAGTTTTAACACTGTATGCAAGGGGCACTTCAGGTAAGGCAGTTCCTCTGGGGAAAATAAAAATAAAATTGTGTTTATTACTGTTCAGGTAGAAACAAATTCAAAAACACCATTCACATATATGCTAAATAGTGCCTGAACACAAAAAGAGATTGAGAAATTATATTAAAAAAGGGATATTAGGTTACAAGAGTTACTGAGGAGGTCCGCTACAGAACAGCAATAATGATGCTAAACCACCACGGCGTGGAGAACCACAGCCTCCACATCCTCCCAGAACACAGAGCTCAGCGAGAACATCACTCGCCTCTGTGGCTTTCGGGTGTCAAAGGTACTGCATTTAACCAAAGAGGAAGCAATTCTATTTTGAGGTGTGGTGCAGGTAGTGACCAGGGTGCAGCTCTCCAATACTGCCTGTGATCGTTGACTTGAGACAGCCTGTGTATGAAGCTGCCTATGTGGTCCGACACCCTGGTGGCTCTATAATATTACTGCCTGACCTATAGAACACACTGTATATGACTACAGAGTATGCCAGCAGGGCGTTACCTGCAGTTTTATCTAGGAAGTATGCCAGCAGGGCGTTACCTGCAGTTTTATCTAGGAAGTATGCCAGCAGGACGTTACCTGCAGTTTTATCTAGGAAGTATGCCAGCAGGACGTTACCTGCAGTTTTATCTAGGAAGTATGCCAGCAGGGCGTTACCTGCAGTTTTATCTAGGAAGTATGCCAGCAGGACGTTACCTGCAGTTTTATCTAGGAAGTATGCCAGCAGGACGTTACCTGCAGTTTTATCTAGGAAGTATGCCAGCAGGGCGTTACCTGCAGTTTTATCTAGGAAGTATGCCAGCAGGGCGTTACCTGCAGTTTTATCTAGGAAGTATGCCAGCAGGACGTTACCTGCAGTTTTATCTAGGAAGTATGCCAGCAGGGCGTTACCTGCAGTTTTATCTAGGAAGTATGCCAGCAGGACGTTACCTGCAGTTTTATCTAGGAAGTATGCCAGCAGGGCGTTACCTGCAGTTTTATCTAGGAAGTATGCCAGCAGGCAGCGCATGACAGCTTGGTGGCAGATCACCAGCACGTTCTCCTGCCTCTCCAGCTCCATGATGACCGGCTCCAGTCTCTGCACAAGATCTTCATAGGACTGAAAGACACACCAGGGTTAGTCAAAAAACCCTTCCTTTGAATGAGGCTACCACTGCGGTCATGAACACATTTGTGTGCGCATGGAGAAAGACTTCAATAATAAATTGCACACGTTCCACTGTAAACACTACAGCAGACCTCTATTTAAAATGCATGTCACTCAAACATTTAAAAAAACAGACAACTGTGCAAAGTAAAGCATTGCTTACTAAAGAACGATCTGTGCTGGAAACGTGGGACCCAGCTTCCCTTGTAGTCGGGGTGTATCTCACGGGGGGTGGGGAGGTTACAATTGCTATAATAATTATATACAAGATCTTCCCAGAAACTGCTGGCTGTAACGGCTGATACTGCTGTGTTGCACACTGTACTATAGAGTGATGTTGTAAGAATAATGAAGGGTGAAGCGATTAGGAGTACACTGTGCGCAGCACAGCTGCAAGGTAAGCACTTGAGGGAGGATGTTTATGAGCTGATGAAGTGGGTAAACTTGACCTCGAGCAGAAGGGATGGAGGCTCTGTGTCTGAAACAATACTGCCGACACGAGCAAAAACAAGGGTTAGCTTCACACACACGACGAGGAAAGACACACAACACAGGCATCCGAGAAGCATTCAAGAAGATCCTCCATGAAGACAGCAGCGGCGTGCCCGATGCGCCCCCACAGACAGGAAACCGATCACAGCGTTAATTCTGCCAATAACTAGCAGACACATTACTGTGTCTAGAGAACGTTTATGCTGCAAGAGTCAGCCTTTGATTATTGGAATCAGTTCTGGAAACGTGTCATCTTCTGCTTAAATGATTGTTGTGTGCTCTCCTTCACACACACACAAACGCATACATCACGTGCATTTAGTTTCCTTACAATGTAGCGAATAAGGAGAGTGGAATAGTCTTGTTCAGGATGTGTGTCTCTGGATTGAATCACACACACACACACCTGAAGCATCGTCTCAAGGAAAGTAATGGGTTTTTATATACGTCTGTCCCACCAGATGCATTATTCTATTAGTGAAGTATGAACAACTGGAAAAGTAAACGCAATAAAAATAAATGAAATGGAAAAATTGGCTCGTTTGAGGCAATTCATGCAACCGTTTGCATTTATTCCCTAAAACCAACACCACTTCACACTTGAATTACAGCAGCACGAGAGGGCAGCTGCCCGTGATATTTTGCTGCAGAGGCAGCTTGCACGGAGCCTGTGCTCTCTGACTGGACTAATGAGTTCACAGCACTTTCTCCACTGTCACAATATTTACTTTAGCACTCTGCTCTGCATGAATGCGTCTCGGAATAGTTCTCCGTGGCACCTGAAGGTGCCCCCTGTTGATGAGGAGTTCACCCCTGCCCTGCATTAAACCCAGCTGTGATTACTCAATCTCTCCAGCTGCTTACCTGCCCAACAAGCAGACAAGCGCTTCACTGTTTAGAGCCCGCAACGAAAGCCACCAGTACTAGGACTTGATCACTTTCTTATTTCTGTGTTAAATGAGATGCTAGCTGTGGTTCTATTCAGAGATGTACCAGTCAGAGATGCTAGCTGTGGTTCTAGTCAGAGATGCTAGCTGTGGTTCTAGTCAGAGATGCTAGCTGTGGTTCTAGTCAGAGATGCTAGCTGTGGTTCTAGTCAGAGATGCTAGCTGTGGTTCTAGTCAGAGATGCTAGCTGTGGTTCTAGTCAGAGATGCTAGCTGTGGTTCTAGTCAGAGATGTACCAGTGTTCTCATTTAAAAATGCTTGGAGGGGTTTGTTACCTTGACAAATGAAACTTCGGTCTATGCCAATTGCTGGAACAAATATTTTCCTTTAGTAATACAAATGTGACACTTTGTAACGGTAAAGCTCTTTGGGGGTATATACTGGGACAGTAGATATCTTTTGACATGGAGGTGGCAGTTTTTAGAATCAATAGCTCCTTTCTGGAAATTAGCCCATTTTTTTTTTTTTTTTTAAATCAATAGCCTCTTTCAGAAAGGGCTTCTAAAACCTTCTGCAAAAAAAGTGCAAACTTTGCATCAAAGTCTCTCTGTGCCTGAACTCTGTACACAGTCCCTGCGTTAAAGGAAAGTAGATTTGGTCATGACAGTGAAGGAACCCTTGCACTCTGCAGTGCTTTGCGGTCTGTATCTGGGAGGCATGGGAAGACCTTTGTGCTGAGTTTCATGTTGTAACAGTGTGGCACACTTGGGAGCCCTTCACACTGTGTGAAGCGGACACTTACTTCTCCCTTTGGGTAGCGGTATCTGTACTTGTCCTGATCTCGCAATGCAAACTCCAGGGGATAGTGATCCTGAATTTCTTCATACATCATCTCCTCACAGACACCCTGAAAACAGAGCCAGGCAAATCATTAGCTTGTATTTGGGAGGCTTACATTTTTCAACACACAATAATACAAAGAGCATTAAAAGCAAGGAGGGATACAGTATCGTGTCACGGTAGACCCTAACTGTTTGGCAAATGCAGCTCCCGTGAAAAGCAGGGGATACCATGTCATAATTCCTGATCCAACCCCAAGAGGGAGGCTGATGGGCTACAACGTGCTTGAACCCTGTGTGCAGAGAGCCCGGCGAGACACTCACAGCGTCGATCTCGTTCAGCGCTTTCCACTGCTCGTAAGGCACTCCCAAGGCTTCGGCCGTCTGAATCGTCCTCTTCATCTGACTCGTCCAAACCTTCAGATCCTTGATGTTCTGCTCCTGGATGAATTTTCCCAGGAACTTGGCAAACTATAGAGGGTGAAAAAGAAATCAGTTGGACCCCATACAGGCGGTTCCAGTTCAATGCCACTCTGACACAGTCCCCCGGGTCTCTTGTTTTGCTCAGCAGTGCGTACCAGCTTGCCCCGTGCAGACAGCCCCGAGTCGCCTCCGATCCTGCCCTTGATGTTGAGCTCGCTCTCTCCGTGCCTGCAGAGGTAGATGGAGCGTGGGGCGATGTGGATGTTCATGAGGTAGTAAACAATCCTGCTCTGGATGTGATCCAGCACTCTGTTCACAAGATACCGGCTCCCCACCTCCATGATCTTGATGTAGGAGAGATCCCTGGCAGAGCGGACAAGAAACACAACGCTTACATCACAAAAACGAAACCCTTTCATGCAGGAAGTCTTCAAAACAGCTGCACACACATTACATACCCCCCCCCCCCCCCCCCTTTATATATGTACGTACGTATGTACACAGACACACAAATGAAAGCTTCTGTCAATATGGCCTCCTGATTCAAGAGTGTGAAACTGCAGGGTCGATTTGATCGACCTCTACCACTGCTGAATAAGCCACAGCGGGATAGTTGTGTTCTTATTTCATTTTATTTTTTGTATTTATGCAAGAGCATTTGAACTTGCTGCACATGACCCACCATCAGCACACATTTGGCTGTGTTTAAAGTTAAACATGACTTAATAAATAACCCTGTTCTAAGAATATCACTTTAAACAAAGCTATGTGTTGTCATGTAGAGTTCTCATCACCCTTATACAAGTTTCCCATAGTAAAAGCACAGCAAAGTGTAATAAAGCACAGTGAATGCATGGTAAAGCACAGGCAAGCACTGTAAAAGCACAGTGAGTGCATGGTGAAGCATAGGCAAGCTATTGTAAAGCTAAAAATAAATCATGTAAACTAACCCTTAGAAAACATTTCCTCTTGTAAAAGCATAAACACGGCACACCAGGGTAAACGATGGTAAATGCACAGTACAACCATGGGAAAAGCATGGGAGGAACACACCATGGTGCACTTCTCCAAGGGACAGCTCAACTCTATTCCGGTCCCCCACCTGTCCTTGATTTCGTCCAGCGTTTCGTAGGAGTTCTCGTAGCACTTTATTCTCTTCATGAAGTCCTCCACTGCCTCGTCCGTGTTGCGGTCCGTGTAATCCGGGCTGCCGAGCTTCACTTGCTGAGAGAGGAGAGCAAGAGAGAAGGGAGGTGATCAGAGGGGGCTCGGTTAGGATGAGAGAGGAGGAGGAGGAGGAGGTGATCAGAGGGGGCTCGGTTAGGATGAGAGAGGAGGAGGAGGAGGAGGAGGAGGAGGAGGAGGAGGAGATCAGAGGGGGCTCGGTTAGGCTGAGAGAGGAGGAGGAGGAGATCAGAGGGGGCTCGGTTAGGATGAGAGAGGAGGAGGAGGAGGAGGAGGTGATCAGAGGGGGCTCAGTTAGGATGAGAGAGGAGGAGGAGGAGGTGATCAGAGGGGGCTCGGTTAGGATGAGAGAGGAGGAGGAGGTGATCAGAGGGGGCTCGGTTAGGATGAGAGAGGAGGAGGAGGTGATCAGAGGGGGCTCGGTTAGGATGAGAGAGGAGGAGGTGATCAGAGGGGGCTCGGTAAGGCTGAGAGAGGAGGAGGTGATCAGAGGGGGCTCGGTGGAGATTGGGAAGGCTGTTTGACGCTTTACTTTATAAGCTAGAAATCTGGTTTCAAGGACCCTGATTAGCAATGGATTGCCTTACCTAAGGTTACATTAGGTAGTCCAAGATTAGTGCTAATTGGGGTCTGTCGAACCAGCAATAGAAGCCTAGACTGAAGTGGCATCAAAAACACCCCTTAAATTGAAATGTAATAGTCTAGTATAAGTGCAATATAACAAACGTTCCTTAATGAAGCACTGTAAAAGCAATGACGCTAGAGGCGCACTTGCTGTAAAGAGACCTGTTTCTGCGTTTTGAATAAGTTCTTTGTTAGTGCAGTGGAAGAAAGGGGACCAGAGGTCACCACGCTGCCCCTTCATTAGGCTGGTGTTTATTCTCTCTCGACAGTGTAGAGACACAGGGCCAGCACTTCTCTCTCTTCCTCTCTCGCACTGCAGTGTAGGCACTGGGCCAGCATTTCCACTGCAGTGTGGGAACTGCAAGCTCCAAGACAGAGCCAGTCTGTATCTAATCCCTCTCCATCACTGAGCAGCACCCCCTCCTGACCACACACACACGCACACACACACACGCACGGTACTCACCACGATGTTTGAAGCGATAACCTCTGGGTCGTCACAAACCGATTCCACAAAGAACACCTTGAAATGGGAGGAGAAGAAAAAAGTAACAATGAAGGGATGTATTTCCAAAGTGTTACCAGTCTTTAACTCTTAAAATAAATCATGTAAAAACTTTACAAAACAAGCAAATGCCTTGAGAGCGGATTACATCACTTAGCAGGCTGGTTCTTAGTTTTGTAAAATGAACAGACATTTGAAGAGGTCACATAAAGCCCTGAGTAAACACTTTGAAAACATGGCCCGATATCCTCTGGAGCTAAACACATCATGCTCCATTTGTTTTCTTGGTTTTGCAACATGTTTCTGTCTCTGATTAGAAGGAGCTGGCTGGTATGATCAAGGCTCTGGGTTTCTCTTGTTGCGAAACGGTTTTTATTTTTGGAGTAAAAGGACTCGAAAGAGAAGCAACGCCAAGTCCGGTTAGCCAATTTTCTCTTAGGAAAGCGAACCTGGCGATCCCTAAGAGCAGTTCATGGGTTGTACGATATTTTTTGATTGTCTGTTTGAAGATTTATAACTCGAGAATTCTGTGGATTTTACATGAAATGTCTTTCTGTAAAATATAAATATTTTGTTACCATAGAAAAAAATGGTTGGAAGATTTATTATTGAAAGCAGGATAACATTGTTAGTCTTACCTTGTATCCATTCAGGTCTGCAAACTTCATGATCGTGTCTCTTCGTTCTCGCGTCGTGTTCGTGGCATCGAATACCTGACGGAAAACAGGAGAGGCTTGCATTACCCTCTCCAGTCACTAGAGGTGCAATTCTACATGATTAACCTTCTGCTCTCAGAGCATTACAAAACACACAGCTGTACCGAGCCGTTTACAAACTGCAGAGAAACTGACCTGTCAATACAGCTCGTTACTCTGACCTGTCAATACAGCTCGTTACTCTGACCTGTCAATACAGCTCGTTACTCTGACAGGTTAAAAAAAAAAATGTGTGTGTATATGTATAATATAGATTATATTATATATTAGAATGATTGAATCTAATTCTACTTACAGCCACTTGCCCCCCTTCACTGAGGTATGTTCTGACGTCATTCAAAGCTGAAGCTGCACAGTGTCTAAAATAAAAGCACAGCAAAGGCGTGTTGTATTACTGAGTGCAAGACAGCCTGCTTACATTAAACAGGAAACAGAATTACAAAAGATCTCAATAAACACCTTCAAATGTTTTCATATCGGCACACACACAGCAGCATTACAGTGCTAACGTGTATCAGTTAAAGAGATCACTAACACAACAGCAATATTACACTTCCACACCCCTTTCAAGACCAGGTTCTCTCAAAGAGTTACACATTTCAGCAGAGCAGACAAGACTAGAAACTAAGAGCGTGACGCTGCAAAGCAGGGGAAGAGGAGCGCCACGCTGCAGAGCAGGGGAAGAGGAGCGCCACGCTGCAGAGCAGGGGAAGAGGAGCGCCACGCTGCAGAGCAGGGGAAGAGGAGCGCCACGCTGCAGAGCAGGGGAAGAGGAGCGCCACGCTGCAGAGCAGGGGAAGAGGAGCGCCACGCTGCAGAGCAGGGGAAGAGGAGCGCCACGCTGCAGAGCAGGGGAAGAGGAGCGCCACGCTGCAGAGCAGGGGAAGAGGAGCGCCACGCTGCAGAGCAGGGGAAGAGGAGCGCCACGCTGCAGAGCAGGGGAAGAGGAGCGCCACGCTGCAGAGCAGGGGAAGAGGAGCGCCACGCTGCAGAGCAGGGGAAGAGGAGCGCCACGCTGCAGAGCAGGGGAAGAGGAGCGCCACGCTGCAAAGCAGGGGAAGAGGAGCGCCACGCTGCAGAGCAGGGGAAGAGGAGCGCCACGCTGCAGAGCAGGGGAAGAGGAGCGCCACGCTGCAGAGCAGGGGAAGAGGAGCGCCACGCTGCAGAGCAGGGGAAGAGGAGCGCCACGCTGCAGAGCAGGGGAAGAGGAGCGCCACGCTGCAGAGCAGGGGAAGAGGAGCGCCACGCTGCAGAGCAGGGGAAGAGGAGCGCCACGCTGCAGAGCAGGGGAAGAGGAGCGCCACGCTGCAGAGCAGGGGAAGAGGAGCGCCACGCTGCAGAGCAGGGAGAGGCTCCGCTCGTCTGACGACGTGGGTAATCAATTCGAAAGGCTCGGGGTAAGAGAATGCCCTTTCAGCCCTTGTGCGCATAACAAGGCCTGCATATTCTTAAACAGCTACCGAGTCTTCTTATAAAGCAATAGAAAGGCAAGCTCACTTTCTGATTTTCAATCCCTCTTCGTTGTCTGGGCGGAAGAATTCGAAAGACTTGTATATTTTCACACACTCCCGTCGGTACTGCCCTACGTTAAATTCTGTAAAAGAAACAGAAATGAATTGTGTCTTTATATAGAAAGAAAAAACACATTCTAAAATCAATGAGCACTAGGATAGATATTACAATATTCAAAAAAACAAAAAAACAAACACTGCTTGAAATTACTTTGGTAGAAAAAATTTACCAGATTTGTATGTTCATATAAAGAGATTATCATGCAATTGAAATGCAAATAAATGGTATATGGAAAAGTGCATTGTGGTCCGTGACAAAACTGGAAACAAAGACTCCCATTGCATAATAGTTTGATCCATTCCTGTTTTACTACGAGTTTAGTAAGACACACCTGAGATCAGCACACAGCACAGAATCCGGGCTGCCCCGAGATCAGCACACAGCACAGAATCCGGGCTGCCCCGAGATCAGCACACAGCACAGAATCCGGGCTGCCCGGAGATCAGCACACAGCACAGAATCCGGGATGCATGGAGATCAGCACACAGCACAGAATCCGGGCTGCATGGAGATCAGCACACAGCACAGAATCCGGGCTGCCCTGAGATCAGCACACAGCACAGAATCCGGGCTGCCCTGAGATCAGCACACAGCACAGAATCAAGGCTGCCCTGAGACCAATAGCGCCCGTGGACGGTGAGAGTGGGTACCTTTGGTGGGGACTCCGATCCAGTTCAGGTAGCGAGTCAGTTTCTTGGAGATGTAGGTTTTACCTCTCGCAGGAAGACCCACTGTGACAATTAGTGTGGGGCAGTTTGTCATGCAAACTGAAATAAAACAAACACACAAAAATCAATTGTTGATTATAAATCATGTGTTACTTAACCAATAAAGCTAAACTCAAATTAAATCAAAAACACCTTTTAAAACAGTGGCCAAGATGTGGTTTGAGCAGAATGGGCACCAGGGATTGTTACAGGACTCCTATTGCATAGCCGTTTAACCCTCTCCAGGTTTTACTATGCGCTTGATTAGCCGCAGTGTACAGGTAACAAGCTCAGGTGTGTCAGCCTCATAGGAAAACCAGAAACGGATCTAACTGCTATGCAATGGGAGTCTTATTTCCATTCCTGGTCGTTTAATAAAGTATTTTTACATAAATAAGAAATCTACGACTTGTATTTTGGTGGATAAAACAAATGGTTCAGTGCAACACAGTAAGAGGTAGTCAGTTTAATGCACTGTAGTACCGAAACAGAGTTACAATGGACAACCAGCAGCCGACCGCATTCACAAGCAACCAGCGGCCGAGCGCATTCACAAGCTAGCAGCGGCCGACCGCATTCACAAGCAACCAGCGGCCGAGCGCATTCACAAGCAACCAGCGGCCGAGCGCATTCACAAGCAAGCAGCGGCCGAGCGCATTCACAAGCAACCAGCGGCCGAGCGCATTCACAAGCAACCAGCGGCCGAGCGCATTCACAAGCAAGCAGCGGCCGACCGCATTCACAAGCAAGCAGCGGCCGAGCGCATTCACAAGCAACCAGCGGCCGAGCGCATTCACAAGCAAGCAGCGGCCGACCGCATTCACAAGCAAGCAGCGGCAGAGCGCATTCACAAGCAACCAGCGGCCGAGCGCATTCACAAGCAACCAGCGGCCGAGCGCATTCACAAGCAACCAGCGGCCGAGCGCATTCACAAGCAACCAGCGGCCGAGCGCATTCACAAGCAAGCAGCAGCCGACCGCATTCACAAGCAACCAGCAGGTGGGCTTTCCATCTGTCTCCCCCCCCCCCCCCCCCCCAGATACTTCATCTCTTATTATTAGTGAATTAACTAAATTAAGCAATTCAATTGTACTGATTTCCATACATTACTTTATTTATTTTAATAAGCAAAACTGTTTATGCACAAAAATAATTGACTTATTTTTATTTCCTTTTGATTTGTATTCAAATTATATATAAAACACACACACACACACACACACACACACACATCAGCCAGCCCAGACCGGCTGGATCAAACGCACAAGGATCCAGATCTAACCAAACTGGATGTGTGTGGTTGCCTAGTCCTGGTGTGAAAAGTAAGAGAGAATGTGTGCGAGCTGTTTTTGTGTAATACTCATTATATCACTACCCCCCACCTCCCCCCAAACCCCGAGCCAACACAGGCTGCTTCTGGGCTCTCAGCGAAGGCTCATGAGAAGTAGGAGCTCTGCTCTCTACAGAACAAAAGCCCTCCCTTCTACAGAGACCAAACCACCAAGAAGCCTTTCGAAAGGGTACACATGAAAACAATAAGAACACAACAAAGCCATCCTGGACCTTTCTGAGAGAGACCAAAACAAAGAAAACACAGCTTCTGAAAGGAGCCAAGCCTGGACAGAACCACCAGCTTCTGAAAGGAGCCAAGCCTGGACAGAACCACCAGCTTCTGAAAGGAGCCAAGCCTGGACAGAACCACCAGCTTCTGAAAGGAGCCCAATCAAGCCTGTACAGAACCACCAGCTTCTGAAAGGAGCCAAGCCTGGACAGAACCACCAGCTTCTGAAAGGAGCCAAGCCTGGACAGAACCACCAGCTTCTGAAAGGAGCCCAATCAAGCCTGGACAGAACCACCAGCTTCTGAAAGGAGCCCAATCAAGCCTGGACAGAACCACCAGCTTCTGTAAGGAGCCCAATCAAGCCTGGACAGAACCACCAGCTTCTGAAAGGAGCCCAATCAAGCCTGGACAGAACCACCAGCTCCTGAATGACATGTGTCCAGAAACGAGAAGCAGGTCTATACCAGCAGGATGTGTGGCTGTGGAGTGTGCAGGACGCGGTGCTGTACTACAGAGGGATTAGAAGGTAGTGCGTGCTGAAATGAAACCCTACTGTCCTGCACGACATGCCTGCCAATGTCGTTTTATTAGTAGTATTATTATTATTATTAAAATGGATCTGTTTTTCTTCAGCACGTTGAGAGGACCAGGTACACAGCAGCGTGGACAGAACTAGGAATGAAAGCAGGGGGTGAAAACTCTGCAAATTCCTCAAACCTGGCTTTCCACATCTGAAGAGACAACGTGTGGATGCTGTGTGCTGTACGATACTGGAGCACACTTTGAAGGCTGGTATTTCATACACAGATTTGCAGAGAGCCTCAGCGTGGCTCATTCCTGCACACGTGTTTCTGCAGCACGGCCGGGCTCAGCTTGCTCAGCAGCGTGCTCACACTGAGGCAACGTTCTCACTCAATAGTCTGATTGTGCTCACTGGCAAGAGGAGCTACCCTCGTCACGACACGGACGACAGCGAGAGCCAGCAAACAGAGCAGGAATAAAAAGAAAGACTCTGCAGTCGCGCTTGCAGAATGAGAGTCCGTGTGCATGGAAGAGAGGGGTCACTGAGGGACCGAAGCAGCATGGCATTCTCACGTGGTGGGTATCAAACCACATGCAACACTCTGCTTTCATTTCCACTCTCATTTCAGACTCGAAACACCTTCTGTAAGAAGTGCTGTGCTGACTATTCAAATGCTTTTTGTTAAAAGTTTCCTATCTGTGCTATACTTTATAATGCATACAGTATATACGCTGCTTCTGGCAGGGAATCTTGTCATACCCAATACCCCTGAGCTTGTCCCCTACACACTGAGGCTAATCAAGCTCACAGTGAAGCTGCTACACAGCCGGAGTCTTCATTGCATCCTTGTTCCTGTTTTCCACATACAGACGTCTCGTTACATTGTGTCTTTGGATAGTCCGGTTCTCAGGACTGACTGCTTCAAGTTGTGGATGTGTCCTGACTTTACCATGCCAGGCACGTCTGCTCTAGTAATGACATTTCATAGCGATTAGACACCTGATTTCAGGATGTTAAAGGACTTCTTCCTGATGCGTCTCACGGACAAAGCCATTTTAGTGCCAATTATTATTTATTTTTATTTAGAACACCAGCACAGCATTGCTTCGGGAGAACAAGGAGAAAGCAGTGTGGACCATGTTGATATCACAGAACTACAGCAAATGACATCTCAACAACTTAATCAAAGCCTCAGCTTAGCCCCTAACCAGATCAACTGAGCACAGGCAGCACAGCCTAACATAAAGACAGACCCCATGCACCACGACCCCTAACCAGATGAACTGAGCACAGGCAGCACAGCCTAACACAAAGACAGACCCCATGCACCACGACCCCTAACCAGATGAACTGAGCACAGGCAGCACAGCCTAACACAAAGACAGACCCCATGCACCACGACCCCTAACCAGATGAACTGAGCACAGGCAGCACAGCCTAACACAAAGACAGACCCCATGCACCACGAACCACCTTCAAAACGGTTCTGTTTCATGTGTATCATCTTTAATACCGTTTAGTATAATTATCGCTTCAGTCCCCCGACACAGGCAGTGTGAGGCGAGACATTTAGCCGAGCCCTAAATTTAACCTCTAGTGATAATTACAATCCCGGCGAGTCGAACCGCTGATTCGACGAATGAACCTTTTCAATTACATTTAAACTGTAGATATTACTTTAGAGAATTATTTTACAAATAATAATAATACATTTGAAGAAATGCTAGACATGTTGCAGAATTAAGACTGTTAATCAAGAACTCGTTACATAAACAAATAAATAACCAAACAAACAAACCAGCCAACCCGGGCTTGCATTTTTGGTGCAGGTAGTTTTAAAATGCAGCTCATGAGCGACACGAACATGCGGATGTCTGTTTTGTTCTGCACTGCAGTGCACGTTTAGAAGTTAAAACACGCTGAAATAACAGATGTTTGCAATCGCGGCTGGTTTGCAGTCCCGGTATTGACGCCGGTGTATTAATCGGCGCTGTATCTGTAGATGTTTGATGGCTCTTCTTTAAGAGCGATCTCAAAACGCTGCGTGTTTAACAGCACGGGCAGGCGGCTGCTCCGCACACCCATCCCATCGCTTACCTTTTCTTTGCGAAATGTGTTTTTCCGGAAGGCCATTTTTGCAAGGCATCCAGATTTTCTTCAGTGGGTTCTGCGTTAACTCCCTCGGTGGAGTTGCCATGGTATACAGATCACTGCCTTCTATTTCTGTCTACAACTAAAGAAACCCATCGGCTCCGGTCTCTTCATTTATATGAGCGCTTCCACGCCTAGCGAGCGGAAGGAATCACGTGAGGCGGATCAATAAAACAGTTCTACCGTATACCCCCTAAACAAAGAGCACGCCCGGCGCGTCTGTACAACGCGCATGTCATCTTACTAACTGATAAACAACGACAAAGAGATAGCAAATGCACAAGACGCTTACTAATATCTTTCTATACGTTTATTACGCATATGCTGAACAATGCTGTTACAGATCAGGCTTAATATTATTACTAAATCCGTTACTTGGTAGCTCGCTGTTAATCTTCTATTCAATATAAGTTGCGTTTTGTAAAACAGAAAGCTGCTCGGTTCATTTGTCTAGCTCCTGTATTGCACTGGTAATTTGTTGTAATATACCGGTTTTATATATATATATATATATATATATATATATATATATATATATATATATATATATATATATACACGACATGGTTTAGCGCTTATTGTAACACTGTTTCCACGGTAGCTGTGTACCAGGGCGTGAAAGGTTCTGTTTCAGTCACAGAACAGAATGTACTTTCCTGTTATCTGTAACGAAGAGAAACTGTGGGGTTAAAAATACTTAAGGGCGGTTACAAAAAAACAAGATTTAGACAAAAACAACAGCTTCCGATTTTACGGACAGAAGCGGGTTCCGCACATGCTGGACTCGTGGGCCACGTATGCGTCTCGCGTGCGCAGAGAGTGTTCTTCTCAGTTTCGGCCGGAATGAAGCCACTTGTGTGTGCGCGAGCCAGTACACTGTGTTCTGTAAAAACAAAAAGCTGCAAGGCTTTGCAGGAGCGTGCGTGCTCCACGCGTGGGAGAGTCACTTAATAGCGTGCTCAGTCTGGGTGAAGAACAAATATATTGAAAACAAGGCGGCTAGCTAGCTGTAGGTGTATCCCCCACACCCATCATGCACTTAAAACTGAACACATGCAGTGACTGTGAGGTGAACACTGTCCTCTCTATAGACAGTGCTTTAACTTGAACACATGCAGTGACTGTGAGGTGAACACTGTCCTCTCTATAGACAGTGCTTTAACTTGAACACATGCAGTGACTGTGAGGTGAACACTGTCCTCTCTATAGACAGTGCTTTAACTTGAACACATGCAGTGACTGTGAGGTGAACACTGTCCTCTCTATAGACAGTGCTTTAACTTGAACACATGCAGTGACTGTGAGGTGAACACTGTCCTCTCTATAGACAGTGCTTTAACTTGAACACATGCAGTGACTGTGAGGTGAACACTGTCCTCTCTATAGACAGTGCTTTAACTTGAACACATGCAGTGACTGTGAGGTGAACACTGTCCTCTCTATAGACAGTGCTTTAACTTGAACACATGCAGTGACTGTGAGGTGAACACTGTCCTCTCTATAGACAGTGCTTTAACTTGAACACATGCAGTGACTGTGAGGTGAACACTGTCCTCTCTATAGACAGTGCTTTAACTCACAAATTATTTCGTGAACGGTTTGAAAACGCTTGTTTTTAAAATCGAAATCCACTTTGATATTCCTCAAACTATTGATGGTTTCGTTAACTACAGGGAAGAGCGCTTTCACACACAGGAAACCTTATTTTACTGATAAAAACATTCTGTAAACAACCCATGAGTAAAAGCAATGCGGTTTCTGAGCAAGTGCAGTTTCTTTAACCTCTCTGATGACACTAAACGGATCTGCTTCCATGCAGAGCGGGTCTTTGGAGAAACAGGATCGCTGCATTGCTTGCAGGCCCTGCTGTGCTGTGTGTAACACTCATCCCACGTCAGCAGGGGAATTGCTGCTCCCTGGAAAATAAGCAGCAGCTGCTGTACTGCTCCTGAACCCCCAGGCAGGGCCGCAGTCAGTGTGCTAGCCCTGCAGAGGAGAAGCCCCCACCCCTGCGAATCACCCCGCCCGACCAGCACACTGGACACACGCCCAGGGCTTTCTTTTAGCATTGCTGGAGGGGGCAGCGAGGGCGAGGGGGGTTCTCACCAGCATGGCACGCATTTTCTTCTTTCTTTTTCTTTGTAACTGCAGTGCTTTTTAAAAGGAGCGCACAATTCTGACCCTCCCTGATAAAAAAAAGATCCGATTCTGTGAAAAGCACTGCTTAACCCTTTCAGCGCCGTACGCTAATGTATCCCATCGGAAGTCATGTTGGAAGCTCACGGAACTCCTAGCTCCCAGTCTGAGCTCGTGTAGAAATACATGTAAAAAATATGCGTGTGTCCTTTTCTCATGCTCACTCAGTAAGGAGTTCCTTTTATAATTATATAATTATATAACTTAATTTCACATTCCTCAGCTCGACAAAAGTCATTCAGGACTGATGGATTTCAAGAGGAGCAGAACGGTCACAAAAAACGTTTTGAAGAATTTAAACAAACTGGACAGCCAACTATTCCCGGTTTTACTACAAGCTTGATTAGCCCCTGTGCATAGGTAACAGGCTCAGGTGTGTCTTATGAAACTCACAGGAAAACCAGGAGTGGATCAAACTGCTGTGCAATGGGAGTCTTATTGCCATCGCTGGGACTGGTATTCCCCAAGACTCATCTTCACATCTGAGATAAAAAAAAAAAAAAAAAGATCCTTGCAGTGAATGGATCAGTATCGCCACCATGTGGCGAAGTCGTGTATTGCAGTTGTAGTGCTTGACTGCAGTTTGCATTTCCTGTGTGCACACCCCACAAGCACAATAACAATACTGTAGTATAATGCAGATCCGTTACCACAAGCTGACCATCAGTTAAAACAGTGATAACTTCTTATCCGTCCCCACATGAGGTCGCCGTGCATGAAGAGTTACAGTGATTACTGATTCACCTGTGTGGATTGCTTGGTTTATTTATTTGTTCCCCTCCAGTGAATACATATTCAGTGCAGTGGCTCGTTAGGCATCAGAAACATGAAGCATTTCCCTTGTATGTTGATATCACGAGACCTATGATCTCAGGAGCTCAATTTCAAATTGTTATTCGAGGTCATGAAGTAGAATTTGTATTTATTAAAACCGTGCTCGTATTTTGAGTTTAATGCTTTCGATTCCTGTCCTTTGCGAGAATAAAACACGCACCGAGAACTTTAGGAGCGAGACATGGTTAAAAAATAAAAACAAACTAGATGAACAGAATTGAGATGTTTTGTTTAACGTCATGGAATCAAAGACACTGGGGCTGTGGTCTTCTCCAGCCCTGTGCTTGGCTACTTCTGCTATGAGAAGTCCCTTTCCCTTGTAATCCCACCCTGTAACACCAGAGGGCGTGTTTGTTTCATCTTTGTTTCAATCATCTCGGTATTCCATCGCTAACAGTGCAGCATTACACTGGGACTTGTTCTGACAACTTGTTTGCCTTTTGTCGCCATAATTAGATAGATAGATAGATAGATAGATAGATAGATAGAGACAGATAGACAGACAGACAGATAGATAAATAGACAGACAGACAGACAGACAAACAGATAGATAGATACAGATAGACAGACAGATAGATAGATAGAGACAGACAGACAGAGACAGACAGAGACAGACAGACAGATAGCTAAATATACAGACAGACAGACAGAGACAGACAGAGACAGACGGACACACAGATAAGCACTAGGTGGGGTTCTTCATCTGCATGGAGGGTTCAGATAGAGAATGCTGACTATGACTCTGTATCTTCCAGACCGCACTCTGACATCACAGGATGCAGGGCTGCTGGTTATTCTCAGGGGGCAACAAAACAACACGGGAGGAGGGAAGGCTTTTTATTACAGAGCTCCGAAATGATGGAATCATTCGCTTGTCAGGGAAGCTGGGATCGTTACAGCTTTCAAGTCAAGAGGGTTTTAATGTAACTTTCAAACTGCTGTTTTTGTATTATTATGTGTATAATAAATCTGTTATTTAAATGGTGTGACTGTGGCAGTATGTGTGACACACTATACAAATGTATTGTGGTTTGCTCTTTTTTCCTGCTCTGTATTGTACAGTGCTGTGCGATACTTCTGTATAAAAAGCGTCATATAAATGCAATAAATAATACATTAATAAAATATATATATATATATATTAGAAAATGAATCCCACTGTTAGCAACCAGACTTACAAATGTTACCCATTACAAGTCCTTAAGAAGCAGCCCTGTGCACAGAACCCTATTGAGACGTAGAGCTGCAATCCTGCAGGCTGGCAATATGTAATCCTGTAACACTAAGTGATTATGTACATCCACAACGACAGCAGGGTCTGTTCATTACACACTCCGGCCTGCCTGGCTGTGCGGCTGACTCTCAATAATCCAAACTCCTCTGACGAGCGCAGACAGGTTATTCCTTCTGCTAATCCGTTCGTTTGGATCCTCAAGGTTGTATTTAGGAGGCTCACTGTGTCCCGTTAAGGGACTCCCGTTGCACAGCAGTTTGATCCATTCCTGGTTTTCACTACGAGTTTAATAAGACACACCTGAGCTTGTTGCCGAGACACACTGTGGCTAATCAAGCTCGTAATAAAACCTGGAATGGATCAAACTGCTCTGCAAACAGAGTCTTACTTCCATCCCTGCACTACATGTTTTTAAGCAGAAATTAAACTGTGAATTTAACATCGCTAGTATGCTAGCCAGTTACATTTAATGTTGTACCATTAAGGATTATATCATCTAAATATATAATAATAATAATAGTGAAACTGGTTTCAGAAAAGCGCTTCAATCGTGTAAGAATCTACATGGAAGCGTGTTGATTTGGCAGGAGAATCTGCGTGCAGGACCGCTTCACATGTCTGTGTCTGCACTCTTTGCACGCGGACTGGAAGGAAAGACAACACTCATAATGACCTTAAGGTTGACCTTATCTCCTTACATTACTGGCTCAGTAGCTTTTTGTAATGTGGTGCCAGCACTTGCAACATCTCCATTCCCCGTTGGCACATGATTTATTTTGGGGGATCTCTAAACCCAGATCGCCAGAGCAGGTGATGTTCTCCAGCATCGGGGTCTCATCCTTATAAAATTCATGCTGCTTTTAAAGGGCTGCTTACTGACTGTACAGGAGAGGAGGGAGTGCTGCTCACTCACAGACAGACCCCTCTCACTGACTGTACAGGAGAGGATGGGGTGCTGCTCACTCACAGACAGACCCCTCTCACTGGCTGTACAGGAGAGGAGGGAGTGCTGCTCACTCACAGACAGACCCCTCTCACTGACTGTACAGGAGAGGATGGGGTGCCGATCACTCACAGACAGACCCCTCTCACTGACTGTACAGGAGAGGAGGGAGTGCTGCTCACTCACAGACAGACCCCTCTCACTGACTGTACAGGAGAGGAGGGAGTGCTGCTCACTCACAGACAGACCCCTCTCACTGACTGTACAGGAGAGGATGGGGTGCCGATCACTCACAGACAGACCCCTCTCACTGACTGTACAGGAGAGGATGGGGTGCTGATCACTCACAGACAGACCCCTCTCACTGACTGTACAGGAGAGGATGGGGTGCTGCTCACTCACAGACAGACCCCTCTCACTGACTGTACAGGAGAGGAGGGAGTGCTGCTCACTCACAGACAGACCCCTCTCACTGACTGTACAGGAGAGGATGGGGTGCCGATCACTCACAGACAGACCCCTCTCACTGACTGTACAGGAGAGGATGGGGTGCTGATCACTCACAGACAGACCCCTCTCACTGACTGTACAGGAGAGGATGGGGTGCTGCTCACTCACAGACAGACCCCTCTCACTGACTGTACAGGAGAGGAGGGAGTGCTGCTCACTCACAGACAGACCCCTCTCACTGACTGTACAGGAGAGGATGGGGTGCCGATCACTCACAGACAGACCCCTCTCACTGACTGTACAGGAGAGGATGGGGTGCTGATCTAGCGTTCCGGGGAGACAGTCAGAATCGCACGGAACGCCAGCCTGTCTTATCTAACTTGGGAACTTATTCAAAGTATTTTCTTTTAAGAGGCACCACAGCAGAACTGATAAGAGCGATCGAGCTCTGTGCTGGCTTGTGCTTCGTTGGCATGGAGTAGCACACTAGCGTTATTTGATTCCACTTTCAATCCAGGCCCTAAACGAACAGTGAGGTCTACAGAATTCACCACATGAAGAGATGCAACAATTAAACCACTACAGATCCAGGCGGATTTGATTTTGAGGGCCTCAATGAAACATGAATTGACTGATTAAATGAATCAAGGCCCGATTTACATTCTCTTCACACCTCTCATGATATTGTATTGCACACACATGCATTCTCTTCACCCCTCTCATGATATTGTATTGCACACACATGCATTCTCTTCACCCCTCTCATGATATTGTATTGCACACACATGCATTCTCTTCACCCCTCTCATGATATTGTATTGCACACACATGCATTCTCTTCACCCCTCTCATGATATTGTATTGCACACACATGCATTCTCTTCACCCCTCTCATGATATTGTATTGCACACACATGCATTCTCTTCACCCCTCTCATGATATTGTATTGCACACACATGCATTCTCTTCACACCTCTCATGATATTGTATTGCACACACATGCATTCTCTTCACACCTCTCATGATATTGTATTGCACACACATGCATTCTCTTCAACCTTCTCATGATATTGTATTGCACACACATGCATTCTCTTCACCCCTCTCATGATATTGTATTGCACACACATGCATTCTCTTCACACCTCTCATGATATTGTATTGCACACACATGCATTCTCTTCTCTTCTCTGGTCTTTACAGTGCTTCCCTATGCTTTCACTGTGCTTTTGCTGTAGTGTTTTAACATGGTTTTGTCATGCTTTAAATATGCTGTACCCTTCCTCGCTGGTCTTTACAGTGCTTCTTCCCTATGCTTTCACTGTGCTTTATTGCACTTTGCTATGCTTTTACTATGGGACACTTTAAGGGTTGTGTGTGTTTTGGAACAGGGTGTAAATAAGGTGCCGGTGTGGCTGCCACTGGCTCTTAAACCCTTAACGGCTCATTCATATCTCTGCTCTGTTACAATGACTCCAGTAGTTATGAGGTGTCAAACACAGACTAGAATAGAACAGAGGAATTCAAGTGGTTTATTTAGTTTGATTTCATGACAGAGTGTATTAGGAGGGTATATGGCTGATGCAGTGTTTCAAATCAAAGCTGAAAGTGGCACCGATTAGGGGAGCTGCATGAGGATTGCTGTCCGGTCCCAGAACCAGCACAAGAATACTCTTTACTGCCTCACCCCGGGGCTGAAACACTCAGGGCTGCTCACTGGCTTGAGCTGCTCTGCTGCTGGTGTTGTGAAAAGCAGTGACAACTTTATAAAGCCTGTGGGGTAAATATTCAAGGCATGTCAGTGCAAGGCAGGCAGGGACGTCACCCTGAGCCATGCCTGTGAAGAGCTGTACCCGGATATATTACAAAGCATTGGAAGCCATGCTAGAAAACACGACTACCA
Source organism: Acipenser ruthenus (assembly GCF_902713425.1). Taxonomy (NCBI): domain Eukaryota; kingdom Metazoa; phylum Chordata; class Actinopteri; order Acipenseriformes; family Acipenseridae; genus Acipenser; species Acipenser ruthenus. The sequence continues at coordinate 682,729 of NC_081204.1, read as the reverse complement.
ATCAAAACAGCAAGAACACGACCAGCAACAACAAAAGAACCCAGATATTGGGAAGGTTTGCTCAGCTCTGACACACCTCCACAGCAATGCGGTTAGGAAGTGGTTATTTTGTGTGCATGGTAACCGTTCTCCGTGCCAGCTGCAGGTCGAGCACACAGTATAAATATCCTTTAGCTTGTCATTTAATAACCTTTCACCTACTTCTGCAGCAGCGAGGACTTAAAGGCACAGTGTCCGAGATAGCGGATTGATGTATTTATATTGACATGCAGGTATTTAAGAAGGTTGTGACATTACATAATAACCCCAAGACAATACCAGCTTTAGAGACCCCCCCCCCCCCCCCCCACCATAAAAACATTTTCCTTTTTCGTTTTGTGATCACCTGCAGTGTGTTTTCAGTCCCTCAGTGCACCTGCACATTTACAGCATGTCCTCTGTTATATTTTTCTAGCTCTCTAGCATTCTGAGAACAATTCAGCAAAGCAAATCATTAAAGACACAAAGTGCTGCTTTAGTAATTATGGGCATTTCAATTTGCTGCAAGCCTTTGGCCTGTGTTCTCCTATACTGCACAGCAGGGATGCAATAAGACTCCCGTTGCAGAGCAGTCTGATCCATTCCTGGTTTTACTGTGAGTTTAATAAGACACACCTGGGCTTGTTACCTTCACACTATGGCTAATCAAGCTTGTTGTAATAATGGGTTACCTGATAACATATTGATCACACCCGCATTGGCAAACACGGGATTCAGTGTTGCTGGTCAGAGGTTCGATGTGACGGTCATGACATCACCCTCACACCCCCTGCACATTGCAAAAGAGGGATACATGTGACGCCTTAGTTAGTTATTCTAATTAATTATAGCGTGCTTGTGTGAGGTTCCTGTGACGCACACAAACAAATCCACTGCATATTTTACATCACTGGGTTGCGCTGGCTATGACTTGAGTGACACGTTTTGCAAGTTATAAACTACAATTATGCTCCAGAAAGCTGATGCATAACAGTATACGGAAAACAAAACCAAAACGAAGCACACCTTGACTATACCACACTGCTGTACGACCAGCCTGGACTGTCCGATTACGATAACATCTCCAATCTGTAGCGCTGCAGCGTAATAAATACAGAAATTATCACCGATCACTGTTGTATTGGTTTTGCAACACCAGCGGCTTACGGAAGTGTTGACCCAAACAATCACACCGTGCTACACAGAAACATGAACACAGCATTTACTGGACAGGTACCGCACGCCTCGCTTATATTAAAAAGTCAAGACTAAAAATATGAAATTAGCGCTCAACGTGCGATTTTAAAAGGTCTTTAAGCATAACATATCGCATCGATTGCACGTAACATCCATATCAGCACCTGATGACATTTATAAAATAATCACACACACACACACACACACACACACACACGACCCTTCAATCCCTGTCAATTCAGTTTTACAAAATACATCAACAACTCTGCCGCTCCGCCCTCTTCCATACCCTTGCACACTTACGGGCCTAAACACTATGATAACAATGTTTCTTTACGGGTAAGGAACACGACAGTGTACTATAAGCCCCTGCTTCCCTCAGCGCTAGCGGGACTGTCATGTTTTCATGCTATCTTGTTGCGTGTAATAAACTCCGTGGCTGTCTCTGCATGAAAGTGTGTACGTGACTCTCGGTTGTTTACTTCAACGCTGTGCTCTGTAAGCTTACCACGGCACCGCACTTTAGACGCCTCCTGAGTAATTCATGTCTACGCTCTGGCTTTAACACAAGCATATAAACAACGGCAGCGTGTGCAGCGTCGCCACTTACCCGTCTGGTCCAGGTTCAGTGTGTTTTTGGACCGGCTGGAGCCCCTCATTCTGTGATGTTGTCTTTCTTTCTGCGGGTTCTGGAGCGGCTCGCCCAGGGGTTGGATGTGTTTGCGCTGAGCAGCCGTGACTGGCGAACTCAGTGAGCGACTGAGACGGACGCGTTTGAAGTCACTTCTATATTATACTGTACAACAACACCGCTGAACCGGGGGCCACCCGTGACGTTACCGATTTCACTCAAACATCTCTTCATGCGCCCAGGGGGCCACATGGGCTACGACAAAAAAAAACAAAAAACATGCCATTAGAATATTCTTTCTTTCTTTCTTTCTTTCTTTCTTTCTTTCTTTCTATTTCTTTCACTCGTTCGTTCTTTTCTCTAAATGCTATACCTTTGTAAAAACGTGTCTTCTTTGAGATAAACAAAATGTGACCCAAATGTCTCCAAGGTAAATCTGTCTATATCAGTTCTATTTATAGTTTTTCTTTGTCTGTAGTTACACAGTGTAAACGCGTCCCGCTGACATGCGGAACCCCATTCAGTTTGTTTACGGCTTTAACCTTTGTCAGTATCGTTCTCACTGTATTGGAAAGCGTTAACACATCCGTCATAATACCATTTTGCAGGTAAGTTGACGGTTAGATTGGTCCTGTGGATTTTGAATGCGATCTTGCTATTCGTTATCAATAGGGAATTCCAGAGCCAGTGGCTGGACAGCACTATGCAGGACAGAGATTGGTTTTGATTGTCCAGACTGGAGGGGTACAGGAAACTCAATAATACCAGTGATGTCGTTTTTATTGCTACAGTGACACACTCCTGTAATGAAACTTTAGTGGTTGGGTCTGCATTTTCTTTTCAGAGATGAATATAAGACCCCTATTGCCTAGCGGTTTGACCTGTTCCAGGTTTTAATACAAGCTCGGTTAGCCAGTGTTGAGGTAACACGCTGAGGTGTGTTATTAAACTCATAGTGAAACCAGGAATGGATCAGACTGCTATGCAATGGGAGTCTTATTTCCATCCCTCCTTTTGCATCCACATCACTGCTATCCCTGACATTTAGGAACCGACTGGAAGTCTTTATTGAACATGCATTTTATGCAATGTGTCAGTCTGGCTCTTGTGCTCTCGCACTGGATTTTCTCTGGGGTGACTCTGTGACTCCTCAACGCTAACTCAGCACAGATAACACAACTGGAGCTGGAAACAGTGGAAATGCAACGGTACAAACAAGTTTACACCCAGGGCACTCCTCACAAACCGCACACAGGACTGCAAGCTCTAGTTTGGATTGCCATAGGCTGTTCTTGCAACGTGTGTCTGCTTATGGCAAAACTGCAAAAGTGTCCCCTTACACTAAAACCAGCATTCTGAAACACATTTGGTCTGAACGCTGGTCTACTTTTCTAGTGTTTTCCTGTAGCTGACTTGTACAGCAGTTTCTTACAGCTTTCCTTAAGAATTTGTGATCGAGTCATAACAGTTACTTCTAAAAATAGAATGCAGGGGGGAGGGGGGAGGGGACGGAGGGCTTCCGTTTAGGGAAGGTTAATCAGAACTCTGCATTGCCCTGAATCACCCTTCACTCACTGAACCAGCAGACTCTCTCTTCTGGGAATGAACCCCCTCACACCACTCTGCACTTCAGATACCAGGATTGACAACCCCGGCTTTGAAAATACTGAGACTCTGCACTCCGGATTCAATCTGAGTGAGCTGGAGCACTAGAAGCAGGGTTTTTTTATGCTGAAATCTGTTTCACGTGGATGTGGAGTCCTCATACCTGCAGATAAAGATCTGCGTGTTATTTTGCCTCCTCTCAATAACAACTGCACCTCGCATTTCGAAACCGCAGCATGCTTAAGGAAAAACCTGTCCTGCCAGAATCCGCGAGGTGGGGCACGAATCCTGAACGCTTACAAGGATTACATGCATTGTTACATACATCATACAAGTGCTTGCGTGACTGTAGTGCGAGACGTGACACATCTGTTTATATTAACCTCTTGGACACATCTCTCAAAGTGCTCTCCTCTGACAGTCTGAAGGGATTTGGGTCCCCCTATAATCTGGGATTGACAGTGTCTTTCTGTGGAACCATTTGAAAATCACCTGTCCAACAGGTGAAGGTAGCAGGGGTAACCGCTCCCTGTAGAGGCAAGGGAAGACATTCGCTACCCTGAGACGAGACAACGCCCAATAAAACCAGCTTCACTGGGAGCAGAAACTGGTAAAGCAGCAGCACCTACAGCTTTTCAAAGCTTGCATTTCCTGTTGGGCTGCCCTATAGGATTCCAACAGAAAACAAAGACGACCCAGCGACACAATTCATGGGAAAGACGTTGAATCTTTATTCAATGTGTTTCAACACAAAGGTGCGTTATTGACTAAGCACACATAAAACTATTTACAATACCACATTACTTGCTTTAATTTAAATTCATATGTATAACAAATCATTTCCCATTTAGATTCTTTTATTATTATTATTACAAAATACACAAATTAAAAACAAGACCATATTTGTTTTTAGGTAAAAAAAAACTACAAAAACAAAACATTTTAAAATGAACAAAACTTCCTTTAAACCCGGAACCCTTAAAAACACCCTACAGTACAGAACACACGCCCTACAATAAAATCATCACTGCACAGAGAATACCAAATAGACTACAGAAATGAAATCTAGGAGATGCTTGTGAATCCACAGGGTCAATCGAAACCACACCCAATCGCCAGCCCTGATGAAGTGCAGAGAAACAAACATAGCGGACGGCAGCACCCATCGAACGAAGTTATCCCGAGACCAGGACTAGCCGTGACTCCTTCCTGCAGTGAACGAGTCAAAGATCTGTCGCTAATCCCACTCGTCCGAGTCCTCTTCGGAATCGCTCCTCTCATCCTCGCCTGCAATTAAAGTAAAGAATGAGATTGTGGATCTCCAGAGCCGTTTCGATCGCTTTACACCTCAATTGGGCTCCAAGGAGGCACTCATGGTTTTTTTGCAAGCTCTAAAAAGGAACAAAATACCCCCCAATATCTGGGCTAATTTACCATTCAGAGTGAAACCAGTGGAGAACCAGCTGCTCAGGTTTGTGTGGATTGCTATTCTCCAGAGTAAGAAAAGCAGCGATCATTCCAAATCAAAGCAGCCGTTTCCTGGCATGGTAAACCAGCCCGATCACACAATGACCCTCCCCTGATTGTCCGTGCCCGATTTCTGCGGGGCGCTCAATCCCAATAATCGAATAATCTGTCCATGCAACACTAACTAACCCCAGTCCTGGAGAGACACAATCCTGCAGGTTTTCTGGGCATCATTAAATCATAGTGTTAAGAACATAAGAAAGTTTCCAAACGAGAGGAGGCCATTCAGCCCATCTTGCTCGTTTGGTTGTTAGTAGCTTATCCATCCCAGAATCTCATCAAGCAGCTTCCTGAAGGATCCCAGGGTTGACCAAATAAGAAACCAATTGTTTGAGTTCAGTAATTGAAGTCGGGTGTACTGAAAGCTGAAGACCCTGCGGCTCTCCAGGAGCAGGGCTGGTACTAGAAGAGGAGTGACCCCACACTAACTCCACTACCTGAGGAGTGAAGTGCCCGGTGCCTCTTGTTCATGGCCTCGATGAGAGCCAGCACGATGCCACCTGGTTCAGGAGCTGTGGCGGGGGCAGCACAGTCCACACTGGGGACCTGGAGACGAGAAACACACGAGCGGCACAATCTTACTGCTGCAATCTTACTTCACTTCTCTATTCCACACAAACAGCCAGGCCTCCTGGGTTAAACAGCTCTCTAGAGAAGGAAGGCTCATGCATTTAAAAAAAAAAAAAAGTGTTGTGGCTAGGTAATGAGTCTTTGTCAACGTGAGAATGCACACACACACTGAGAAATTCAACTGGAAGCGTCTCAAAGGTCACTGGCTTTGTTAATTAATTTATGATTCCACAGAATGCAGGGGTGGAATGTTATTCACATCCTCCTGTTTGCAAACTCATGGAGATGTTGCAATGAATTCACTGAAGCTGCAGAACGCGATTTTAATGTTACATATGATTCAAGCAGCCAGACAGACTAGTTAAAATCAACCTAAACTCCCTTTTAGACTGATGTGAATGACTGCAGTAAGCTATACTGCATGCAATGACTAACACATATTGGGATGGGTGTGTGTGTGTAATATATATTTATATAAACTAATGGGTTTAATTTAATTAAGTCAAATTATACTGTGGCCTTGAAATGGAGTTTGACAGCCCTGTTCTGAGAGAGTTTGTGTGGGCCTGGGAAAGTTGAGATTGTACGCTTGTCTCCCTCTATAGGGCATCTTGCAAAAATACACCAAACGCCTATTCCTGGTGACCGAATATGAACTCCACCAGTTACAGCAGCCAAACCCATAACCCCTGATATACGAAAACAGAAACACAAACAGTAAGAAACCTTCCTGGTAATAAATCTGTTTATACGGTACATTTACAAGCCTTACACTTTAAAATCACCACCTTCATCTGTAGGGAAATGTCTGCAGCAATACTGAACTCCAGCACGCATTCCCTTGTGCCAGCGTGGTGTGGATTCTAGGGCAAGCTGAATTAGCGGGGTTGGGATGAGCGCCCACTGCACTGTTCTGTCTCCTGTACAGCCATGATATTGGCCACTAGATGTCCCTGTTGAGCTACTGCACTTGGCCATAACTCAATGTTGTACTGTAGATTGGAATTGCATTACATGTAGTTATTAAAACCCTACAAAATAACCAGATAAGTAATGAATTTGTGCATTACCTTGTTCCAAACTAGTCTGACTACTTAACCGAACCAAGGTACTCTCGTACAGGGATTGGAATAAGACTCCTATTGCACAGAAATTTCACCCATTCCAGGTTTTACTATGAGCTTGATTAGCCAACAGTGTTTAGGTAGCAAGCTCACGTGCGTCTTGCATGGTAAAACCAGGAATGGATCAAACTGCTATGTAATGGGGATTCTTATTTCCATTTCTGAAGTACCTGGTTGGAACAAGGTCCTGGTTTGGAATGGACTGAAAAGGCACCAGTAAGGACCACTTCTAGAAATCAAACTACTTCAATAAACCAATCACTAACCCGAACCAGCGGACAGCACTCACCGATTTCAGCAGGATGCCCTGTCTTATCTCCTGGAAAACGGACAGCCTCTTCTCCGCCTCTTCCCTGGCCGGCTGTCTCTTCCCCTCGTGAGGCTGCGCTGTCGGGGGTGTGGGGGCCACAGAGCTGTGTGCAGTGGGAGGAGGGGGAGGGTGAAGCGGCGCGGGGGGTGCAGAGCTGTGTGCAATGGGAGGAGGGGGAGGGTGTGGTGGCGTGGGGGGCACAGAGCTCTGTGCAGTGGGAGGGTGTGGCGGCGCAGGGGGTGCAATGGGAGGACAGGGAGGGTATAGTGGCGCAGGGGGTGCAGAGCTGTGTGCAGTGGGAGGACGAGTGGAGGGGGGAGGGGGAGGAGGAGTGGAGGGGGGAGGGGGGATGGCCTCGTCAGTGAACAGTGCAGGGAGAGAGCCTCTCTTCAGCGGGGGCAGGACCCCTCGCACCCTGAAGGTGGTCGAGGATGCTATGGGGGGGCGCCACTCTCTCTGGGAGGGCAGGGGAGGAAGGGGGCCCTTTAGCGACAGCAAGGTGGGTTGATCCGGTTCCAGGGAGTTTAGTGGAGAGGAAAGAGGGGGAGCGGATCTGCCAAGAGATCGAGATGCCATGGAACCTGAAAAAAAAAAAAAAAAAAAGTAATTATGTTGTTTCACTGCAGGGAGCTCACCCTGTCTCCAGCTCTCCTGCCGCACTGCAGGGAGCTCACCCTGTCTCCAGATCTCCTGCCGCACTGCAGGGATCTCTCACCCTGGCTCCAGATCTCCTGCAGCACCGCAGGGAGCTCACCCTGTCTCCAGATCTCCTGCCGCACTGCAGGGATCTCACACTCTGTCTCTGGATCTCCTGCCACACCGCAGGGAGCTCACCCTGTCTCCGGATCTCCTGCCGCACTGCAGGGATCTCTCACCCTGTCTCCGGATCTCCTGCCAAACCGCAGGGAGCTCACCCTGTCTCCGGATCTCCTGCCGCACCGCCTCCATCCCTCCCTGCAGCTCGATGACCTCGTAGATCAGCTGGGAGGTGGAGAGGTCCTGGAGGTGCCGCTGCTGGATCCCTGCCTGACTGAAGAGCTGCCTCAGGTCCGAGTCCAGGTGATTGATCTGCACACAAGACACGGTGCAGGCATTGGAGAATCAGAGTGATCGCAGCACTCGGAACACACAGGGGCAGCTCAGAGTCAGGGCATGGAGATTAAAGAGTTTTAAAACTACAATGTGTTTTTTTTTTTTTTTTTTTAAAGAATGCTTCTTATTGGTATACAGTGCTTGTATCACTATTGCGGTTTTCACAAGCACTCGAACCAGATGTGCTGCTATTTAAACAAAAGAGCACTTTGCATGCTCTCAGTTTAGTACAGTAACCTATGGGAACTATTATTCTGAAACCAGTTTAATAGGACTGCTATTTGTTTCTGGAATTACAAAGGAGTGATATCTGGCTCCATTGAAAACCGGGACTTCTTTAAGGTTTGAGGAACAGCCAATGGGAAAAGGGAACGGTCAAACTGGGGTGTCTGGTCACCCGACCCCTGACCAGGTTTTAAAAAACTCTACCTGTTAATCTTGTAATGGAACACCACCCCAAGACACGCCCACCAGCAAACACACTCCCTCCCACTGTACACCTACAAGGCTTCAAGATACACTCACTATATTAAAATCTGTTTCGGACATACTCACGTCAAACCCAGAACTGGGGTTCCACCCAACATGACCCACGTGCCTAGACAGGAAACAGGAGGGGCGCATTTAACCACGTGTCACTGTACAGCAGGACCATTAAACAAGAACGAACCAAGACTTCTTGCATCTCAATAGACCATCAGTATGTGGCTTCCGCCTCTTCCTCTGTTGAAAAATGCTGCTTGGATTCTACACTTCAATATGGAACATGCAGCTATTTCAAGGACAGCCCTGTAAGACCAGGGATGGGCGACCCTAGCCAAAGTTTTTGTGGCAACCCTGCATGGTCTTACTTATTCAGTGGAACCAATTCAACCCACATCCTAAAGCGCTTCACGCTCTGTCGCACCTGTTAACGCAGGTGTGGATTAGCCCTCCAGGACCGGAGCGGTCCGTGCCTGCTAGAGATTAGACGTTGCTGCCGCTTCCTGGTATCCAATCACGCCCGGTACTGCGGTTCTGACGCACTCTGATGGGCTTACAGCAATAAGACCAGCGGAGAGGTACAAGGGCACAGCATTTCATATAGACTTGTGCTTGAAATATTTGCATGTATGATTCATACTTAAACAGCCTATATATTACCCCCTCACGCTGGGGTTTTCACATTTAAAATGTGTAAGAAACACCCATAACATACGTGCGTATTTACGCAAATGGTTAACCGGACATCCATCAAGCTCATTAGCGGTGTGCACGTCAACACAGCGGCGGCACTCACTTGAAGTCACTCGGCGTCCCGATATCGGCTTTTTTCAGTTTCCTCTTGTTGCTGGACCTGCCTTTCTCAGAGAAGGAACCCAGACTCCGGTACCCAGTCGGGGTGATGCTCTTCGAAGGCCCCATGCGTGTAGAGAGAGGAGAAGCCTGGTGCGCTATCTGACCTAGTAACGCAAACGAGGTACACGTTAACTACCCATTTCCCCGTCTCAAACCTTCAGGCAAACACAACATAATCGTACCCTCCTTTCAGCCCTGACGTTAAACTGCAGCCTCTGTGGAACTCCTTACTGGGTGTAGGATCTGTACCGATAACAAGAAACCCCCAAAACACTGAGCGTCGGTACATTGTCACTCCGTTAAAAATAATGACAAATAAATAAAACAAACAGACAATCGTTTCGCTTTTTAAAGAACCGGCCAGATGTCCACCCTTTTAAGAAAACAACGAATAGTTACACTTCAAAATGACTTCTCGTGCTCATTCGGTCCTTTTCTGTTTTATTATTTGCACGCGTACGTTTTTAAATGAATATTGAATCGAACGTACAGCTAATATTTACCAAATATGTGAACAGTTCTTAAAAATTCCATCTGCACTAACACAAAAACACTCGCACAAAAGAAAGCGCTCGATTCACTGGCCGGCTTAATATGAACTTGTTTCTGACACCTGTCTCCGCTTTAATGACTGCCAATTACATTTGCAATTGAGTAAATCAGACACTGCATACAAATCTATTAGGAAAGTCAAACACAAACAAACAAACAAACAAACAAACAAACAAACACACACACACACACACACACACACACACACGCGTCCTACAAAACACGGTATTTATAATAAAAAATCAAGCGAACCAATTCGAATCAATTAGTAACTACAGCTAATAATAATAATAATAATAATAATAATAATAATAATTACTCGGTTCTGTACACGAAGTCGCCACTCTGATTAATGGACCGTCCGCTTTTAAAATGAGACAGCAGAGTGATCGTGCTTCGAAGAAACGTGCTCTGTACATATTTGAATATCTTGCTCGCACATTTTGAATAATGAAATGATTATGCAAAATCCACCAACACTCAGACAGTTTATAAAAATAAAGATCTGGTATGCAAGGACAAACAGAACAATTATTTAAGAAGCATCACCCAGATACACGCTACAGTTGTTTATATATAATATATATACCAGCTTAAGCATTGCTATGAACGGCCTTTTATACACAGCAAAGCTGTCTGCGTCCTGCGCCTCAGTTTTACAGTACATCACTGCCGTGGAATAGGAGTTCATTAAAGATGGACACACGCTTTCAAAATGCGTCCCTGTAATGCTTACTTTGCGTGCGTTTGATTTTATTACAGCGTCTGATTCTGGCTTCAATAACGGATTTGAACTTGTCAGCTTCTCCTTCATCTGCAAAGTTCAGTGCCGCCGGACACTCCTACAAAAACAAGAGGGGCAGTACAGGAAGAGTGAAAATACATATCGAGAAAAGAGTCGCGCTTGAGAGACAGAGGAGCTGCAAACACGCGACTGACTGTCGAGAAAAGCGTCGCGCTTGAGAGACAGGAGCTGCAAACACGCGACTGACTGTCGAGAAAAGAGTCGCGCTTGAGAGACAGAGGGACTGCAAACACTCGACTGACTGTCGAGAAAAGAGTCGCGCTTGAGAGACAGAGGAGCTGCAAACACGCGACTGACTGTCGAGAAAAGAGTCGCGCTTGAGAGACAGAGGAGCTGCAAACACGCGACTGACTGCTTGGATAGAGAGCTGCGCGACATCACTATCAGCATACTGATCTGCAAACACACTGTAGAAACCTGGACTTTAAGATCCTAACTTCACTTCAAAGTGTTTTAGGCAAATGTCTGACAATGAGATTGAATAGTGAAGCTCCACAAAGTAGAGTAACAGGAGCTTCTAGCGGTGCATTGTGTTTGATTGAATCTTCCGGATACATCGTTCACTATGTACACATGTACTGTAGTAATGCGCACTCTGTAAGACTTGCCTTTATGTACATCTTTACTTACTGAATGTGTGTTCTGGTTTGCTGCTGTAAATCTTACTGCAGATGTACCTCAAATCGGAATTGATTTAAGATCTCTTGGGCCAAGTTGTTCAGAGCGTTTGCTCGTCTTTATTATTATTATTATTATTATTATTATTATTATTATTATTATTATTATTATTATTATTATTATTTGTTTATTTAGCAGACGCCTTTATCCAAGGCGACTTACAGAGACTAGGGTGTGTGAACTATGCATCAGCTGCAGAGTCACTTACAACTACGTCTCACCCGAAAGACGGAGCACAAGGAGGTTAAGTGACTTGCTCAGGGTCACACAATGAGTCAGTGGCTGAGCTGGGATTTGAACCGGGGACCTCCTGGTTACAAGCCCTTTTCTTTAACCACTGGACCACACAGCCTCCTCAAGTTTTGTGTCTAGTAAATTATGAGAAAGCACACAGCCAATGTAATGAACTCCTGTTTTTTGAAAGAGGTAAAAACACCTGTTCATTTTACAAAGCTAGTACCGAACAGGGAAGTTATATATTTCAAGTCCTCTTAAGCGTTCTCGATGTGTTTCGTTTTTTATTTTGTAACATTAACGTGATTTTTATTTCTTTAAAAAAAGTTTATTAACGGATGGAGGAGTTTATTAACACTTTGAAAGCATCGCCACTGTGGTTCTCCTGTCCCAGGAAGGTGTGGAGGTAGGGGTGCAGTGTGGAGTATTCAAACTGGGAGGTGATGGGAGGGGTACTCACGTCTCCCAGGAAGGTGTGGAGGTAGGGCTTCAGTGCAGAATATTCAAAGTGGATGTACAGCTCCTGCTGCCAGGCCAGCTTTGCTTTCTGCTAATGTTTTGAACAGAAGAGAAAGGGGTTTGTAAATGATCTGTTTAGATGAGAGAGCTGTCCAAACCACTGTTTCATTCAGGTAGCAAAAATTAGCAAAACAGAACATCACAAACAACATGAACCGAAACAGAATCAAATGTAAGCAGACAGAAAATCACAAACAACATGAACCGAAACGGAATCAAAAAACACTTTGGTGTTTCAGAATGTATTGAACACATTTCGAGGTCTATTGAAATCAATGTGTTTAGATCCTGAAAACTCCTAACCCTGCTCTACTGAGGACCTCTTCTGTTTATTAAACCCACAGGGTGCTGTCAATAAAAAGGGTCCCCTTATCAAAGTTCACCATAGTGAAAGAACAGCACAGTGTGATACAGCACAGCACAGTGTAATACAGCACAGTGAAAGCACAGCACAGTGTGATACAGCACAGCACAGTGTAATACAGCACAGTGAAAGCACAGCACAGTGATACAGCACAGCACAGTGTAATACACCACAGTGAAAGCACAGCACAGTGTAATACAGCACAGCACAGTGTAAGCACAGCACAGTGTGATACAGCACAGTGTAATACAGCACAGTGAAAGCACAGCACAGTGATACAGCACAGCACAGTGTAATACAGCACAGTGAAAGCACAACACAGTGTGATACAGCACAGCACAGTATAATACAGCACGGTGAAAGAACAGCACAGTGTGATACAGCACAGCACAGTGTAATACAGCACAGTGAAAGCACAGCACCGTGTAATACAGCACAGTGTAATACAGCACACTGTGATACAGCACAGTGTAACCACAGCACAGTGTGATACAGCACAGCGTGATACAGCACAGTTGCTGTATAGTTTAAAGGGGATTGCTGTATAGTTTAAAGGGGATCTCTGTATAGTTTAAAGGGGATCGCTGTATAGTTTAAAGGGGGTTGCTGTATAGTTTAAAGGGGATCCCTGTATAGTTTAAAGGGGGTCGCTGTATAGTTTAAAGGGGGTTGCTGTATAGTTTAAAGGGGATCGCTGTATAGTTTAAAGGGGGTTGCTGTATAGTTTAAAGGGGATCGCTGTATAGTTTAAAGGGGGTTGCTGTATAGTTTAAAGGGGTTCGCTGTATAGTTTAAAGGGGGTTGCTGTATAGTTTAAAGGGGATCGCTGTATAGTTTAAAGGGGGTTGCTGTATAGTTTAAAGGGGATCGCTGTATAGTTTAAAGGGGGTTGCTGTATAGTTTAAAGGGGGTCGCTGTATAGTTTAAAGGGGATCCCTGTATAGTTTAAAGGGGGTCGCTGTATAGTTTAAAGGGGATTGCTGTATAGTTTAAAGGGGATCGCTGTATAGTTTAAAGGGGGTCGCTGTATAGTTTAAAGGGGGTCGCTGTATAGTTTAAAGGGGGTCGCTGTATAGTTTAAAGGGGGTTGCTGTATAGTTTAAAGGGGGTTGCTGTATAGTTTAAAGGGGATCCCTGTATAGTTTAAAGGGGATCGCTGTATAGTTTAAAGGGGTTTGCTGTATAGTTTAAAGGGGGTCGCTGTATAGTTTAAAGGGGGTCGCTGTATAGTTTAAAGGGGGTTGCTGTATAGTTTAAAGGGGGTTGCTGTATAGTTTAAAGGGGATCCCTGTATAGTTTAAAGGGGGTTGCTGTATAGTTTAAAGGGGATTGCTGTATAGTTTAAAGGGGGTCGCTGTATAGTTTAAAGGGGGTCGCTGTATAGTTTAAAGGGGGTTGCTGTATAGTTTAAAGGGGGTCGCTGTATAGTTTAAAGGGGATCGCTGTATAGTTTAAAGGGGGTTGCTGTATAGTTTAAAGGGGGTTGCTGTATAGTTTAAAGGGGATCGCTGTATAGTTTAAAGGGGGTCGCTGTATAGTTTAAAGGGGGTCGCTGTATAGTTTAAAGGGGGTTGCTGTATAGTTTAAAGGGGGTTGCTGTATAGTTTAAAGGGGATCGCTGTATAGTTTAAAGGGGGTCGCTGTATAGTTTAAAGGGGATCGCTGTATAGTTTAAAGGGGATTGCTGTATAGTTTAAAGGGGGTCGCTGTATAGTTTAAAGGGGATCTCTGTATAGTTTAAAGGGGGTCGCTGTATAGTTTAAAGGGGATTGCTGTATAGTTTAAAGGGGGTTGCTGTATAGTTTAAAGGGGGTCGCTGTATAGTTTAAAGGGGATCCCTGTATAGTTTAAAGGGGGTTGCTGTATAGTTTAAAGGGGGTCGCTGTATAGTTTAAAGGGGATTGCTGTATAGTTTAAAGGGGGTTGCTGTATAGTTTAAAGGGGTTTGCTGTATAGTTTAAAGGGGGTTGCTGTATAGTTTAAAGGGGATTGCTGTATAGTTTAAAGGGGGTTGCTGTATAGTTTAAAGGGGATCCCTGTATAGTTTAAAGGGGATTGCTGTATAGTTTAAAGGGGGTTGCTGTATTTCCTGATGTCTTAGATTATTAAAGAAAACATCCTTTTTTGTTTAATGAACGTCTTGGAGTGAGCAGCGTCCTCTCTCTCGCCCCTCACCTTGATGCTGTAAAGCCGCAGGAAGTAGGAGCGCTCGTTGTAATCTTTAATTAAACACACCACTCCACAGTGACACTTCATCCAGCTGCTCCTGTCCGGAGGCAGCGCGAGGTACACCTGAACCACAGCTGAAGCCAGGGCCTGAAAACAAGAGGGCAATAATAATAATAATAATAATAATAATAATAATAATAATAATAATAATAATAATAATAATAATAGAGACTTTGGCTGTACAGCAAAGTGTAATACAGCACAGTGAAAGCATGTTGAAGCATAGGCAAGCATTGTATGGTAACACATATTAATAAACATGACAAAGCAGGGTAAATGCAGAGTGCAACCACGGGGAAAACATGGGAAAAGTGCAAAAATACCATGCAACTAAAAAAAAAAAGCGCTAAACTCTCATAAGGGGAAAGCAAGTGAAAGTGATCTGTAAATCATGCTTGTGCTTCAGTTCAGTAACAGAAACACGACTATCTGGACGCGACGCATCAAAACAAAGCCACTCCAGGATATGGCAGCTGTGATCAGATAAGGCTGGTATTATTAATACACAGATTTGAATGCTGTGTCCCAACCGCATTCATTTCCCTGGAGTGTGCTTGTGAAGTAAAAGGACTGTCCATTTATAGTTATTTTCTTGAATAAGGTTCTGTGCCACACATTAACTATAGAATCCTGTTTGTATATATATATATATAGGAAAATAAAATCGATGTGTGACACCGGCACTACTGCCATATCAAACATAATGAAGCAACACTATCGATGCAAAACAAACAAGAAAGCTACCGTTTGAGATTCAAGCTCCTTCAGCGTGAGTGATAAAGACGACAAACTGGAGCAACTCTTAGGATCAGCACAGCAAAGTGTAATGCAGCAAAGTGAAAGCATGGTACAGCACAGCATAGGCAAGCATGGTAAAGCACAGAGAGGTCTGGTAAAGCATAGGGAAGCATTGTAAAGCACAGAGAGGTGTGGTAAAGCATAGGCAAGCATGGTAAAGCACAGAGAGGTCTGGTAAAGCATAGGGAAGCATTGTAAAGCACAGAGAGGTCTGGTAAAGCATAGGGAAGCATTGTAAAGCACAGAGAGGTCTGGTAAAGCATAGGGAAGCATTGTGAAGCACAGAGAGGTCTGATAAAGCATAGGGAAGCATTGTAAAGCACAGAGAGGTCTGGTAAAGCATAGGGAAGCATTGTAAAGCACAGAGAGGTGTGGTAAAGCATAGGGAAGCATTGTAAAGCACAGAGAGGGATGGTAAAGCATAGGGAAGCATTGTAAAGCACAGAGAGGTCTGGTAAAGAATAGGGAAGCATTGTAAAGCACAGAGAGGTCTGGTAAAGCATAGGGAAGCATTGTAAAGCACAGAGAGGTGTGGTAAAGCATAGGGAAGTATTGTAAAGCACAGAGAGGTCTGGTAAAGCATAGGGAAGCATTGTAAAGCACAGAGAGGTCTGGTAAAGCATAGGGAAGCATTGTAAAGCACAGAGAGGTCTGGTAAAGCATAGGGAAACATTGTAAAGCACAGAGAGGTCTGGTAAAGCATAGGGAAGCATTGTAAAGCACAGAGAGGGATGGTAAAGCATAGGGAAGCATTGTAAAGCACAGAGAGGTCTGGTAAAGCATAGGGAAGCATTGTAAAGCTTTGTAAAGAAACATGGCAAAGCTTATTAGAAAAACAACATAGCAAACCATGGCAAACTAAATGCACAGTATAACCATAGTAAAAATAAAAATCGTATCTAAGGGTAAAGTCCACAACGTTATCATTTTCAAAGCTAATCTAACTGTCAAGATCAGTGAGACACTCAAAACCAACTCACGAGACATCTGGCTCCAATCAGGTTGAAGAGCAGAGCGTTTTCCCTCAAGGAGATCAGTTGGGAGAAGACTCTGGACTCCTGGAGTGTGGATCCTGAAGTACCGTTATTCTTACTGGCTTGGTCTTCCTCCATTTCTGAGGCTCAGGATGTGAATCCTCCACAACGCTGCTCTGAACGGCCCCAGTGGAGGTTCTTCCACACTCATGCAAATTATAAACCCACTTCCTGACTTCAGGGAACAAGCACCTGGCTGGCAGCACTGAAGGGAGATATCAAGCTACTGGCGAGCTCATATTTCATCCAGAACCTTTAACTAGAAGTCTTTCTCATGGGTGTCTTCAATGGAAATTCAATGGCAAACATTTAGACTGGAAGTCTTTCCCAGGAGAAGAGTCTATTTGAAGACATTGAAAAGACTTCTAGTCGAAATCTTTGTCATTTAATTCATTTAGTTTATTTCAGTATTTCTAAATTAACTGAATTCCTGTTTTTTTTAAGCCCATTTTGATGAATTAAATCAAGTTTAGAGCAGGGGACCCCAAACTTTACATTAAATCTATCTAAGAACTAGGCATTTACTATAGTTTACCATATTTTGCCCAGGAGGCTTGGTGGTCCAGTGGTTAAAGAAAGGGGCCTGTTACCAGGAGGTTCCTGGTTCAATCCCAGCTCAGCCACTGACTCCCTGTGTGTGACCCTGAGCAAGTCACTGAACCTTCTTGTGCTCCGTCCTTTGGATAAGCTGTAAACCGAGGTGCTATTGTAAGTGACTCTGCAGTTGTGATGCATAGTTCACCCCCTCAATGCTTTGGATAAAAGCGTCTGTTAAATGACTAATTAATAATAATAATAATAATAATAATAATAATAATAATAATAATAATAATAATAATAATAATAATAATGTTTTTGCCATGTTCATAACCCTGGAATGGATCAAGCCTCTATGCAGCATTCCTAGGGTTTTGGATGGGGAGCTGGTATCATAGGGGGAGTTTATATTACTGTAAACATGGAAAAAAAATACAAAATACAAGACATCAGAAAGAGAACTATTATTTTTTATATATATATTTTACTTTTTTGTAAAAGGACAAACAACAGCAACAAGAACACCCTCCCCCCCCCCCCCCCCCCCCGCCACACACACACACACGCACGCACACGCACACACACAGTGTGTTCTTCCTATTGTGATCCGCTCGTTCCCGCACAGTGCAGAGCTGCAGTTTGGTTTGGGGGAGTCTTCACTGGCTGTTGCACACTGTGGACGAGCCCCCCCTGCCCCCCGCCCCTTTCTTCCTCCGCTTGTTGAGCAGTGGGTTGCTGGAGGTGTCCAGATCCTTGATCTTGACCTGGTCGTAGTCGACGCGCATCGTGGCCAAAGCACTGGTCATCTCCTCCTGAAAGCACAGAGCAGGACGGCTCCTTGTCACAAGACAGAGGGACAGGGACAGAGCCCAACAACACACAACTCCCAATCAGAGCTATTGTGTTGATAAATGTGGTACAAGACGAGACATCGGCACTCAACCACCCATGGCTTGAGGGTCCATCGCCTGGCTGTTTGGACGAGACGATACATCCCCCTGTGGTTGGCCACGGCGTAACTGAGTACAGGTGTTGGGTAAATGAAGAAAGGTCTCCCCCCTCTCCCCACTCACCTTGACCTCGTCCCACATCTCCCTGTCCTCCTGCAGGACCCTCGTTGTGTGCAGGGGTGTGGGTGGCACCACCATCGACTGCTGCAAAGAAAGTGTTCAGAACGAGGTCAGACTTCCACCCTTTGGAAATGACGCCCACGATGTCTAGATGAAAAGGGAAGGCTGGGCAGTCTGGTGATCACTGCACTGGAGGATCACCCTTATAAAAGTTTCCCACTGCATTTCCCCCATGCTTTTCCCATGCTGACACTATGCATTCACCGTGCTTTACCCTGGTGTGACGTGTTTATTAACATGCTTCACAATACCTCGCTGCTCTCAACAACGCTTTCATTGTGATTTATTTCACTTTGCTGTGCTATTACTGTGGGAAACTTTTATAAGGGAGAGTCTGTGCAACACACAACACTGCCTACAGCTGCAGCTCATAAAAAAACAAAGGACAGATCACAAAAGCAATGCAAGCTAGCAAACCAATAACCTCACATTGATCCAGGGGTGGTTCATGAACTGTGAGATTGCCATTCTCTCACTGGGGTCTGTCTTCAACAACTGGTGAATCAGCTGCTTCGCTGCAGAGTCAGAGAGAGACGGGATAACAGGGTACAATAAAGTGAAGAGGTTTTTAAATACTGAGACGTGAATGCATCTGGATACAGGACTGTGTTACAGGCATGTCTTTTAAATACTGAGACGTGAATGCATCTGAATACAGGACTGTGTTACAGGCATGCCTTTTAAATACTGAGACGTGAATGCATCTGGATACAGGACTGTGTTACAGGCATGCCTTTTAAATACTGAGACGTGAATGCATCTGAATACAGGACTGTGTTACAGGCATGTCTTTTAAATACTGAGACGTGAATGCATCTGGATACAGGACTGTGTTACAGGCATGTCTTTCAAATACTGAGACGTTAATGCATCTGAATACAGGACTGTGTTACAGGCATGTCTTTTAAATACTGAGACGTGAATGCATCTGAATACAGGACTGTGTTACTGGCATGTCTTTTAAATACTGAGACGTGAATGCATCTGAATACAGGACTGTGTTACAGGCATGTCTTTTAAATACTGAGACGTGAATGCATCTGAATACAGGACTTTGTTACAGGCATGTCTTTTAAATACTGAGACGTGAATGCATCTGGATACAGGACTGTGTTACAGGCATGTCTTTTAAATACTGAGACGTGAATGCATCTGAATACAGGACTGTGTTACAGGCATGTCTTTTAAATACTGAGACGTGAATGCATCTGGATACAGGACTGTGTTACAGGCATGTCTTTTAAATACTGAGACGTGAATGCATCTGGATACAGGACTGTGTTACAGGCATGTCTTTTAAATACTGAGACGTGAATGCATCTGGATACAGGACTGTGTTACAGGCATGTCTTTTAAATACTGAGACGTGAATGCATCTGGATACAGGACTGTGTTACAGGCATGCCTTCCATTATAGCAGCCAGCAGCTATAGGCACACACGTTACTGTCTGATGCAGCGGTCATTACCTGATAACTGACCACGGTGACAGTTAGGTGCCCTGAGCAGAAGACTCAGTTATCTTCAGAGAATGACCGCTGCAGAGGATATACATTGTTTTGGGGGGCTGTGTGTGGGGTGTCTCAGCTTCACAATGAGACGCGGTATATTGAGTTACAGTGTAGGGCTGTCTGCAGCACACGCTCAGTTACAGTGCGCCTCGTGTGTTTCCTTCTCCCACCTTCCTCCGAGACTTCCGCCCACTCTGGGTTGGGAAACTCGTACTGGCCCATGCGGATCCGCCGCTTCATCCCGGGAGAAATGGCCTGGCCCGTGTTGGAGTAGAAGGGAGGGAATCCACACAGACTGGGGGGACAGGGAAAGCAGGGGGGTCACTGCACTGCATCGCACCGACACTGACCACCGACCCCGGCCCATTAAAACTGTATATAAAACGTTCACCACAGTATTTTTTTCAAGCTCATTTTTCAGTTTTTCCCCCCATGCTTTCCTCGTGGCTATACTATGCATTTCCCTGAATGAGACTGCCACCTTGTGGTGGTGTGAAAGCCTGCGTGTCTGCATGACCCACGGAGCTATGCTGGCAGGAGTTTCATTACTCCCTTGTAGGGTCACCCAAGCCAGACAGGTCAAAGGATAGATAACAGACAAAGAGTCCCCTGGTCCTCCAGGTTAGGGGCTGGGCGGGAGGCCAACAAACTCACCCTGTAAAAACCTTTTACATCACAGAAACTCTACTATATTCACTGTGGAGGTCAACAGTCGTAGCCTTATGTTCCAGAAGGAACGGAGAGGATCAAGTAAGTATACGATGCATTTAGTATAGTTTACCATGCTTTGCCATGTTTTTTTAATATACTTTGCCATACCTCTCTGGGCTTTACAATGCTTACCTATGCTTTACCATGTGCTTTGCTTTCTCTGTGTTTTGTTACACTTTGCTGTGCTTTCTCTGTGTTTTGTTACTCTTTGCTGTGCTTTCTCTGTGTTTTGTTACACTTTGCTGTGCTTTCTCTGTGCTTTGTTACACTTTGCTGTGCTTTCTCTGTGCTTTGTTACACTTTGCTGTGCTTTCTCTGTGCTTTGTTACACTTTGCTGTGCTTTCTCTGTGTTTTGTTACACTTTGCTGTGCTTTTTTGCTATAGGAATCTTTCATGAGGGCAGTGCCGCTGGCTGTGTGGAACGACTCTCTGTGTGCTCCCTACACTAAGCTCCACTGCGCATGCCTCATGACTGCCAGATCCCTGCGATGCTCTTGTGTAGCACTGGCGTCCTGTATTCCCCGCTTGCTTCTCCTCATCGGTGAATGACGATGCTACTTACAGGATGTACATGATGACTCCCAGAGACCACATGTCACAGGACTTGTCGTACTTCTCTGGGCCCAGCACCTCCGGAGCTGCAGAGCATGACAGACACAACTCAATAAAGTGCAGTGGCACGGGGCCATTCCCAATCCACGCAACACTGCTGTTTTGCATTTGGCCCTCTGGTGGCCAAACGGTGTCTCATAGAGCGTGTCCGTCACAGACATGTTTCCTTTGTGTATCATCCTCCACACACCCTGAAGTTTACACTGTCTAAAACTAAGCACAAATATCTTCTACTGAGGTGACACTTACCTGCTAGACAACTGACTCCAACAGGAAGGTCTTACTGCCTGGGGTGGCTAACTATTTATTTATTTTTGTGCTGGCTCATATGGGGGGGGTGGTGCTTGAAAATAAATTGTTCACTAAAAAAAAAATTGTTACACTGAAACTAAACGATCACATTGTTTCAGGATTCTAAGAGTAGCCGGTGGATCATGACTGGCTGGGGTGATCCGCGAGGTTAACCAATAACTGCCAAATAAACACAAGCTGTATTTAAGTAATTTGATATATTACATTTAGACTTTTTCGGCTAACAAAATTAGAGTAAGTTATCACAACAATACAGTTACAGAGAACATTTAACTAACAGTTAAAAATGCCCCAGAAAGCTACAAAGTAGCCTGTCCTCAAACAGACAGAACAGTGGCACTCAATGGGTTAATAACGCCCGGGGCGACTCACCCACGTAATAGGGAGTGTAACAGGGTGTCTGCAGCGAGTTGTGCATCGTGGTCTCCTTCGCAAAGCCGAAGTCTGTGAGCTTGAGAACAGCGTTCTGTTCCTTCACTGTGTACAGCAGGTTCTCAGGCTGCAAAGAGGAAAGCAGGGTTACTGTCACTGCTGCATCCTCTTAGAAAGGACGGGCGCAGTGTGGCTACAGTCCAGCAGTGAAGACAGCTAGGACTTCACAACGCTGACAGTCTCTGTTCTCACGCACCTTCACGTCTCGGTGAGCAATGTTCATCAGATGGAGGTACTCGATAGCCGTGCCGATATCTCGCATGATTTCCGACGCCTCTGCAGGAACAGCGAAGACACAAGAGAAGTACTGTGTGAGAGTCAACACCGGGAACATTGAACCACTCATTCTCCAAGAGACTCCGAAGGAATATAATGAAATTTAACACAGTTACAGCAGATAACTACATGCTGGTAAATGCTTCTGTTTTTGTGTACGCACAATTCCATAGATTAGGTTTTGCATGTACAGTACGTGTAGGTGTATTTACAGAAAGCTTGTGGCTCTGTGTGTGTGTGTGTGTGGGAAGGGTAGACCTCTGTCTCTCAGCCCTCAAGCACATAACCAACGCTTCAGAGTTTCCAGTGCTGGCCGGTGCTGTCCTGAGCAGACTGTGTGACAGGGGGGCCTTGATGACTGCAGCGTGGGATGTTCTGCACCGAGGTCACACAGACACTGTGTTTCCATCAGGCACATATTTTCCAGCATGCAAACTCACAAACCTCTCCCTTCCAGGTCAGGGCCATGTGCAATCAGAGGCACCGCCCATCTGAACAGAGTCTAATTGCAACACTGCTGCTGTTTAAATAAGGGGTTACCAAACGAGGGGCCAGGGCCCTCTAGGGGGCCACAAGGTGGTTTCACGTGCCGCAGTATTTGATCCAGAACAACCCCAATGCCTGCCGAAGCAATGCCAACGAGAGAGAGAAGGATGTGTTTTTCTGTCACTACACTTTTAAGCACAATAGACGTGATCAGTGCTTTACACACGCAAAGATCAGAGAACTGCAGTGCAGAGTCAACCCCAGTTTAGGGTGTCTTCACTGAAGAGAACTAAACTGCATGGGATTAGTTTCCAGTGTGAACAGAACAGGGAGTGAAGCCACATTAACTGCTCCCGGATCTGATACCACATTCAGCTCCTGGATTCATGTTGCTCCAGCGTGACAGCAGTAACAGAAGGAGGGAGGCATGTCTGCTCAATCAACAGTAAACGCTTCACGGATTTCAGTATTGAAGACACTGCTCGGGATGACTAGTGCCAGTGCTGACAAATCCAAATCGAATGAAAGAAGGGAAATACATTACTGTCTGTTGTTTATTAAACGTACCCCTTTCAGTGAACGCTTGGTCTCCCCGAGCCTGGATCCTGCTGAACAGCTCCCCTCCCTCCATGCTGAAAGAGAAGAGCACATGCAAAGTAAGACAGAAAGAACTGTAATTGACCGGATGAATGATCACACTTCACACGGTCAGCCTGGCATCCCAAGATACCTCTAGAAGGGGAGTGTGGATGTTGAGATGATACTCTTGTGAAGGGGGTGTGGATGTTGAGATGATACTCTTGTGAAGGGGGTGTGGATGTTGAGATGATACTCTTGTGAAGGGGGTGTGAAGGGTAAGATGATACTCTTGTGAAGGGGGTGTGGATGTTGAGATGATACTCTTGTGAAGGGGGTGTGAAGGGTAAGATGATACTCTTGTGAAGGGGGTGTGGATGTTGAGATGATACTCTTGTGAAGGGGGTGTGGATGTTGAGATGATACTCTTGTGAAGGGGGTGTGAAGGGTAAGATGATACTCTTGTGAAGGGGGTGTGGATGTTGAGATGATACTCTTGTGAAGGGGGTGTGAAGGGTAAGATGATACTCTTGTGAAGGGGGTGTGGATGTTGAGATGATACTCTTGTGAAGGGGGTGTGGATGTTGAGATGATACTCTTGTGAAGGGGGTGTGGATGTTGAGATGATACTCTTGTGAAGGGGGTGTGAAGGGTAAGATGATACTCTTGTGAAGGGGGTGTGCATGTTGAGATGATACTCTTGTGAAGGGGGTGTGGATGTTGAGATGATACTCTTGTGAAGGGGGTGTGAAGGGTAAGATGATACTCTTGTGAAGGGGGTGTGGATGTTGAGATGATACTCCCCCGCTGCACCTACCACTCCATGACGATGAGGAGGCACTTGTTGCCATGGTGCATGTTCTCGTACAGGTTGATGATCCTCACCACGTGGGGCCCGCCGGACACTCTCCAGTGCAGCTCCACCTCGCGCCGAGCCTTCGGGCTGTCGTGCAGGATCTGCAGGGAGGGAGCGATTCAGAGACACGTCACCAAGCTACACTGTGGAGACCCTGCGGAGCACAGGCCTGTCACCTACCTACACTGTAGCTACACCGCTCAACTGCACAGCACTTAACTCTGTACGGACTTGCAGATTTAATTACATTGTCTGGAACATCTCTTTAAATACATGCTGTTACAATCATAGGCAAGCATTGCAAACTATGGGGTAAACTGTGGTAAACACGTAGTTAAACCATGGGAAAAGTATGAGGAAATACTGCAGACATACCGTACAGAAATACAGTGGTAAACGTTTATAAGGGCAGATGCCCACTTGAATATTAAGCAGAAACCTTTGCAGTAGAGTGTCAGTTTTCATTAGTTCCACTGGCTGCCCGTGACCCTGAAACCTCCAGTCGCTCCCCCCCTCTCCTCCCCCAGACACAGCTGTCTGGTCTTATGGTCCTGTCGGTGCAATTGACGTGGGACGACGAGAGGCAGATAGAGTTCATTCTGTGTTCTAGGAATAGAAGCAGGTTCTGAATTCCAGCATGTGTCTCTCTACAGAGAATTCTTGGAAGCTATGCCGGCCTCTGCAGCCTTTACTGTATCACCAGGCATGGAGGCAGGACAGAAACAGCAATGCATATTCCTATAGCGCCTTTCATCACAAGGACCCCAAACTCACACACACACACACGAGAAAATGAACAATTAAACCATTCCATTTGCAGTGTGCAGGGTCACACTGTTACACCCGCAGGGTCACACTGTTACACACGCAGCGTCACACTGTTACACACGCAACGTCACACTGTTACACCCGCAGGGTCACACTGTTACACATGCAGGGTCACACTGATACACACGCAGGGTCACACTGTTACACCCGCAGGGTCACACTGATACACCCGCAGGGTCACACTCATACACACGCAGGGTCACACTGATACACACGCAGGGTCACACTGTTACACCCGCAGGGTCACACTGATACACATGCAGGGTCACACTGTTACACACGCAGGGTCACACTGATACACCCGCAGGGTCACACTGTTACACATGCTTCTACCGTACTGTATATTCATCATAGTCTGCCGTAGTTTTTGGAACATGTTTTTACTACACCCCTCAGTGCTTTACTGTGCTTGAATATGCCTTATCATGTTAATGCTATGCTTTATTACAATTTGCCACTGTAAACCTTTCTCCAGCTGACTCATTATAAACCTTTGTAAGGGCACTGTGAAGCTCATAGAACACAAAGCCACTTTGTGGCTTGGAACTTGATTTCAAGAAACTGGATTTCAGGTCACTGCACGGCACACCAGGGGAGACGTGGGGTTCGATACAGCAAAGTTACTTCAAACTAGGTCTCCCGGTCTCCTGGAACCAGGTTTCACGCCGCGGTTCCTGAAAGAGCAGCGTTGTGTTCCCTCAGCTTCATACTGCAGTAGCCCTTTCTCCAGTTCAGTGGAGCTGGCCTGCGGTCGTTCACTGATGGGTACGAGGCACACCTGTTCCCTCAGCCTGATCCGATTAGCCAGGCATTACACTGCAAGAGATCCGCTGACAGGTCCCGGGAATTGGATTATCCAGGAGCAGAGTGCTGGTTTTGGGGGGGTCATGTGTCTAGCATAGGATGTCATTTTGTACAGTAACAAAATAAAACAATCACATTTAGTTTCGTCTTCCTTTTCATCGCTGATCTCTTTTGTTAAAATGTTTACGTCGTTCCTTATGGTAAGATTGGGATTTGTAGTGAAGACCTGAAAGCCTTGCTCTATATATTGTATTTGTTAATGGGCTTGATTTAAACACTGAGCTGTACATGTCGTTCTGGTTTACTGCGTCATTGCACATTATTCCCTTGTGGGTTTCCTTTGAGTAGCACAGTGATGAACACGCTGTGCTGTGTTAAAGTGTGACAGAGCTGATTAAAGTGTTAAAGACTGTGCATCTCTTAGACTGATCCCATTGCTGTGAGCCTCCTCATTAAACCAGGACGCGTTTGTTGCTGTCTCGTTATTTCGACACGCCCATCTGTTCCAATAGGAGCTTCCCTGTCTGTTCCCTTTGTCCCTTTGACATTGAGGGTGTACACGGGGCTACGCACATCTTGTATAAATATAATATACTATAAGACTAAGACTATAAGACTTAAGAAGGGCTCTGCCGATTGTATCTCTTCCGCTAACCCTGGTTCTCACAGCCCCTCTGTGGGGGTGTGAATACCACAGACACCAGCAGACAGCGCTGATCCACCCACACTTTCCACTGGCCCTGATACCATGACCAGGCTGCTGCTGCTTCACAATGACATTACAGTAATCCACTGCTGCCCTGTAGCCCACACAGAACAGGAGAGAGGCATTGCCATGAGAAAGGTCATTCTGTCAATGGGTGACAGCATTCTGCACACTGGGGTCACTCACAGAATCCTGTTTGCCTTTCTTTGAGGACTGAATCATCAGGCTAATCCAACCAAACTGTTGCCTTTAGAACATAAGTGATCTACAGAGCAGACTACATCAGAGCAGCACTACAGCTATACCCTACAGAACAGACTATATCAGAGCAGCACTACAGCTATACCCTACAGAACAGACTACATCAGAGCAGCACTACAGCTATACCCTACAGAACAGACTACATCAGAGCAGCACTACAGCTATACCCTACAGAACAGACTACATCAGAGCAGCACTACAGCTATACCCTACAGAACAGACTACATCAGAGCAGCACATCTACAGCTATACCCTACAGAACAGACTACATCAGAGCAGCACTACAGCTATACCCTACAGAACAGACTACATCAGAGCAGCACTACAGCTATACCCTACAGAACAGACTACATCAGAGCAGCACTACAGCTATACCCTACAGAACAGACTACATCAGAGCAGCACATCTACAGCTATACCCTACAGAACAGACTACATCAGAGCAGCACTACAGCTATACCCTACAGAACAGACTACATCAGAGCAGCACTACAGCTATACCCTACAGAACAGACTACATCAGAGCAGCACATCTACAGCTATAGCCTATAGCCAGCACTGGGGGTAGATTTTTCAGTGTTTGTTTATTTCTCTGTTTTCTGTTCTGTACCTACATTGCAACAGAATCCATTAAACTGCACCAAGAAATACAACTCTTTCACAGCCACTCCAGGTTTCAGTTGGAGTTTAGGCACGCCTGAGCTGGTTACCTCCATGTGTGGTGCCACAGTACAGCCTGGAAGAGCTTCATTTCTATCACTGTAATCAAAGTGCAGTGGTTTTAAATTGCAGAATTGCAGAATCACAAAGTGTGCTACTTTCTTTTATAAACAATTATCGTAGTTAAAAAAGAGCAAAGTGTAATGAAGCACAACGACAGGGTAAACTATGGTACATGCATAGAATAACAAAAACATGGGAGAAACTGCACAAATCCTGTGGCAAACTTTTATAAGAGCTGTGCCAGTCTGTGCCCATCACTGTTCTTTATTACTGCTTGATCTAATCTATCCTAAAAGCAGCTCGTAGTTCACCTTCCTCTTGGTGCATTCCTCAAACAACTGGCTTTTATAAGAGCTGTGCCAGTCTGTGCCCATCACTGTTCTTTATTACTGCTTGATCTAATCTATCCTAAAAGCAGCTCGTAGTTCACATTCCTCTTGGTACATTCCTCAAAGAACTGGCTTTTTCTTGCCAACACCTTGCTCATGTTATTAATAAATGAAATGTTATGACTCGGAGCAGCACATATAATGGAGCTATTTATAGAATATACACTTTACACTAAAGTGTCTGAGTCACTCCTTTCCAAAGCTGCATTTCCTGCCCGCAGCGGCCTGACAGATGAGAAACTGAATGAAGCAGTAATCTTGTCTTTCGCTCCGAGTCCTGGGATGCAGTTGTGTCTGTGTTGCGTGCCACTTGTGTGCTCAACGTTGTGTTGGGTATTTCAGTCAACACAATTATACTGGACTAGTAATATTATTATTATTATTATTATTATTATTATTATTATTATTAGTTTATTTAGCAGATGTATTTATCCAAGGCGACTTACAGAGACTAGGGTGTGTGAACTATGCATCAGCTGCAGAGTCACTTACAACACTGTCTCACCTGAAAGACGGAGCACAAGGAGGTTCAGTGACTTGCTCAGGGTCACACAGAGAGTCTGTGAGTGAGCCTACAAAGACAACTTAATACTTTTTACAACCCCCTAAATGAAACGTCTGAGTCGCTCAGTCCTGGATTGGGGTAAACAGCTTTGAGAATCTAGCCCCAATGTGAAAACAAATGTGACTGAAGTAAAATATGACCCCGGTGTGTTTACTGAGAGGAAGTGTGGTTTATAGTGGCATTCTTTTACCTAAGTAAATTAGTCATGCCTTATCGCTACAGCACAGTGGAATCCTTACAAAAGTTTACCACAGTATTTCTGCAGTTTTCCCCCATGCCTTTACCATGGTTTTACTATGCCATGTTTATTAATATGTTTATCCTACCTCTCTCTGTGATTTAGTACACTTTGCTATGCTTTTAGTATAGGACACTTTTATAAGGGAGACTGAGCTTGAATGGGTTAAAACGCAGAAAGTGAACCAGAAGATCTGTGAACTACGAGACACACAGAAACTGGAAGGGCAAACTGAGCCAGGCAGCATCCATCCCCAAACTCACTGTGAGCCTCACTGCACCCAAACCCAGACACTCAACTGCCACTGCCAAGCAACAGCTTTCACTGAACTTATGCAACACTTCCTGGAGGCTGACCATAGCTAGCTTCATATTACGAAATACTGTTTGTGCTAAAATCGCAGATGACAGCATTCGTCAGTGTACCACCAGTCTTTACTATGCTTTTACCATAGTTTTTAAATATGCTTTACTACACCCTGTTATTCTTTTACTATGATAAACAGGTGAGAATTATACAGTTTTCGAATGATGACCCACATGTGCTCGGAAAACAATTTGGGTCAAACTGGGCTCGAGGAATCGGATGCTGAGACTTCCAGCAGTGGAGGAGCTCAAATCACAGCACAGAGATTTGGGTTGAGTTGCTGTGGCATAAACGCTTTGACAAATCTGAGCCAGCGCGTCTGCACAGGGGTGAGAGTGCTTGACTGAGCATCTGACTCCAGGAAGTCATTCAATTAAGTTTCCAGATGAAGTCACGGACTTCCTCCGAACATTGTGAATTACGGCTGTAGAATGATCCAGCCATCTATTACGATGTATATTAAATAATTAATTAACGAGGAGCTTGGCAGCATCAGCAGCCAGCTCTTCCATCTCCTTTAAACTAAATAACCCTGGCGAGCTGATTCCCTTCACTCTTATATTGATCACATTGTATTTGAGGGGGCAGGGGGGGGGGGGATGCCTCTCTTAGGAGTCTTTCACAGTTTGCTGCTCAGTGTGTGGCTGTGCTTTGAGTCAGGAAGACATCAATACTGTTATGTGTGTGATGATATTAGAATATCTGACTTAGAGACCTGTGAACTGGGCAAGTGTTATCTAAAAGATGGTTCTGCAAAGATCACCAGTGAAATTAGTTTATGACGGCAATATTCAGAAATTGTGGGTTACCAAGCGTTACCGTATTTCCTAAATAAAACAACATTACCACCGCAGTGCCAGGAATGAAATCGTTTCCGAATCACTCCTCAGCACAGTGCAGCAAGCTGCCACATTGCAACTGTCGGCAGCACGCTATGGGCCATAAAACACCTGATCATTCTGCAAAACTAGAACCAGACAACCCCATTCTATATCTCCAGCTCTCTCAAGGACTTGAAAGGCGTTTATTTTTTTATTTTGTAACATTAACATGATTTTTTCCCTTTTCAAAAACGGAGGAAATGCTTTGGAAACACGTCCCTTGTGGCTGTGCAGAATGCTGCTGCACAGCCAGGACACTGTACACTATTTCTGAAACATGCCTAAGAGGCTTTGCTGATCAGTCACTGATAATACTCTGGGATCATTCTAAGAAGATGAGATGTGTCCGAGGTACTTATCTCAGCAGACACCTGCTCCAGCCAGGGGCCACGCACAGCATTTCCAGGAAGCTGGTGTGTGCGTGTCTGTGTGTGTGTGTGTGTGTGTGCGTGTGCGTGTGTGCATCTGCACAATCACATCCTGGGCAGGCCTGTCACAGAGGAGGAAAGCACTGCAGACCTCCACACTGGGCAGGCCTGTCACAGAGGAGGAAAGCACTGTAGACCTCCACACTGGGCAGGCCTGTCACAGACGAGGAAAGCACTGCAGACCTCCACACTGGGCAGGCCTGTCACAGAGGAGGAAAGCACTGCAGACCTCCACACTGGGCAGGCCTGTCACAGACGAGGAAAGCACTGCAGACCTCCACACTGGGCAGGCCTGTCACAGAGGAGGAAAGCACTGCAGACCTCCACACTGGGCAGGCCTGTCACAGAGGAGGAAAGCACTGCAGACCTCCACACTGGGCAGGCCTGTCACAGACGAGGAAAGCACTGTAGACCTCCACACTGGGCAGGCCTGTCACAGACGAGGAAAGCACTGCAGACCTCCACACTGAGACAAGAAGCTTTCCCTTTAACTGCATCTGGAGTGTTGCAAAAAGCAGCTGAACACACAGAAGACAATACTTAGTTAAGGGAAACATTGTATATTGAAGACAATACCCTAGACTTGAACGTAACACTTGGGTAACAGGTTACATGAAGTGTCTCTGATTACTGTGCATTTACAGAGTAGTTACTTAGTGTTGCAATGTTACTATGCGTAGTTACAATGTACTTCACAATATAACCCTAACCCTTTCCTGATACAATGTGTGCTTACATATAGATGTTTGTGACTATGAATAATAACATTGTAACCGTGTGTGAGTACACAAGGATTTACTAAGAAACTGCTACGCTGCAGTCACTTCATGTAAAGTGGTACTAAACTCCGGGGGTTTATGCAAACAGCCCCTGTCTGGTAAGCGTTGCGTTTAGACAGCATCACTCTCAGGTGCACACTCCCTTACCTTCAGCGCGCACTTCTCCCCGGTTTTCTTGCTGTAGCACTCCAGTACTTTTCCATTGATGCCCAGCCCCAGGACCCGGCTGGAGACTTTGAAGTCGTCAGTCACGGCGTTCTTTTTGATCTCCAGTTTGGGGTAGTTGGGGAGGGGGAAATGTGTGGGGCTGGTCGCGGGCTCTGAGAGGGCATTTCCATCTGCTTCGGTCTGGGTCGGGTTTTCTTGAGCGTTTCCATTGCGCAGCATGGTGGCGCTTGTGAGACCCGGTCACAGTGCCACGGGACAACACCGGGGCAAATTTAATCTGGGACCAAGTTCAGAAATCCAAAACTTAAAAAAGCAGAACTATCTACTGCCAAAGTGCCGTGTGTAAACGTCAACATCAACGAAGCCAAGGATCCAGATGGAATTCCAAACTTTTATTGATGGTTCTAACTTTTTTCTTTGCTTTTCAGAAAACTATTAAGTACCCTTAGTAACCACAAAACTGCTTTGTTCCCACACTAAAAAAAAAACAAAACTTACTGTTCCTTTTGAAGCTGAAACCCCACAAGGTTGTATCCCGCGACGTTCATACGAAGCGAAGCATGACCGTTTGAAGCTGGCAACAGAATTCCTTAGCGCGCTGCTAGAGTTTAGTTTCAGAACTGAAGTATCGACTTGGTGCTGCTAGAGTTTAGTTTCAGAACTGAAGTAGCGACTTGGCGCTGCTGGAGTTTAGTTTGTACTCAGTATGACAGTCAGTAGACGTATCTTCTTGGTAGTTTCAATTCTTCCCGAATTTCAGTTCCAGTCTAACTTGTTTTTCAAACACCTTTGTTCTTACTGGATGAGTTTGAATACACCCAGAGACCAGATCAAAAATAAAATAATAATAATAATAAATATTAAAAAGGTTTGGCAGTCAGTAAGCAGCTGTTATTCAATTCTTAAAAATGTATTTGTGCTTCATAAGAAACCCTTCTGTGCTGAATATATCATGTACAATCTGCACGGGAAATCCAATATCCTCTCACGAAAATATCAAATCTCTTTTCAGCAACAACAAAAGATACAAGAAAGAAAATGACATCAAGTCCAGTTGTTTGTGTTCACGTCTTCTGTCCCATACTCTATCCAACGTGGTAAAGTCGGCACACTGCGCTGTCCGGCCAGCTCGGTTCACTTGCGAATGATTTCATGAACACGTCACGGCTCCTCCAGGTCGGCTTTATTTCAAACGCAGCTCTTAAAGACGCAGGCTGCTGAAGCAGCAGGGGCTGGAAAAACAGGAACAGCAACGCGCTACCACGATTATTATTATTATTATTATTATTATTATTATTATTATTATTATTATTATTATTATTATTATTATTATTACATGCTTTGCCAAACAATGCATGCGTGTAAATCATATATTGAATATTTGGATCTACTGTACTGTGCCCATAAGTACTGTATATTTATAATAAGCTGTTTTTTTTAATATTTTTAATGTGCGCTGCCTGCTTTCTTTTTATACACATTCGGTGCATGTGTACCGTCACAATATGCCTCCCCATCAGAATTTGCAACCGGTGTCGTGTTATTTTGCGGTATGCGTTAAAACGTGGTACGCCGTGTAGTGCGCCTGCCCGAGCGTGTGCAGAAAACGATGTATGCGTCTATATAGAAAGATCACACCGATAACTCTGAGCAGTATTTCTGTTTGTTTGTTTGTTTTTGCCGATCGCTTACAGCCCAGTGTTGCTATAAGGCCCTGCTTGACTGTGCTACCCCTCGCCCCTGCGTGTCTGGGACGGTCTCCACAAAGGTGTTTATCTTTATTGTTTATTTATTTTAATTATTCTACTGACACAGTAACTGCGTTGTACAAATACAAATGCAATGTGCTCGGAGTGTATTGAGCCAAAGGTTTTTTAAACAAAAGTCAAATCCAGGGGGAAAAACTAACTCAAGAGCCGCCGATAATATGACTGTTTTTGTATTTATTTTCAATAATGGTAATTAGCTGTCTCTATTCGCGGCATGCTGTTTTTATTGTGACGAGGAGACTCCCAAGCCTATTTCTTCCAAACGGACGCAGTCGCGTAGTTCCCAGCAATTCTGCGAGTGGAGTCCACCCGGGTGTGTTTGTTTGTTTATCATAGGGGTGCAGTACAGTATACTGTAGTTGTACAAACATTTCATTATTCTGTATAGTTTTCTTTTTTTGTTACGCATTGCATCAGGGGCGCTGGAACTAGGGGTGCAGCACCCCCAGGTTTTGCATGGCTTCCATCATATACAGGGGTTACAGTTTTGTTCAATGGCTTTCAGCACCCCCACTTTAAAAAGTGTTCCAGTGCCACTGCATTGCATGCTTCAATATTAGCACTACGCTCTTGATCAATTACAGGAATCCTCGCACCGGATGCTGTCTTTGGTTTTATGGTGTATATTAGGAATGTGTGCAATGGAAATATGGTATGGGTGTTTTTATAGTGCTGTGGTATGTCGTATTGTGGTGTCAGAAACTGGTACCCTTGCTTATACCACAAAAAAAACTGAATACAGTATTGGTTACTAGACTTTTAAATAGTTATTTTACAAATATGTAAAAGCAGAAGACATGCCATCAACACATTACTTTACGATTATGAATACACATTACCCATGTTTTAGAAACAGGGACGATGAATTCCCCATGTTTGAGAAATAGTCAAGAAACACGTTCATACCACATCTTCTCATTGAAGTTCAATAATCTTAGGAAGGTAACCTTACCCATGTTTGAAAAATACTCAGCAGTAATAATGTTATCCATTTATACTTACTTAATAGCAAGACATTAAAAGGAAGCCGGGAGCTTTTCTGACACAGTAAGTGGAAGAGAAGTAAAACAGCGCAGAGCATGCGCAGTACAACAAGAAGCAAAAACTGATGAGAAGTAAAAACTGATGAGAAGCAAAAAATGATGAGAAGCAAAAACTGATGAGAAGCAAAAAATGATGAGAAGCAAAAACTGATGAGAAGCAAAAACTGATGAGAAGTAAAAACTGATGAGAAGCAAAAAATGATGAGTAGCAAAAACTGATGAGAAGCAAAAACTGATGAGAAGTAAAAACTGATGAGAAGCAAAAAATGATGAGAAGCAAAAACTGATGAGAAGCAAAAAATGATGAGAAGCAAAAACTGATGAGAAGCAAAAAATGATGAGAAGCAAAAACTGATGAGAAGCAAAAACTGATGAGAAGCAAAAACTGATGACAAGCAACAACTGATGAGAAGCAACAACTGATGAGAAGCAAAAAATGATGAGAAGCAAAAACTGATGAGAAGCAAAAAATGATGAGAAGCAAAAAATGATGAGAAGCAAAAACTGATGAGAAGCAAAAAATGATGAGAAGCTAAAAATGATGAGAAGCAAAAACTGATGAGTAGCAAAAAATGATGAGAAGCAAAAAATGATGAGAAGCAAAAACTGATGAGAAGCAAAAAATGATGAGAAGCAAAAAATGATGAGAAGCAAAAACTGATGAGAAGCAAAAAATGATGAGAAGCTAAAAACTGATGAGAAGCAAAAAATGATGAGAAGCAAAAAATGATGAGAAGCAAAAACTGATGAGAAGCAAAAAATGATGAGAAGCAAAAACTGATGAGAAGCAAAAAATGATGAGAAGCAAAAACTGATGAGAAGCAAAAACTGATGAGAAGCAAAAACTGATGAGAAGCAAAAAATGATGAGAAGCAAAAACTGATGAGAAGCAACAACTGATGAGAAGCAAAAACTGATGAGAAGCAAAAAATGATGAGAAGCAAAAACTGATGAGAAGCAAAAAATGATGAGAAGCAAAAACTGATGACAAGCAAAAAATGATGAGAAGCTAAAAATGATGAGAAGCAAAAACTGATGAGTAGCAAAAACTGATGACAAGCAAAAAATGATGAGAAGCAAAAAATGATGACAAGCAAAAACTGATGAGTAGCAAAAACTGATGACAAGCAAAAAATGATGAGAAGCAAAAAATGATGAGAAGCAAAAACAGATGAGAAGTAAAAAATGATGAAAAGCAAAAACTGATGAGAAGCAAAAAATGACAGAACACAGGTTCCAAATTCTGATTTGTGGTTTAAACCAAAAAATAATCCACAACAATGAATGTGACCCTAAACTCCTGTCTCTGTATTGCCATGAGCATTTTTTAAAACGAGACAACGTGCCATTCTCTGTAGCATTCCTCACAGCAGCTCTGTAAAGAAGCTGCTTCCACACTGTGCTGCGAATGACCTTGCGTTGGAAATGATCATTTTTCTTTCACTTTAGCTACATGCTCAAGGTTTGATTCAATAGCTGATGTTTTCTTTTGTATGCACATGGATTTTCTGGTGCAGTGCACAGTACATCCAGTATTTATTTAAATATTCACCCGCTGTCACTAAGCAGACATGAAAGAAAAACAAGCCCAATAACACAGTAAAAACTGTAAGTGCAAAAGCAGCTATGGATGATATAAAAGACTGCCAGGCTGAGCAATTTAATTTCCTTTTACTGGGAAAAAGCATTTAGAAGAAATTACAAATGTACATTGTGTGCTGCCCTGCTGCTGTGGAGCGCGACCCCTGGCAGGTAGCATCGAGGCTGGGAGCTCTGTAACTGCTTGTGCAAGCGAGCCGGGTGCCATGGCTCTGCTCTCTTGAGGAGTGTGTGATCGCTGGTTCACGCCCAGCCTCTGCCCGGTTACATTGTGCATTAAAGACAGTTCTTCCACATCTCTCTCATACTACAGGATGTATTCTTCAGGCACTGGTTGTCTGATAAGTGGATTTCCTTTGGAACCGTGTTTCCTTCCAATCGCTGAGTCTCAGAAGACAGGCAGCTTAACAAAGCAGTCTGGTGTGCTTACTCCTTGTTCAGGGCAGTCTTTTACAATTTGCAGAACTAATTGATTTCCTGTAGTCAATTTGAATGTAATTTACTGTGCATCTTCTCTCTGTGACTATATATATATATATATATATATATATAGAGTAGTTTTTCTCCCTTAGCTTAATTACATTTTCACCAGATGCATCCCCTGACTAGAAACAGGATCCCTCCTAATTGTATGGCTGAAGATACAATTCAGATCTGGGAGAGATTCATTAATCTCAGGCTTGAGACCAGAAATGCCCCTTGAAAAACAAACAGGAGCAGCTAGCAAGAGGCAGTGTTCTCCAGTTACTCCTGGCATCGCTGCAGCGCTATGTACTTCCATTACCTAATGGTTGTACAATCTCAGCTATGAGCCGTAGACACTAACATGTCCACCAGCTGAGTGACCAAATACACAAAACATACGGGCTCTTTCTGGGAAATCATTGAGATAGCAATCGTACAGCGATGCCCACAAGTACTGCCCTCTCTTATTAATGTCAGTATTGTTTCCCTGGGTTGCATGCAAGGAGAAGCGATTGCATGATATTAGTAGGCGGTATACAGCACATACAAGCACCTGCACTGCTTCCCTGTCCTTGGTAATCCTCATACCCCACATACTGGTGCGTGGTCAGTGTTGAATCTTATCAAGATATTGTTTAGATTGTAGAAAAAGAAAAACAACAACAAACAAAGCTTCATTTTCTTGCATGGTGCTGTCAGGTACAGAAACGCAATACCAGCAATCAGACCATTTCAGTTCAATCAGTGTTTATAGTAGTCTTTGGCAATTCAGAAAAAAAAAACAACAACAATACAGTTGATAAAATTAAACAAAACTTTAAAAGACTAGCAACTTTTTTTTATCAATGTCGAATGTTATGAGAATATTATTAACTTGTGTAAAGTAGAATTTTCTTCTAATAAATAATTATACAGATTTGGCAAACAGATTAGCTTTGACTAGCCCTAGATGATTTTAAACACATATGGAGTAAATATTTTAAGACTATTCCTTTTTTCTTTTAAAGTGATGCTTTACATTTCCAGTGATCGTGTGCTTTGGAGCTTTTATCTGTGCTTTTCGATCTCCTTGTGCAGAATCGTTTTGTATAACACAGCAAAGTACCATCACAGAAAATCATCAGGCTCTGCAGAATTAAAAATAACTCCTTTATGATCAGCTGCCACAGCACAGCCTGCCAAACTGCTGCGAAATCCGATCCCTGAAGGAAAAGGTGACCCTTCACAGATCACTGTAACAGACAGCTAGCTTCAGCACGGAGCGTGCTTACCGCCCAGCCCCTACACAAACACACACTCGCACAAAAAAACACAGCGCACATGAACACAAAGATACAGTCAAACCAATGTATTTGTGTATTCTTAATAAAAGATAGACGTTACAGGCTGCAGCAGTAGTGGGCTGTAATAGGCTTGTGCTGGTTTGTTTGTGTCAGTAGTCGAGGGCACAGATAAGAGCCACTCCACGCTTGATCCAGTGCTGTTGAGATTGCTCGGTCGGCAGCTCCACAGCAATGACATAGTTAGTGGAATGACCAGTCGTTGAAAGAGTCCCTGCAACAGAATATACATGAATCAACAGGAGGTTTCTCTCTTTCCATCTGTCTGTACATACGGTATATAGAAGGGTCAAGTGAAGCAGCAGGAGAGGACATCCCTAACAAGGAAAAGCAGGGTAAACCACAGTTAAGTATAGCAAAGCATGGGAAAACACATGGTTAACCATTGCAAGAGCAGGGATATTATACTGTGTAAAAGAACAGCAAACTGCAAAGTGACCATGCAAACTTACTAGGGTTTACTGTTATAGAGGTTTTCAATGCAATGCTGACTTTAATAATATAACTCAGTCACTATGTAGAGGTATCCAAACCCATTACCATGGTAGTGGTGTTTTTCCCGTGGTTGTACTATGCATTTACCATACTTTACCCTGGTTTGCCATGTTTTATTGGAATATGCTTTACCATGGCTCTCTGTGCTTTGCAGTGCTTGCCTATGCTGTACCATGCTTTCCCTGTGCTACGTCCCTCTTTGCTGTGCTTGTCCTATGGTCATCTTGTCTAAGGGGTTGTACCTGCTCGAGTGAGGGTCTTGTAGATGGGGCAGACGTAAACCCCTGAGGTGGGCACCTTCCTGTTGGGCACCGGGATCAGCCAGATCACCGCCATCTCAGTGTAGAGCTCCTTGGGTCTGGACTCTGCCAGCTGGAAGGAGCCGGGGTCCCAGCGAGCCCCCTCCATGAACAGGCCGTGGATATAGCACCCTGATTCAGGGCGCTCTGTCAGCTGGCTCAGTGACTCCTTCATAACCTGAAAGCAAGGGTGCAGAAACACTTCACCTCGTCCTGCACAAGAGCAGAAGAGAAGTTACCAACCAGAGAGGAGGCCATTCAGCCCAACCATGCTGGTCCAGTTTCAGGTAGCTGGGTGATCTCAAAACTCTGTCAAATTGGGTATTAAAGGATCCCAGTGATTCAGCATCAACAGCAAGGCTAGGTAACCCTTGGGTAACCCTTTCCATCCCCTCACCACTCTGTGCGAAGAAGAGTCTCCTACCCTCAGTCAAAAAAACAATTGCAGTAGATAGTGTCCTGGGCCTGTAGTTTCAAACATGTGCACCTACAGACTCAGTCACAAGAGA
Source organism: Acipenser ruthenus (assembly GCF_902713425.1). NCBI lineage: Eukaryota > Metazoa > Chordata > Actinopteri > Acipenseriformes > Acipenseridae > Acipenser > Acipenser ruthenus. Next base: position 644,010 of record NC_081204.1, on the reverse strand, counting down.
TGCAAAAAAAAAAATGCAACAAAGATTCAAAATTCAGAAAACACTCAGGTACCTGGAAATCGAAGCCGATGGTGTCGATGGAGATGACGGACTTCCTGGCAAAGTTCTGGAGCGTGCCGGTGAGGAAGGCTTGCGGAAAGAAGAAGCCGCTGATCCAGAATACAGGCGGGATGCCCTCCCTGATCCAGGTCAGCAGGGACTGCAATCGCTGGAGCAGGTCCGTCACCCAGGACGCCAGGGGCTTCAGAGAAGGGTATGCCTGCAGCACAGGGCATTGCCAGAGGGGGGGAGGTTACGTTTAAACTGTATTATTAAATATGTTTAATCTGTATTATTAAAGGTGTTTAAACTGTATTATTAAAGGTGTTTAAACATGCTTTAACATATTGGGAATGCATGTAGCCAAAAAGAAAAGCCATAGTTACTGCAATATATATTTGTGTATAAAGACTGTATGTGTACAGTATTTAACCGTATGTGGGAAAGACTGAAGAAATATTGACAGTGCCCGTCTGTAACTGTACACGTCTAATCATGAGATCTTCAGACCCAAAGAAACAAACACCAAAAGAAATTCAACTGTTGTATTTGTTTTACCAGTCCCTCTTTCACTGCTGAAGTAAAGCAGTTTTAATCTGGGGTTTATGGGTTTTATAGATGTTGGGAACCAGTGTAACCAAATTCTCAGCATGTTTTTCTTTTTAACTCTCTTTGCTGAGAAATGAAAAAATTGAATGCAAATTCCCTATTCACCTTGGCTTGCCACATGGCGGGGACAGCGTTGTTGAATAAGCTGTTTGACATCAGCTCCAGCTGTGATGACATCACCACCAGCCCCTTCAGTGCTTTCAGCAGGTCGTTGAGACTCTGGGAGATCACCTTCAGCAGCCGGTTATACCTGAGGAGAGGGACAAAAAAACAATCCATTCATTAAGCTTTTAATCCGTGCTGTTCTTTTATCCTTTGCTGGAACAGAGAGAGAGAGAGAGAGAGAGAGAGAGAGAGAGAGAGAGAGAGAGAGAGAAGCTGGTGTGATGGTGTGATTTCTAAACGTCTCAGGAGCACCTCTCTACCTGATGACCTCCTGGAGCAGCACAGTGTTCATGGATTCCTCGTACAGGACTGGGAACTTCTTCATCACATTCTGCACATCGATGGGCTTTGGGATCTTCACCAAAATGTTCCCAACGATTTCCTCCACAATCTGAGAGGCAAACGCACTCAACTGGTTTATCACAGGATTTAAAAGCCTTTGTCAATATAGATGAATCTGTACCCCACACAAATATCAAGCTTGTATTAAAACCTGGAATGGATGAAACTGCTATGCATCAGGAGTCTTATTACCCTCCCTGCATAAGACAGATAGCATATTGTATATACATTGGACCATATCTGAAGACCCTGTGTTACTGCTTTCATATCCACTCCACCAGAGGTGTACGGCTTACTGTCTGCTCTGAGCTTAAGCAGGTACAAATCTGCTTGTATCTGACCCAGCTGATACAAACTGAAGGCATTTCAGATGGCTGCATCACGTCAATATCAGGGTCGAGGACGTATTGTATTTTCTATTGTGCATCACCTCCTCCCTGCCTCTCCCCCCGCTGGCTGAGGATCGGGGCTGCAGCTGGACCACTGCGGTGAGCAGAGCGAAGGTTTCGTTCTGGGCAAAGGTGATGTTGGCGTTGTCATGGAGACCGAATATCTCCGGTGTGTCATTGATCGGCAGGCTCTTTATGTACTGCAAGTAGCCCTGTGAAAGAAGCGAGAGCAATCCGCATTTCAATTCACAATGCTTTCTATTCTAACAAGTTTTAAGCGAAAAAAGCCCCTGGATTAAAAGTCTTAGCTGTTTATTTCAGGTCTGGTAACTTTATGGGCCAGTTTCTCCTTTCTCTGTAAAACTGTGCTGATGAGGATTTGGAGTACATAGCTTTGAGAATTCAGCTCATAACGGCAGATGAGTCTCTCCACTGCTGTGAATGAGTGCTCGGCTGTTTATATTCAGCACTCACGTTCAGATCAAAGGCGGTGCTAATCTGCCTGTAAATCCCGGACTTCGAGTACACGTGCTCTTCGCTCAGGACTCTGGCGTTGTAGAAATCCTCCAGGATGTTGAGGATGCATCTCCGGTCCCAGTCATCAGTAACACGCCCCCCGTAGTTAATCTCGCCAGCCGTGTACTTCAGAACCTAGGGGCCAAGCGTTTAAAAAAAGGTCTCCAGTGAACTACAAACAGACGTTAAATATCACAGCAACAAACTTGTCATGTTTGCTTACTTTTAAAGAGAAAAAAAAACATTTGACACACACAGTTAGATGTGTTGATTTTCTCAAATGAACAATGATTGAGTGATCCGCCAGTCTAGATCAACTGAAAAGAGATCTTTGCACAAAAGTGATGAAGAACACACATGACAGCGATGTGACTTCTACTGACACCATCATTAGCGATCATAGACTGTGCCTCTCAAGACACTCTATTCACGGGTATTCCTAGTCATTTAAGTCATCACAGGGTCTATTGTTATGATCTCAACAGTGTTGTGCATCTAAAGACCGCTGCTGTTTATTGGAATCGTGCTGGGATGTTCCCCTGGGGTGATTTACTGAATCACATAAATGCAATAAAACAAAAGAAAAAAAACAAAACTGTGAAATGAGGTTTGTATAAAGTTTTGTCAGACAATGTGTAGATGTGCAACTGCGTTGATAATTTAAATAGAGCCCCTTTATGTGTGGTTGCTGTGTAATACAGCACACTCTGGGTCTGTGAGGCACAAGCCAAAGCAATAAATGATATAATAAAAAAATACAACATGAGGAATACAGAGAGCACCAAAAAGGTAAACTCTGGTGACCACCAAATTCGTTTTTCCGTGCAACACATTTAAAAAATGTTTTCGGAAACTCTGAAACGCTTCTACTGAAATAAACAGGGGATGTGCATTTACAGGTAACCTGGAATCCATGCGCTGGTACCATTATCACTGATTCATTTGTCTCCCCTAACAAGTCTTATCTTGAACGCGCAGACTACAGTCATTTCTCTTTGTTTTGTCTCAATGATAATACTGTGCTGCTTGTCGTACATACAGCTGTGTGATTGAGCACTCCTGTTACCTTGTAGGGTGTCTCACTGTACTCGTCCAGGAACATCTTTAACTGGCTGATGCAGATCCGGAGATCTCCGTCCGTGAACTCATAGGGAATGTTGAACCCCAGGGGACCAAATTTCCTGCGCTCAATGGCATTCCCATGGAAGAAGCACAGGGAGAGCAGGAGGGATTTGAACTTGTCTGCCTGTTTCGCAAACAGAGAATGCATTAAGAAACAGAAAATCACAGCACATTTAGGTTATCCTGAAGAAACACGGGCAGACTCATTTTACATGTCAGTGTTTTGTGGCGTTAAGTCACTGAAAACACACATCAGATGGTCAAAAGATGCTCAAAGACTTACAAATGGACAGTCGCATCTACATTTTCCATACAGCACACTGGCTTCTACGGAAAATGAATTGCATTTTACACATGCAGCTGTATAATCACAATTTAAAGTGATACACATATTGCAGACCAATCCTCTGTGGCTGAGCAGACATTGAAAATGGCACTGCCCTTGCTAAAGCGTTTCTCATCCACACTAGAAGCGTCTTCATTTGACTGTGCTTTATGATGGCAGCCGGAGCCAGCTACCCGTCTATACCTTGGCACAGGAGTTGAGGAAATCGTCGCTGAGGCTGGAGTAGGATTTCATGAGGTTTGCTTTGATCCCGCGAGGGGGTTCGATGGTCATCTTGGAGCTGTTCTGGAGGATGGAGACTGGGAACTTATTACTGGGCAGACTGGTCAGCCAGAGACGGAAATCACGATGAACCTAAAGAAAGAGGTGGATTTTCATGTAAATGTAAAATACAGAAATATTTCAATATATTGTTTTCCTAACTGAACAGATTGACTTTTTTTTTCATGAATCCCCACACAACTTGGTATGACTAAAACTGTTCACCATACCAAACATGCACAGTGATATTCCATATTAAAATGTTCCATTTTAAAATGGAATACAACTTGCAAGATACTTGAGACCTTAAATCACATTCCTTTGGATCTAATTGTTTAAAATGAACAGGTGTTATTCTAGTTTGTTTTAAAAAAAGGAGTTAATTAAAGACCAGAGTATTCTTTGGAGATCTGCATTATTATCTTCTGCAGCAATTTTTTCAGAAAAGAGAAACACACCCAATAAAGATATGAAACCAGAAATAAACAACTCAGACTTCTAATTCAGGGACTTGAATGAAGTATTAAGTCAATTCTTATTTGTTTCAGATGTTTAATTGGTGTTTTTTTCCATTCAGAAACAGCTCTGAGTCAATAGCTTTGAGAATCGCTCCGGATGTCGGTATTGCGTCCCGTGGTTTTATTGCCCACGTGCTGCTCTCACTTTGTCCACGTCAATGGTTTCGATGAGCCTCTCGAGGGAAGGCATCCAGCTGGGTGCGAGGTGGCAGTTCTGGAAGAACACCCACTTCCCTCGCTCCATCGCTTCATGAGTCAGGGCTTCAGCTCTCGGGCCCTGACAAAACAAACCAACACATGAATGCATCGTCCATCGCCATGCCTGGCTCGATCAAATACAAGACAAACCAACACGTGAATGCATCATCCATCGCCATGCCTGGCTCCATCAAACACAAGACAAACCAACACGTGAATGCATCGTCCATCGCCATGGCTGAAAAACAAACAAACATATGAATGCATCGTCCATCGCCATGGCTGAAAAACAAACAAACATATGAATGCATCGTCCATCGCCATGGCTGAAAAACAAACAAACATACGAATGCATCGTCCATCGCCATGGCTGAAAAACAAACAAACATACGAATGCATCGTCCATCGCCATGGCTGAAAAACAAACAAACACATGAATGCATCGTCCATCGCCATGGCTGAAAAACAAACAAACATATGAATGCACCGTCCATCGCCATGGCTGAAAAACAAACAAACACATGAATGCATCGTCCATCGCCATGGCTGAAAAACAAACAAACATATGAATGCATCGTCCATCGCCATGGCTGAAAAACAAACCAACACAAACATTCATTCATTCATCAAGCCCTGGTGCCCTACCTCTCCTATAAAATTATATTACAGGGATGGAAATCAGACTCCTGCTATGTCACCCATTCCAGGTTTTACTATGAGCTTGATTAGCCAGGAATGGATCACACAGCTATGCAATGGGAGTCTTGTTTCTAGTATGAACAGCACAGGCGTGTTTTCAGGTGTATTTGAAGGCTTTCGTGAGGAGTCTACACATTCCTGGCTCAATAAGTGTTCTCAAAGCATCGATTATTACCTGTCTGATATTCCACATGGAAATTACTATGTCTGGTTTATACCTGGCCCTGTCCCAGGGATATGGCGTTCATCTTTTTGGAGAACTTCATTTCTTCAGCAAACTTATACAGATCTGCAGCCGGGTCTGTCCCGGGAGACAGCACGAATATCAGAGGGATCGTGGGGGAGGACTCCTTGAAGACTGCAGACAGATCCGAGGCCTGGAGAGAAAACAGACACATACACCGTAAATACATTACTTTAATGGTGAGCTAACTAAAAATAAGCACTAGAGGCAGTGAGAAGAAAGCACTACACGTGTCTCAAGTTCATAAGCACTAGAGGCAGTGAGAAGAAAGGACTGTACACGTGTCTAAAGTTCATAAGCACTAGAGGCAGTAAGAAGGACTGTACACGTGTCTCAAGTTCAATGTGTTCTATCCAAACAGGCATGTCAAACAACAGGGTATTATTTTGCTTTGTTTTCTGCATAATTTAAGGTTGTTCAGAACAATCCCAAAGACAAGGGGATGGTGAGATACAAATGAGACACATTTTCTAATCTGCACAGGAAGTTTCAGGGCAGCGTGTCTTTTTTAATTCATTTTTTTTATTTAGAGGGCTCAATTGTTTTACCTCTGTTTTTCTCCTCAATTTAGGATGTCCAATATTATGTTCCCTGACCACAGCGATTCCTCACAAAGCTCAGGAGAAGTGACTGAGCCAATTTCCTCTTTCACACCCAGGAATTCGAGAGCGGATGTCAGCGAGCTGCTGGCCTCTGGAGGACAAAGGCCAGCCCTGCAGGTTTCTGCCTGAGCTCACTAGGCTGGCGGGGTCCTTGCCAGTTGTGCCTCCCTGACCTGCAGGAGCGCCAGAGCCAATGAGACGCTCCCTCTGGAGTCCCTGTACCTATCTTTCTGACCCCATCGCCGCTCTCTTTCCTCAGCCCTCTCTAGTGCATCAATAGAGTGAAGGAGCTGCTGCTCGCGGGTACCTGCGGTTCGATGAACCTCTGCCCCAGGGTGATGGATACGAAGTCCTGCATGGCATTGGTGACTTTGTCAGCCCGGAGACACCGCAGGATCAGCAGCTTCTGAAAGGAGTCCAGACAGGTCTGCCAGCCACCTGGCAAGGTCGCTCTGTAAGACACACACACACACACATGCATGCAGGCACGCAGGCACGCACGCACACACACACACACACACACACACACACAGACGCACACACACACACAGACACAGACACACACACACACAGATAGGTTTACACACTTAGATACAGAAGACATCATGACCAAACTTTTCTCCCCTCTCAACAGCTCTCCCTTATAATTCGGAGGTACATTTTCCAGACAATTTGTTCTGCCTCGACACATTAGTTCAGGCTAAACAAAACTCTTGTTTTTTGTCTAAGTTCACTTCCCGTGCAGCAAAATTTTATTGAATGATGGTGAGTCATAAAACCAGAATGAATTGGCTTCGCTCGCTTAAAAAAAAAAAAAATATATATATAGTCTGGAAAAATGTAACAATGTACAGGAAAACGATACAGAACGTGTGAAGAGTAATTTCACTTGACGCTCATACAGTACACAGCATCACACCGTAACACTGACCCACACTCTGAAACTGCTTGCACCCGGATGGTAGCTTAACTACCTGTGAGGTTCACTGCTGTCGAATATTCCCTTGAATTCATCCAGGTGCTCAGTGAAGCTGTCTGCCAAGTCAGAGAAATTGTGGAGCCCTGTCAAGGCTAGGATATCCTGCCAGGCTCGTTCTGACAGCCAATCAGGGGCTGGGTTGGGAGAGCTGTTCTGGACTGTTCCTCCTGACAGCAGGTAGCGCCATTCTCCCTAGAATACAGAGCGAAGGGAGGGAGCGACTGAGGGGTGCAGCTCGAGAGAGACAGCAGCTGATCTGTGCATAACAGTGAGTCTGAAGACCGCTGGATATAGGAGCCACACGCTAACAGCACAGACAGTCTCACACACATATACACCCTGAAACCAGACACATATACACCCTGAAACCAGACACATATACACCCTACAACCAGCAACCAAACAGATGAGCACCACCTGTGATCTGAACGGGAGTGCTGAATATAAACAGCCTAGCACCTGTGGTTTTTTTTGACACTTTGAAGTAAATAGCTTTGAGAATCTAGTCCTATGTGAGTATATAAATATAATATAATACAATTCAATCTAATATAAGATCCAGTATTTTTCAGCACGCTCACCATGTCGATTTGTCCCTCGTTCATCAGGATCCTGACACACAGCAGAAACGCGAACATGAGTTTGTGTTTTTCAAAGAGGCTGCGGCACACGTTGCAGTACAGGCTGAATGTGAAGTATTCATTAATGTTCACTATCCTCTTCTCAACAGTGTCTGTTGAAAAAAAGAAAACAAAAAGAAAATAAAGAAATACAAGCTTAGTTGCTGCCTGCCAAGTCACACGGAGTGCGACCGACTAGTTTTAGGATATTTCTATTTTCACACAGTGGGTCTGACCCTGGCGTCTGATTCCCTGCTCCCTGCTCCCAAACCCTGAACCCCGCCTCGCTGCACAGCACAGTACCTGCTCCCAAACCCTGAACCCCGCATCGATGCACAGCACAGTACCTGCTCCCAAACCCTGAACTCCGCCTCGCTGCACAGCACAGTACCTGCTCCCAAACCCTGAACTCCGCCTCGCTGCACAGCACAGTACCTGCTCTCAAACCCTGAACCCCGCCTCGCTGCACAGCACAGTACCTGCTCCCTCGGAGTTGCTGATCCCGGCCATGAAGATGCTGAGGAACCACTCGAGGGAGTACTGGTACATGGGGTCCACGTTGGACAGATCGGACACGCAGAAGAACAGGATCTGGGTCCGGACCGCCACAGGGACGTACTGCAGACGGGTCAGGTCAATGTCCCTCTCCGTCTGCTCAGCAACCGTCACCTTGGCCTGGGGGAGTCAATCAGAGAAGTGCAATTAAGACAGGACAAGGACTTTTGCATTGTGTAAAGTCATTGTGGGTCGTACTTCAGCCTCGCCACCACCAGCTAGAGTTCAGAAGAATTCAACACTATGAATGAAAAAGGACAGGAGGTTTATGACAGGGTTGTATAGCACACTGGTAAGACCACACCTACGTGATTAGAACCATGTTCAGTTCAAATCACAACATTACCAAAGGGACATTAGCCTGGGAGAGAGTCTGCGGAGGAGCATCCCAGCCTGGCTGTGCTCTACACACCTTGATCTCTCCTGCCTTGATCTTGGACGCCTCCAGCACCTTGATGAGCTCCTCATCGTCCACGGGGTTCCCCTCGGAGGAGCTCAGCCGGAACAAGATCTGGTCTTCGATCTCCTTCAGCTCCTGCCTCATCTTGGCGTTGCTCACGATCAGCTGGTTCTTCGCCTCCTCCAGGTCGGGGCGCTCCTCCGCCACCACGCGCCCCAGGAGCTGGTCCTCCAGGCCGCTGTGGGACCAAACCACTTTAAACCACAGAGGGAGCCTTTCCCCACTTTGGGGGTAGAGTCAAGCTAAAAAACGCAGTTCAGTTTAATGACATGGGGCTAGATTCTCAGAGCTCCTTACTCAGACAGTGAAATGAAAAGGAGAAGTTTGATCTGATGCCCTGATAGTCTCCAGCACAAAGGCAATCCCCTACCTTGGCGACAGTGTGAAGTTGATGAGTGTAACTTTGGTGGATATCTCTGGAGAGTAATGAGGGTTGGGCAGTTTGGTGGTGATGTACATTTTGAAGTCATGATGGTAAGGGATGACAGCATCCCCCAGCTTTAGTACCATACTGCCTTGATGTTTGTATGTCTGCAAAAAAAGAAAAAAAAAAAACGTTGCAATGTGATTTTGCTGAGAACACATTATGTTTTACATTTTTAATTGTGTTTTATTGTGTCATTAAGGGTGCTTTGAAAAACAAAGCTCGTCACTGTGTGCTGTAGAATTTAATAATAACAGGCAAATGACTGCAAACGGAATTGCCTATAAACATTACACAGGGAAAAAAAGGAAAAATTCTCTATCAGCACAGGAGAATTCAATGTTCCATGGCTTCCAAAGTATCCTGTCCAGAAATCTCATACATTTAGCAAGGGTGAAAACAGCTTTGGCGAACTTCGCCTGAACACCACGTTGTTCCTTCAGCTCATTCTCCATGTCAGGGCTCACCTCTCTCTGCAGCACCGGCTCCAAGGCTGGGTCCAGCTCCTCTCCGACGTTCTCCAGCAGGCACGGCTTCCCAAAGCGAATGGCGTTCTCCAGACTGCGCAGGAAGTCCCGATCACTTAGCTTGATTACATCAATGCCTTTGTCTTTTTCCTGAGACACAGGAACCAAAGAATAAGGAGATTCCTCACTCGATCACTTACCCAACCTTTTTCTAGTCCACTTCTTAATTGCAGTCAGAGTCACACACACACAGTCGCGTCTCACCATGTTCTTGATCCACTTGTTAGCCTGCCCCTGTGGGTCGACGAAGTCACACACACACACACTTGCGTCTCACCATGTTCTTGATCCACTTGTTAGCCTGCCCCTGTGGGTCGATGAAGTCACACACACACACAGTTGCGTCTCACCATGTTTTTGATCCACTTGTTAGCCTGCCCCTTTGGGTCGATGAAGTCACATACACACACACAGTCGCGTCTCACCATGTTCTTGATCCACTTGTTAGCCTGCCCCTGTGGGTCGATGAAGTCACACACACACACACAGTTGCGTCTCACCATGTTCTTGATCCACTTGTTAGCCTGCCCCTGTGGGTCGATGAAGTCACACACACACACAGCCGCGTCTCACCATGTTCTTGATCCACTTGTTAGCCTGCCCCTGTGGGTCGATGAAGTCACACACACACACAGTCGCGTCTCACCATGTTCTTGATCCACTTGTTAGCCTGCCCCTGTGGGTCGATGAAATGGCACCAGCGCTGAGAGTACTGCGCAATGACTCCATTCTCCACCGACAGGTTGTCTTTAGGAAGACCGGAGATCTGCGGGAGAGTGGAAACGGCTGTGTTTACCCTTTTCTAAATGAAACAAATCAAAATGTTTGTGACGCTCAAGGTGAGTGGGGAAATCCATCTGTCTGACTGGGTAACAGAATCACAGAGATGTTATTGGTTGAAACAGCTCTTGGCATGGCATGATATTTACACAGCATGGGGTTACAGCCCCGCTGAGCGGAACACAAACTGAATCAGCTCAGGAGGAGAAGTGCAGGATGTACAGACGGTACCTGCCAGGAGCGAATCTTGACAGGCTCTCCCAGTGTCCCGATGAGGTTTGGCTCTTTGGTGTGAGGGACACCAAACTCGTCGAATTTCTTTAACCACTCGTCAGCCATCGCTGCCCGATATTCACCCTGGGGGGAATAGGGCAATATAATGTACAGGTTGGTGTAAGAAGACAGTAGGGTCGATTCTAATCTACCCGTTCGCTGAGAATTTACTCTGGTGCAGCTACTGATAATATTACACAGTAAGCAAGAAATAATAACAGTACCTACAGTAGAGGCCACGGATTCACACACTGAACTAAAAACTGTGCTAATGATGATTTGGAGTAAATAGCTCTGAGAATCCAGCCCAGAGGGTGCTTCTACACAGGACTTTAACACACAGTTATGATCCAGGTCTTTCTTACAGTGAAGGGCCCCAGGTAAGCCACGTATCCTGCAGAGAGCAGCACGTCGCCGGCCACATTGTTCACCATGTACTCCAGATTGCAAACCGTGTCCTGCCAGCGCACCTTCTCATCAGCTAGACCTGTTATTAGCTGTGCAAAAAAACAAGAGGCAGAGAGAAAAACAGGTTGCTAGGATGCAATGACGAAAAACTCGAAACAGTGTTTTATTTTTGTTTTTGTATTGAACCTCACAACTAGGTAGCACTGAGCCCTATTCACAAAACCCACGACTGTTTTTCCAGTCTTATTTAATGAGTTTTAAAATCCATTTTTTTAATATCCATAAAAAAAAACAAAATAAAAAAAAACAAAAACAGTTTTCGAACAGTTCTGTGCATAGGAAAACTTTATTTGATCCCCGCCCAATTTTTAAAAAAATAACTCACAGGTTAGAAGCTTTGTGAATGAAGCCCATCAGCACTAAAGGAATGCGGTCATGAGAACGTGTGACTGTGTTCTGGTTGTTTTAAGTGCCAGTCCTCTCACCTTGTCGGCTCGGACCAGTCTCTGCTCGCACTGCGCACACTTCACCTCCAGCTCCTCCTTCTTGGACACGCAGTCCTTGTACTTGGCCTGCAGCATGGCGATGCCCCCCTCCACCTCCTCCAACCGTCTCTTCGCCTCGTCCAGGATCTTCTGAGTGACCGCCAGGTCGTCCTGGGACTCGCGCAGGGCTTGCTGAGACACACACACACACAGAGCGAGCGCTTTTAAACAGTAACTCAAACAATTCTAAAGCTGCCCTTCCCTCACGTTCACAATTGGACGTAAACGGACAATGCAAACATTTCTCATTGTCAGTTTACTGCATTTTTTATTTTCACTGTCAGTTTACAGAAATCAACGCAGTAATTAATGGATGTATTTAATACCTGCCGATAAATAATAATTATGGGTATGAGTGCGAGTCCCAGCACACCCCCAGAAAAGTACAATGTAACTCTCCAGAAGCTGTGTAAAGATGGTCCGGTCACACTGAAGTGTAAAGCATGTCGTTTCTGCTACCTACCCTCTTCGGCTCCACGGCCCGGGCTATGAAGTGGTACTTGTGCATGGCGCGGACCCACTGACAGATCGAGGTGCAGGCCTTTGACACCTTTGCGATGGCCGCTGGCTGGAACTCCTCATTGTCGATGTAGGGCTGAACTGTTTTTATAATTGTATCTCCAATGTTGTCCTGAGAAAATCAAATGAACAGAAACTCAAACTAAATTAAAATCTGGGACCCCAGGGTGTGCAGAATATGCTGCGAGTGGCATGCCTGTTTGTGATCCGCCTGGTATAAACAAATAAAAAATAAAATGATACACAGGGATTGATCATGTGTTCTTCCAGTACAGGTGTTGTTTAATACAGGATTCACTGTGCTTACATCACACACACACACACACGCATCAGCAATCGGTAATAGCAACAGCAGTAAATACGTGCTGATAAAGTGAGACCAAGCGGAGAAAAATACACAGTAACAAACATTCACTTCTTATTGCTGCCCATTGTAAGATTTAAGAAATCGTTTCATTGCATGAATAATAAAACTCTTTTACGGCTATCAGTAGGCATTTCATTATCATCCAAGTTGCTTCAGTAGAACAGGCTATCTAATAACTAACACTATATAATGATACCTCTTGTGCACGGTTGTTTCTGAACAGCACACAAGCACAGCTGAAGTATATAGTCTAGTATTACTCTCCTAGAGCCTATTGGAGGACAGTACCTTATCAAACTTAAAAAGACCTTCCAGAAACTTCCCGGGGTCCTGCAGAAGACCCTTGCCCGGCTCCCAGTAGTCGTCCACCTTAGTGCCGGGTTTCTCTCCGGCGATCTTCTTGGGCTTGACCCCCTTCATGATGCAGACGGCTTCGATGACCAGCTTCACACCCTGCGGGGGGCGCTGCATCGCTCGAACCTGGAGAGAGGGAGAGAGAGAGAGAGAGAGAGGGAGAGAGAGAGCGAGAGAGAGAGAGAGCGAGAGAGAGAGAGAGACTGAGAACGCTGTCAGCACCAGCAGGCATCAGGGAAAAGGGACTCAAAGGGTGTTTATATAGTGTGTTTATTCACAATTTATTCTACAGCAACTCTTCCATGTGAGCGGCCTGGGAATTTGTACAAATACAGTGCTACTTTATTACATGGAACAGGTTATAAGGTGGTTAGTCATGGCTCCCTTTTGCCCTAATAATCTCATTACACTAGCACTTTACTTCTAATTACAAGGTAGAACACAAACAGCAGGGCCTCTTTGCAATGGCTTATGACTACAGCGTTATGAATTGGGAGCACTGTGGTTAGAACTGTTTGTTCATAGAAGACAAAGAGCAGGCCCTCAGAAACCAGTGAAGGTGCTGCTTAACGTCTGCAATGAGAAGGGCAGTACCTCGATCACGTCATTCTTGTTGAGTGATTTGAGGCTGGCAAGCGCAGCATCTAGCGCGGGCAGGGCTTCGTCCAGGTCCTTCTGAGCGTCGTCTGCAATCGCCTGCGCTATCTGAGCCTTCTCCAAAGCCTTGGCCTCCTCCTCCTGCACGGACGCTCGCGTGTCCTCAGCAACCACAGTGTCCACCTGAGAACGAGCGTGACACAGCCATGACAGGAGGAACACTACAGAAAGAGATCTCAGCAACCACAGTGTCCACCTGAGAACGAGCGTGACACCGCCATTACAGGAACACTACAGAAAGAGATCTCAGCAACCACAGTGTCCACCTGAGAACGAGCGTGACACAGCCATTACAGGAGGAACACTACAGAAAGAGATCTCAGCAACCACAGTGTCCACCTGAGAACGAGCGTGACACAGCCATTACAGGAACACTACAGAAAGAGATCTCAGCAACCACAGTGTCCACCTGAGAACGAGCGTGACACAGCCATTACAGGAACACTACAGAAAGAGATCTCAGCAACCACAGTGTCCAAAACTGAAATCAGTGGATTCGTGGAGGGCCCTTACGAACAATTTACTGTCAACATGTCCTGGAATGAACCAAACTGGTGCATTATCAAATCATGAAATATCAAGTGAGCACAGTATTTACTTACTTATTTACAAAATATTACGGCTACAAATTGCTTCTGAAAATGCTTATTGCAGGGAAGGGAGGTGGGGAAGCATATTAGCATTGCCCAGAGCACTGAAGCCCATATGTGAAGTGCTGTGAAATGAAGCCTATGCTTACAGAATGCCAGATATTAGCCATGGCATGGTTTAGCAGAGACTGTCCTGACAGTACCTTGATTTTTTCCATGGTCACTATGGTGTCTTTGGCAGCCTCTTCCAGTAGCGGTCCCATCTCTTCCAGCTCCTCCTGCATTTTTGCCACATCTTCCGCAGTGCGCAGCAACTGTGAAAGTGGACAGACGACTGATCTATTTTATTTCCTTTACATATGTTTAGCGCGAGATAATCTTTTCTCATTTCAATGGCAATGCATTTCTGTCTTCTGGGACACTGAAAAGCGTGATCAAAGCAGTAAAAATACATGGCACTATTCAGTACAGCAGCGCGTCACACTACACTGCCCGTTACCCTCACCTTATCCAATCCAGCTCCATTCAGTACAGCAGCGCGTCACACTACACTGCCCGTTACCCTCACCTTATCCAATCCAGCTCCATTCAGTACAGCAGCGCGTCACACTACACTGCCCGTTACCCTCACCTTATCCAATCCAGCTCCATTCAGTACAGCAGCGCGTCACACTACACTGCCCGTTACCCTCACCTTATCCAGTCCGGCTCCATTCAGTACAGCAGCGTGTCACACTACACTGCCCGTTACCCTCACCTTATCCAATCCGGCTCCATTCAGTACAGCAGCGCGTCACACTACACTGCCCGTTACCCTCACCTTATCCAGTCCGGTCTTCATGCGCTGCTTGGCGCTCTTCAGTTCGCTCTTCTTCATCCCGATGAGCTTGGAGAAGATGCTGAGCAGCTCCAGGTAGCTCTTGGGCGTGATGTAATTGTGTCTCGACAGCTCGGTTAAATATTGTTTGCTTTTTCTGGCAACCATCTGGTGAATTTCCACGCACATGTGGATCTGAATAGAATAATAAAAAAACAACAATAATAATAAAGATTTTACATAAAAATCTAAATTGCACAGAAGCAAGCCGTGTGTGAAAGGTACATTATAGTGAGTTGCCAACTATCCCACATTGCAACTGCAAAATGCATGATCAAAGAACACCAGAAAACAACTACTGAACTGCCTACAGGCAGTGGGAAGCAAGCGGTGACTGACAGAGGAGCAACAGCACTATGAGGACTGTGACATCTGACAGGCGTCAAGCAATAGGCACAAACACTGAATGCAGGTTATAAGAAAGCTGCCCAGAACACTGCGTAAAGAGCTGAGGGGATAACCATACAGCTTCGAGGTTCACCAGGACAGGTTCAGGCTGCTTATCTAACTTATCAATACATTCTGGTGTAGTCCTGCATCTAATAAAGCAAAGAGACAACCAAAAGGTACCTGAATGCAAAACCTGAACTGTCCCAAACTGGTGAACATGGAGACATGGATTTTCTGACACACATCTGTCATCCTAATGAAGTTGCCACACCCTTTGAATAGTACAGATATTCATAAGAGCATTTCCCTATGTGAATTTGAACCCGGGTTCCACTCACCAGTCCCTCAGTAACCGCCGGGCTGGACTCGAGCGCGGGGATTTCCTGCAGGACTGAAGACGCCACGGATTCCAGAGCCTCCGAGGGCCACTCGTTGAACCAGTCGATGGTGCAGCAGGTGACGAGAGACGGGAACTGCCGCAGGCGAGCGCGGAACACCTCTCCAATCGGGCTGCGGGGAAATAGGAATTCTATTGCTCATGTGCCTTACTTCCTTAAATCCTTAAAGTTTCTATAATCCTTAAAGCTTCCCATGGTAAACGCTTAGCAAAGAGCCATAAAGCAGAGTGAAAGCATGGCATAGGTAAGAGGTAAGATAAAATAAAAAAAAAACATGGGGAAAGCATGGGGGGAAAACATTAGTGTGCAAAATTACTGTGCTAAACTTTATAAAGGAAAGCCAGACAGTTATTCTGGGCAGATTTGCAATGAAAAGCCCAGGGCAGTGTCGCTCAGTCCCCCTTGCACAGCACAGTGTGAGTGTCTCAGCCTCATGCACAGCACAGTGTGAGTGTCTCAGCCTCATGCACAGCACAGTGTGAGTGTCTCAGCCCCCTTACCTCATGCACAGTACGGTGTGGATGTTGCTGCGCACTCGCTTGATGTACGCAGCCAGCAGGTTGGACTTGGTGGGCTGCTGACCCAGATCCTGGACTATGGGCTTCATCGCAGCCATGATCTGATCCTGCTCGTCCAGAGCGTACAGGTTGGGGACATCCCCTGAGTTCAAAATGTTGTTGATGTCCTCCAGGAACGATTCGTTTTTTATCTGGGAGGACGAAGGGAGGTTGGGAATGAAACAGAAAGGGGGGGAGGGGTTGATGAGTGCAGTGGGATACAAATCAACAACAACAGCGGGATAGATTGTCAAAGATATTTACCCGAAATTCTGAAATGAGTAAATGAATAGCAAGCTTCAGTACCAGCTCTCAGTCAAGACACTTTTACTGAGATATGCTCCCCTGTATTACTGTAATAAAAAATACTGCACTGGGAAAAAACATTACCTAGTAGACAAATGCTGTACCTGTTACATACTGCCTGTATGTGTTTAGCTATTCCAGGACAGAATTTACTTTAGACGTAATTAATCTATGAGCATAATTCTGCACCTGTGTGTCAACAAACAGGAAGGTGATCTGAGCATTCTGCATCCCTGCCTTCAGCATTATGCCTTTGATGTCTTCGCGCCATTCTGACATCCCGTAGTTTTTGGCCAGTTCAATCTGGAAACATTCATATTCAGCCCTAGAGAAAAGCAAAAGTTATCAAAACCGTAAGGCTTGTGATTGATCTAAAATAGGTTCCTTTAAGAGAATGCAAATGCAGAAAAAGGATCATGCTGAAGAGGCTTTAGAGCAAAGAGCTTTGAGAATGTATCCCCGCGTCTCTTACATGTGTGAAGCGAGCTTGGTGAGGGACTGCCTGCCGCTGCCCCCCACCCCCAGCAGCAGAGCGTTGCCGAGGGGCTGCCGCAGGATCCTGCTGATCCGGCACACGTGCTGAATGGCGTCCATGAACAGAACCAGCTTCATTTTCGTTGTGCTGATCTGGTTGAAATCCTCCATGTACTCCTCGATCACTCGCACAATCTGCAAAGCACCAGAGAGGAGATCATGTGTGATGTCTAGGTCTCTGTTGTGGGATACTGTAGACAGCCAAATTTACCAAACCAGAAATAATTAACTCTGCTATTTAAAGCTTGTGAGTAGTCTTTTCTTGTTAAGGTTTATAAGTGTTATTGTTTTGTTTTGTTTTTTATTATTATTCTGTCAGTCCTTTATACAAGTTGATCATAGTATAAGCATAGCAAAGTGCAATAAAGCACAGTGGAAGCTTGGTAAAGAACCAAAGGTAAGGTCAAGCATATTAAAGGGTAAACAATGGTAAATACACAGTATACCATGGGAAAAGCATGGGGGATAAAGCACAAATACTGTTTACATTTCAACTGTAAGCTAAGCGGCTGTGGTTTTGGGGACACAGTCTGCTCACCTTGTCTTTGTCTTCAATGAGCTTGTACACTTTCTTGTCGGTCCCTGGCACCATGAAGTCCCCGAACAGGACTGGTCTGCTGGGAATGACCTCCTCGAAGCTGGTTCCGAACTCCTGCATCTTGGTCCTCAGGAGCTTGTCGAACCAGCTCCTGTCCTCCTCGTTCACCAGCCGGTCCTGGAACACCCGGCAGCTCTCGTGGTACCACAGGCGCAGCAGCAGCAGCTTGTCCTGCTGACCCAAACCAGCGGTTACAGGGCTTTACCAGTTACTAAACCTGTTTGACTGTGCTTTTTCATAGTTGGGAACAGATTATAATGACAAATTCATTTGGGATCTTTTAAATACTATAATCACAGACACAGACATTGACAAAGACTTCTCATTAAAAAAGACATCTAATTTGAATGCCTTGTTTCCATTCACCAGCCGCTTTCCAGTTTCAAACAAATGGGCTCCACAAATCCGTTCTCAAAATCTTCTGGTTTCTGGTCAGTGGTAAACAAGCCACTCATTTTTATATTGGTGAGCCCATCACTCCTGTTTCCTAGAGCTCCCATGTGACTCCATGTTCACTGGGACAGTTCAGGCTTTTCAACTCACACCCCAATGCATTCTGGGACGTTTGACCTGTCTCAGGTACCTTTCTCAGCAGGACCACACTTACCAGAATGTATTGGGGTTAAAAAGCCTTAAGTGCCCCAGGTCATCCAGTGCCCCTCCTATTCCCCAGCCCGTACCGATGTGTTGGTCATGTCTGCCATCAGAATGCCCTGGAACACCTTGGACAGATCCCTCAGGTTGAAGGTGTAGTGAGATTTGGCTGGGGTGGGGAGCAGCTGAGCGGAGATGGTGGAGTAGACTTTAATAGTGGCGTTCACCAAGGGCTCGTTTAGGGACTGGAGCTCTGATACACCTGGAATGAACCAACAAGAAAGAAGAAAAGTGTGGAGATTTAATAACGTGAAAACAACAACAAGAAGATTACAGGCTCAAGAGTAACAAAATCCTGAGTTAACAATGTTGAGACTGGCGCTTAACTACAATGATACCACTCTACCACACTGTAACATTTTCATTTATATAGCGTCCTTCATGTACAAGCATCTCTCTCTCTCTGCCTTCATTATTTAACATCCTTATGTTAAATTATATTTTAATTTGAGGTACTGTGTGATTATTCCGCTAGTACGAGGACCCTGTGTGTGCGCTCTGAGGGCACGCTGCGAGTACGAGGACCCTGTGTGTGTGCTCTGTGGTCACGCTGCGAGTACGAGGACCCTGTGTGTGTGCTCTGTGGTCACGCTGCGAGTGCAAGGACCCTGTGTGTGTGCTCTGTGGTCACGCTGCGAGTACAAGGACCCTGTGTGTGTGCTCTGTGGTCACGCTGCGAGTACAAGGACCCTGTGTGTGTGCTCTGTGGTCACGCTGCGAGTATGAGGACCCTGTGTGTGTGCTCTGTGGTCACGCTGCGAGTACGAGGACCCTGTGTGTGTGCTCTGTGGGCACGCTGCGAGTGCAAGGACCCTGTGTGTGTGCTCTGTGGTCACGCTGCGAGTACAAGGACCCTGTGTGTGTGCTCTGTGGTCACGCTGCGAGTACGAGGACCCTGTGTGTGTGCTCTGTGGTCACGCTGCGAGTACAAGGACCCTGTGTGTGTGCTCTGTGGTCACGCTGCGAGTACAAGGACCCTGTGTGTGTGCTCTGCGAGCACGCTGTGAGTACGAGGACCATGTGTGTGTGCTCTGCGGGCACGCTGTGAGTACGAGGACCATGTGTGTGTGCTCTGCGGGCACGCTGCGAGTACGAGGACCCTGTGTGTGTGCTCTGTGGGCACGCTGTGAGTACGAGGACCCTGTGTGTGTGCTCTGCGGGCATGTTTTCTTGACTCACCCATCCAGCTCCCCAGGATGGTGGAGAAGATCTTCAGTTTGCTGCTGTCCTCCATCTCCGTGAAGGAGAGGTAGTTGAAGTGACGGCTGAAGCGGCTGGTGATGGGGTTCCTCCCCCCACCAGGGGGGCCCATGGCACACGCAAAGTTAATATCCACCAGCTGCTTGAAGGTTCCTGCAAAATCAAAGTGTGAGACTGGAAGCCTCCACCCTCCCTGCACTGTGTGTGTGCGCTGAGTCAAACAGTCCCATTGAAAGTGGGCTGCTTCTCTATGAGTTTCTTGTTTGAAAACTGGTTCTGGATATCATGTAAATATATCCCTGTTCGACTTTGATGTGAAAGAGCTGTATAACTGCATAAAAGTCATTTTGCAGATTTCCCAAGCATTTACCACTTGGTTTGCCTTTTTTTTAAATATCCTTCACCATATATGCTGGTCTTTACAATGCTTGCCTATGCTTCACCTTGCTTTGACTTTGCTGTGCTTTTACTGTGGGACACTTTTATAAGGGGACTCTCTGCGGGAGTGCCCAGCCCAGCCCTGCCCGGTCCGGTCCGGCTGGCATGCTTACCGATCTGTTTCCTGTCGTACCAGCCCCGGTGGTCCATCCACTGCCGCAGGAGCTCGATCGGGGGTTGGGCTCCGTACGTCTCCAGCGCTGGCATGTTCAAGTCATCGATGAAGAAAATGAAATACTTCCCCAGAGGGGGGCCAAAGACACCTTTGCGCCTAGAAACAGAGCCATGTAATACAGTAAGAAACTTCATGCATTCAATGAAGACATTGTAGTCAAACTGTTATCAGTGTTTGTCACTTTAAAGTGTTTTCATAGTTATACATGAGGTACCAAGGCTGTGGTTCGGCTGTATATTTAATGTCATGTTAAACACAGACAGACCTCTTGTCCAGCTTGCTGTCGATGAAGTCCTGTGTCTGATTGGCGGAGGTCCGGGCTGAGAACATCAGGAAATGGGTCACGTATTCCTGCGGCATGTTCTTCAGCAGCTTGTCTGAAACAGTCAGGGTCTTGCCGGTACCTGTGGGTCCGATACACAGCACCTGGAGCAAGAAAAACAAGAAAGCAAGATCCCTCGTTACGAGGGTTAAAAAACACACAGGGGGCTGTTAAAAGTGATGACCCACGTGATATTATACATTGTGAGTGTGAGAGCGACACTCAGTGATATTATACATTGTGAGTGTGAGAGCGACACTCTCAGTGATATTATACATTGTGAGTGCAGATCTACACTCTCAGTGATATTAGAAGTTTAGCTGCTGCTAATGGGTTCCAGTGGGGACGTGACTTGTAATGTCCAGCATTACAACGTACAGGTTTTTTGTTCCTGAGCAGCATGTCCATCATGTAGGACATGCGGATGGTGTCCTGCGTCGGGACGATGATGTCAGAGTAGCTGGTTTCGGGGGTGATGACGACTGTGGGTGCCGACTCCATCCAGTTCACCCAGCGCACCTGAAAGCAAAGACCGGGGAGAGGAGACAGATTCTCACAACTACTTACTGCAAACATGGCTCAATTCTCAAAGCTAGTTACTCCAATTTATCATTTGCACGTTTTTTCAGAAAGGAGAAACGCACCCAATAAAGTTCACCCAAAAATAAACAAATAAAATCCACCCAAAAATAAACAAATAAGACTTTTAATTCTGGGGTTTGGATGAAGTATTAAGTTTCTTATTGGACGTTTAATTGGTGTTTCTTCCATCCAAAAAAAAAAAATGTGCTAACGAGTAAGTAGCTTTGAGAATCCAGCCCATAGTCGTTAAAATGTTTTTTTTTTTATTTTTACTTAGAAACATGTAAGTGGTCTTAAGTTATTTCTTATTTGTTTTAGAATTGTAATGGTGTTTTCTTTTTTTTTTCCTTTTAGATAAAAATCACACTAATGATGATTTGGAGTAAAAAAAATCCAGCCCTTTGTATCTAAAGCCCCTTTCACACTGGCATGCTCTACCCAGGTCAGAACCTTCCTGGGTCAGGACCCGGGGTCATGCGGGTCGGGTACGTGATTTCACACTGCTTTTGATAAAGCAGGGTTGACCTGGGTGACAGACGCAAGTCCACAATGCGTGTATCAATGCCCCGGAAGCAGCTTGTTACGGACGCTTCCATCCCGCCTTCTCTGTGTTGATTACAGCAAATGTTTCTACATCCCTGCTGTAATCTGGCTCATGCTGTGTCTCAATCAACAAAAATACGGCTAAACAGAATAAACAGAAATGTTCCTTGCGGAAGTGAAACCTTCACGCAGGCGTGGCTGTTTGTTTTTTGCATCGGCTCATGAACGGCCGTCATGCATTTTGTCTCGCGTAACCCGGGTCAAAGTGCGTCGACCCACATCCTGAGATGGGTCGCTGGGACCCGGGTACGACCCAGGTAGGAGTGCCAGTGTGAAAGGGGCTTCAGTAGAAAATGAAACTCCAATTCTATTGCATATTTGGGCAGCAGTGTGGCGTAGTGGTTAGGGCTCTGGACTCTTGACCGGATGGTTGTGGGTTCAATCCCTGGTATGGGACACTGCTGCTGTACCCTTGAGCAAGGTACTTTACCTAAATTGCTCCAGTAAAAACCCAACTGTATAAATGGGTAATTGTATGTAAAAATAATGTGATATCTTGTAACAATTGTAAGTCGCCCTGGATAAGGGCGTCTGCTAAGAAATAAATAATAATAATAATAATATTTGGATCCCATCTCTTATATTAGAAAATTGCAAAGAAACATCAAAACCACACCGAAACACTTCATCCAGGTAGAATATTACATCATCAAAAGCATTATCTGCAAGTTTACACAAAATCATTGCAACATTATGAAAGCAGGAACAGATTTCTATTACAAACGACCAGTAATGTATTTGAAACCGTGCGAGGATACCAAGGTGTTAGCCTTGGTAAAACAATGACGAGACCTGGGTTTATAAGGTGGCAGTTTACCCAGAATGCCCTCGGTCTGCAAACAGGAACAGGAGCTCTTTTTCTACCACAACTTACTTGTCTGCTTCCTCCTTCCTCATCCTCGTCATCAGCTTTGCTGCTGATTCCAGCGTCATTGAGTCTGTAGTCATGAACCTGGCCTTCATCTGGGAAACACAGCATGATCTGCAGCAGGATGAACACAGAAAACGTATTGAAGATCTGATCATCAACGTGTGGACTTGGTCTTATATATATTCTTGCCTGTTACCGTAGGCAAAACATGTATCATTCATGTGGATTTAAGCCACAGCACTGTTGGCAATTTAAATGTAGGTTGCAGTTCAAAATATTGTATTGAATATTTTTATTGCTGTAATTGGTGCTGTCTGTTTTGCAATGCTCATTATATGTGTTGCATAATGCTTATGATGCTTTACTGTATTCATTTTCTGTTGAAGAATCTCCAGGTTTTACCTGGTTAATGAATTCATATAATGATATTATACATAAATAACTAATAGCGGGACCGTGCACTGCTGCAGTGAAATACAGTACCCCCTAACTGCGGCTCATACACTAATTGATTCAATGGCAGGAGTGTAAACCTGTGTGTTAAAAACCCTGGAGTGCCGAGTTGCTTTCAGGGATTCACCCACCCCCTCCTCCTTCATCTTGTCTCTCAGCCACTTGCTGAACCCCACATTGCTGTTGGCGTCTCCAGTAGCCCCCACACTCCACACCAGAGAGAAGATGACCCAGGGTTCGATCAGCTCTGAAATGCGGGACAGCTTCTCCTGGGGCAGCCCCTTCTCCCCCTGGAGGAAGCAAGAAAGAAACACATGATAGACCAGTGCCATGGATTGTGACTGAACCCTCTGCAGAGTTTATAGAAACACATGATAGACCAGTGCCATGGATTGTGAGTGAACCCTCTGCAGAGTTTATAGAAACACATGATAGACCAGTGCCATGGATTGTGAGTGAACCCTCTGCAGAGTTTATAGAAACACATGATAGACCAGTGCCATGGATTGTGAGTGAACCCTCTGCAGAGTTTATAGAAACACATGATAGACCAATGCCATGGATTGTGAGTGAACTCTCTGCAGAGTTTATAGAAACACATGATAGACCAATGCCATGGATTGTGAGTGAACCCTCTGCAGAGTTTATAGAAACACATGATAGACCAGTGCCATGGATTGTGACTGAACCCTCTGCAGAGTTTATAGAAACACATGATAGACCAGTGCCATGGATTGTGAGTGAACCCTCTGCAGAGTTTATAATCATTTTTTCTTCCGAACATTGCAGCATGCTCTCTCCTGCAACAATGCTGGTGCCCTTACCTCCTTTGGAACAAAGGGTTGAAAGAAACAGTCCAGGATTCTGAGCATGCTGCAGACCAGGTTACTGTCTGTTGAGGCGATCACCTCCTTCACCGACTTACGTACAAAAGCAATGGAGTCCTAATGAACCAAAAAAGAATTACTTTGCATTCTGGTTCCAATTCCGTAAAAAAAAAAAAAAAAAAAAAAAAAAAAAACAGAAATGTATTCTATTATACAATTGTAATTGGAGTATTCTAGTATTCTATAGTAGGAGCCAAAACACTATGCAGTAGTTTGCTGTACGCTATACTATTATAGACTGGATCTGTTCTGTAGTAAAAACGTAATGAATCAACACATCACTCTCAAATGGAAATGATTCACTTGGTGTGCTGGAAGGTAGTAGAAGAAATGTACGTTATCAGCCTTGTATTCGTATGATTTTGTACTGTCCTATGCTCATCGTGTCATCGTCTGCCCCACTATACCGGGTGAACACGAGAACTGCCTTATTTTGAAATGCTCTGGTACCTGCAGGAACTTGTCAAACAGATCT
Organism: Acipenser ruthenus; assembly: GCF_902713425.1. Taxonomy (NCBI): domain Eukaryota; kingdom Metazoa; phylum Chordata; class Actinopteri; order Acipenseriformes; family Acipenseridae; genus Acipenser; species Acipenser ruthenus. The sequence goes on along the minus strand of NC_081204.1, from coordinate 619,582 downwards.
ATGAACTGCTGGGTGAAGGGCTGCATGATCTCTGGGATGGTCCTCAGCCAGCACTCGGTGAAGGGCTTCAGTCCCAGTATGCTGGGCTCCAGGTAAACCATCCCACAGCGCGACACTGTCGCTGGAGACGCCACGGCCAGGTCCTGCACCTCGAACATCATCGTCATCACCTGGAAACGCAGGAGAGACACTGCCATCGTCTGAACTCACTGGCATTAAGATTACTGTTATAGGACACTGCAGGTTCTGACTGTGGGTAGTGTCAACACTGCTACCTGGAGGGGTTTGATACTTTAGACTTCTGCGTCTACCATTTAAGGCACTTTGGTGAGCCTGCTGCCAGTGTAATTACTGAGTTACTGCATGTGTAATAATGAATCGTTTTCAGCAGCAGCGCATGTATTTCAATATATATATATATATATATATATATATATATATATATATATATATATATATATATATGTTTTAATATTTACATCTGTAAGCTTGATGATTTCTCCCGAGCTCAGACACAGCTTCTTGTTGTCATCCAGCACGGTGTTCATGTTCTCAATCCAAACTGCATCAACTGGCCCGTCAAACATGTACCATTTCTTGTCAGAGTCGCTGGCTGAAGCCCCCCCTCGGATCAGGGAAGACAGTATCCCATCAGTCCTTGGGAATGAGAGAAAAGGAATTGCTTGATTAGACACAGCAGCTCCGTTGCACACCAAGCAAAACACCAAGGGTCCAAGAGTGACACCCGTCACTGAATTAAACAAAAACATCAGACTAACAATGAATTCAATTATGGTACTATCCGCTAACGTCCGCCACACACCCTTATAAAAGTTGACCACTGTATTTGCGTAAGGTATTTTTGCAGGTATGCTATGCATTTCCCATTGTTTATTTATGTGCTTTACCATACCTCGCGATTCTACCTTTCTACCTGTAGAAAGCATATAATCAAGACTGTTTCACATCCAAAGGCTAATACAATAGTGGGTTGTAGAAAGGCTGGAGTCACATGCTTTTTTTGTTCTTACCACTCGTGAGTTAGCAAGTCGAACTCCCCGTACAGCTGCCCCATGGTGATAGACTTGGGGTTCAGAATGGAGGTATAGACAGCTTCATACGTTCCTCCACTGACTGACGGCTGCCCTTTCAGAGCTGTCAGTGCTGCTCCGAGCACTTCGTAGCACTAAACAAGACATTGGATATTAACAGGAATAACATATGTTCAATACCAGAGGCAATAATGTGCAGTGCCTTGTATAGAAATATAAAAATAGGACAGGTATATAGGAGAAATTGTCCTCTTATTTGAAATGCAGGAGTGCCCTCTAGTCCTTCACCAGTATAGTCCCTTCATATGAGCTTTTCCAGATCCAGTTTCCGTTTCTGGAGCAGTTCAGGAAAAAATGTTGTAATGTTTTAAAAACGAATAATTCCGAGCCATACCTTTGTTTTACCAGATCCAGTGGGGCCGACCAGCATCAGGCCATGTCTTACAACTGTGGTTTCATACAGCTGAATACACTTAGTAATAAAACCTACACAAGGAAAAGAAAAGGGCAAACTGTCACAACGACATATAGAAATATATATATTTACAGCAGTCTTTTTATTATTATTTATTACGACACACGTTTATAATCAATGACACTTACATGTGCACCACGAAAAAATGCACATGTTCACATAACCCTTTTTTAAGATTTGAATTAGAAGCAATCAAGCTCTCTGTTTTTTTTTTTTTTTTTCAGGCTCACTGTCAACGTCTTTCAAGCATTTGCTTTTGCAGACTTTGCGGATGGACTGCTCCAGGATGCCGTAGTCGATGGCCTGCTCCTGAATCTTGGGGAAGAGATCGGAGACGATGCCGTTGAACAGTTTGAGGTCATCCTGAAGGAACTTGGGCACGTTGACGTCACGGATCGCTCGCAGGCAGATCAGCTCCTGCAAGAACGCTGGGGGTTAGCGGTTTGCAGGCAGGGGGGTTTCAAACCGGGATCACGTCATAAATGAAAAAACAAACAAACAAACAAGCAAACATCTACAAAGCAAACAAGCAAACATCTACAAAGCAAACAAGCAAACACCTACAAAGCCTCACCTCGTTCATGGTGGGGTTCTCCCTCTTTAGGTTTCCAGCCGCGGAGATCACAGTTTTCACAGCTCTCATCCCGAAGTCATAGTGATCCTGCAAAATAAAGCACAGAGTCACTGTAACGGAAGTGACTGGTACAGGGCACCCTTCTTGAAAATTACAATTCATTTGACATTCTGTATAACACTATGCAACACTTAGATCTGCTAATGAAATAATACATGCTGATTCATGTAACTAAGACAGTTATAAGTGCCATGCTTAGGGATGGAAATAAGACATACTGTAGCAGTTTGATCCATTCCTGGTTTTACTATGTTTAATAAGACACACCTGAGCTTGTTACCTATACACTGTGGCTAATCAAGCTCGTAGTAAAACCTGGAATGGGTGGAACTGCTGTGCCATAGGAGTCTTATTTCATGCTGGTTATACAGTGAATTGCCTCATATTTCCTTGTATGTTATATCATGTTGTAACACCCTACAGTGCGAACCTGGGAGCTCAGCTGCTCAGACGACAGTTTGAAAGTGGTTGTTATTTTCTTGGACAGAACTTTGGCATTGTTGAACCCAAAAGAGTACAGGGAGATTTCCGCGATCATAGCGTAGTCGGGGACCATCATAGCCACTGGACGGAACAACGCCTAGAACAAAACATTTTTAAAAAAATCGTAGACAGTTATACAGCTACTGTTAATTACTACAGTGCCAGGTTAATATAAAACACTGCCATGGAAACCTATCCTTCATTACAAGTTTTACACGTGTCAGATGTGTTACTCATAGTTGAGGTTTAGAGACCTTGATTAAAAGAAAATATACAAATGTAGCAGGAGATCCTTAAAGGAAGCTAGCAGAGTGAAGGGGAAAGCTGCCTTGTATTACCTTCAGGTTGTCAGGTAGCTCGGTCCTCCCAGCGTACCCGGGGTTCATGGTGATGAAGACTGCACAGGAGGCTACGAGGGGAATCTCCACCCCTTCAAACACAAACCGCTCCACCTGCGGAACAAGCAAGACCGTTCACTGCAGCCTGCTCTATAAACTATACACCTTAAACAGCCTGTTATTTTACAACAAGCGAAAAAACGGGTTTGCGCCTGAGCTGCTGAAATACTGTCAGATTAAATTCTGCAATTCCATCATTCACCGGGGGGGCCGAAAATTGACAGTGGCGTTTCAGGCACGCTGTGAGGTGACACGTGTTTTAAATCAAACTCACCCGTTGCTGCTGTGCTTTCTGAATGGTTGTGATCTGCTGTGCCACCACTGACAGGACTTCCACGTCGATCCGGTTAAACTCATCAAAACAGGCCCAGGCGCCAGAGCTGAGAAGCAGGGCAGGATCAGAGAAATCACAACGCTTACAATTAAACGAAATCCATCAAAAAGTAAGCAACTGAATGTCATCTTGCTACAGAAAAGGGCTCAAGCTAGTGACAGCGTGCGTGGATGCTATTGCTATTCTATGAAGCCGCCCTGGTACAATTATTTTTTTTCAAAATTGTATGACATTTTAGAAGAACGCTCAAACAGAAAGGGGGTGAAAGTCACCGTATTTAGATTTAGCTTGAGTTGGCTGAAGTACACTTCACTATGGTACGGGTTTACAAGCTTGACGACAAAGTTGTTGTTGCTGCAGATTCATTGACATCTCTCAAGAACCGTCAGTCAGCTGCTTGCATCCGACTGTAACTTTTCCTCTATTCTTACGTTCCTTAATGCTTCCCTCTGGAGTTCCTTTATCACTGCTGTGAGGGAACGCGGCGCTCCATTGCCTTGCATTGCTGCCGCTTCATCAAATAATCCATATTGCTGCTTGATGCTCTTACCTGGCCAGTCCTTTTAGGAACTTGCCCATGGCCATGAAGTCCAGCTGGTCCGAGCAGTTGAACACCACGGTCTGAATGGCCAGTGCTTTCCCCAGGTCTTTGGTGGTCTCTGTCTTCCCAGTGCCAGCGGGACCTGCTGGGGCCCCACCGAACCTCAGGTGCAGAGCTCCAGTCAACGTCAGGTAGCACCTGGACGAAAGAGAACCCCCGCCACGCGCAGTGCAGTAAGACGAGGACAAAACTCGTGTAGGAAACAAAGGTGTTGTTGCTAAGGTTTAAAAATGAACTGTCTTACCTCTGCCATTGTCACTGCTCCCCTTATCATTGAATGCTGCCCTGTGCATTGTGCATGTCAGTATCACTGCTAAAAAGCCTAACCCAGATTACCCATTTCCTGACTTTTTGTGGCTTCAAGCTTAAAACAACAAAGTTTTTTTTGTAATGAATTCCTGACTTTTGTGAATGGTAGTAATGCTAGTACTTGTTACCGGATGAAGATTAGAAATAACAGCTTGCATCTTTTACACTGCTGTGCGTGACACTGTAACTCCACTAGAGTATCTTTTATAATATGTGAAGCTCTTTCAAACTCTCTATCCTTGCTCCATAGCAATGCCTCACCTGTCTGTGAGGGGAGTGATGACCAGGCGACCTGAGTTTCCCAGGTACTCGTAGCCATAGAGAAATTCAGCATTCACTGCGCGGATGTATAAGTCCTCTCTGGTCCAGTAATACCTGATTTACACACACAGACAAACACATGGCAATAGCAAAACTAGCTAATACTTTTAGGTATATGTTAGTGATTTCTGTACAGTATTTTTGCAGTTTCCCCCATGCTTTCCCCATAGTTATACTATGCATTTACCATAGTTTACCCTGGTCTGCCATGTTTTTTTAATATGCATACCTTGCCAGTCTTTACAATACTTTACCTGTGCTTCACCTTGCTTTCACTGTGCTTTATAACACTTTGCTGTGCTTTTATTATAGTAAACTTTGATAAGGGAGGTCATGGTTAAACAATTTATAATAAAGGTTGCAAAGGTGGATTACAGTAAGAAGCCCTCGACTGTAGGTCAACGCACAGTTAAATACACTCTCAGCCAGCCAGACTCACCCTCTGTATGCCGCATTTCAAGAGCCATTCAGATGGTCTTACCTGAGCTGGCTGATCCATTCAAAGTCATTGACGCTCTGCACATTCTCTTCCACGAGCCTGGCTGCCACATCCTTTGCATGCACTTCAATCACGATCAGTGCAGACAGCACCGCTCTCTGCATTTTGGACAGCTTTCCTCTGACCAGCGCAACAAGGTCGTTGAGCTAGAAACAGAAGGGGACATTTCATCAACTGCATAATTGACAGTTCAGTTTCATTGACTGGGATCTATTTTTTTCTGAATGATGTATAAGAGGCGAGTGTACCTGAGTCTCGAGCACTGGGTACAGTCTGCTAGTCAGATCTCCCTTCTCCAGAGCCTCCGACACCTCTGCTGTCCAGAACGTCTGACACCCAGCAATGACCACCTGCCCAGGCCAGGACAGTACCCATTCTGTGCGAGGTTTCTGAGGAACACAATCAAAAATCAATCGTACCGTAATAAAACAGGGTCTGCTTTAAAAACAACAGCGGATCTTATGAAAGTGTCTGGCAGTAAAAGCATAGCACAGTGTGATGAAGCACATGTCAAACCAGGGCAAACTGTGGTGAATGCACAGTATAACCATGGGAAAGCACGGTATAGCTGCACAAATACTGTGCAAAAATACAGAGCAAACTTGTATAAGGGTACTATCACCTCTCTAATCTATATATGATACACTGTAACATATCTACAGTATGTAATATTCCTGCCTTACCTTGGGGTACTCCTTCAGGGATCGCTCGATGTTGTCCCGCACACTGGCCTTCATGGACTTCTCCACTTCGAGAAGCCAGTCCTCCACATTGCCCGAGGGATAGACCGGCTTGAACAGCTCCACCTCCTCCCCTTCTGCGGAGTACATGTGGGTGATCTTCAGGTCCTGCTGGAACTTCAGCTGCAGGGAGGAAACCAGAGTTAATAAAACCGAAAGCAGAGCCAGGAGGTGCCTGGGTACTGCTGCCCAAACTCCGTCAGTACGGTACAGTGCCAGCTGAAATACAACGTCATGTATTTCTGAAATGAAGACCTACTGAAAGAAACTTCAGCAAGCTCCACTGAAGGCATTGAGAAAGGAATTCTGGTGGAATCTCTACATTTAGCACTATTGAGTGTTTAATAGTTAGGGATCACTATTTAAATAAAGCCTGTCGGGATACACGCTCCAGTTGTCACCCCTCGTTTCCAACAGCGTCTCGAAGAAGAAGAAGAGCTTCTTACCCGCGCCACATTTTCGAAACATTTCCGGAGGTGGGGCTGCACAGCGGTAGGATCTTTCGTTTGGGACAAGATCTCCAGAAGCTCATCGTCTGATAGGAAGTAAAATCTAAAAAAAAGCGAGTGAAGGAAAGTTGCAATGCAACGTTACGAGCATCCAATGCTATAGATAGGACATGTTATGATCAAGACGCTGCTTATGGTTAACTATATTGTATACTTATATTGTATTTTTGAACTGCAACAAGAAACTAAGTTACGTTTCTTCATTGAAGAAGGACAGTGCTCCCCGTTTATAACGCTATAGGCAAGATCGCCACAGATAAAACACTGCAAGTTGTGTTCCACCTTATAATGAGAATTCAAGTGCTAGGGTAATGGCATTAGGGGCAAATGTGAGTTATGACCACACTGCCTTATAACCTATAAATGTATAAGTGCTGCTTTATTAGGCGAAACAGTAACTGAATCTATTGTGCTCTTTTCCAGTGTTGTACAGCTGTCTCAAGATTGCATGCTTTTTATTCTTCTTTACCTTGGGAAGGCCCCCCTCTTGGTCTCCAGGTACTCGCTCAGTCCCTTCTGCACCAGCTCAAGGAGTTTGTTACACTCTCTCAGGTTCTCCAGCAACCGCGGATCAGGGCAGAGTTCAATAATCTGCACAAAACAGCTCATTTATTGCACATCTCAGCTTCTATCTCCACTTCATTTCCAGCTCTTGGTTTCTGCATTAGTTTCGGTACCACGCTAAAGAATGCTGACAGTACCCCTGTATTGTGTAGTTCAGAGGACCCCTCCCTTTACCTGTCTGTTCTCATTGGTGTTCTTCATGATCTTCTTCCAGGTCCTCTCCATGGTCTGGTATCTCTTGCTCTCCACTGGGAGCTGCCGGTTGATGTCCTCGGAACTGAAGATGGGCTCCAGGTAGAGCCAGGAGCGCTGGCATGTCAGCCACTCCTCCAGCACATCCTGATGGGAGGGACAATGACACACTGCCTTCAGAATACACTGGAGGGGATTCACATAGCTTCCCGCAGAGTGAACGCATGGGAAAGCATGGTTAGCATTGTGAAGACCAGAGAGGTAGAGTAGAGCCTAATAATAAACATGGCAAACCATGCTTTCTGTAAATGCACAGTACAACCATGGGAGAACTGTGTAACCCTGAATACACAGCAGAACTACTGTCTTTTTAGATTTTTAAGTTCAATTGAAAAGCCTGCTCTTAATAACTTACTTTATTTTCCTCATGTTGGATTTTGGAATATATACTAAAACCAAACTCTCAAACTGAGTGTGGAGGGGGGTTGGCCGTAGTTCCTGGGAATGCTGGAAGTGTACCTGTGTGATTCTCAGTTTGCTCTCCCAGGTGCTGATCCGCCCCTCAAAGGGTTTTTTGAACGGGGAGAAGGACATGCTCTGGGTCATCACTATGTGGTCGTCCAGCAACTGGGACGCCTCGTCCGGACTCTTGAGGATAAAGGTTCCGGTCTCCTTGTAGGGTAAAACTTCGAAAACGGCCGTAGACCATTCCTTCAACATCTTGTCCAAAGCCTAGGTACAAAAGAAAAAGGTGACTGCCTTTGTTAGATTCTTTTCCTTCTTTGGAAGAATTGTGTAGTTACTGTTAAGTTTACTGGTAGGCTAAAGAGTCCACAATCATTGTAAACGTTATAAAAGTTTACAGTGGCATGCCCTAGCATAATGTAGTAAAGCATAGTAAAATGGCAAATGGCACAGTAAATACTGTAAAGCAAGGTACACTGCAAAATGACTGCAGCGTGCTCGTAACAACCTTCATATGTAAGGGTTACCAAGGCTTTAAATGTAAAAGCCAAGTTGACAATGGCTCCAGCTACTGCCTTCACTGGTGTATTGTCCTGTTCACCCACCTGCTCTATAGCATACTCCTTCCCCGCTACTTCAGCCACCTTGGCGATTGCCTCGATGTGGTCCTGCAGCTTCAGCTCCAGGCACCTGGAGAATGTGAAGTTGGCCTTGGGCTTGATGTTCATCTGGATGCTCTCTGACAGCAGCTCCCAGTGCCGGTTGCGCATGCCAGGATTTCTCAGCCCCTGGATCAACGGGATGTAGGGCCGGAACTCCTCGATCCTTCCACGGATATCCGTGGCCACGTCCTGACAAGCTGCAGACAGCAGACAGTCAGAATCACAGCACCTCCCAATTCAAGACTAGCTGTCCACAGTGACTACTCTGACCTGATGAATCCCAGAGTGCTGACGAGATGTGCGAAGGATATCCAGGTGCGGTGTGTCTCTGTCTTTTAGTATATATAGAGAGGATACTTCATGGACCGTTCATGGAATACTGTACTTATTTTTGCAAAAATGAGAATGTATAATGAATAATCCATAAGCCCCCAAAAGCGACTGAGTAAATCTGAAACAGTGTGATTCGTATTGCTGTTGTTGGATTTGAATTAATGCAAGATGAGATTTGGTACAAAGAAAATACTCAGCAGCATTGAACATGAAAAAGTTAGTCGACGCTAGATCTCTCAACACTTGTTGTATAGTAGTTTATATACACTGTGTAATGAATGTGCTCCTATTTAAAAAAATAAATAAATACATGCAAGCAGCAGATAGATCTTCCCAGCTAACAAAACTTTCTCCATACATGTTTAACTCTACATACAGTACAACGGGGCTGGAAATAAGATTCCCATTGCAAAGCAGTTGGATCCAGTCCTCGTTTTACTGTGATTTTAATAAGACACCCCTGTGTTATCTATACACTAATCAAGCTTGTAGTAAAACCTGGAATGGTTGAACCCGCTATGCAATAGGTGTCCTATTTCCATCCCTGGTACCATGTTTCACTGTACACTGAAATGCATGAATGGTCAGCCAGTTTACAGCACCTCTCGGGAGGTGAAAGCCTTACCTGGGATGTCTTTGAACAGCTTGACGCACTTGTGCATGGTCTTGAAGGACTCGCTGACGTTCTTCTCCAGCTGCTCCGGGTCGATGGTGGTGAGCGGGTCATTCATCCAGCTCTCGTGCCAGCGCAGCCAGTCCGACGTGGTGGTCCAAAGGTCCCGGAACGGTTGGAAGTCCTTGACCAGCTTTGGCAGCTTGTCATACTGGCAAAAACACATCAGGTACGTTTTAAGACACGTCCTCATTTAAACCTGTTAGCAGCAACTACACTTATAATATCACTGAAAGTAAAACTCAGCACTCAGAATGTCAATGACAAAGCATTCTCCACAACATCTTCTATGAAAACAGATTAATATCATGTTTAATCAGATTGAATGTCTTCAGATCATATGTTCTGTGGCTCCCTCTAATCAAGTTCAGAGTGTGCTTTCTCTTGCACTCTTTGCATGACTGACACAGTAAAGAGTGCGTGAGAATGAAATACACTCTCAACTTGATTAGAGGGAGCCACCAAACACTTAGAAACATACAATACTGGTCATACCGGTTCCCAAGTGGACAGTTAGAGTCTTACAATATAACTTTAAAAAGTTAAATTATAGGGTCTATAATGTGATATTTGTCACATGCACACAGTAACTATTAATCAATAAATCAATAAATCACAAATTTGCTCTTTTCATTTTTAAATGTATTGCTGGAACATGTTAACTATATAGCTGTAGTTTACTTTTTTTGTAATTATCAGATATTCCAGCTTTTATAATAGTATTCTTGCAGGTTTCCCCCATGCTTTCACATGGTTATACTATACTTACCTCAGTTTACCCCGGCGTGCCATGTTTATGCTTTTACTATGGGAAACTTTTCTAAGGGTTAGTTTACCATGGTTTCTTTTTAGCTTTACCATACCTCTCTATTCTTTACAATGCTTGCCTACGCCTCCCCATGCTGTCCCTGTGCTTGACTGCATGTCGCTGTGCTTCTACGATGGTACACTGTTCTAAGGGTGGAAGGTGAGAGAGCCTGTGCAGCACTCACGTTAGTCACAGGCATGCCGAAGAGACGCTCCCTGTTGTTGTAAAGCTGGGCCAGCTGCTGGGACTCCTTCAGCTGCTTGCTCACCCTCCTCACCTCGTTCGCAACCTCGTGAGCGCGGCTGATATCGGTGTAGGCTGAGAATCCTGCCACGAGCATCTGCAGGACCAAGAGCATTAGTATCTGCGCTGAGTCAAGCGCTCCACCACAAAAAACAGAAGTGACTTCCTTAATATTGATGGGTGACAACGAACACCCACATCACATCATACCAAAATAATGCGTGCTGAATTATAACGCGTGGTGGTCGTGGTTTATTGAGGTAGTGTGGGTAGGGTAGTGCGCAACGCTGATGATGTAAGGCACGTTATTTAATATACCATGCAGTGGTGACACTGGCCCTGTTGTATCCCAGCGTTTTGTAACAGCCTGCATCCGCCTCGTTCCAGCAACTAGTTGTAGGAGCCATTTTCAAGCAATTTTCAGCAAGTTGCTCAAATCGGAAAACGGTTCGATTTTGTTCCCTGCACTTTTTCACATTGTGAAACTTGCTTGAAAATGTAATTCCAGAGTTTGCCAGAAAGTTTGCCAGAAAGGTGTCTAAAAGTTGCCTGGTATACCGTGGCCATCTAGATTTGTAGATTGATTACAACAGAAAAAAACCAAACGAAGCTGCGCTTGCCTGCATTGTTTCCAGCTTCTCATTGAAGTTGTTCTGATCCACAGCTTGTATTTTATTAAACCTCTCCTCGTCCTCTTCGTGCTGGAGCTGAATGCTTTCTATTTGCTTATCGATTTTACCAGGCCAGCCAGCTGCAGTCCATCTTAGAGAAATACATAAATACATACATACATGAATAAACACCTCATTTAACAGCCCACATGCTTTCTAGGAGAATGCCCAAACTATCTTTAAGACTTTACTAAACATGCCGAATGTCCATAAGCACAGTATATGTTTGTGAAGCACCCTGGGATGCTGATACAGTCCATGAAGGATGCTGTTATAGATAAAATCGGTAAGCTATGGCACAAGATTTTAAATATTAGCATTTTCGATTCTTGCTCCAAGCCTGATCCTGTGATGCTAGAGACGTAATAAAAGAATGTTCACTCACTTTAAATTGAAATCCTCAGCAGAGAGGTTGTAAAAGAACTCATCGATCAATTCATAGTCCACCATCAGCTTGGAAGTGAGTTCCTGTTAAACAGCAGTGCAGAAGTGAATACATAGTAGATACGCTGCTGGGTATATACAGCCTTCGTACGCATGTCAGCGCCCCAGAGGAGTGGGAGATATTCTTCCAATCGGCTTTAAAACAATCAACGCCATTGATTGATGCTCAATTGTAAAGGTGAGGGAAGCACAGCTTTTCTTATTTTGAAATCAACACGTTAATGAATGGCTTTATTGAATACCTGCCGACGATACATCTGCAAGGCAATTCCGAGGACAAATGTCTGCACACCCCTACTCATATATTATATTATAACAATACAGTATAATAGTGGGGTGCTATAAATGGCAGGACATTTCAAAGCCTTTTTATAAACAATGTTACAATCATCCACGCCAAAGGACCGTTATCATACCTCGTGTAGCTTCATCTGCTCAGGGACCCCCTTCATCCATTCTCTCAGCTCCGCCAGCTCCTCAATGCTGTTCGGCTTCTCATACAGCTTCCTGCTGATGGCTTTGCACTCATCACAAGCCTGCTAAAACATGTGCAAGCATCAGACTGCGGCAACAGCACGTCCACCAGAGCTCTACAGCCAGGTAATCAGGGTCCAGTGATCAGTGTTAAATGCACCATAACCACAGACAGGTCTCAGCTATATTTCAGACCCTTTTAATACAAACTTTACCTTTCACTAAACTTAGATAAGGTTGTCAGATTATCTGCACAAGATTCTTGAACGCTGTAGTTCCTTACGCTATGCTTACCACTTAATTAAAAAAAAAAAAAAAAAAATTATCAGCTTATTGAAAGTAAACCAGTGATACTAAACTGATCCATTCGTCTTTTCATTATTTTGTTTTCACTTGTAATTCCCTGAGTTGTTCAAACTTGGTAACACACACTGAGTAGAGTAGCGAGGTCGTCAGTCTTCACTGGGGATTCCAGGGGGGGGGGCATTGCATTGGTTAGTGGTGCTCATGCGGGTTTGGGGAGGCAAAACCGACAGGGAGTGTTTCTCCTCATCGTGCTACAGAGAACCCTACAGGCCAGGCACCTGCATGGTGTCCTCCAGAGGCATTCGAAACATGGGGAGAAAATAAAAAAATTAAAAACCACGCACGGCTTCGATTTGCTTGCGCAGTTTGCATGCCAGCTGGTCGAGGATGGCGTTGGCCAGGGCTTTGCGCTTCTTGGACAGGCCCTGCCGCACCGTGTCCACGTTGACGAGGAAGGGCCCGATGATGATGGAGGAGGGCAGGGTGTTGTCCAGCAGCTCCTTCTCAGCCAGGTGCATGTAGACGTCCTTCTTCACATCCTGGATAGTGCGCTCCTGCTTAATGTACGACCTAAAACAAAGACACAAACATGTGCCTTAATACAGGGATGGAAACAAGGCTCCCATTGCATAGCAGCTTGATCCGTTCCTGGATTTACTATGGGTTTAATAAGTACACATCTGAGCTCGTTACCTTTACACTGGGGCTAATCAAGCACATAGTAAAACCTGGAATGGGTGAAACTGCTATGCAATAGGAGTTTTACTTCCATCCCTGCTGTCTTATCATTTCGGGACTGGCTCCTGGGCATCCTTAATTCTTATCACAACGCCAAATTAAAAACGATACAAACTGACTCTGAAATGAAAATGTAAAAGATGACTGATGAGCTTGTGTTTTCACAGTGGTTTTTAACTCATTACTTCCCGAGTTGCAGTGATACGGATGGTGACCCTTACTTAATGAAGTGGTCGATGTCCATGTTGCTGAGCTCCAGGTGCCTCTCGTACTGCTTGGCGTAGGCGCTCAGCGGGATCAAGGCTTTGTGGACGGCGCTGCGGATGTTTTCGCGCAGCTCCTCCACGGGGGGCTCGTGCAGCCCCACTGACTCCAGAAGGGGGACCCCACTGATGAACATGTTCTTCAGCACAAGCTGACAACGACATCCAGGGGGGTGAAATCAACATAGACAATACATTTACATTGATATATTTATATATATATATATATGGGGGTTACATGCTTCCTCAGACAGCTGCTGCTGCTGCCGCCAGTAATAAACATCCTCTACTGATCATTTTTGCTGTGGTTTATTTCAACTTTTAAAATATTACAGCTTGAAATTATCACGTTTAAACCAGTTTTAAAAGTGAAGCAGGATGTTTGATAGCACTGCTGCTGAAAACCCATGATGTCTCCAAAACCTCTTTTCCATCAATTCATAATGATATTGATATAGAGAGCTGCATACCCTTCATAAAAGGTTCTGATGATATGTTTGGTGTTAGGGTTGGGCTTTCCACTGCATTAAAACTGAATCAGTAAAATGCTAGTTTCAGCGCAGTGTTTCAACAAGGACGAGACAAACCTTCTGCAGCTGAGGAACGTTGTGCGTTGCCAGGATTCCTTTATCAAACAGGGCTAACAGGGACCTCTCGAAATTCTCCTTCGGGGTGCTGAAGTGAACCCCAGACTTATCCAGCACCAGGTCCACAAAAAACAAAGGGTTCCTTTTGGGCCTGATATGAAGACAGTACAATCAGGATCATTTCAATTCAAACTAAGCATTATTTACTGAAAGTTACTGACACTTAAAGTTTTATCACTTGGCTAACATTTAACTATTTCCACTCTAAACTACCCTTATAAAAGGTAATTTTCTTCCCATGATTACACCACCTATTTACCATATTTGACCATGGTTTTTAACATGCTTTCCCAGACCTCTCTGGGCTTTATAATGTTCTTTTTTTGGTACTGTGTAATTAACGCCCCTGGTTCAAAGCTGTGGGATGAGTCCAAACTCAGGTGGTAAAGTTCGTACTTGAAGGGGCTGTTGATGAGGTCGCTGCCCCAGTCCATGTCATCGGAGCAGCGGAGCACGCTGTGGCAGGCATCCAGGAGGAGCTGCGTGAAGTTCACCAGGGAGTCCTGCACCAGGAAGCGCAGGGAGTCCTGCAGGCTGAACTTGATGCGCTCCATCAGCTTGTAGAGTTTGGACATGCGGTACACCTCCCAGCTGGACTCGTGCAGGCTGTACCAGCCCTTCCCCACGTCATGCAGGCTGGACCGCACGCCGTTCTTCAGGGTGTTCACCCAGCTGTCCTTCAGAAACAGCTGCACCTGAAAAACATTATGATACAGGTCTTTATCAGGAGGGTCATTCCTTTTAACAAAGTAGACGGAAGGTATTCATTAAAACAGAGAGAAACCTACTAAACATAAGAGCATAAGAAATATTAAGAATGAGGCTCATCAGTGCTCGTCCGCTTCCCACTGATTGGTTGATTCTTTTGTCGGTTCTTAAAGGATCCCAAGGATAAGAAAATGGCTAAGTAACTAATTCCATACCCTTGCCACTCTCTGTGTCTCCACTGTTACTCCAGCATGTTATACAGCCTCATCTTAACCTCCTTTGATTTGTACTCTACACTTTTAACTATATAACCAAGCATTCTGTTTGCCTTTTCAATTGCTCCTCCATATATCTTTATCAGTCTACCGTCTAGGGGTGTGCAGGTGCTCGGGTAAATTCCCTTTAAAAAATGTGCCAGGTGTTTATTAAAATGGAAAATAAACCTGTTGATTGTAAAACTAAAACTAACACGTTTTCCTTTGTTGACAATCTACATCTCAAATATGCAACAGAAATTCACGTCATCAGCATGTTTCAAGTGATCTTTAAAAAAACTAAATCTTCCAGCATTATTAACCAATTATTGACCGCCGTTCTGTCCCACCCAAAACGTTCAGCACCCTACCCAAACGCCTACGGCTAGTTCCCATGAAATAAAAGGATTCTCGGTGCATCATATGAAAATTAAACAAGCAGCTATTGTTTGTGCCTCTCTTGGAGTGAGCTCCCAGCTGAGATGCCGCAGAGTTTTTCTTTTGAATTCACGTCTCACCTGTGAGTACGCCTGGGACTGGGTCTGCTCAAACTCCTCCAGACGGAGGCACTTGGTCAGGTTCACGTGGAACAAGGACATGGCCGCCACTTTGTTACACTCGGCACGCACTTTGGACACAGCGGCAATCGTCTCGGGTTTTGTCAGCAGAGAGGTAAAGCAGAAGGCTTTTCTGTTCTCAGCAAACGGGTAGTCTGGGACGTCCACAAACCCTGAAACAGAAGAAGAAGAAGAAGAAGAAGAAGAAGAAGAAGAAGAAGAAGAAGAAGTGAATTTCATAACAAAAACAGATATTTTGTACCTTATTTACATGAATAAAAATGACGTGTATGTTAATTTATTACCGATCCTTACCATATAATTCACAGTATATAACTGCAGTTTCATAGTTTGCCATGTTTTTTAATACCCTTTGCAGTGCTTCCACTATGCTTTAATACACTTTGCCATTCCTTTACTTTAGTAAACGTTTCATAAGGAGAGCTTCTTTAGACAGCGCTCTGTTTTGTACACAATTCTTTTTAGTAGGAACCGTTGCTTAGATTTACCTTTCTCTGGCACCTTTTCAATTCTCGTTTTAGGCACGGTGACATAAGAAAACTGCTCCCTGTGAGAAGTCACAACTTTATTGAAGCAAATCTTGTTCATTGTGCGGTTATAGTCGATAACAATCTCCTTCTCAAGAAGATCCAGGCAGTCTTGTATCCTGAAAATGAAATGAAATATTAAATCTATCTATCTATCTATCTATCTATCTATCTATCTATCTATCTATCTATCTACAGGTAAACGATAAGCTAAGGTCAGAATTTGGTACCAAAACTGTAGGAAAAAGTTCAAACTAACATTTTGGCTAGTGCCTTAGAAGTTTGTCTAGTTTCTTATATTTGTACCTTTGAATTCTAACAAAATAAGAGAGACGATGCCTCGCTTAAATAAGTAGCAGGTAAAACTATAAGAAACTTTGTCAAAAAGTGTAAAACTAAGTCTACTTGAGGGACGCAACACAACGTCTCCTTACAGATTCTGCCTGAGTCCGGGGGTGGTAATGGCCCGTTTCTTAATTCTCTGCAGGCTGTCTTTGTCCATAGACCTCCTCCCATCCACTGGCATGCAGTCCACATACAGGTTGTAGAGCAGCAGCGCCTCGGTCCTCTGGCGCCGGCGGTGAGCGCTCATCACTCGTTTGACGAAGTTGCAGGGGTCCTCTGCAGAGAAAGCCAGCTGGATTCGGGGCACCCAGTACTGGCAGGGCAGCAGCTTCCTCTCTTTTGTTCAAGAAGGTAAAGAAGAGGTTTAGTGTGGACAATAGCTGCTGGCAGATAACAGGGTAACAGATTACAAGAAGTGCAGATAATGGAATGCACATGAAAACAGCGTAGGGAATAGTCATATTGAATTCATACTGCACCCTTAGAGACATAAATCTAAAGTAATATTTTCACTGTTCCTTATCGTTCCACAGTATAGCTGCATGGCATTATTTCCAGTTTACCCATGCTTGCAGTATACTGAGCATTTAACATGCTTTACTGTTTCTGTAACTATGATATTGACATAAACATACTTACCTGCGATTTAACATTTTTGCCAGTGCTTTTACTATGCTTTACTTTGTTCTGCTTTTATCATGGTATACTGCAGTAAACTTGTGGCACACTCCACATGTGTTCACATGGAACCCTAGCTCCTAACATTAATTAGCCATGAGCAAGCGCCTCTTTTATTGTCACATCCTTGAAAGCAGTCAGTAAACAAGCTGTTTCAGTTCTTGCCTTTAGTAGATTGTCCTCTATAGATAATGGGCTTCCCGTGGTGGTCTCTCACAAGCCCCTTGGTATCGGTTTTATGAACCAGGTAGAGTTTGTTCTCCTTGTTGTAATCCAGAACACCAACATGGTACCAAGAGTAGGTCAAATTAGCACTTTTCGGGTCCGCTGCAACATTAAGCACGAGAGATAAGATGTTGTGACAACAGCTCCACCACAGACATGTATTTGATGGGCTGAAAGACCTCTCGTTCACAAGAACATAAGAACATTTTCAAACGAGAGGAAGCCATTCAGCCCATCGAAGCTCATCTGGTTCCTAGTAGCTGATTGATCTCAGAACTTTGTCAAGTCCAGTCTTTAAATATCCCAGTGATTCTGCCTCAACGCATTCCATCCCCTCACCACTCTCTGTGTGAAGAAGAGTCTCCTTCAACAACATGACTAGGTAACCCATTCCATCCCCTCACCACTCTCTGTGTGAAGAAGAGTCTCCTTCAACAACATGACTAGGTAACCCATTCCATCCCCTCACCACTCTCTGTGTGAAGAAGAGTCTCCTTCAACAACATGACAAGGTAACCCATTCCATCCCCTCAGCACTCTCTGTGTGAAGAAGAGTCTCCTTCAACAACATGACTAGGTAACCCATTCCATCCCCTCACCACTCTCTGTGTGAAGAAGAGTCTCCTTCAACAACATGACTAGGTAACCCATTCCATCCCCTCACCACTCTCTGTGTGAAGAAGAGTCTCCTTCAACAACATGACTAGGTAACCCATTCCATCCCCTCACCACTCTCTGTGTGAAGAAGAGTCTCCTTCAACAACATGACTAGGTAACCCATTCCATCCCCTCACCACTCTCTGTGTGAAGAAGAGTCTCCTTCAACAACATGACTAGGTAACCCATTCCATCCCCTCACCACTCTCTGTGTGAAGAAGAGTCTCCTTCAACAACATGACTAGGTAACCCATTCCATCCCCTCACCACTCTCTGTGTGAAGAAGAGTCTCCTTCAACAACATGACTAGGTAACCCATTCCATCCCCTCACCACTCTCTGTGTGAAGAAGAGTCTCCTTCAACAACATGACTAGGTAACCCATGTCCCACCCTAATTTCCCACCCTTTGTTTTTTCAACCCAGTCCTTCAAGCCCTTTCCGTGGGCAGGCGGCGAGCACGTTGTAAAGCGTACCGTGTCCGATGACATCATTATGGGGCAGCAGTGCTTTTCCTGGTATTGGTTTCCGGTCCCTGGAACCAGGCTCCACTCCCAGACACAGCCAGTCCGATGGGGTCCGGCAGTCAAACTCCTCATCATCAAATACCTGGCAGCACAACAACAAATACACATGCTTTATCCTTAATCGTTGTGCCTTGTTTGTTTGTTTGTTTGTTTGTTTGTTTTGTTATCTTATTTTTTACTCACAGGACAAGCAAAACAGCCGTTCAGGATTAATGAACTATGAAGGGTTTAAAAGAATGCAAGTCCCATAGTGGAAAAGAGAAGAGACATTTACTTCTTTATAGTAATGATATTCCTGTTCAGAAATCTTCCTTTTTAAATTACTGAGACATTGCAAAATCAAGAAAGGACAACAATTTCAAAGCTGTATAAAACAAAAAGTTATGCTCACACAATGAATACATATAGAATATTGTATAAGGTGCTACCCAATACAAGCTGATAGACATCCCTTGAGAGATCAGGCTGTATCTTTATATTATAAAGACATTTCAGATGGCTGTATCACATCAATATCAGGGTGTGCCATATATTATAAAGAGATTTCAGATAGCTGTGTCACATCAATATCAGGGTGCATGATATATTATAAAGACATTTCAGATGGCTGTATCACATCAATATCAGGGTGCATGATATATTATAAAGACATTTCAGATGGCTGTATCACATCAATATCAGGGTGCATGATATATTATAAAGAGATTTCTGATAGCTGTATCACATCAATATCAGGGTGCATGATATATTATAAAGAGATTTCAGATAGCTGTGTCACATCAATATCAGGGTGCATGATATATTATAAAGAGATTTCTGATAGCTGTATCACATCAATATCAGGGTGCATGATATATTATAAAGAGATTTCAGATAGCTGTGTCACATCAATATCAGGGTGCATGATATATTATAAAGAGATTTCTGATAGCTGTATCACATCAATATCAGGGTGCATGATATATTATAAAGAGATTTCAGATAGCTGTGTCACATCAATATCAGGGTGCATGATATATTATAAAGAGATTTCTGATAGCTGTGTCACATCAATATCAAGGTGTATGATATATTATAAAGAGATTTCAGACAGCTGTATCACATCAATATCAAGGTGTATGATATATTATAAAGAGATTTCAGATGGCTGTATCACATCAATATCAAGGTGTATGATATATTATAAAGAGATTTCAGATGGCTGTATCACATCAATATCAAGGTGTATGATATATTATACAGACATTTCAGATGGCTGTACCACATCAATATCAGAGTCTAGAACACTGTATATGATAATGTAATGAATGCTTGCTGGCAGCACAGAACAGTAGGTGTACAGTACCTCCAAAGGCAGGTAAACAGGTGGAGGTGATTCACTCGTCTCTTCAATGATTATCTGTGTTCCAGAATCACGATGCCTGGGCATTAGCTTATTGGAGTCTATGCCCTGATCCTTCAGCAGCTCATAAATATCCAGAGACAGGTACTTCTGTCTCCGCCTAGGACAAATAGCAGAGTAACAAGCCACGAAACCTTACTGTAGGAATACACATTGGTGATAAAGAGCAGGCAGAGAACACACAAGTAATTCATAGTGTCAGGTACAGCACGGCTACCTAGTCAGCCATTGTAGAGCCATTGTCACCACGCTTTGCCATACTTCATTCAGTGTTTTACAACTGCCAGAAGACATGTGTGTGGTTTTTGTTGTTGTTTTGAAAAAGACTTCTAGCTGAAACATTTGTCACTGAATGTATTAGGTTTTTTTAGTGTCTCTAAATTCAGCACAGTTAAATGATGAATAGTTATGTACTGTCAGACTTTACCATCAAAATACACATTATTTACACATTTGTCATGTACAGGGTTTTCGTCCCGTCGCACGCAGTACAGATTCAGATGAGACCCCTACCTCTCAATCTCGATTTTGCGAGGTGCATGTCCCGGTTTCACATCAAATGGCAGCTGGACCTTGGCCGTATAGCCTGACAGTGGGAAGTCAGACTTGTGCAGGACCTCAGTAGAGGGTCCATGTGGCTCCTCATCCGAGACGTGTTCAGGTGCACGGAATGTCGTAGCTAGGGGAGAAAAAGAGGCATTTGTTTTTAAGTGTCATTTTAATTTACTGAGTAAACACAGAAAATTAAAACACTTAAAAACATATGTTTAAGTTCAGTTGAATAATAATAATACAATGCAATGGTCTACTTACCTTTTGGTAGGTGTTGCTCATTGCCAGTTTGACATAATAGACTCTGGTGAACCTCTGGTCCCTCCATATAAGGCTGTAAGGAAAGTTCATGTAAAGCTCAGTAATGATCCTATCAGTGAAACTGGGCTTACTCGTCTTACTCAGAATTGAATGAGCCAGGACAATGCCAGAGCTAAATTAGGGGCCGCCCCGAATAGGGGCAGTAGACCTCAGAAACTGGCAGTCCACTCATGGCACGTCCCGTGACCGTGGAGTAACTGGGTTTCGGACGGACGGAGGAGGTGCCGTCGCGGTTGTGATCCATTAACAGATAAATTACATTTCAGAATGTTTTACAAAACAATACGTAGAGCACAGGACATGATCTAATACATGACCTCATTAAAGTGACGACTAGTCGACCGATTAGACTATTTCTACCTCGACTGTTTGACAGATTAGTAGTGGTCTTACCCCTGCGCTAGATAAGGCGTTGGGGTCCAAATCAATCCTGCTGCCAGTAAAAGGCTTTGCAATACTGAACACTTACCTCCAGCAGCGGTGCTGCTCCGGGAGCGATGACATCAGAATAGAAGCCCCTCTGTTTAATCACGGGGGGCTTCCTGGAGAAGTGCTGCCGGCCGCTGCCCTCCCTGGATGCGGTGCCCAGTACGTGGGCCGGGGCGCTCGAGCGGGGCAGGGTGCTCGGAGGCCGTGGGTGCAGACCTCTCCCCCAAAGCTGTGTGATCTGAGTGTTGCTTTTCTCCATCTTAAAATAGACATCAGTGACTGTTAAAAAAAAGAAATCAATACATGAGAGGTGAATAGTACCATTCATAGTGAACAGGACAGAGTGAGAGAGGAACAGTACCATTCATAGTGAACAGGACAGAGTGAGAGAGGAACAGTACCATTCACAGTGAACAGGACAGAGTGACAGAGGAACAGTACCATTCATAGTGAACAGGACAGAGTGAGAGAGGAACAGTACCATTCACAGTGAACAGGACAGAGTGACAGAGGAACAGTACCATTCATAGTGAACAGTCGAGGACAGAGGATAGGAAACACTTCATTACACAGAGAGCAGTGCTCAGGGTATGCAACAGGTTACCAAGCCATGTTGATGCGGATCCATTAGGATAATTTGGAAAGGTTTTGAGTAAGGTACCTGGGGAGCATTGATGGACAGAATGGCCTGAGGATTTGGGGTACAGACACCCCCCTCACACATTGCAAGCATACTGAGTTTTAAATCCAAATATATTTCAGTAAGACACTTGTTGCAGGAGAATTTGGAAGAAAAGAGTTTGCGATCAGCCAAAAATAATGGCTCGTTTATTCAGAAGAAACTGTCCAACACTGACCAATACTACAGAATGATTCTGTGTTGGGAAAACATGAGTAAAGATCATTAAATGTTGTATTTGTATCACGTTGTTTAGAAAAAAAAAATGAATTGGAAAAAAATACATTGAGATACACACATAAGAACATAAGAACATAAGAAAGTTTACAAACGAGAGGAGGCCATTCGGCCCATCTTGTTCGTTTGGTTGTTAGTAGCTTATTGATCCCAGAATCTCATCAAGCAGCTTCTTGAAGGATCCCAGGGTGTCAGCTTCAACAACATTACTGGGGAGTTGGTTCCAGACCCTCACAATTCTCTGTGTAAAAAAGTGCCTCCTATTTTCTGTTCTGAATGCCCTTTTATCTAATCTCCATTTGTGACCCCTGGTCCTTGTTTCTTTTTTCAGGTCAAAGAAGTCCCCTGGGTTGACATTGTCTATACCTATTCAAGATTTTGAATGTTTGAATCAGATCATTGTACAAATACTACTGGCCCTCATATTAAGTTATCAGTAACATTATTATTATTATTATTATTATTATTATTATTATTATTATCATCTTTTGAAGGGCGGTGCTTCTTTCCTGTAGTTACTGACCGGGTATTATATCAGCACACGTGTATAAACGTGTTGCGAGCCAGCTTCATTAGCTGATATCAGTAAGCAGGTCCAGTGAATGCAGTGTAGAATTCGGGTCAGACAATCCCACGCATAAACTGTGGCACCGCTCTGAACCACTGCGCCACTGAGATCCGCGGGAGCGGACCAGTGCTGGCTCTGAGACACTCAGTTACTTCATAAATACAGAAATACATAAATACGTGCTATATAGAAACGAAACGCACCATCTGAGTTATTATTACAAAAACAAAACAAACCAAAAAACAGTTTATACAAGAACATGTTATCATTCTCTACGGTTGTTAACGTACTTTATTTCATAAATATTCTCTGTTTTAACATGTTAGGATCGTAAGCCCACACTTTCTCTTCGCTGTTTTGTTTCTGAACTCCTATTTGCGTCTCACTTGCAAAGACATTGGAATTCAATTACAAATACGTATATATATTTTAAAAACTACATAGACATTCCATATTGTTTGTTTGTGTTCGTTGCCATTCACCACATATATTAAATAACCCAAATACCACAGTTGGAATTAAATAAATCAAATGTTTCTACCTTGCGTGACTTCTGCCTGCAATCTCTGTTTCCAAGCAAGTACGACGCTAACAACGGTTGCTAGGAAACTACGACAAACGCTCGGTAGATACAACTCAATAAACAATGGAAATCTTTATTTAAAAAAATGGTATATTAAAACAGAGCACGTTCGCTTAAAATAATTTTCAAGCAATGACATGATATTAGAGCAAAAACGGATTATGTTTGAAAACGTTTTGTTAAATTGTCACCCCCCTGCGTGTCAGATTGGAATGGTAGCTTCCCAAAGAGTTCCACTCTTTTGCAATGCGGTCGCTCTGCACGAGTGTAAATCCAGAGCAAGGAGCAGTACTCTGTATTCATGTGCGTTTATTGTGAATCAAACACGCTGGTCCGCGAGTAATTCTATAGAGACTGCACAGCACTAGCATTGCAATGCTACTGCGTTGGATAAACGTACTTGGTTTTCAACGGCATGTTCCTCTGTTGATGTAAACAAGTGATACTCTTCAGCAACCCTTTCAGTATTAATTCCTCACACAGTTTACACTGTCATTTTGCACGGTGTATTTGCAGTCCCCCTGCTTTTCCCATGGTTATACTTTGCATTTACCACAGTTTACCCTGGTTTGCCGTGTTTATTAATATGCTACCTTACCTCGCTATTATTCCCAATGGTCAGCTGAGCTTCACCATGCCTTCGCAGTGGTGTATTAGACTTGGCTATGCTTTTTAACTATGAGAAACTTTTATAAGGTTTCATCTGCATACCACAGACGCGCTTATAAAAACAATACCATACCGAATGTTCCCTTTTACATAAAAGAAAGCATGTATTTGTAATAGTTTTATTCAGTATGTTTTAATAATTACATTCAGTAATCAAAACCTAAGGTTAGGTGTGAATACAGGGGTGTACAGTATTTTTTTTAACCCCCTGGGTCGTTGTTGTTTTTTTGTTGTTGTGCTGGGGGTCACTGCTGCCCTCTTGTGGAGGCAGGTGAAACAGCGCCTCTTCGGGTTGGGCGAAGGGTCTTGTGCTGAATCCTGTAAAACACAGAAGGGGTACGAATGATGATGACGCTGTTGGGCAGTGCCGGACAGCCGACAGGGTCAGTTATTAAATACGTACAGACTCAAACAGCCCGACTATATTTTTGGAACTTTAGGAAATAATGGCCACATTCTGAAAGCTTATTCACGAAGATCATCAGCAGCACATTGGGGCTAGAGTGTCAGATTGTACTTAAACACATCCAATACAGATACTAACCCAGTAACAAACAACTCAGGGCTTGTGGTGCGTCTAAAACACTTTAGATTTCTTTTAGAGGATACTAACCTGCACACTTACAGTGTAAAGGAATGCCCTTACCTGTGCAGCTCAGTGGGGTTGCGCTGCTCTCTGTCTGCGCTCTTGTTTAAAGCCCCTGTCTTGTGCCCTGCTGATTCGATTATGCCCTGATTCCTGGAAGTTAGACCGATGCCTGGCTATTAGCTTGTCTCCTGGGTACAGCAGTCCTATTGAAAACAGCAAACAAGCGTTTTGTCTTTTATGAGGGGGGGGGGAGGGCACCCTCTCTATTAGGGAGTGATGGAGGGAGCAGTTCAGTCTGCATGCCTCAAGCCTGCCCTGGACTGGAGGGAGCACCCTCTCTATTAGGGAGTGACGGAGGGAGCAGTTCAGTCTGCATGCCTCAAGCCTGCCCTGGACTGAAGGGAGCACCCTCTCTATTAGGGAGTGACGGAGGGAGCAGTTCAGTCTGCATGCCTCAAGCCTGCCCTGGACTGGAGGGAGCACCCTCTCTATTAGGGAGTGACGGAGGGAGCAGTTCATTCTCCATGACTTTCTTTGTCTGAGACTGCCTGCAGTGCTGTCCACCGACAGCTGAGACAAGACCTCTAAACTCGTTCTGCTTGTCTTGCCTCCAGAGTTGGACTGTTGGGCTGCTGTTCACACCGTTTATTTCTTGCTTGTTTTTCTTACCTTTCTCCAGTGGCCCCACGGTCTGGGGCATGGTGTTTCTCTGGCACAGCGGCACACTGTTTCTCTGGCACAGCGGCACACTGTTTCTCTGGCACAGCTGCACGGTGTCCATGTAAACGTTGAAGCAGCTCCTCCTGAATCTATCCACCGCCTCTGCATCCTCTCCCCCCAGAGTCGACGGCAGGGCGTGGCTGTCAACGGCAGCATTGCCTGTCCGGACCAGGCGGCATTGCTCCCGCCAGACCAAGCTGTTAGTATCGCTCTGATGAAGAACAAAGCCTGTTATTCACAGAACACTGCGGCTCAGGATCCAGTTACAGAAACACGAAGCAAGGAGAGAAGTGTCTGTAATATCCCTTTTAGATTTACAGCGCAGGTTTCTGTTTCTTGTGCCAGCGCTGTGTTCTGCTCTTTGCAGTGCACTCACCTCGGAGCGGCGCCTCCTCTCCCTGTTCCACTTGCCGATATCCTCCATGTCTTCATAGCTCAGCGGCCGGCCCTCGCTCAGCTCAGTCGGGGGGACTTCCAGAAACCGGGAGCCGCAGCTCAGCCTGCTGGGACTGCTCCCTGGAGACGTGAGGCTGTCCCCAGGAGACCTGAGCCTGTCTACAGGGGTCTTGAGCCTGTCCCCAGGAGACTTGAGCCTGTCTACAGGGGTCTTGAGCCTGTCCCCAGGAGACTTGAGCCTGTCCCCAGGAGACTTGAGTCTGTCTACAGGGGTCTTGAGCCTGTCCCCAGGAGACTTGAGCCTGTCCCCAGGAGACTTGACCCTCTCTACAGGGGTCTTGAGCCTGTCCCCAGGAGACTTGACCCTCTCTACAGGGGTCTTGAGCCTGTCCCCAGGAGACTTGAGCCTGTCCCCAAGAGACTTGATTCTGTCCCTAGGAGATGTTAGTCGAACCCCACTCCGAGCTACCAGGAACCCACGTGGTGAGGGCGATGGATCGTTGAAAGGCTCCTCTGGAGTATTAAAAGAAAACAGATCAATGCATTTATTCCATTCATTTAATTTGCACTCATTTGTCACTAACTGTTGACGTCCCTTTAAAACTTGCCCAGCATACAGAATGAGAGCCTCTTTAATGAAAGGGACACAGTCTGTGCAGTCCCTCGACAGGACCATGGTGCACACCTTACACAATACAGAACATTTCCCAATATTCAGTCCATTGCTGATTGCACCTAGAGGGAGCTCGCACCTGCCTCTGACAGCAGGGGCTCGTTCCTCAAGGACTCCCAAGCCTCCTGGTTCCACGCGTTCCTCCCGTCCACCAGCTCTTTGTAGTTCACCAGGTCGGTGTCCGCACAGCTCAGACTCACAATCAGCTGGTCCAGCTGCTGCTTGTCCAAAGGGATTCTTGCCTGCTTTCAGATCACAGATAAAAACACAGCAAGGTGTGTGTGTGTGTGTTTATAACATACTCACCACTGCCTTCATTTCATGCCTATTTTCACAATGTTAAATCATTACTGTTTGAATTTGCACAGCAATGCTGAGCTGGGAGGTGCTGCAGTGAATCATTACTGTTTGAATTTGCACAGCAATGCTGAGCTGGGAGGTGCTGCAGTGCATCATTACTGTTTGAATTTGCACAGCAATGCTGAGCTGGGAGGTGCTGGAGTGAATCATTACTGTTTGAATTTGCACAGCAATGCTGAGCTGGGAGGTGCTGGAGTGAATCATTACTGTTTGAATTTGCACAGCAATGCTGAGCTGGGAGGTGCTGCATTGCATCATTACCGCGTTGATGACGAGCTTGAAGTCCTCTCTGGTCACTTTGCCCCTCCTGGTCTTGTCCACCCTACGGAAGAGGTCCAGCATCCGCAGCTTCTCCCTCTGCAGGTAGAGCACCAGGACTCCCATTCCCAAAGGAGAGGGGCTGCAGATCTTGGGAGGGGCCCTGGGCTTGGATCTCACTGAACCCTGAAGAGTGAAGGGGGGGGGGGGGGGGGGGGGAGTGCATGAGCTGTACATACAGGGGGCGCTGTACCTCACTGAACCCTGAAGAGTGAAGGGGTGGGGGCAGTGCATGAACTGTACATACAGAGGGCGCTGTACCATGCAATCTGATATCAGATTAGTGTCAGCTTGAGGACCCTGAGTGAGTGAAATCAGATTGCATCTTGTACAGAACCCTTGTACTGTACGTTCTATAATTCACAGTTTAATGAGAATAGTTAAGCTGTGTAGCTATAGTAATGTGACATCATTTCTGTTTGATACAAGCCATGTGATACAGTCTACATCTGATACAAAGACATTTCAGAGGGCTGTATCACATTCAAATCAAGGTCTACTGTGTATTATAGTTAGCTTAGCACATATACACAGAACTTCCATTCAAGATATTGCAGCAGTGTTTGGGAAGGGATAACAACAGTAATAATAATAATAATAATAATAATAATAATAATAATAATAATAATAATAATAATACAACATGTTTATAGACCACATAACCTTCCTCATTCAAGCAGTAATTATTATTATTATTATTATTATTATTATTATTATTATTATTATTATTATTATTATTCACTAAAGTTGGTACAAAGTTGTGAAGTAAGGTTGAATATCAATTTCTTTTAATTTTGAAGGAAGTCACACACTCAAATGTTCTTACAGACTTGGTGAGACCCGACGGCTGCGCCCTGCTGTTTCTGAGCAGCCCCCTGCACACTCGTCTCTCGGTTTGGATCCTGTCCACCACGGCTTTCTCCAGGTCGGTTTTGAAGTGCTTGCCTCGCAGATATGCTTCCACGTTTCCCAAGCTGTCCAGCTCTGTCCTAGTCTGTCTCCTCTCCGTGAGCCATTTCTGGTACCGATCTTTCTCGTCCTCCCCCGGTTCGGTTGGCGGCCCCTTCTTTCCAGCTGCTGTCCGCAGTGCGGACGCAGCCGGGTCGGGGGTGTCCGGTGGACAGCGAGTCTTTATGTTATAGTCCGAGTCTGGAAGAGTCTCCCGGATAGTTTGTATCGTCACTGGGTCTTCAGGATCGTATTTCAGCATCGGAGGCGCTACCAGAACCCTCCGCCGGGATTTTGGAGCGCCGAAGGATTTAGCGGCTGCTCTGAAGAAGTGGGTTTGGAACAGATCCCTCTGCCGGTACCGGGGTTTATCTTCATCAGTCGCGTCAGTGCCCTCAGATGCTTCAATTGCTTCTTTTTCCATAGTTTGTAAATGTTTAGAAATGATTCCTGATAACCGAGTGATAAAAACAATTTGGGATTAACACGCAATTATACAGACAGCTAATCGTGTAATCAATCAATCAATCAATCAATCTCTCTCTCTCTCTCTCTCTCTCTCTCTCTCTCTCTCTCTCTCTCTCTCTCTCTATATATATATATATATATATAGTTTGCAATTATAATTTAGACAGCACAATCATTGATACATCATTTAAAATAGTGCTATTTTTGTGCACGTGTTCTTTTTTCTGTTTCGTTTGTTTTGGTTGTCTTGGTTATTGATACGTGATTAATGGCACAGTAAATGATACCCTACCGCTTGCATTGCCGCTTTCCCGATCTAATCGATTGTTTCTCTCACCTTGTTGTCGCTCGGTTCCCATGACAGCACCTTGTTAAAGTTCCGACCAGGGGCTGCGCTGATTGGTTAAGCGGCGCATCAGCGGAAGGAGAGAATTCCACGGTTCTGATTTTGAAGCGTGTTTTCGTTTTTCTATGTCTGCTCTTTCGTCTTATTGAATATTTGAATTCAATTAACACTATACTATTATTTAAACAGTGTATTTAGAAATACCTCAGTTAGTCTTCCTGGCGCATTGTAGTTTTGTTGTCTATACGTATGCATTGCGTGTTGTCTTATTATTCCGTGCATATTACAAACATGAGCCGAAGTCATAACCCTAAATAAATAAATGTTTTGTTTTTATAAATAGAGACTTCTAATTCAGTTCTAAACCAGACATGTGTACTGTACTCCAGATTCCCCGTTATAAAAGTTAATCACAGTACATCTGCATGTTATATTATGCATTTCATACTGTGCATTTACCATAGTTTACCGCGGCGTGCCACGTTTTTAAATATGCATTACCATAGCTCTCTGTGCTTTACAAGCCTTACCCGAGCACTTTGCTGTGCTTTCACTGTGCTTCGCTGTATATTACACTTTCCTGTGCTTTACTATGGTAAGCTTTTTAAAGGGTTTTTACTAATAGTGCTCACATGGATGCAAAAAACAATTCCCTCATTCCACCACTAGTGGGTGATCACAGTATGCAGTGCTGCTGTAAATTAAGAATCACTGTAGCAAACACAAAGTACACGACATGTATGTATGCATGTATGTATGTATGTATGCATGCATGTATGTATGTATACAGTAATCCATTCATCTATCAATCTGCCATAAGAAAAGTTGGGGAACAACTTGCACACTAGCTGTCCCTCCTCTTAAGTATTAGTGAGTACAGGATGTTGGGATATGGACGTAATGGTCGGGCTGTAACCATACGCTAATCTATATGATACCTATCACTGTATGCAGGTCGTGGTGGCATGTGCATCACTGTACATGTGGTGGTCCTGACTGGCTACTTGTATGATGCATACTAAGATCAAATAACCATTTAATGGTGGACTAGTTTACATTGCAAGCCTTCTCCTGGTTTGGATTTAAAAGATGTTTCTAATTTTTTTCAGTAAGTGTGTATTGTCTGGTCACTAAGACAGCCCAGATCCACTGCTCTGAGATTGATGTGCCTTCATTTCATGTAACGGGGACAGAGCCTTTGTCAGGAGCTGCTTATAATCCGCTCTATGAAAAATAAATCAGTTCAGTGCCTTTGCTCAGTTTTCAAGCAGAGGCGGATTTTGTAATGACAAGCGGTGCAGCTGTGAAGCAGTGTGAAGCGCTGCCCTGTACCTGCTGTTTGCTGGTGCATCAGTTCTACAGATGCACTTACTGTACTTCCTGCCTCAAGCGGAGGTACGACCTCTTACTGTGCATTTCCCTTTATTCTTTATGGAGAAATGGGCAGATGGTTTGGGCTGCACAGTTTGCACACCTGCGAGTGAACATTCCGCGCGTCTCAGATTTGTGAAACATGTCAATCATTTTCCTCTTGACGACGGCTGCCATCTGCTTCCTGGTTCTTAAGAAATCACGCGTGACCTTTGAACTCGTGGTACAGTCCAGCAGCAGGCGGGTCTAACACTGTGAGCTGCACGTTCTCTGCTCTGCAGTTTCTCTTTCTCCAGGACGGCACACTTATCATGGGTATGTTTGGCACTGATACTGGCTACATTCGTAGGGCCAAGCGTATATAATGTATTTGAACTCTAACCAGGTGGCACTCACATGGCTGGGAAACGGGAAGGAACCCTGCTTTTTATAAGGATGCTTGGAAGGTGATTTATATGCGTGTTTTATAAGCGTGGTGCTCCTCTAAGAACGAGGCATCGTAGGGCACGTCCTCGTCTCTGTATTAAGGCATGCATGTGGAAGTTCTTTCATTGATCGCACTGCACAAGCCCAAGCAAACAGGAATACCACAAAACACCCGGAGCGCTACACCCTGTCCCACAGTTCTCCTGTGTTAAACTCTGTGCTCTATAAAATAATACCGCTCAAGTGTTTTTTGGTTTGTTTTTATTACCTGCACAGCGCTTTCTGCTTCATTATAATGGTTCAAAAAGCACAGTTGGAGGGTTTGCGTATAAAACTATACAACAATGTAAAACTGTTTAACATACGCAGAAGTAACCAGTTTAAGAGAACTGTGCAGTGAAGTTCAAAGCTGGACGCAGACCTGTCTGTGATGTGGGCTGCGTGCTGTAAAACACCAAGGAGCCTTTGAAGGGGGCTGTGTTGTAAAATTCACAACTGCCTGCTTAACCTAGGAGAGCCGGGGAGTATCGAAGATCTCATCCCGTCTGTCCTCCACTCTCCCTGGATCAGGACGAAGCCATACCTCCATAGCCACCTTTGGAGCAGGGGTGCAGCAATTCATTGTGCATCAAGAATCACAGGGATGGAAGTAAGACTCCTGTGGCATAGCAGTTTCACCCATTCCAGGTTTTAGTACGAGCTTGATTAGCCCCAGCACAGCGGCAACAAGCTCAGTTGTGTCTTAATAAACTCATAGTAAAACCAGGAATGGATCAAACCAGCTTGCAAGCTGCAGATCCCTCGAGCCCCACTCTCACACACTGAACTCTTTCAGTGGACTGTGATTATCCAGAGGGAGCGTTGCATTGTCTTCAGATTTCATACTCAGAATGCATTCTCATTGACAGATCTTTTTACATTATGTGTAGGCCCTGGTATAGAGCTCAAGGACGCACGGATCCACAGGAGTTAGGGCTCAGTTTTTATCAGACGAGGTTCATCATCAGTGCAGGTTAGTGCATTAAATAAGAACATAAGAACATAAGAAAGTTTCCAAACGAGAGGAGGCCATTCAGCCCATCTTGCTCGTTTGGTTGTTAGTAGCTTATTGATCCCAGAATCTCATCAAGCAGCTTCTTGAAGGATCCCAGGGTGTCGGCTTCAACAACATTACTGGGGACTTGGTTCCAGACCCTCACAATTCTCTGTGTAAAAAAGTGCCTCCTATTTTCTGTTCTGAATGCCCCTTTATCTAATCTCCATTTGTGACCCCTGGTCCTTGTTTCTTTTTTCAGGTCAAAGAAGTCCCCTGGGTTGACATTGTCTATACCTTTTAGGATTTTGAATGTTTGAATCAGATCGCCGCGTAGTCTTCTTTTGATTGTCTTGTATGTAAGTGGATGAAATGGTAAACAGAGAACTGAAATTTAATATTTATTATAGTTTAGTTTACTGTGATACCTGAACCAAACATGAACACGTTAACACCTCTTACAATTCCAGGCCATTAGAAACTTCAAACTTCAAATGCTTAAAAACACATAGGAGACAAAAGCCAAGAGAAGAGAACTGAAAGCCCTTTCCTAGGATTTGAAAACCATCTTAGGGACAGATTCAATCAAACGACAGCTGCGCCACACGACCGCAGTCATGTGGTCATGTGGTTTGTGATTGAATTCCTCTCTCAGTGCCGCAGAGCCCTGTCCAGCAGCCCCTCGTCCGCCACGCTGTGTGGCAGGGTCACTCTCAGGTCACTGTGCTCCCGCATGGTCTGGCAGATCGTCTCATAGGCCTTGTCATTCCCTGACCAGCACCGTCGAGCCACCTGGGAACAAACGCCATACGTATATATATATATATATATATATATATATATATATATATATATATATATATATATATATATATATATACTGTATATGCTGTATATACTGTATATGTTGTATATATATATATTGTGCAGCTTTACATCCAGTCGTAACCACAGGGATTGCATTAAAAGCACACTGCATTGTAGCGCACACTGGGCTAGATTCTCCATTTCTGCAGTTGTTGTCTGAGTGGCCCCTGAGGGGTGGAGCTGGGAATGGCTGCAGGACAGGACTCACCCCATTAGAAACATCCCAGTTCAGCATCATTGTGACTCTCCTTGCAGCATCTCCAGAACCGTCGAGAACCAGCCCGAACCCACCGTTAGTAACTTCTCCCCTTCGGAGACAAAGCAGGTCCATGTTAACTAACCTTATATACATTTATACTGCTCTCAGACCAGCCTGGCACGCTATACATTTATACTGCTCTCACAGGACAGACCAGCCTGGCACGCTATACATTACGGTCAGGCAACAATGGTCTGCAACAACAGTATTAAGTTTTATAATTGCAGAAATGTGAACTGTGCTCTGGAAATAGATGCCTTTGATTAATGACCTCAGGCTGTGCAATAAGCACGCAGGTCTCAGATTGATCTGGCATATCCACTGTGCAATAAACCATCATCATGAATTCATTTCGTTTGGAGATGTGTTTCCCAACGGCCTCACTTTCCTCCATCCATGTCATCTAACAGCAACATTCAGCTGCAGCACTGCACTCACACTGCTGTGCTAGACAGCAAGAGAGACACACACTTGAGACTCCTTCTGCTGTCTGTCAAGGGCTCCTCCCTACATCTACAGTGCACATGTATTACAACACCCCATTGCTCCAGCAGTTTGGATTGGCTGTGTTGCAATCAAACCACTGGGACTGAAAATCTTGGATAATTGTCAAAATAGGCAAATTAGTGATTAGTCTAATTTAATTGATGACTTTAATATACCACACATGCAATTCATTTAAATATTAAGATAAAAGGAACACTTGGATTGGCCTGTAATCAGAGCAACATGTGGGCAATAACTTTATAACCTGCGATACAGTCCAGATGCTGTGAGCTGATCAAAAGCAAAGGAAGCCCTCGATCACCACTGAAGTGTCACACAGTGTTAACAAGGCTCAGCCAATAGAAAAGCACTGCTCATTGTGTGTGCGTTTCTGCAGTAGTCAAAGTATGGTTTAGTTACGCAGGCAGCAGGCAGGTCTGTTGGTTAAGAACAACCTGTTCACTTTTCAGGAGGCTTGGTTAGAGGCAGGCTTGGTTAGAGGCAGGCTTGAGGCAGGCTTGGTTAGAGGCAGGCTTGGTTAGAGGCAGGCTTGAGGCAGGCTTGGTTAGAGATGAAGCTCTTACAATACAATTGATTGCAAGGAAACAAAGCTGCACTGAGATCCGTCTTACCATCCAACTCCTCCTCCGTTGTGCAGTGCAACCCACGTGGCGCCTCTGAAAGCATCCCCTACAAAGTTCTGCACGGCCATGTCTGCAAGCAAGATCAGCATCACTTCCACCCATGTACATGCACACAATGTACAGAGGCACAGCATGTAATATCAATCCAATTAGAGGGAGCAAACTACTGCAGACAGGAGCTCGACATTCACCTGTCCTCACAGCATGTAATATCAGTCCAATTAGAGGGAGTGCCCTGCATCTCGTGATTCGTACAGTATGGTCTCGTGATGCGTATCGTATGGTGCCCTGCATCTTGTGATTCGTACAGTATGGTCTCGTGATAGTGCATCGCTGCACCCCTGCAGGTACCTGCACAGAAAGCAGACCCATCGTAGATATTGGATGTTTCTCTGAAGGGGCTGTCTGTCCCACTGACGTCATGGTGGTCTCTGCTGATTACCACTGGAGCCTGCAGCAGCAAGGAAAACAAGCAGGGGAATAAACACACTGTGCACACCTGAGACCCAACATACACACTGTGCACACCTGAGACCCAACATACACACTGTGCACACCTGAGACCCACCATACACACTGTGCACACCTGAGACCCAACATGCACACTGTGCACACCTGAGACCCAACATACACACTGTGCACACCTGAGACCCAACATACACACTGTGCACACCTGAGACCCACCATACACACTGTGCACACCTGAGACCCAACATGCACACTGTGCACACCTGAGACCCAACATACACACTGTGCACACCTGAGACCCAACATACACACTGTGCACACCTGAGACCCAACATGCACACTGTGCACACCTGAGACCCAACATACACACTGTGCACACCTGAGACCCAACATACACACTGTGCACACCTGAGACCCACCATACACACTGTGCACACCTGAGACCCAACATGCACACTGTGCACACCTGAGACCCAACATACACACTGTGCACACCTGAGACCCAACATACACACTGTGCACACCTGAGACCCAACATACACACTGTGCACACCTGAGACCCAACATACACACTGTGCACACCTGAGACCCACCATACACACTGTGCACACCTGAGACCCAGCATACACACTGTGCACACCTGAGACCCAACATACACACTGTGCACACCTGAGACCCAACATACACACTGTGCACACCTGAGACCCAACATACACACTGTGCACACTTGAGATGCTGTTTTCTTAGTAAAGTTTGTTAACTAAACTGTTGCAGTGAGCGGATTGATCGGGTCTAATGCACAGAGCCCTCCACAGAAGTGAGGCAGCTGACAGCAGGCTTACCTTGATGCGTCCGTCAGCGATGGCCGTGTTGATGGCGAGCGCGATGGAGACCCGTCCTTTCTGATCCGAGTACAGGATCCTGGCCTGGGACCCCACCACCTGCAATTCAAACAGAAACCACTGAGTCTCACACTGAACGAGTCAGGAACACAGAGGCTTGTATACTGTGTGTTCCTGTGAGCGCAGGCGTGCCTCGCTCTTATCATAACAGAGGCTTGTATACTGTGTGTTCCTGTGAGCGCAGGCGTGCCTCGCTCTTATCATAACAGAGGCTTGTATACTGTGTGTTCCTGTGAGCGCAGGCGTGCCTCGCTCTTATCATAACAGAGGCTTGTATACTGTGTGTTCCTGTGAGCGCAGGCGTGCCTCTCTCTCACCATGTTGTGCTTGCCAGCCTCCCGTATCCAGCGGATGTTGTCATCGTACTGCTGTCTCACCAAGTCAGACACTGAAACGAGGAAATAAGAAAGATGTCCCACAAGTGCACGGGTATCCCAAATGTGACTCATTTACAACTGGTGCTGAGCGGCATTTCATGTCTTTTCCTATTTTCTTTTTCTTCCCCATGGATTCCGATTTTCTTGTTCTTCACACGGATAAGTACAGGATCCCCTTTCTGTTCTTGCAGCTGTTTCATTTTATAAAGCTGGATTGTCCAAAGTTTCCCCATGCTTTTCAGAGGCTAGCTCTTTAAAAAGTTTACCAATTACAATACCATGCATTTAGCACGCTTTTTAAATATGCTTTACCATACTTCTCCGGGCTTTACAATTTGCTGCCCTTTCACTGTGATAAAGTTTCATAAGGGTACCGAGACACTTCAACACAGAAACAGCACTCTTTCAGTTGCTTCACTGTTAACAGCTAACTTATTAACATGTTGTTGGGCAGTTTTGTTAATGGTCAAGTTAAATTAGTTCATAAATTAAAAAGTGCTCCTCTGAGCGGATTCAGCTTTTTTTCTTGTCTTGCTGTTTCTGTGACAAGGAGTGAGCCCACACTGCGCTGGCTTTTTCTAGTAAAACTTGTCACGGTTTAGATTGAATTCCAATAAAAGCGTTGTGATCAAAGTTACCCCCCTCCCCCGCATTCCTTTCCTAAGCACTTCCATCAAGTACAAAAACAAACTCAACGATCACGCTCCCTCCTGACATCCTTTCATCTGCCCTCCATCAATCTCGTACAACTTGCTGTTTGACAATACAATCCATCTCGGGGTTTTAAAAGCGCTTTGCTAGATCAAAAGGGTTTCATAGAAATGATCGGCTTTTGTAATGTGGGGGAGAGGATCTCGCTGGGCAGTCCTGCTCGTGTCCTCCAGCACAGTGAGTCACTGCCCCTCTACCCACCTCCTTTGCTGATGTCCTCCAGCACAGTGAGTGTCTGCCCCTCTACCCACCTCCTTTGCTCATGTCCTCCAGCACAGTGAGTGTCTGCCCCTCTACCCATCTCCTTTGCTGATGTCCTCCAGCACAGTGAGTCACTGCCCCTCTACCCACCTCCTTTGCTGATGTCCTCCAGCACAGTGAGTCACTGCCCCTCTACCCACCTCCTTTGCTGATGTCCTCCAGCACAGTGAGTCACTGCCCCTCTACCCACCTCCTTTGCTCATGTCCTCCAGCACAGTGAGTCACTGCCCCTCTACCCACCTCCTTTGCTCATGTCCTCCAGCACAGTGAGTGTCTGCCCCTCTACCCACCTCCTTTGCTCATGTCCTCCAGCACAGTGAGTGTCTGCCCCTCTACCCATCTCCTTTGCTCATGTCCTCCAGCACAGTGAGTCACTGCCCCTCTACCCACCTCCTTTGCCGATGTCCTCCAGCACTGTCGAGGCGATGACATCGGTGGTGGCCAGGTCTTCGGGGTCCCCCGAGGTGCAGACCCAGCGGAACGGTCCGAATCCCAGGGAGAATATATCCCTGGAAATGTGGACAGGATCATGGAATTAAACGGATGTGTGGCATTCCGTGCCTGTTTGCTCTGGCAGTGAGCAGTGCTTTCCTTTCATAAGGCTGAAGGATGAAGAATTTGAAACATTCAAGACAAACAAGTGTGTGTGTTTAGAGATGGAAACACACCCCACTAATCATTTCTAATGAGTCTGAGGAGAGAGAGAGAGAAAGAAAGATAGAAGGGAGAGAGAAAGAGAGCGAGGGGGGAGGGAGAGCAGGAATTCAGGTCAGAGATACAGTCAGCTTACCCCATGATGTGCTGAACGTAGGAAGGATATTTAAACTCTGTCTTCCCAGCTCCACTCTTCTCCACATCAGCACCTGCGACATTCAACAGTGTTAGCCTTTCAGTCACCTGAACATCAGGTGAACATAAACGAGCATCCTTATATTATTATTATTATTATTATTATTATTATTTATTTCTTAGCAGACGCCCTTATCCAGGGCGACTTACAATTGTTACAAGATATCACATTATTTTTACATACAATTACCCATTTATACAGTTGGGTTTTTACTGGAGCAATCTAGGTAAAGTACCTTGCTCAAGGGTACAGCAGCAGTGTCCCCTACCAGGGATTGAACCCACAACCCTCCAGGCAAGAGTCCAGAGCCCTAACCACTACTCCACACTGACCACAGTGAAAGCATGGCACAGTGTAAACAAGCACAGTGAAAGCATGGCACAGTGTAACCAAGCACAGTGAAAGCATGGCACAGTGTAACCAAGCACAGTGAAAACATGGTAAAGCATATGTAAGCATTCTAAAGCCCAGAAAGAGAAGAATATTTCAAAACCAATCCAGGCTAAACTATGGTAAATGCCTCGTATAACGATGGGAAAAGCACAGGGGAAACTGCAGTGCCCAGGGAGATTCTCCTTGGTGACTGGCACTGCGGGACGATGCTTTTCGATGCCTCTCCCCGACTCACCAGCCCGCTTCGCTTCCAGCAGGAACGCGTTCCCGTAGTCCCAGAAGAACAAGCCCTTGTCCGCCAGCTTGTTAATGGCAGCGATGTGTCTTCTGAGGCTAGAAAATACAGAAGACACACACGCTACAGCATTAGTGATGAGTGCAAAACCAACCACAACCCCAACCCTAACCCTGCCCTTACCTCTACCCTACCCCTAACC
Organism: Acipenser ruthenus; assembly: GCF_902713425.1. Classification (NCBI taxonomy): domain Eukaryota; kingdom Metazoa; phylum Chordata; class Actinopteri; order Acipenseriformes; family Acipenseridae; genus Acipenser; species Acipenser ruthenus. The sequence continues at coordinate 581,504 of NC_081204.1, read as the reverse complement.
CCAACCCTAACCCTACCCTTACCTCTACCCTACCCCTAACCCCAACCCTAACCCTACCCTTACCTCTACCCTGCCCCTAACCCCAACCCTAACCCTACCCTTACCTCTACCCTACCCCTAACCCTGCCCTTAACCCCAACTCTAACCCTACCCTTACCTCTACCCTACCCCTAACCCCAACCCTAACCCTACCCTTACCTCTACCCTACCCCTAACCCCAACCCTAACCTGTACCCTACCCCTAACCCCAACCCTAACCCTACCCTTACCTCTACCCTTACCTCTACCCTACCCCTAACCCCAACCCTAACCCTACCCTTACCTCTACCCTTACCTCTACCCTACCCCTAACCCCAACCCTAACCCTACCCTTACCTCTACCCTACCCCTAACCCCAACCCTAACCCTAACCCTACCCTTACCTCTACCCTACCCCTAACCCCAACCCTAACCCTACCCTTACCTCTACCCTACCCCTAACCCCAACCCTAACCCTACCCTTACCTCTACCCTACCCCTAACCCCAACCCTAACCCTACCCTTACATCTACCCTACCCCTAACCCCTAACCCCAAACCTAACCATAACCTTAACCCTAATCCCTAACCCCAAACCTAACCATAACCTTAACCCTAACCCATTCCCCATCCCCAACCCTAAATTGCTCTTGGGATGGCTGTGGTAGAAACGTTCCAGAATCTGATTGTCTGTGGAATGTCTGTTGTAGAAATGTTCCAGAATGAGACTGTTCTGGGAGTGTTCCTCATTATACCCGCAGTCCTACCTCTCCTGCACCAGGCTGCGGAACCTGGCCGGCTCGGAGTGCATCAACTGGCCGGCCTCCTGCTCGGTGAGCCCCACTGGGCAGTACCCTCCGCTGAAGGGGTTGTGGCAGGAGGTCTGGTCAGAGCCCAGGTCCACCAGCAGCTCTCCTGTAGTATCGTACTCACGCACCAGCCTCTCCCTGTGGGAAAGGGCAAGAGAAAGACATCACAATTTGCTCTGTTTATTGCTCGGAGGCACGTATAGTTTCCCCCAGATAAAAGATAACTGGGCACTAAGTTACCGGATCGTGGAACGAAATAAACCCACAGTCCGAATCAGGGCTCCCTGATGCGTGTTTAACATGCAGGGGGCTGCAGTGGCTCCTCTGCTGCTGCGTGCTCATGTGCTGGTGGAGCTGGGGGCAGCGCTGGGGGCTGCAGTGCCTCCTCTGCTGCTGCGTGCCCATGTTCTGGTGGAGCTGGGGGCAGCGCTGGGGTCTGCAGTGCCTCCTCTGCTGCTGCGTGCTCATGTGCTGGTGGAGCTGGGGGCAGCGCTGGGATCTGCAGTGCCTCCTCTGCTGCTGCGTGCCCATGTTCTGGTGGAGCTGGGGGCAGCGCTGGGGTCTGCAGTGCCTCCTCTGCTGCTGTGTGCTCATGTGCTGGTGGAGCTGGGGGCAGCCCTGGGGGCTGCAGTGCTGAGGATGCCTGGGCTGCTGTTACAGACGATCAGTCCTGACAGCTTCATTGAGAACTCCCAGCTCAGCTGCTGTCAGGGCATTACATCAGGGCTTGTTTTTTTTGCCTTAATTTGATTTGAGCCGTTAAAAGCGCTCTTTGAAGTCGGATCATTTTCCTGAAGGTTCCAGGAAGGTTTTTTGTCTTCTACTTGTAGGGCAGGCAGTTCCCCTGTTTGCAGAGGAGTCGAGATCTCCGAGTGAGAAATCAAACTCTTGTACAGGAATTTCTGACATGCAAAGTATCCATTGTAATGTAATAGCTAACACGCTGTGTGTGGCGTGTCTCTTACTGTTACATAAAGCTATCATCTTGTGCAGTTTGGTGCTCAAACCATGCTAAATGATTTCTGTTGATTTGCAAAGCTGTATTGTTTGGTATTCTTTCAAGTCTATATGATTAGAAGATAAACTTTTTAAAGCTTTTATTTTCTTCCATAGAAATTGTTTGTGCAACTGTGTTGCCAGCAGTACAAAACACACCCACCCACACACACATGCAGGAGCTCTCCATCTCCACTCAGGCTTGCCATTGCAGCTGACCTGTAGAAGAGGATTATCAATCAAGCCTCCCAGTCTCACCAATACGTCACCTCTTAACTATGACTCAAGGTAATGACCCCTCACACACACGCACACCGCTCTCCTTCCAGAGATTAGATGGCATTCCATTCAGGAACGATTATCATCTCTGCTGTGTAAACCTTACCCACAGGGGGAAAAACAGAAACGAGACTGACAGCCAGACCCTGTTCACGAAACACTAAGCATTACATCACCCAGTTTGGAACAATTTTACAGTTTCAGATCACCCCCACCCACCACCCCCAAAATCAACCTTCATGAAAGACATGACCCCCCCCCCCACCACCTCTGCTATGACATCATCTGTCCAATACCCCAAGAAACACTTACCAAAGATCTACCACGTTGCCATGGTACCCCAAGAAACACTTACCAAAGATCTACCACGTTGCCATGGTACCCCAGGAAACACTTACCAAAGATCTACCACGTTGCCATGGTACCCCAGGAAACACTTACCAAAGATCTACCACGTTGCCATGGTACCCCAGGCTCAGGGGCGTTTTCTTCATCCTGGCGTCCCTGAAACACATTCAAAGTGTAAATTTCATCTGAAAATCCCCGATTCTCCACGTATAGTTTCCTTCACAACTGCTATTCTACACACTGCGGAACAATATCCTCCAGTCTACCCAAGGCCTGCCTTTTAAAAAAAGGCTTCATTCCGACACGTTTCAAAGAGAACGCCTCGTATTCTGCACCCAGCATGCACTGCACATCTCTGAGCACCTCTTTTCATTGCAGAGGATCATCTCTGAATTAAGATCATCTCTGGGGATCGTTTTTAGACTGTAAAGGAGTTGGTAATGTCAAAGCGTTTCGTGGTGTGTACTTTTAAAAGCATGAACCGAGGGCTCACGTCAGTGACTGATCTCTTGAGGAGGAGTAACCCTGTTAGATTCCAGGATGAAATCAATCACCAGGGAAGTACCTCTGACTAGCAGTCTCAGCCAGGGAGTGTGTGCAGAACCAGTTTCTTACTACCGGGAGTGACAGTGCTTAATATCTCTGTGTAGGCTAAAGCATGCCTTGTAATCAGAGTGTCAGCTCAATGCACTGGCACTCAAAAGAGCAGATCAAAAATAAACACCACACTAGGGACTCAGAGGCTACATGATCAATCTGTGGCTGTGTTTATTTAGATCTGCCACTGCCCTTGATGTCAAAAGTGTAACCACAATGGGACCTGCAGGGTAACTGTTGCAGTTTCAGATGCATATCCCATGCATTTCAGATGCATATCCCATTCATTTCAGATGCATATCCCATTCATTTCAGATGCATATCCCATGCATTTCCCAGCACTGCTGTGGTTTTTGCAGGGGCTTCGTCGTGCGGTCTCCCCTTGTGCTCGTCCTCAGAACCTCTTTCAGAAGGATTTGTTGTTGCTGCAGCCCCACCTGATCCTCTGAATGCAGCGGTCCAGGTCACTGGTAATCTCCATCAGCCAGCCCTGCTCGTGCCTCTTCTTTAGAGGAGCCTGGTCCACCTGAAAGCACAAGCCAGCACTGCTGAACCCTTCTTTATTTCAACATGAAAAATCCTTTTCTTTGCTGTTTTTGTTTGACACGGTTCAGCATTTGCAAACTGCATAATTCTCGCCTGTCAGACAAAAAGGTAGCGGATGTGGGATCTGGTTTGCAGGGTTTGTTATTCTTCACACATGCCAGCCTGAGTGACCATGGGTCAGGGTTCTCCACATTTCTGCGGTTCTCTCACAAAACATGCCAGGATTTTGTTTTGTGTACAACAGACTGCATATATATCTAGCTCCAGCAAGCTGACTTTAACAGCAGGTTAACTAGAAAACGTTTTTCATTTCTTCTGTGGTCACGGCAATCAAACCGATCTCATTTTTGTTATAATTATTACAATTAGAAGACATTAAGGGAGATACTGAATCTGCTTCAATGATAACTGCACTTTCAGTCTGGGTGCTAAGTTTTACCACAACAATTTGCAACACATTGCAATACACAGACAAAGAATATGCCACCACTTTAAATGAGAAACGCATCCAACAAAAACAGCCGTGATCCCATTCCTTGACTGGTCAGTTCTCCGGGCCTTTCCTTTCCTTTCCTTTAAGCTGTGTTTTCCTAACGTTCAAAGTGACTGGGAATGGCTCACAACACGACTCGCATGCGTCCATATGGTGCTAATTTGGACATCTCTTTCTTGTCAGTCTAAAGAGTGCCAGTGCAGCATACCTTTCCTGACATTTCTCTTTTGTCCTGAACCTGACACGAATGGGGTTTGCTTTAATAGCCAATATAATAATGTTCGCTGCTCTCTTAGGCTTTGCCAGGCTTACATGCAACTCAAACTGAAATGCTGTGCTAACTGAAGCAATACAGAACCAAATAAATATTCTCTGCAATGCCCTCGGTTCAGGTTTCCCTGGCTCAGACTGCCAGCCTGACAGCCGTATGAACAGTCCGGAGTTTTAGAATTACAAAGCAGAAGCACATGAAAGAAGCACACACAAAACGACGGGTTCGTTTCAGCTCTGTTGCATTTAATGACTTCCTTGCTGATAGTTTTGTGAGAGACGTTATTAAACACATTAGCGCTGGCACTGCACAGGCTGCGCTCAGTCGTTCTCTTTGTTTTTTTTTAAGTCGTTTTGTCCTGTTTAGACGTCTGGCCATTTTGATCTTTTAGTGAAACGAAGCGTTACATTCCCAGTCTTGTAAACCCGTTAAGTGTTTTAAACAGTAAGAACAGAACTATCAACCCCCTTCGAAGAGCAATATAACAGCACTGTGAAGACCTCTTCATAGAATCACTGCTTAACTGAATCAACAGCATACTGGAATCAGAGATTGCATTACCTTTGCTGTTCAGCAAACCCTAACCCTGGCGCTTCATTCAATAAACGTTTGATTCTATAAAGCAGTGTTTATCCGCTTTATGTGATCCAGAGTTTCCAATCACAAACATCAACAATAGGGACTTGTCAAGTGCCTGCAGTGGCAGATGCAGCCATGAACACGTAACCTGGAATAATGGACGTGCTGCTGATCCGCAGTGTGACGTGTGAAATCGAAACGAAGGAGAGGACTGGATGCAATAATAAAAATGACAGCGGTGACCTGCAAGTGAGACTCCCCTCCCCCAGCACGCAGCGAGCGACCCCGCCGTGACCTCACCTCTGCGATGACCCCGATGCACCCAGCGATGACCGCTGCCTTGGCCTGAGCCCCGCTCATCCCCCCCAGACCGGCCGTGACAAACACCTTCCCCCCCAGATCACTGGAGCCCAGGTACCTCCGGCCAGCATTCAACACAGTGAGCTGCAGCAGGACAGAGAGGTATGGCAAAGCATATTAAGAGGAAAACATCGTTTCAAACTGGTCATCGTAAAACTTCAAGTGACCCGAATTCTCACCACTGTGCCGTGGACGATTCCCTGCGGCCCAATGTAGCAGTAGCTTCCTGCGGTCATCTGTCCATACCTGCCATGAGAAACAGAGCTGTGAGAGTCTGACAGAGCCAAAGGCATCTTCATATCAATACAGAGGGCCATGCTGCACCAGGGTTAACAGGGTGTGGAATGTATAAAGCAGTCAAACTGCTGGAGGACCGGATTGGAGGTTTAATTGGTTCAACTGAACAATTAAGAACCTGGTAAAGAAGGGCCAGAGTTGCCCAAAATCTCGGGGTACTTATATGGATGGCTTATCCTTTGTAACAAAAATATAGCGGTGGTAAACAGCGGACAAAATATTGAACAGATTCCCAAAAATGTTTTCCATGTAACCAGGAATAGCAGATCACAAATCCCACTCTGGTAAGCCAGTCCCCGGTTTGTCATGAAGTCAGTGCAGCGTCAGCTTCAGCCTCAGACAGCTTGAAGCTCTTTCAATTAGATATGACGTGTAACAAGCATGCGAGCAATGCAGCTTCCAGGAGCTCAGGAACCTGTTGAAATGAATCTCAAACACGTGGGCTTAACTGGACTGCCCGGCCGTCACCATTAAATCCACACTTCAGACAACACAGGGCCGCCAAAAAAATTATCTTAAAACAGACATTATCCCTCTCGCAACTAATAATTAAAAAGATATAGCTTCATTTTAGGTTGAGTTGTACTATTTTTGAATCAAAACTTTTTCTTTAAATTCAAGACCTCTATCTTCCATACATGCAATTTTCTTTTTTTCATGCAGCACTCCCCTTCATAATGCTGTAAATCGAGAGCCTTCTGTTCTACCTACGGGAATTCAAGTGCTAGTGAAATTGTTTTAGGGAGAAAATGGAAGTCATGCCCATACCGCTTTATAACCTACTCCACGGTAAAAAGGACCGCTGTTACCTAAGTGTGAATACTTCCTTACATTGTGATCCCCAAGGCAAACATCTTCTCATATTCATCCCTGGAGGAGTAATTGGGGATAACCTGGAACAGGGAAGAACACAGAAACATGTTAAACTCTTTTAGAGCATTTTACAGCCCTGCAGAATCCTCCTGGGGGATAATCCACCCCCTATCCCTGGATCTCCTGGCATTACCCCTAAAGATTCGCTGGCTGATGCAATGCAGGGGGGCTTTCTACCTTTCCACATCAAAATAGTTATTCTGTGAAATGCGCACGGGAATAGACTGTGACTGGGATTGTGACAAATCCTTTACATGATTGGTTGATTTCGAATCCCTGTAAGCACATGACTAGAGTGTGATCCTGACCATGCCGTTGGTGATGACGACCCGCGGGGCGTCGCGGTGGCTGGGGAACAGACCCACGGGGTGCCCGCTGTACATCACCAGAGTCTGCTCCTCCGTCATCTCACACAGGAACTGCATCACCAGCCAGAACTGAGGAGAGAAACACGAGTCACCACAGGATAAAACAGTGCATCGCTGAGGAGAGAAACACGAGTCACCACAGGATAAAACAGTGCATCGCTGAGGAGAGAAACACGAGTCACCACAGGATAAAACAGTGCATCACTGAGGAGAGAAACACGAGTCACCACAGGATAAAACAGTGCATCACTGAGGAGAGAAACACGAGTCACCACAGGATAAAACAGCGCATCACTGAGGAGAGAAACACGAGTCACCACAGGATAAAACAGTGCATCACTGAGGAGAGAAACACGAGTCACCACAGGATAAAACAGTGCATCGCTGAGGAGAGAAACACGAGTCACCACAGGATAAAACAGTGCATCACTGAGGAGAGAAACACGAGTCACCACAGGATAAAACAGCGCATCACTGAGGAGAGAAACACGAGTCACCACAGGATAAAACAGCGCATCACTGAGGAGAGAAACACGAGTCACCACAGGATAAAACAGTGCATCACTGAGGAGAGAAACACGAGTCACCACAGGATAAAACAGCGCATCACTGAGGAGAGAAACACGAGTCACCACAGGATAAAACAGTGCATCACTGAGGAGAGAAACACGAGTCACCACAGGATAAAACAGTGCATCACTGAGGAGAGAAACACGAGTCACCACAGGATAAAACAGTGCATCACTGAGGAGAGAAACACGAGTCACCACAGGATAAAACAGTGCATCACTGAGGAGAGAAACACGAGTCACCACAGGATAAAACAGTGCATCACTGAGGAGAGAAACACGAGTCACCACAGGATAAAACAGTGCATCACTGAGGAGAGAAACACGAGTCACCACAGGATAAAACAGCGCATCACTGAGGAGAGAAACACGAGTCACCACAGGATAAAACAGCGCATCACTGAGGAGAGAAACACGAGTCACCACAGGATAAAACAGCGCATCACTGAGGAGAGAAACACGAGTCACCACAGGATAAAACAGTGCATCACTGAGGAGAGAAACACGAGTCACCACAGGATAAAACAGTGCATCACTGAGGAGAGAAACACGAGTCACCACAGGATAAAACAGTGCATCACTGAGGAGAGAAACACGAGTCACCACAGGATAAAACAGTGCATCACTGAGGAGAGAAACACGAGTCACCACAGGATAAAACAGTGCATCACTGAGGAGAGAAACACAAGTCACCACAGGATAAAACAGTGCATCACTGAGGAGAGAAACACGAGTCACCACAGGATAAAACAGTGCATCACTGAGGAGAGAAACACAGGAACATTTATTAGAACGCCTCAAGATTTATCAATTATATCCTTTATATACCTGCCTGCATGAAAACCTCTGGCTGTGAGAATTTACATTTTCCGTCAGTAATCAGTGATATAGAAACAACAGGCACTTGTGTGAAAATGTTACACCAGAAGCAATGGGGTGTTCTAATACATTTACACAGTACTGTTTTTAATCCCAACCTGGGTCACTGATTTACTCCCATAGCAACATCACTGAAGACACCCAGATTTAGTGCAAGAGATACACATTGGAACAGATTAATAGGGTCTATCAATACATCTAATGAAACTGTCAATCTATTGACCTCCACTGTTTAAACCGTGCCCCCTGTGTGCTGGAACCACTTTAAACCTGGCCCATCAATCCAATGGATTGTGTTCTCATTGACTGCGAGGAGACTCTGTATTCTCTGTCTTCTCTCAGACCCGTACGCTGCTTTGAACTCTCAGTCGTTGAGCACACCTGGATGTGTGGACTGTTTTGCGCTGGACAGATGGCCCCTGCACTCAACACCCAGGGTTTCCTGTCCTTGCCACAGTGACACTAATTGTTTGTCCACCGGATAATATTGTCCTGGGTGGCCACTTCCACAAAGAAAAAAAAAATGAAGGACAGAACGGTGCTTGTGTGTTTGCAGAGCGTCTGTGAAATATCGAATTAATCCGTTGAGATGCTTCACTGCCAAGCGAACCCGCGAGATGAAAAGAATGCAGATGAATCAGGCAGCGCTAACCACCCTCTCCATTTCAACTGGGTCAAGAAGAAAAGCTTCCGATGCAAACACCTCGCACTGAACCACACAACTCAAGAGAAATGACAGCAAACACCTCGCACTGAACCACACAACTCAAGAGAAATGACAGCAAACACCTCGCACTGAACCACACAACTCAAGAGAAATGACAGCAAACACCTCGCACTCAACCACACAACTCAAGAGAAATGAGAGGACGCCGTAGTTCAAACGTTTCATTTCCCCACCACCACCTCCCAGCTCTCTCTTCTGTGACTGCAGGGCATGCGTTCTCTCCATTGACTCTCATGCCAGGGAGACGTGCTCACCACATAACTGTCTGAACAATGGAAACAGGGGATCAGATATTCGAGGCATGCAAAGATCAACACGGTGCTTACAGGTTACGTGCAGGGCACATACTGTTCACGAAGTGAAATGAGAAACAGGCTTGATAAACGAGCGCCTGTAAAAGAGCCGCTTGGTACAGGAGGACTATCCCGGTTACCTGAACGCATGCATTCTCCTTCGTGTTTTACCTTCACGTTGTACACCAGCCCCTGCTTCAGTCGTCACATCCTGATCAATGTTTCAAGCACCATTCCAGCTCCAGGAAACCCCTTGTCTCTCTAAGTGCAGCCGGCACCCCCGAGTGTAACCCTTTCAACATGCTTCTACACATCAAGAAGAACACATCAGTGATTTATCACACCTGTCCTGTTCTGGGAGGGTTTGTTTGGCATTCAGGGTACAAAAGAAAACGCTGCTGGCATCACACGAAACAAACAGACTGTCTCGTTGTTGAAATAATGCTGCTGTGTCAAGTGCTCTCACAAAGCGTGGCAATAGCGCACGTACTCCCCTCTGCTATCTTCATGCCACGCCGACAGACAGCACACAGTGCCAGGCGGTTATGAAACGCTTTGGCACGAGCGAGGGTAAGGGTATCTTAGTAGTGAAGCACAGCGAAGCAGGAACACGCTGCGGATAAACTGCAAGCAGACAGGTAGATATATTCTACACAGGACACCATTCACTGAGCTGCTTTATGAATAATAATGTTTTGGGCTGCTGTCAAAGAATTAAAAAACGAGTCCAACTAAAACAACAACGCTAAACTAATTTAATGATAATTCTATTTTCCATAATATATGTTTTATAAATATAAAGCCTTTGTCAAAATTCATTGTATTGTTATTTTTTAGATACATCTCTGTCGATGTGTTAACCTATATATATATATATATATATATATATATATATATATATATATATATATATATATATATATATATATATAAAGAAAAACATGTTTGAAGAATATAAGAGCATTGTAATGAGTTGTACGTCTCAATTATAAGCTGTCAGATTCTGGTGCACAGATATCAGCTGCAAAGGTTTGCTCAGACCTGATCTAATAAAGTTTCATCTTTCAGTCTGGCAGTTTCTATTTGAAGATGAAAGACTGCCCACAACGCTCCCCCCTCCACCCCCCGTCCTCCTGCTTTAAAGAACCCATTTCTCCTGCAGTTTAAGAAGCTTTAATAATTCAGAGAGCATGGCTTGAGATCTTTATCATTCGAGATGACAGCTGACTGATCATGACTCCCTCTGTCTCTTTCCCCCTCTGCTTCTCTCTCTCTCTCTCTCTCTCTTTGTTTCCAAAATAAAATGTCAGGCCCCCCATCTGTGGATTTGCAATAAAAAAGATCATACAAGTTCAACCAGCAAGTTCAACCTGCTGTGGCAACTTTAAAAGATGTAACGTTTAAAATATGCCTTCATCTTTTTCTAATCTGCTGCAGCAAGATTGCTGTGGCCTCCCTGGTACATCAGCATGGCAAACCTCTGGAATGGGCTGGGTGAGGCACTTCACAGGGGTCCTCAGCATGGCAAACCTCTGGAATGGGCTGGGTGAGGCACTTCACAGGGGTCCTCAGCATGGCAAACCTCTGGAATGGGCTGGGTGAGGCACTTCACAGGGGTCCTCAGCATGGCAAACCTCTGGAATGGGCTGGGTGAGGCACTTCACAGGGGTCCTCAGCATGGCAAACCTCTGGAATGGGCTGGGTGAGGCACTTCACAGGGGTCCTCAGCATGGCAAACCTCTGGAATGGGCTGGGTGAGGAACTTCACAGGGGTCCTCAGCATGGCAAACCTCTGGAATGGGCTGGGTGAGGCACTTCACAGGGGTCCTCAGCATGGCAAACCTCTGGAATGGGCTGGGTGAGGCACTTCACAGGGGTCCTCAGCATGGCAAACCTCTGGAATGGGCTGGGTGAGGCACTTCACAGGGATCCTCAGCATGGCAAACCTCTGGAATGGACTGGGTGAGGCACTTCACAGGGGTCCTCAGCATGGCAAACCTCTGGAATGGGCTGGGTGAGGCACTTCACAGGGGTCCTCAGCATGGCAAACCTCTGGAATGGGCTGGGTGAGGCACTTCACAGGGGTCCTCAGCATGGCAAACCTCTGGAATGGGCTGGGTGAGGAACTTCACAGGGGTCCTCAGCATGGCAAACCTCTGGAATGGGCTGGGTGATGAACTTCACAGGGGTCCTCAGCATGGCAAACCTCTGGAATGGGCTGGGTGAGGCACTTCACAGGGGTCCTCAGCATGGCAAACCTCTGGAATGGGCTGGGTGAGGCACTTCACAGGGGTCCTCAGCATGGCAAACCTCTGGAATGGGCTGGGTGAGGCACTTCACAGGGGTCCTCAGCATGGCAAACCTCTGGAATGGGCTGGGTGAGGAACTTCACAGGGGTCCTCAGCACGGCAAACCTCTGGAATGGGATGGGTGAGGCACTTCACAGGGGTCCTTAGCATGGCAAACCTCTGGAATGGACTGGGTGAGGAACTTCACAGGGGTCCTCAGCACGGCAAACCTCTGGAATGGGATGGGTGAGGCACTTCACAGGGGTCCTCAGCATGGACATGTGTCTGATTGCAGACATCTGACCTTTCGATTGCTGACTCCCAGTGCTATCATACTATAACACAGAGCAAGGCTTCGGCATGTCTGAAATCCGCCCCGCTTTCTGTAAATGTTATGAAATCAAGTCAGGTTCATGCAGGAGCAGATACAGCAGCATGCTGGATTGTGTTGTTTTTTGTTAGCTTTATAACAGTGAAGTCCTTTTCCTTGCAGAAGAATAGAGTTGGTGGAAACAGAATGAAAACCAAATTGGTGAAAAAGCAGATTGCATTCTAACACAATGAACTCCTTGTGCACGGAGATCTGGGGCCAATGCAAGCTGCTTCCTTGAACGGATCTGTACGCAGAAGAATGCTTTCAAACCCTATTCAAAGTCACGCTCCCGTATCAGGTGATACAGCACAGTGCCGCACCCAATCTGCACCCTGCAGGCAAATCCCATCCCAACGAACCGTTTCATTTCAAATGAAAAAAACCAACCCCCTTGTGTGATTGATGCTGTATATGATTACTGGCTGAAATTACATCTGTAATAATCGTCACACGTGTTCTTAGACGCAGCACAGACCCACTTTGAGACTAATGTTTCAATCGGATCGGTAGGGAGCACAACCTGAGCCCAGTGCTATAGCTTTCATTGTCGCGACACAGTCAGGGGCGACAGGCAGATTGTGTGACAACGAGAAGGCCGCTGTGCATGAGGAACACAAAGCAGATGTAGGAGGTATGGTCAATGATGAAAGTGTGCACCGTGTTCACCACGTAGACAGACCGACAGACAACATCAGATGCAGGGCGCCCCCTTTGTAAAGCATTATACAGCGGAGTCATCAGATGCAGGGGGCCCCCTTTGTAAAGCTTTATACAGCGGAGTCATCAGATGCAGGGGGCCCCCTTTGTAAAGCTTTATAAAGCGGAGCCAGTTGTAAGACAGCATGCACAGTCATGCCCCCAGCACTCTCATTCTCATCATAAGTAGGAACACAAAGTTGGTGGTGTCTGGTGCTTACATCCGTGTCAGTGTGGTTACAGGTTCTTATACTCAGACACAATCTCCACTCTATATGTGTGATCACACCGGACCAGCATTATATCTGGAACGCTGAAGAGCTTCTGTTTATTTGTTGTTTGTTTTTTTTTCAAATGCAGACCGTGCAGCTGATTTAACGTTTAAACCACTGCCTTCCCATTCCTACACAGCACAGGAAGTGATGAAACTACTGCCTTCCCATTCCTACACAGCACAGGAAGTGATGAAACCACTGCCTTCCCATTCCTACACAGCACAGGAAGTGATGAAACCACTGCCTTCCCATTCCTACACAGCACAGGAAGTGATGAAACCACTGCCTTCCCATTCCTACACAGCACAGGAAGTGATGAAACCACTGCCTTCCCATTCCTACACAGCACAGGAAGTGATGAAACTACTGCCTTCCCATTCCTACACAGCACAGGAAGTGATGAAACTACTGCCTTCCCATTCCTACACAGCACAGGAAGTGATGAAACTACTGCCTTCCCATTCCTACACAGCACAGGAAGTGATGAAACTACTGCCTTCCCATTCCTACACAGCACAGGAAGTGATGAAACTACTGCCTTCCCATTCCTACACAGCACAGGAAGTGATGAAACTACTGCCTTCCCATTCCTACACAGCACAGGAAGTGATGAAACCACTACCTTTCAATTCCTACACAGCACAGGAAGTGATGAAACTACTGCCTTCCCATTCCTACACAGCACAGGAAGTGATGAAACTACTGCCTTCCCATTCCTACACAGCACAGGAAGTGATGAGCTACCAGGAAGCCAGAGCAATCTTGAGCCTGTCCAGTTGTATTAGGTCGTGTTTTTTCAAGATGCTCCTGAGAAGTCCTTGGTTTCATTTGATTTGCAGTGAGGCGTGTTTATCTGGCAGCACCTTGTAATTCTAATGAGACACAGATGCACTGAATAGCTGAGATGTTATCCTGTGGTTAATCCAAGTCTTACCACCCCAGACTCCTCCCCCCCCCCCCCCCCTTCTCCACGTAGCACACTTCAAAACAATCTCCCTCTCTCTTCATTGTACTGGATTGCTGTGGTGATGCCAGCGCTATGCTTGCATATCCTGAATAACAACCCACTTCAACTGTGCTGAATTTAGAAATGCTAAAGAAACTTTCAACGACAAACCTTTTGCCTGGAAGTCTTTTTCAGTTTTTAAATACAGAAGAAAAAGCTGAAACAGAATATCAAAACACTGGCCCGATTTTCCACTGTGGGCAAATTGCCCATCTCATTCATTTACTAATGTTCCTGCAATTTGTCCAGAGGCCATGGAATTTTATACTGGAGTATTATTAGTCACGGCATTTGCAGCTTTTGGGTAAAACTTCAAGTAAACTAACGTTTCCTCTAATTCCTTATTCACTGCCTGAAGCGTCTGTTGCACCATATCCACGCCAGCACTGACTAGCAATACCATAGTGTCTGTCGTCTTACCTGAGCCCAGTTACTGAACACCTGGCCATTCCCACCGTAGGTGACAAGCTCCTGGGGAAACTGAAACACAAACAACGCAGACAGCATTTACTGGAAGCTGTGCTTACACTCTGGACAGAGCGGAGCTGTCGAGAACAGTATTTAATCCAGTGGTAATTAATCAAGGGAACAGATTTGAAGAGGTTCTTGGATTAACTGTAATATACAAACACAAGACCTCAAGAGTCTGTTTAACTGAAGAAGTCTCTGTGCAAGATAAAAAAGGGGTGTTCCCTTATCTCCAAAACAAACAAAAAGAGTTTGCATTTAAAAGTTTGCATGTTCAAAACTTGATCCAGGTGTATTAACAGACAGTACAGTGCACTGTGTCAGAGTGCTGGTATTAACGCACAGTACAGTGCACTGTGTCACAGTGCTGGTATTAACGCACAGTACAGTGCACTGTGTCACAGTGCTGGTATTAACGCACAGTACAGTGCACTGTGTCACAGTGCTGGTATTAACGCACAGTACAGTGCCAGGGTGCCTACCTGAGCTACACAGGGATCCAGGTTGTTCATGATCATGAGCATCACAGCAGCCGCTTGTTTGGTCTTGCAGGGGTAGCTGTTGATAGGATAGGCTCTGGAATAAAGGAGCCGCTGTTATCATGAGCGCACTTGAGAAATGCATCTAATCTCCAAGGGGAATCCTGCATGACGGTGAGAGCTGGAAACACCCATGCTGGCTCCAGCACAGAAACATCACATATTAAAGCATTGGAAAAAAACAAACAAGGGGATTGTGTAACACTGAAAATATGTCAGCGTTCCTTCAGGTCTGGTGCCTCCTGGTCTCTGTTCCACCAGTTTAACCTCCTTCAAGGTCTTGATCAGGTCATTACTTAACGATGTCTATAAAACCTCGAGGAGCAGTTTTGTGCATCTCTGAATGATGTGGCAGTGGATTTGTAAATGCATGCACGGTCCCCTCACATGTGTGCGGTATAGAAACCATTACCTACAACAACACATTGTACAAATGCCAAAGAGGGTTCATTATACAGTGTGTCACGGTACCATGGCGAGATGCACATGTTATAATTCATGTCCTCAGTGTTAGTCATGTTTAGGCTGCTGCTGTACTTTCAAGTATTTTATAATCTTTATTAAAGCATATGCTGTACAATAAAGGGTTTATATAAACCCATGTAAGTGGAGGATTTCTGCACCGATTTCTGTCTTTTCTTATTCTTGTGTGTCAGGAGTGAATGCAGTTTTGACGATGTCTATTCTGAGCTCACTGTCAGGAGTGAGTGCAGTTTTGATGATGTCTATTCTGAGCTCACTGTCAGGGGTGAATGCAGTTTTGACGATGTCTATTCTGAGCTCACTGTCAGGAGTGAATGCAGTTTTGACGATGTCTATTCTGAGCTCACTGTCAGGAGTGAATGCAGTTTTGACGATGTCTATTCTGAGCTCACTGTCAGGAGTGAGTGCAGTTTTGATGATGTCTATTCTGAGCTCACTGTCAGGAGTGAGTGCAGTTTTGACGATGTCTATTCTGAGCTCACTGTCAGGGGTGAATGCAGTTTTGATGATGTCTATTCTGAGCTCACTGTCAGGAGTGAATGCAGTTTTGATGATGTCTATTCTGAGCTCACTGTCAGGAGTGAATGCAGTTTTGACGATGTCTATTCTGAGCTCACTGTCAGGAGTGAATGCAGTTTTGACGATGTCTATTCTGAGCTCACTGTCAGGAGTGAATGCAGTTTTGACGATGTCTATTCTGAGCTCACTGTCAGGAGTGAATGCAGTTTTGACGATGTCTATTCTGAGCTCACTGTCAGGAGTGAATGCAGTTTTGACGATGTCTATTCTGAGCTCACTGTCAGGAGTGAATGCAGTTTTGACGATGTCTATTCTGAGCTCACTGTCAGGAGTGAATGCAGTTTTGACGATGTCTATTCTGAGCTCACTGTCAGGGGTGAGTGCAGTTTTGACAATGTCTATTCTGAGCTCACTGTCTCACTGCATCATTGCATCGCTGCACATGTAAATATGGGTAGAGATAAGCACCTGGAGACTAAACACCATACGAAGGACGCTTTCAAATAAGCCATGCTGGCTGCTCTACAGGTTTGAATGGGATTCTCTATCACAGAGGGATGAAAACTGTTCAGATCCAGGATCCAGCTTCCATGGAAGTGTCGCCCCCCCCGCCCCACAGTGAGGTAGAGCAGCCAGCATGCCTAGCAGTATTGGAATGAACGTCAGAAGAACTGAAACTCAGTGTTTTGATATCCCTGAAGGAGTTCAAACAAATTGACATCTCTGTAGCTGAGACAGTTGTGTTTTGTCCGATGCTGCTAGATGGTTTTTTGTAATGTGTTCAACAGGTTTGTATTGGTGGGGTTCAGTTGAATTGGTGTGTGGGGGGAGGGGTTTATTTGTATGATATGCCACCTTCTTGACCAGGTCTCCCTTGAAAAGAGAGAGATTTTAAACGCAATGGGACTGGTTAAATATAAAGATGGAATAAGATAAATGCGTCTGCATCCTTTGTATCTATAAGCTGCTATCAGCACGAGCTTGAGGAATCCAAGATTAGCAGCTACTGCTGCAATCACACCTACACAAACACAAGCAGCCCACTGGCTTCTCAGACGCACAGAATCCCTCAATCCCTTCCAAAGGAATGGAAGTAATCCTCTTTAAAAGGGCTTTTTAATTCCAGGAATGTTTCTCTAATTAGAATTACAGATTTTCTTTTTCCGTGCTCTAGCAGAAGCTTGTCTAGGAGGCCCTTCTGCCTGTTTCAGATTCCACTCTTCTACAAAGCCTGCTCGGGGTTCTTTGTTTTCTGATGCAAATTAGTGCTGGCTGCTTTTCCATTGCGCGTCCCTCCAGTTTACTCTTGCTAGACAGGACAATCTCTCAGTTCACCTGGCAGTCTCGAGAACCAGAGTGCACTGTGTCTCAATATAGAGTGCACTGCGTCTCAATATAGAGTGCACTGCGTCTCAATATAGAGTGCACTGTGTCTCAATATAGAGTGCACTGTGTCTCAATATAGAGTGCACTGCGTCTCAATATAGAGTGCACTGCGTCTCAATATAGAGTGCACTGCGTCGCAATATAGAGTGCACTGCGTCGCAATATAGAGTGCACTGCGTCTCAATATAGAGTGCACTGCGTCTCAATATAGAGTGCACTGCGTCTCAATATAGAGTGCACTGCGTCTCAATATAGAGTGCACTGTGTCTCAATATAGAGTGCACTGTGTCTCAATATAGAGTGCACTGCGTCTCAATATAGAGTGCACTGCGTCTCAATATAGAGTGCACTGCGTCTCAATATAGAGTGCACTGCGTCTCAATATAGAGTGCCCTGTGTCTCAATATAGAGTGCACTGCGTCTCAATATAGAGTGCACTGTGTCTCAATATAGAGTGCCCTGTGTCTCAATATAGAGTGCACTGTGTCTCAATATAGAGTGCACTGCGTCTCAATATAGAGTGCACTGCGTCTCAATATAGAGTGCACTGTGTCTCAATATAGAGTGCCCTGTGTCTCAATATAGAGTGCACTGCGTCTCAATATAGAGTGCACTGTGTCTCAATATAGAGTGCCCTGTGTCTCAATATAGAGTGCACTGTGTCTCAATATAGAGTGCACTGCGTCTCAATATAGAGTGCACTGCGTCTCAATATAGAGTGCACTGCGTCTCAATATAGAGTGCACTGTGTCTCAATATAGAGTGCACTGCGTCTCAATATAGAGTGCCCTGTGTCTCAATATAGAGTGCACTGCGTCTCAATATAGAGTGCCCTGTGTCTCAATATAGAGTGCACTGTGTCTCAATATAGAGTGCACTGCGTCTCAATATAGAGTGCACTGCATCTCAATATAGAGTGCACTGCGTCTCAATATAGAGTGCACTGCGTCTCAATATAGAGTGCACTGTGTCTCAATATAGAGTGCACTGCGTCTCAATATAGAGTGCACTGCGTCTCAATATAGAGTGCACTGTGTCTCAATATAGAGTGCACTGTGTCTCAATATAGAGTGCCCTGTGTCTCAATATAGAGTGCACATCAGAGACACAATATAAAGTACTACCTAACAGTTATTATGCAAACAGGAGCTCACTAGTGTATATTTGTTTCAATGTAAAGCTAACCAGAGATCACAGTGTTAGTGCACCAACGCCGGTGCTGTAAATCACAAACAGCCTCACCTCATAGGGATCCCTGGGCAGAAGCGATACATGTAGATGTGTCCGTACAGCCGCAGCTCCTCAGCAAACTCCGCAGCCAGAACCTCGTGAACGGCAGGAGGGAAGTACCGCAGGGCATTGCGCAGGGCCAGCTGATGAGAGCAGAAGAGCAGAAGAGCTTTTACAAACGAGAGGAGGCCATTCATCCGCTTCCTAGTCACTGATCGATCTCAGAACTCTGTCAAGTTGGGTCTTAAAAGATCCAAGTGATTGAGCATCAACAACATGACTAGGTAACCCATTCCATCCCCTCACCACTCTCTGTGTGAAGAAGAGTCTCCTTCAACAATATGACTAGGTAACCCATTCCATCCCCTCACCACTCTGTGTGAAGAAGAGTCTCCTTCAACAACATGACTAGGTAACCCATTCCATCCCCTCACCACTCTCTCTCCTTCAACAACATGACTAGGTAACCCATTCCATCCCCTCACCACTCTCTGTGTGAAGAAGAGTCTCCTTCAACAACATGACTAGGTAACCCATTCCATCCCCTCACCACTCTCTGTGTGAAGAAGAGTCTCCTTCAACAACATGACTAGGTAACCCATTGAAAGACTTCAATGATGCTACAAAGCCGCCTGTTAACTCAGCACTGAGTTTAATGGTTTCTCAATCAGGAATTTCAACGGTAGTCTCTACTCTCTGCTATACTGTAATATCTGGGGTGTTGACAGGAGTGAGAATAGCATCTCAGAATAGTGATACCACTAACAAGGGAGTAGACATCTTCTCATATACTGTGTCCCTTTCATGATGATGGGATTATTTACCCAGCTGAATTCCTCTTTGTTTTTCGCAGGACGTTCTCTGGTTACTCCTGCCCTGTGGTTATGAGCACAGGGCTGACAGTCAGGATGGAGGCATGGTAAATTTGCAGTTTTTCTCATGCATGGTTTGGCATGTTTCTTAATACGCATGACCATACCTCTCTGTGCTTTACAATGCTTCCCTATGCTTTACCAGACCTCTCTGTGCTTTACAATGCTTCCCTATGCTTTACCAGACCTCTCTGTGCTTTACAATGCTTCCCTATGCTTTACCATACCTCTCTGTGCTTTACAATGCTTCCCTATTTTTAAAAGCACTGTTTAGTCCCTAGAGAATGTTTTAAACCCTCAAACAGTCCTTCAAAAAAAAAAAAAAAATTTCCTGAAAGCAGTGGGTACAGGTCAGTGAACAGAGCCCTGTCTCGTGGTCTGTGTAAAGAGCCCTGTTTCAACACCAGGGTCAGAGAGACACGCACACACACACACACCAAGACGCACACACTGAGACACTGAGACACATGCACGCACACACACACACTGACACACATGCACGCACCCACGCACGCACCCACGCACGCACCGAGACACACACAGAGGCACATGCACGCATCCACGCACGCACACACGCACGCACCAAGACACACACATGCACGCACACACACACACTGAGACACACACACACACTATCTCTCACTGCAGCAATGATTAACCACATGGTTTAAGAGAATGTGGTAAACTTTCTTTTGTAAAAATAAAGTGCATTTTGCAAGCTTGGTTTACCGGGGACTCTTCATCTTTAACTGGATCAAAACACATGTTTTGTGGAACATGTCATGTTTCCCCAACTTCCTTTATGCAAAGAAACATGTTGCAAAACAGCTCGAATTATTATTATTATTATTATTATTATTATTATTATTATTATTATTATTATTATTATTATTATTTTCTCTTCCATACTTTGTATGGCATGCAAGTTTCATATTTATGTATTTATTTCAATCTAACCTGGGAAAAGTCTGCCACTCATTTCATTAGAAATTCCACTGATACTGAATCACTGCTGTGGATTTTCCACTGAAAACGTAAATTAAACCATGAATAAATAAAAGTAAAAACGATATGATAATGAATTAATAATGATTCCGTATTAGAGATGAAAGCTGCCTGTAACGATACAGGCATGTTCAGATACAGTAGAAGTGTTACCTTTTCCTCTTGGGGTGTCAGGTTGGGGACCCTGACCGGAGCGTGGGGTACCCGGTTGCTCCTTCCTTGGTTTGGGGGTAGAGGGTTCAAAGGCAAGCCCCCACAGACCTCCTTTAAACTGGACATCTTTCTCTGCTTAGACAAGTACACACAAAATAAAAACAGATCTAAAACACAAGTGTGTCTGCAATGATAACAGCCAGTAAAACAATGGAAGTGTAGCTGATATCACAGACACGGCAGTGCTCCTCAGTGCTCCTCAGTGTAGCTGATATCACAGACACGGCAGTGCTCCTCAGTGCTCCTCAGTGTAGCTGATATCACAGACACGGCAGTGCTCCTCAGTGCTCCTCAGTGTAGCTGATATCACAGACACGGCAGTGCTCCTCAGTGCTCCTCAGTGTAGCTGATATCACAGACACGGCAGTGCTCCTCAGTGTAGCTGATATCACAGACACGGCAGTGCTCCTCAGTGCTCCTCAGTGTAGCTGATATCACAGACACAGCAGTGCTCCTCAGTGCTCCTCAGTGTAGCTGATATCACAGACACGGCAGTGCTCCTCAGTATAGCTGATATCACAGACACGGCAGTGCTCCTCAGTGTAGCTGATATCACAGACACGGCAGTGCTCCTCAGTATAGCTGATATCACAGACACGGCAGTGCTCCTCAGTATAGCTGATATCACAGACACGGCAGTGCTCCTCAGTATAGCTGATATCACAGACACGGCAGTGCTCCTCAGTGCTCCTCAGTGTAGCTGATATCACAGACACGGCAGGGCTCCTCAGTGTACCAGTGAGACTCTTGACTTTACCTGCTCAGTAGCTCAGTGTGTGTAAGCCTCTCCACCCCTCCACTGATAGGCCACCACTGCCCCCAAAAAAATTAATAATTACTTCAGGGTCTGCAAAGGCAAAGTGGTTCTGTAATCATTGATAAACAGAGCAGCAGGACTCTGAGCCTCATGAAATTACACCAAGTCCAAGGCTTTGAGTGCTTATCTTCCATTTGTCTTGGGTTTTTATCAACAATTAAAAAAGCAATTACAAAACAAGAACTATATCAAATGTTTCTCTTGGTTTTTTTAAGTTTTATTTGAGGTGGGTATAACTATTTATAGGGAGACCAATGACATGCCTAACATGGGCAAGTTCATTTATGACAGTGTTCCCTGCTTCACAATGCTTAACTATGCTTAACCATGCTTTCACTGTGTTGAATCACACTGTGCTGCATTACACTGTGCTGTATTACACTGTGCTGTGCTTTCACTGTGTTGAATCACACTGTGCTGCATTACACTGTGCTGTATCACACTGTGCTGTGCTTTCACTGTGCTGTATTACACTGTGCTGTGCTTTCACTGTGCTGTGCTTTCACTGTGCTGTATCACACTCTGCTGTGGTTATACTGTGCTGTATCACACTGTGCTGTATTACACTGTGCTGTATCACACTGTGCTGTGCTTTCACTGTGCTCCTCCCCTTCTCTTTCTCTGCTCTGCTCCACTAGCACAGAGGGAGGTTGTTCAGAGAGTGTAAGAGCCTCCCCTTCTCTTTCTCTGCTCTGCTCCACTAGCACAGAGGGAGGTTGTTCGGAGAGTGTAAGAGCCTCCCCTTCTCTTTCTCTGCTCTGCTCCACTAGCACACAGCAGAGGGAGGTTATTAAGCAAAGATATACGTGATGAAGTCATGACGTCGGTATTTCATGCTGCACACCAATCACACAGTTTGTGAATAGATTGGAATGCAATGAGGTAAGGTTTCTCCTAGGCGGCGCTGCGGGGCTTGTCGGCTTCAATACCAACACTGTAGTGTAGGGGGCGGAGCTGTGGTCCACATCCCGGGTATTTCATTACAAGAGGCACGGTCCCGCTTGATAACAGAGCTTTGAAACAGTGACAGCTGGAAGAAGCAGAACAGCACGCCACAGTAGCGGGGAGCCAGCGAGACTCAACGGGACAGAGAGCAGCGCAGCGCCGGCTTGATCGACAGAGAGCAGCGCAGCGCCGGCTTCATCGACAGAGAGCAGCGCAGCGCAGTTAAGAGCAGCAGCACAGCGTTTCGTTCAGTGCATCCAAACTCACCTGCTGTCATCCGCAACGAACCACTCCTGGATTGTATATTCAATTCAACGTTATTGTATTTTATTGTGTGTGTATATATACCAGAAAAGCAGAACGGGTTTTGTGTGACTGCGATCACATGATATCGTGTACTGGGGATACAAATATAAACACATAATACCTAAAATACCACGGAGAACTGACACTGAGAGTGCACAGCGCGACCCAGAGCCGCTCTGGATAAGAGTTTGTGAATAGCGCTGATGAACTCGATTGTGCGTGTTTGGATGAGAGCTGTGTACCTGAATGCGACGTCACAGGATGGTATATATCATACACATGACAGGGAATTCATCAGTATAGAATTACAAACAGAACACAGAGTCTGCTCGCTGCGCTGAACTGCATGCAAAGATACATGACAACCGAAACGTTGGCGTTTGTCTTTCTAACATCTTTTTTAAACGGAGCGATGATATAATTCATCGGCACGGGAGGGGACTTGGAGCACGCACAGTTCACTGGGTCGGAACATTTCAGGGTGGATTCGGGATCACTGGTTCCGGTGCATGTTGAATCTCTATGGATGAGCGAATGACAATGCGATTTTGAGGCGGCGTGTTATTGTACCCCTCTCGGCTGGATGGTTACAGTTGCTATCGATCGCACTCGCAGTGTGGACAGGGTTGATGCGTCAGTGGGTAAGCGAAGACCCTCTGAACTGGACTGAAACAAAGCAGGCATCCCTCCACACAGACGGGTCACCGTGGCGTTTATTGATTGATTTAGCTTGCTTGTTGGTTTATTTTTCACGAGGACTTCAGAGACGTTTAATTTGACATGCATCACAAAGGAATTCCCCTGCTCGTGCTGCTGGAGTACTTCATCTGCGTGCAAGGTGTTCCAGGTAAGGGAATGGGGTTTTCCAGAACGGCTGATGGAATACTGACTGTCACGCCGCACCTGGTATTCCATTACGTATATGCGCTCTAAACTACTGAATGCCGTTGCATTTGTATTCTTCAGTGCAGACTTACACGAGACATGAAATGTGCGCGGCTCTCGGGCTGCTGATGCCGTTCCTATGAGTTATTGAGATGGTCGGTATTCTGCATGCGTGCCTTCAGTGTGTTTATATGGAGCGGCGCAGCTTTAGCACACCGTGACCCTGCGTTAGATTTGGGTACTTTTATTTGGGTTCATAGACGTGTACCTACAGTAAAGAAAAAAAACAACACGATGCATAGCTGAGCGCTGTCGTTTAGTTTTAGATGTCACAGCTGCGATGTTTATAGCATCTTCTCTGTAGTAATTGTAAATAATTGAGCACCGAGTCTCCAGTCAATATGAATAAATACATTGCCATCACATTCGTTATCTTACACACGCTGTATAAATGAAATGGGTGATAGTCTCGCATTAGTGATCCTATCACAAGAATAAAGCCTGTCGGGGGGGTTGAAATATGATGATCAAACGTACCGCATGTCAGAACAGCAGGAGTAGAAATAAGACTCCTAGTGCAGTGACGTTTCACCCATTCCACGTTTCAATGCGCATTAGCCACAGTGAACAGGTAACACGCTCAGGTGTGTCCGAGTAAAGTCATCAGTGAAACCAGGAATGGATCAGACTGCTGTGCAATGGGAGTGTTATTTCCATCCCTGGAACAGCCATGTTCATAGTGAGTGCAAGTCTGGGTAACGATAGATCGGAAAGGATCGAGTGTTTTTAAGTAGAGGACCACACGTGTGTAGAGCGGCGGAGCAGACTGAACACACCCTATACGAGCCGCCGGGGTCACCGTCGCTGCGATTAAAGAAGCGCGCGTCTGTTTGAATGGTGCGCTCCAGCCCTGGTTTTGTGTTCTAACTGTACACTAAATGAATGAATTGGTCCACTTAAGTAATTTAAGATACAGTTGGAACAAAACAGCAGGAGGGACAGCGGCTCTCCTGGGCCAGGATTGGAGACCCCTGGTCTAAACAATAGCGGCTCTTAATACTGCTGTATTATTGTGGGTGTAGCTGCATCTGGATTAGCAGAGTGAGCTCCACCACTGCAGGTCATTTTGAAATGCACCCACAGTGACAATGGGCCCTGTTGTACTGACAGAGTAAGGTGTCTTTCATGCATACGATGACGTCTGGTGTTATCCACAGTGTGCTGGGTTCTGGAGCAGGGACGCAGTCCTGGGAAAACTCATTAAAGAAGTTGATAGCACTTCTGTGGCCTCAATGGGGCGCTCAGATTCAAGTCTAACCTAAAGTACACCAGGTACACTACAGTGTAACCATTAACATCCAGTGAAGGAGTGTCCAGTCCCAGTCCTGCAGGGTCATTCCACTCCAGTGAAGGAGTGTCCAGTCCCAGTCCTGCAGGGTCATTCCACTCCAGTGAAGGGGTGTCCAGTCCCAGTCCTGCAGGGTCATTCCACGCCAGTGAAGGGGTGTCCAGTCCCAGTCCTGCAGGGTCATTCCACGCCAGTGAAGGGGTGTCCAGTCCCAGTCCTGCAGGGTCATTCCACTCCAGTGAAGGGGTGTCCAGTCCCAGTCCTGCAGGGTCATTCCACTCCAGTGAAGGGGTGTCCAGTCCCAGTCCTGCAGGGTCATTCCACTCCAGTGAAGGGGTGTCCAGTCCCAGTCCTGCAGGGTCATTCCACTCCAGTGAAGGGGTGTCCAGTCCCAGTCCTGCAGGGTCATTCCACTCCAGTGAAGGGGTGTCCAGTCCCAGTCCTGCAGGGTCATTCCACTCCAGTGAAGGAGTGTCCAGTCCCAGTCCTGCAGGGTCATTCCACTCCAGTGAAGGGGTGTCCAGTCCCAGTCCTGGAGGTTTAACAGGTTCAGTTTTACACTTCACTACTTCAGGGTCTGGATGGAAGTTTCATTGGTTAAACAATTTTAAAACAGGGAAGGAACCAAGAGCAGGCATGCAAGGGCCAGCTCTAGTGAAAGTAAGAAATACCACTTCAGAATGAATCAGTGTTGCAGGGGGGGCAGGTTAATGGCTACACTCTGGTGTTCCAGATGTACTTACAGGTTAGATGATGTCATCCTTCAATTTGGAACGTGTTGTTTCCCCACAGCAGCAGAGAGAGGACTTCACGGCCCCTCAGTGTATAATAAGCAGCATTGACAGTAGCTGCTGCTACATAGCTTTGTCAGAGCAGCTCCTGTGACTCAGTGTTTGTTTCCTCAGATCTCAGGACACTGCCGGTGTCTCGTTGTGACGGACGCTCTTGCAACCCCTCTGTCGGTAACCTAGCGACCGGCAGGACGGTGTCCACCCTGAGCAGCTGTGGGCAGAACGGCACGGAGCTTTACTGCTCGTACCCGGACCCGGGACTCTCCGCCTGCCAGCGGCCCAAATGCGGCAAGTGCAACGCCCAGCACCCCGGGCACGCCCACCGCGCGGCACACATGACTGACGACTTCTTCTCGAACCCGGGCACGTGGTGGCAGTCGGCGGCGGGCGTGAACCGGGAGGAGCTCCGCCTGGACTTGGAGACGGAGTTCTACCTGACCCACGTCATCGTGCTGTTCCGCTCCCCGCGGCCCGCGGCCATGACCCTGGAGAGGTCTCAGGACTACGGCCGGTCCTGGAGACCCTATAAGCACTTCGCTGTGAACTGCAGCGAGACATTCGGCATCCCCGACGACGTCAGCCACGCGGGGTCTCTGTGCACCTCCCGCTACTCCCACGTCCTGCCCTGCACCAAGGGAGAGGTAGGGGCTTCTTCCTGTTATCATGGTGTTCAATGTAGTGCCAGCACCTGTCACAGCCTGCCTCCCAGCAACACAGCAGGGCTTGAGATTGCTGCACCTAGTCCAGGGTTTAGGGATTGAGATTCACACTCGCAATGCTGCACCCAGTCCAGGGTTTAGGGATTGAGATTCACACTCGCAATGCTGCACCCAGTCCAGGGTTTAGGGATTGAGATTCACACTAGCAATGCTGCACCCAGTCCAGGGTTTAGGGATTGAGATTCACACTCGCAATGCTGCACCCAGTCCAGGGTTTAGGGATTGAGATTCACACTAGCAATGCTGCACCCAGTCCAGGGTTTAGGGATTGAGATTCACACTAGCAATGCTGCACCCAGTCCAGGGTTTAGGGATTGAGATTCACACTCGCAATGCTGCACCCAGTCCAGGGTTTAGGGATTGAGATTCACACTTGCAATGCTGCACCCAGTCCAGGGTTAGGGATTGAGATTCACACTAGCAATGCTGCACCCAGTCCAGGGTTTAGGGATTGAGATTCACACTCGCAATGCTGCACCCAGTCCAGGGTTTAGGGATTGAGATTCACACTAGCAATGCTGCACCCAGTCCAGGGTTTAGGGATTGAGATTCACACTCGCAATGCTGCACCCAGTCCAGGGTTTAGGGATTGAGATTCACACTCGCAATGCTGCACCCAGTCCAGGGTTAGGGATTGAGATTCACACTAGCAATGCTGCACCCAGTCCAGGGTTAGGGATTGAGACTCACACTCGACCTGCTGGGTTTCACTGATCAACCTCATGCCAGTATGAATAAGTCACACCTGAATCTGTAAGCCTTTATGAAAGTTCACCACAGTAATGGCATAGTTGCATTTTCCCCATGCCTTTCCCATGATTATATTATGCATTTCCCATACCACTCTGGCCTTTGCCATGCTTCACTATGCTCTATTGCACTTTGCTACACTTTTACTTAAAGAATGACAACTGCTAAACTACCGTGCAGCAGACTATGGTAAACTTCACAAAGCGTGGTGCCTGTATTACTGGAAGTTTGAAGGACTAATAAAAAAAAAAGATATATATATATATATATATATATATATATATATATATATATATATATATATGCCTGCCTGCTAGCCGGATGAACACAATGCAAGCTGTTGTTTTAAATGGTGATTTACGACAGCCCTCTTTAAAGCAGTGAATGAATTCACAAGCGATCCATTCACCTGGAGGGCCAGGGAAGGCTTGGCATGGCGGGCAGACTCCGTGCCAGGCACTGCAGGTGTCCCGTCACGGACGAGGGGGACAGAAAGCAATGAGTGTCACTCCCGAGAGGATAAATAGGCAGGAAGCATTTATTAATACGGTCTGCAGCTCAAAGTAACGTGTAAAAGAGGTGCAACATTTCTGCTGGGTTTGTTTGCTTAAGCAAGACAAATGCTCTCCTGTGTCTCTGCTGTGTTTCCCTAATCCCTCCCTGCTGTCCGTGCAGGTGATAACACCGTGGTGATCTTCTCAGGGCTCTCCTGTGTCTCTGCTGTGTTTCCCTAATCCCTCCCTGCTGTCCGTGCAGGTGATAACACCGTGGTGATCTTCTCAGGGCTCTCCTGTGTCTCTGCTGTGTTTCCCTAATCCCTCCCTGCTGTCCGTGCAGGTGATAACACCGTGGTGATCTTCTCAGGGCTCTCCTGTGTCTCTGCTGTGTTTCCCTAATCCCTCCCTGCTGTCCGTGCAGGTGATAACACCGTGGTGATCTTCTCAGGTCTCTCCTGTGTCTCTGCTGTGTTTCCCTAATCCCTCCCTGCTGTCCGTGCAGGTGATAACACCGTGGTGATCTTCTCAGGGCTCTCCTGTGTCTCTGCTGTGTTTCCCTAATCCCTCCCTGCTGTCCGTGCAGGTGATAACACCGTGGTGATCTTCTCAGGGCTCTCCTGTGTCTCTGCTGTGTTTCCCTAATCCCTCCCTGCTGTCCGTGCAGGTGATAACACCGTGGTGATCTTCTCAGGGCTCTCCCGTGTCTCTGCTGTGTTTCCCTAATCCCTCCCTGCTGTCCGTGCATGTGATAACACCGTGGTGATCTTCTCAGGGCTCTCCTGTGTCTCTGCTGTGTTTCCCTAATCCCTCCCTGCTGTCCGTGCAGGTGATAACACCGTGGTGATCTTCTCAGGGCTCTCCTGTGTCTCTGCTGTGTTTCCCTAATCCCTCCCTGCTGTCCGTGCAGGTGATAACACCGTGGTGATCTTCTCAGGGCTCTCCTGTGTCTCTGCTGTGTTTCCCTAATCCCTCCCTGCTGTCCGTGCAGGTGATAACACCGTGGTGATCTTCTCAGGGCTCTCCTGTGTCTCTGCTGTGTTTCCCTAATCCCTCCCTGCTGTCCGTGCAGGTGATAACACCGTGGTGATCTTCTCAGGGCTCTCCTGTGTCTCTGCTGTGTTTCCCTAATCCCTCCCTGCTGTCCGTGCAGGTGATAACACCGTGGTGATCTTCTCAGGGCTCTCCCGTGTCTCTGCTGTGTTTCCCTAATCCCTCCCTGCTGTCCGTGCAGGTGATAACACCGTGGTGATCTTCTCAGGGCTCTCCCGTGTCTCTGCTGTGTTTCCCTAATCCCTCCCTGCTGTCCGTGCAGGTGATAACACCGTGGTGATCTTCTCAGGGCTCTCCTGTGTCTCTGCTGTGTTTCCCTAATCCCTCCCTGCTGTCCGTTCAGGTGATAACACCGTGGTGATCTTCTCAGGGCTCTCCTGTGTCTCTGCTGTGTTTCCCTAATCCCTCCCTGCTGTCCGTGCAGGTGATAACACCGTGGTGATCTTCTCAGGGCTCTCCTGTGTCTCTGCTGTGTTTCCCTAATCCCTCCCTGCTGTCCGTTCAGGTGATAACACCGTGGTGATCTTCTCAGGGCTCTCCTGTGTCTCTGCTGTGTTTCCCTAATCCCTCCCTGCTGTCCGTTCAGGTGATAACACCGTGGTGATCTTCTCAGGGCTCTCCTGTGTCTCTGCTGTGTTTCCCTAATCCCTCCCTGCTGTCCGTGCAGGTGATAACACCGTGGTGATCTTCTCAGGGCTCTCCTGTGTCTCTGCTGTGTTTCCCTAATCCCTCCCTGCTGTCCGTGCATGTGATAACACCGTGGTGATCTTCTCAGGTCTCTCCTGTGTCTCTGCTGTGTTTCCCTAATCCCTCCCTGCTGTCCGTTCAGGTGATAACACCGTGGTGATCTTCTCAGGGCTCTCCTGTGTCTCTGCTGTGTTTCCCTAATCCCTCCCTGCTGTCCGTTCAGGTGATAACACCGTGGTGATCTTCTCAGGGCTCTCCTGTGTCTCTGCTGTGTTTCCCTAATCCCTTCCTGCTGTCCGTGCAGGTGATAACACCGTGGTGATCTTCTCAGGGCTCTCCTGTGTCTCTGCTGTGTTTCCCTAATCCCTCCCTGCTGTCCGTGCAGGTGATAACACCGTGGTGATCTTCTCAGGGCTCTCCTGTGTCTCTGCTGTGTTTCCCTAATCCCTCCCTGCTGTCCGTGCAGGTGATAACACCGTGGTGATCTTCTCAGGGCTCTCCCGTGTCTCTGCTGTGTTTCCCTAATCCCTCCCTGCTGTCCGTGCAGGTGATAACACCGTGGTGATCTTCTCAGGGCTCTCCTGTGTCTCTGCTGTGTTTCCCTAATCCCTCCCTGCTGTCCGTGCAGGTGATAACACCGTGGTGATCTTTTCAGGGCTCTCCTGTGTCTCTGCTGTGTTTCCCTAATCCCTCCCTGCTGTCCGTTCAGGTGATATTCCGAGCCCTGACTCCTGGGAGCGGGATTGAGGACCCCTACAGCGCGGAGGCCCAGGACCTGCTCAAGCTGACCACCCTGCGGCTGCGGCTCCTGAAGAGGCAGGACTGCCCGTGCCGGGGGGCCCCCGTCGGGGCGCTGCCCAAGCCACAGCACTCCGCTCACTACGCCGTGTACGACCTCATCGCCCGCGGGAGCTGCTTCTGCAACGGGCATGCCGAGGACTGCCAGCCCGCGCCGGGGACCAGGAGGGAGGGCAGCATGGTACGCATGGTCGTGTCTTTTATATACCGTGTGAGTGCAAATCTCCACTGAAATCAGGCGTGCCATTCAGGTGAAGGTGACACGTGTTGAGTCGACTAAATGTACCCTTCAGAGTGAAACGAGTGAACAAACAGCTGCTTGGGTTTGTGACGATGATCGCTGCTTTACTTAGACTGTGAAGAACAGCGATCGGCACAGACCCAAGCAGCTGTCTCTTCACTCGTTTCACTCGGAATGGTAAATCAGTCCAATCCAAGGGTCCCGTAATGGATGGCAGGTCCCTGTCAGCTTTCTAATGAGGACTCATTCACTGAAGCACTTCTGCTTTCACTTATTATTCTACGTGGTTACTTCTGCCAAAAAAAAAAAAAAAAAGCTTTTCTACATTAAATTTTTTCTCCCCATATGTTAAAAAAAACATTTGCAATCTGCACTTGTTTGGCAGGGCTGGGCACATTCCTAAACCAATTTAAATGTTAATGCAGCTTTGAAGAGAAAAGGCTCTGACAGTAATCCACCCCATTAAGTTTTACACCTCCGCAGTCTTTAATGAGCATGCCGTTCCCACGTGGAGGAGCCTGATCAAGCACTGCATTGGTCTGGCAAGGCTCTGGAAGACAGACAGGCTCTGATCAGGACCCGGCAGGAACACTGACCTGACAAACACCTCCACAGCAATGTGACATGAGGAGGCCAGCTCCGCTCCCTGCCTGCTGCAATGCCAGAACCGCCAGCCCACTGTTACTACAGAGCCCTCACTCCTGTCCTTCCCTGACAGGACTGGAGTGCAGCAGTGCTGCGTGCGGCCCGTGGTAATCGTGGTTCGAGATGGATTCTTTGATGTTTTGGTTTGTGAGGGTAGAGGGAGAGACGGGTCCTCCGCTCTCACCACGAGCTGAGCAGTCCCATCACATCCCAGCGAAGCCCGTTAAGAAGATTCTGCAACGTTAAAGAAAGCGAGAAACAAAGACTCACAAGGCAGAGTTAACTCAAAGGGAATCAGCTGTTCTCTAAAGACAGAAGTCCTTTCCTGCAGTTAACAAAAACAAGAAGTGCACAGTTTCATTGGACTCTTGTTTAAAATGCCATACCTGTCCTAGATGCAAGCCCACCCTGAGCTGAGCTCTGTCAGGAAGCCGGTCCTGCTGTTTCAGTGTGTTTGGATGTGATTGCAATCAGGAGCAGCTTGTAGCTCCAGGGCTGTTCCATCCATTCATGGTTGTAGTTCTGTGCAGACGCATAATCAGGGGATCCTGATAATCTGAGCCCAGAGGAAGCTGTCGTGGGGTTTAACGTCCCTTTCATCCAGTTTACTTTACCACTGTATTTCTGCTTTTCCCTGCTTAACCACACCTCTCTATAACTGACAGTGCTTGCCAATGCTTTATTACACTTTACTATGCTTTTACTGAGGGGCTCTTTTATAAGGTACAGCGTTCTGTAGTGTTTTTAGATGGTTTCTTTTTTTATTATATGGGCAGCTTCATGCAAGTCTTCTCTGCCATAGATTAACACTGAAGTGTATTTTTGCATTGCTACAGATCAGCATGGGCCTCTCACTGTATCCTCGTGTATTTGATGAAATAATGCATCTTCTGACACATTACTGATGGCTGGCCAGGCTACTAGCTGAGTTCAAATCAAATCTCGAGCTGTGACCTCCTGCCTGACCTTGAGCCAGCCCCCTGACCTGACCTGCTGGACCCTCCAGCTGCAGCAGGAGCCCTTGGAGCTATTCAACATGCAGGAGCTTCGAGGCAGGCTGGGCTCGGGACACACATGCATTGCGCTGATGGGGGGGGGGGGGGGGGGGGAGTTGGGACCACTTTAGACTCCTGGAGTCCCAGCTGCTTCATGCAGAGTCCATTAGCCTGTCCCATGACTGCCTGATCTGATTACATCTCTAAACAAAATCAACAGACACTGCCGTCCTCCTTGGGGACACTGAAGCCAGTCAGCTGGAGTCCTTTGGGGGGCTTGGGAACACGCAGCCTCCCCCGTCTGCACGCACACACTAGAGAGACATGCAGATCGCTATGCTGCATTCAAAACACAACTGTGACCTGTTTTACAAATGACTGTGTTCTATGCATTGCAATATACTGTAACTGTGACCATTGTAACTGCTGGCTTCTCAGCCTAGCAGTCATGGTAGAGTCACACTTATCCCCACAGCCCTGCAAAGTGCGCTGCTGTTGTACAGCACTGCTTGTTTGTGCATGACCTGGTTTGCTGTGTGTTCCCCAGGTTCATGGGAGCTGCCTCTGCCAGCACCACACCGCAGGGGAGCACTGTGAGACGTGTGCACCTCTTTACAATGACCTCCCATGGAGACCAGGCGATGGAATAACAGGGGCACCAAACGAGTGCAAAAGTGAGTGGTCCATCTGTCTGTCAATCCATCCCTCAGACAATCAATCAGCCCCTTCATCTGACCAAAGAGAAACCATCGAGAACAGACTCACACTCAGCTTAATCAACACAAGACCCCAGTCCACTCTCCGGAGAGCTGTCTCATCATGCATCTCCACAGTGTTTAATCCATTGTGGACTGCGGTTTATTCACAAGACCCCAGTCGACTCTCCGGAGAGCTGTCTCATCATGCATCTCCACAGTGTTTAATCCAGTGTGGACTGCGGTTTATTCTGTAGAAATACTACTAAAAGAAACTGCAATTCAGTGACAAACATTTCGACCGGAAGTCTTTTTCAATGTCTTCAGACATCCAACGTCATCCAATGACCGTTCCAAATTCCGCAGATGAAAATCAGATACAGATCTTGATCCAGCTGCTAGATGTAGGTTTAGAAATACCAAACAAAGTCCTTTTCCAGTGTCTTCCAGCTGAAACCTTTGTAAACTGAATGTCCGTTCCTATTGGTATTGCTGAGCACTGTCGTGTGTTTAGCAGCTGTGGATGGATGTGGTTGATCTTGTTCCTCTCCTCTCCCCTCGTGCAGAGTGCCAGTGCCACGGCCACGCCGAGAGCTGCCACTTCGACAGCGGCGTGTGGCTGGCCTCGGGGAAGCGCAGCGGGGGGGTCTGTGATGGCTGTCGGCACAACACCAAGGGGCGCCGGTGCCAGCGATGCCAGGCTGGCTTCTACCGGGACCAAGCCAAGCCCATGTCCTCCCCCGACGCCTGCAAACGTGAGTGCCTTCAATGCACCCTGTAGCCCCCTGATGCTGTTTCTCATTGCTCTGCAGTAGCAGCGATCCCTGTAGCCCCCTGATGCTGTTTCTCATTGCTCTGCAGTAGCAGCGATCCCTGTAGCCCCCTGATGCTGTTTCTCATTGCTCTGCAGTAGGAGCGATCCCTGTAGCCCCCTGATGCTGTTTCTCATTGCTCTGCAGTAGCAGCGATCCCTGTAGCCCCTGATGCTGTTTCTCATTGCTCTGCAGTAGCAGCGATCCCTGTAGCCCCCTGATGCTGTTTCTCATTGGTCTGCAGTAGGAGCGATCCCTGTAGCCCCTGATGCTGTTTCTCATTGCTCTGCAGTAGCAGCGGTCCCTGTAGCCCCCTGATGCTGTTTCTCATTGGGTTTCTGTTTTTGATTCCCAGCATGCTCCTGCCACCCTGTAGGCTCCACCAATGGCTCCTTCTCCAGGCTCTGGAAGTGCCACCCCCGGAGCGGCTACTGCTACTGCAAGCCGGGCGTGGCGGGCCCCAACTGCGCCCGCTGCATGATGGGATACTGGGGGTTTGGGGAGAGCGGCTGCCGGCCGTGTGACTGTGCCCGGGACTGCGACCCCGAGACTGGGGAGTGTCTGGACAGGTGGGGGAGCAGACAGGAAAACAGCTCTGCACTGTACCCTAGCTGTACGATGCTACAGGCAGATAGATTAGGACAGGGAGGCTCATGCATTTATTTATGTGTTGATTTGTTTCGCCCATGTTGCAGTTTTGACCACGAGCCGTTTTTCGATGTTCCTATTGGAGGGCGCATTCCTGACCTCATTCACGTTCCGACCAATGAGAGTGAAGGGGAGTGGACCTGGGAGGATGAGCAGGGTTTTTCAGCCCTGAGGCACCCTGGTAAGTGAAAGAGACAAGGAGGAAAGCACCCCATCGATTACACTCCGTGCATGATGTTTTTGTATTTGCCCTTCCCTTGTAAAAATCACTGCAGTAAACAGTGGCAAAAGCATAGGAAAATGTAGTAAAGCCTAGCGAAATCATTGTAAAGCAAAAGCAAGCATGGGAAATCATTGTAAAGCACAGGCAAGCATGGGAAATCATTGTAAAGCACAGGCAAACATAACAAGATAAACCTTGGGGACCCATGGAAAAGCAGTCAGACCAACAGCATGAGAAAACCAAGGTTACATGAAAAATGATGATGCAGATATACTGTGGTAAACTTTTAGAAGGGTTAATACAAATCACAGTGCATGAGAGCGAGCCTAACTAGAGCTGACGGAGTTCAGACCGGTTTGATCTTGGTCTGCTGCTAATGGAAACAAACCAGACTGATTTTTAAAGTCATTTCAACTGGGTCCAATGAGCTGACGGTCTTCACAGACCGGTGATTCACACATGGGGAAGTCTGCCATACTGACATTCAGTGGAGTGGTTACTGCAGACATCTGCGTAGCTGCTCTTTTTGACATGCTTCATTGATTGGTACTCGCATCTTTTAAAGCACATTGCCATTTCAATGGGAGTTACGGATGGGCTGAAGCGTGCAATCTAAACAGTATGTGACCAGAAAACAAAAACACAAAAACAATCTGAATGTGAAAAGCAAACGCGATTCCATCCTGCGAAGCTGCTCCTGAAGTCAATCCCTGAGCAGAGGAATTCCACCGCTCCCCCCGGGGCACGGCTGCATACCTGTGACATGCTGTGCATGCGTGCGTCTGGTTTAATGCAAACCTAACCAAATATTTGTGTCTACCCCCCTCTCTCCCCACCCCGCTCACGCGCTGCTTTCTGGTTTTGGCACGCCAGAGAAGTGCATATGCAAAGAGAAAATGCTTGGAGGCGTCCCGGATTTTTGCAAGATGAAATATGCTTACGGTAAGTGTTAGTGTGTCTCTGTGTGCGAGTGTGTGCGTGTCCCGGTCTGTGTGTGTGTCTCTAAAGGTGCTTTTCCAGAAGCATCTTTTTACCTGCATAAAAGTCAGTAGTTTAGCTGCTGTTACTGCTCTGGATTACCATGTGAACTAGCGTATATTACGTTGTGTCAACGTGTTCTTGGTTTTTCTCTGGAAAGTGATCAAGGCGAGGATCCTGTCCGCCCACGACAAGGGCACGCACGCAGAGGCCGTCGTCAAGGTGAAGAAGGTCATGAGGCAGGGCAAGGTGAAAATATCACCGGGAAACAGGAGCATCTACCCAGAGTCCTGGACCAACAGAGGCTGCACCTGCCCTATCATGAACCCAGGTAAGATACCTCCATCTCACCTGCCCAGTCATGAACCCAGGTAAGATACCTCCATCTCACCTGCACTGTCATGAACCCAGGTAAGATACCTCCATCTCACCTGCCCAGTCATGAACCCAGGTAAGATGCCTCCATCTCACCTGCCCAGTCATGAACCCAGGTAAGATACCTGCATCTCACCTGCCCTGTCATGAACCCAGGTAAGATACCTCCATCTCACCTGCCCTGTCATGAACCCAGGTAAGATACCTGCATCTCACCTGCCCTGTCATGAACCCAGGTAAGATACCTGCATCTCACCTGCCCTGTCATGAACCCAGGTAAGATACCTGCATCTCACCTGCCCTGTCATGAACACAGGTAAGATACCTGCATCTCACCTGCCCTGTCATGAACCCAGGTAAGATACCTGCATCTCACCTGCCCTGTCATGAACACAGGTAAGATACCTGCATCTCACCTGCCCTGTCATGAACCCAGGTAAGATACCTGCATCTCACCTGCCCTGTCATGAACACAGGTAAGATACCTCCATCTCACCTGCACTCCCTAACCTAGCATTCTTATAAACCCATTGCACTCCCTAACCTAATTCAGTAAGTTAAGCCCAATTTGCATTTGTTCCATTTTTCAAGGCAGGGGGTTACTGCCTTGAAAAATGGATACTCTTGCGTTTCAGCACACTCAATAGAACAGCATGCTGAGATATATTTATATTGTGGGTAACCTGTTTTCAGTGCTGTTGCTCTTCATCTTTCTTGGGAATGTATTATCTAGAAAGCGCTGGATGGTGTTATTGCCATTATCAACCCCAAAGAACATTGGGAGTTTGAAGATTCTAAGCTTAGCGGGAATCGAACCGCTGGGGCAGCGATACTGGAATCGGATTGGCTGAGATGACCTGTGAGGTTTCTAACATGCTTGACATGTGGCTCCATGTTTTAACAGGAACAGATTACCTGATCGCTGGACACGAGGACTTCAGGACAAGCAAGCTGCTGGTCGACATGCACAGCCTGGTGAAGCCGTGGAAGGCTTCCGTGGGGAAGCAGGTCGCGGAGATCCTCCAATCAGGGTGCAAGTGAGCCCCCCCACAGCTACCGAACTGAGACCAGGACCTCGCAATCCTGCAGGACCACGGCATTCCAACCTGAACTAAAACAATGCTTATTTTCTACATCGTTTGTTCGTTCGTTTTTTAAAACGTGTTTTGATGGTCACAGTGGTGCAGCAAGATGAGAACAGGCAACAGCATGATTGAGGGTTTTTTAAAACTCACTGAAAAAACTTGAGATGGAAAAGCTGCCTTGAGTTTCCATTGGCAGAGCTCAGTCCAGTTTGAACTGAGACTCTCTCACCCCAGTCAGCATTGCCTCTCATTGGCAGAGCTCAGTCCAGTTTGAAATGAGACTTGCTCACCCCAGTTAGCATTGCCTCTCATTGGCAGAGCTCAGTCCAGTTTGAACTGAGACTCTCTCACCCCAGTTAGCATTGCCTCTCATTGGCAGAGCTCAGTCCAGTTTGAACTGAGACTCTCTCAGCAGAGGAGTGGCATTACAGACCCGGACTGAATGTGTGATGCGTACAGGCACAGCTTTGTGAGGTGACCTCAGCTCGCAGACTGGATTGCTGACCGCACAGATGGATCTGGCGGCAGGAAGCCTCAGTTTGATAACTGGAGAGATGGGAGTTTTCCAGACTGGTCTCAGGGAGGGTAGAAAGGTGGTATATTGTGAAAGGAGTTTCATACAGCATTGTAATGCAGGTAGCGTGCAGAACAGCGTGCCTGTAAAACAATGTGTCGACAAAGTGCACCATTCATTATCATGAAACCAGCCGTGCTGTGAATACAATGATTGAGAAAGAGATTTCTATCATGTGCGAGGCTCCTATCACTCATTATACACAGACACGTTATATGTATGGTATGTATTGTGTATATTACTATATTTTCACATTTCTGTTTCAGTAAAGTCTGTAAAATGCAAGCTGTATATATGTTGCTATACGTTCAGAATTCTTTACCTTCACGTTGCTGCACATCAGGCTGTACTTGTGTTTGTGTTTATTTTACCAATATCCACTGCTCAGGGTCTTTCAACTCATAAGAGCACACGTTTCCCTGCTGTATTCCACAACACGTCACAGAGCAAGATGGGCCGAATGGCCTCCTCTCGTTTGTAAACTTTCTTATGTTCTTATGACAGCTCCGTGCCACCTTCCGTTTTATCATGCTGTATTCTCCATATCGACGTAGCCCATTCTAAACGATGACATCACAATCATACCTCTCGGAAATCCATTCCGCTGCAAAGCCCATTCTAAACGATGACATCACAATCATACCCCTCGGAAATCCATTCCGCTGCAAAGCCCATTCTAAACGATGACATCACAATCATACCCCTCGGAAATCCATTCCGCTGCAAAGCCCATTCTAAACGATGACATCACAATCATACCCCTCGGAAATCCATTCCGCTGCAAAGCCCATTCTAAACGATGACATCACAATCATACCTCTCGGAAATCCATTCCGCTGCAAAGCCCATTCTAAACGATGACATCACAATCACACCTCTCGGAAATCCATTCTGCTGCAAAGCCCATTCTAAACGATGACATCACAATCATACCTCTCGGAAATCCATTCCGCTGCAAAGCCCATTCTAAACGATGACATCACAATCACACCTCTCGGAAATCCATTCCGCTGCAAAGCCCATTCTAAACGATGACATCACAATCACACCTCGACCACTTCTCGGTATTCTGTTCATCAACGCTTCCCCTCTTTTTAATGGGATTGACAATGGACTAAATAAAGGTGGGTAACGATCAGAAAACAAACACAGCTGGATTTGGACCTTGTGTATTAATAATAAAGCTGTATGTAACAGAGTTCTAGGACTGCGAGTCAGTGCGTGCGTGTCTCTGTGTGTGCGTCTCAGTGTGTGTGCGTGTCTTTCTAACACTGGTGTTGAAACAGGGATCTTTACACACAGACCACGAGACAGGGCTCTGTTCACTGACCTGTACCGACTGCTTTTAGGAAAGTTATTTTTTGAAGGACTGTTTGAGGGTTTAAAACATTCTCTAGGGAGTAAACAGTGCTTTGAAAAATAGGGAAGCATTGTAAAGCACAGAGAGGTCTGGTAAAGCATAGGGAAGCATTGTAAAGCACAGAGAGGTCTGGTCAAGCACAGGGAAACATTGTAAAGCACAGAGAGGTCTGGTAAAGCATAGGGAAGCATTGTAAAGCACAGAGAGGTCTGGTAAAGCATAGGGAAGCATTGTAAAGCACAGAGAGGTCTGGTCAAGCACAGGGAAACATTGTAAAGCACAGAGAGGTCTGGTAAAGCATAGGGAAGCATTGTAAAGCACAGAGAGGTCTGGTAAAGCATAGGGAAGCATTGTAAAGCACAGAGAGGTCTGGTAAAGCATAGGGAAGCATTGTAAAGCACAGAGAGGTCTGGTAAAGCATAGGGAAGCATTGTAAAGCACAGAGAGGTCTGGTAAAGCATAGGGAAGCATTGTAAAGCACAGAGGTCTAGCAGCTATAACCCTGTGTTGTATCCATAGTAACTGTAGGACCCCAGCGTTCTCAGTATTCCAGGCAGGTACTCACCCCGGTGCTCTCCCTCCTCCCCTGCACATTAGCGTGAGCTCCACCCTATCATTATGCAGTCCTTCCTGACATTTTTTAGCCAATAGGTCTGCTACGTCACTGCCAGCTACCCCACCTAGACCTGCAATCCATCAGCAGCACAGCCCTGTGATTACAGAATTCTTCTCATTTCTAAAGGTCTGCAGGTAGCCTTTCCAGGGTGCAGACATACCTGCGTGGGCTGCTGGGATTACCTGGGATGAAAGGTGCATACAAAAAGTGTATTAGCTATTTTTTGTCAACCGCTCACTGTGTTTGTAAACACAGCCTTAATATCCCTTCATTCTTTGCCGCGGTGTAGATTTCAGATAGATGTATATAATTATAACACGTGTGCGATCAGTGCTGTAGCTCCTCTCCCTGCTGCTGCTCACAATGTGCACGAGTATGAAGCAGGGGTGCCAAACCTCACCCTTCCACCCCTGCTCTTTGTTCCAACCCTTTTCTAACTCGCTGAACTGAACCAATTAAAGCACCACCCATACTGTGATTCATGACCTCAAGTTACCTGTTAAACCCGGAGTGGAACAGCCCTCCAGGACTGGGATCGGACAACGCTGATATAAAGCACGATGTTTGAATGACGACAGCACCCCCTGCTGACTGCATGTGTATTACAGACCACAGAGCCCCATGTGTGCCTGCCTGCCTGTCTGCGGTCTGTTTGCACGCTTCTCCACTCAAGCAAACGGAAACAAAACACAAGAGCCGCTTCAGCGAGGTAAAAAGACTTTTAATCTCCACAACGTTCAGAATCACTGGATCAGCTCGGTTAGTCTACACTGGTGCTCTGCTCTGCACTGCTCCGAGGGGAAGCTGCAGGCTGGGGGAAGAGTTTGTGAAAGACAATCGCACGACGGCACAGAACGGTCCGTGGAGGAGAGCAGGCAGAGGCACTGCAGAGGGGCACCAACAACACGATGACAAAGGAACCAAAGAGCCTGCTCCCTCTGTCTCTGCTCCGCCTGCTCATTCAGATAGAGAGAGCTTCTCCTGCAGTGCGTCTGCAAGGACGCCGCTTTCCAGACAGCCATGCTGGACCAGGGTTAACAGGACAGAGTCGCAGGGGAGGGGGTCCAGGGCAATGCTGCTTTGCATAAGGAAGCAACGTTTTCACACCAAAAAAAAAAAAAAAAAGACACACACAAAACGCACAGGACTGCAGCACAGGGCTGAAACACGCTTCCCTGGGTGAACGACAGAGAAGAGCCTCATTCCAGAGCTCTTCACTGAGGAGCACATGGGCGGCTGGGGAGGGCTGGATTTACTGAACTTCTGCTTCAACGCCAGGCAGCTGTAAATGTTTTAGATCTAGAAATGATTAAAAGCCTCTTCTCCAACTTTCTTTCCTAGTAAACCTGCCCCACGGTATCGATTACACAAAAAAATTTAAAAAATGAAATAAAGACGAGATTTATAGAGCCCTAAAACTAGGACTGGAAAGAGGCTACCCTGAGCGAGGCACTTAACATGCATGCGGACCGCAGTCCCTACACAGCAAGGCTCTTGCATTAGGAAAGCCTTTTAACTCCGGAAGGATCAAACCTGCTTTCAAACTACACTGACTGTGTCGGGTCAGGCGGGGACGTCTGTCGTAAAAAACGAAACTTGACCTTCCCTTTAAGGTGCTGTTGTTTACCTTGATTCTAAGAGGGTTTGTAACCAAGAGCATGTCGGTGGCAGAGTGGAATTAACGGAGGCGTCGCTTTTAGAAGGAATTTCGACTCTTGAAGGTCAAGTCTGAGTGCATCGTCTCGACCAGCAGAACCCAAACCCCCAAACAGGCCAGGACTGTGTTTCAGCAGCACACACACACAAACACACAAACACACAAGCAAACAGTCTGCTGTATTAACACGGTGTTTAAAACAGCAGCCGTTACTAATCAGAACAGAAGATGATGCAGGGATGGAAAGAAGACTCCCAATGCACAGCAGTTTGATCCAGCACTGGTTTGACCATGAATTTAATAGGACACACTGGGGCTAATCAAGCATGTATTAAAACCTGGAATGGGTGAAACTGCTATGCAACAGGAGGCTCATTCCCATCCCCTGCACATATTTAAATACACCCTAGACCCTTGAACTTGTCAAACCCAGACCTCCAGCAGGCACTGCCACCTGGATCCCCCTCTCCATGGCATTGTCTCCAGCCGCTGCCCGGGGGCGGGTCCACTAGCTGGAGGCGGGGCTGGGCTGCTCCTCCCCCTCGGCTGTGTTGCTGTTGCTCTGCTTGTCCTCCTCCTCCTCCTCCTGGGGGTACAGCTCGGGATATCTCTGCATGCACTCCTGCATGGTGCGGAACTGCTCGATACACTCGGAGCCCTTCACCTCCTCCTCGCTGTAGTGGAAGCAGGAGAAAGCAGACTTGAACTGCTCCCCACACGGCCCGCTCGCCATCCCACCCAGGCACGGGCAGTTCCAGTTCACTTCTCCATTGGGCAGGATGAGTCCTTCCAAACAACAACAACAACAGATCAATCTACTGCACAGCACTTTCATCCATTCCTGATTTCACTACGAGATTTAACAACACACACTTTGTATACTTGACTTAGTATCTTAATGGTTTTCCCCTAGTTTTTAAGATATGAGGGTTTGACGTTGAACAAGTAAACTTTAATTGAAGCCATCAGTGCTTGAAAAGGCCCTTGGGAGCATACTGCATTCTTAGGGGCCGGCGTGCGTACTATAAAACCTAATACCACTGCTTCTGGCGAGCACAGAGATTCTGGGAACATTCTGCAGTGAGGATATACAGTTAAGAGATCACTACAGACGTATTTATTGACTAAATGTCTTTGATTTCTTACATCTTTCATGTGTACAATCAACCACCACAAAAACACTGTTGACAGAGCCTTCTCTTGCTGACCTCTCTGTTGACAGAGCCCTCGCTTGCTGACCTCCCTGTCTCTCACCTTGGTCCTCGTAGGGATCGTTCGGATCCTCCGCTATCAGCTCCGCGCTGCTCGGTGTTTCGTGGTCCTCTTTGGTCACAAAAATAATCTTGTCTTTCCCTAGAAATCAAGAGCAGAAACACAACGGGCTGTACTGGATGTGACACCAGCTGGACACGGACACGCACACACACACGCACACGATATCACTGCTCGCTGTGTTTCTACTTTAGTCCACAAACCCGTGTCCGGT
Source organism: Acipenser ruthenus (assembly GCF_902713425.1). NCBI lineage: Eukaryota > Metazoa > Chordata > Actinopteri > Acipenseriformes > Acipenseridae > Acipenser > Acipenser ruthenus. The sequence continues at coordinate 538,867 of NC_081204.1, read as the reverse complement.
GCTCTCAGTTGTGTTTTCTTTCGTTCTGGGTGGTTTTCTGTGCCCTATTTCAGTTCAAATGAAAGTCTGTCCTTGTCGAATGGACCCAGCAAACAAACTAGCTCAGTGTGTGTGTGTGCGTGTGGCAAACTGGTCTCTTACACGCAGTATCTTTTCAAAGTTACAGTATCACAGTCAAGTGACGCCACCTAGTGGACAATAATAGAATACCACACATACACATATTGTGCACCAGGGTGAGTCTGTTAGTGTGTTATCAATGCTGGAATGCCTCTCTTTAGGTTTGGAAATGACTTGATTTATTAAAGAACATGTTTCTAGATTCACTTCATCCTCAAGGTGAAACTATCTTATTGTTGAATACACCCCCCCTCTCTCCTACTGGCACACTCTTCTGAAACTTGTCACATTAAGGTCCTGTTCGCAAGAACAACAATGTTTTTGATCTGTGTTCTAAGTAATAAAATACAGCAAGTTTAATATTCATGAGACGGTCGCGAGATTGTGTTTTCAGAACTCACCGGCCAAGTGAGACAGCTGCTGGTTATTATTTTAAACACGCGTTTTTATCATTATAAATTGATGACGATGATAATATTAATAAACGCTCTGCCATTGTATAGCTGGTTCATGGCTTCGTGGGTTTAAACGCGCTGCTATAAAACACGACATTTCTCCAGGTTACAGGAGCGTCGTCAAAACGTGAGCACGCTATCAGATCCACTGTGCATAACTTGCAAGGAAGGGTGCACGGACCGTGGTGATAATACTGCCCGTGACCGAGCCCTTCACCACCGAGCACCGCAGCAGCACCGTTCAATCTCCGCACACACATAAAGCGTGCGATATTCCTTTACGAGTTACTCGGTGCACAGCCGCAAAACGCAATGACATTACACTACATTACACAACGTGAACTCTCTCCCAGCACCTTCAGGAAGGACAGTCGCAAGTATCCTCACATTGCTCGGTGTTGCACCGGCATTACTACAATGAGAGCGAATCTAACCCGTTCCACTCAGGAGTGCAAAACGCATCGTAAAAGCAAGAATAGCAAGGCTTACCCTGCTGTTTACAGTAAGACATGGCTGTTGTTTTTGCCCTCTCCCGAGCTGTATCTTGGGGTAGAATCACAGCCGCACAAACCGCCGGCAGCCACTCGAGCAGGCAACAGAGACACGCCGCGACCTCTACCCCCAGCGACGTCACCGCGCTTCACCCTCACGCACGCAGCGTTTCTACATCCAGCGTGTTAATTATTTCAATTACTCGAGCTGAGCCGAGGTCAATTAGTAACGTTCATCTAAGTATTTTACACTGGAGAGTAGCACTCTGTGTTTGTAATCCAAACTGTACACATGCCTATATACTTGAGACACCACTAAGATGGCGGGTAGCCTGTGCTGTTATTTTAACCTTGGCAAATTAAGAAAGGTTACAGCGGCAATTCTAAGAGATAGCAAAACTCACAAGCACATTATAGGCTGTGTGTGCTATGCAGATCAGCATTGGGTTTAATACAATCCCACTCTCTCTCTCTATATATAATGTATTTCTGTATTGCTTCCTGCAAGAGTAACCACGCTGTTCAGCTGTGCACTTGCTGGTTGCTGTGCACGTTTTATACGTCATTAACACAAACGGAAGGACTGCACTCAGCAGCTGCACTATAGACACGTTGCTGTACCATCAAACACACATGTTCATCCATCACAGTGTGTGCTGGAAGTGTTGAATCATCACACTCAAACACACAACAGACACAAGAACACACACAACGGCCTGGGTTAGTTTGTTCTTTTAAAGTAGTTTTATTGTGAATATTCGTTATCTGAACAGAATGCACAGTTTTTGTTTGTTTGTTTTGTTCAGATCGCTGCAGTTTGAAATGTATAAAGTCCTTCTTTCACAATGAGCAGGAATGCATGGAGTGGCATATATACAGCTGTACAGAAACCCATGAGCTGTGCAGCAATGAAAATAATACACAAATAAAACCGTGGCCCCCAGAATCAGCCACCCCCCCCCCCCCCCCAAATAAAAGATGTTTTCAGTGTGCCTGCGCGCTCCTGTTATTGCTATTGTGGTAAGCAGCAGTGTTGATTTGGTACAAACAGACACAATTATAAATTGCATTAAATCTCACTAAAAATAAAAATCAGATAAAACACCCCCCCCCACAAACTGCCTTTCTGCTTTGATAGTGAACACTGAAGGGGTATATACGATTGTGTGAGTGCGAATTATCCTTGAGTAACACGTGGCATCCAATAATGAAACGACTTCCAAGTGTAAAAAAACAAAATGCAACAATGCTGGAACTGGGTTTAAACCCCTCACCTCCCCTACCTCAATGCACAGACCCTGCGAATGTCATCTCTGATAAAGGCTAACAGCCCCTTCTCAAGTCAGCCCATGTTTAAACCCCTCCACTCCCCTACCTCAATGCACAGACCCTGCGAATGCCATCTCTGATAAAGGCTAACAGCCCCTTCTCAAGTCAGCCCGTGTTTAAACCCCTCACCTCCCCTACCTCAATGCACAGACCCTGCAAATGTCATCTCTGATAAAAGCTAACAGCCCCTTCTCAAGTCAGCCCGTGTTTAAACCCCTCACCTCCCCTACCTCAATGCACAGACCCTGCGAATGTCATCTCTGATAAAGGCTAACAGCCCCTTCTCAAGTCAGCCCGTGTTTAAACCCCTCACCTCCCCTACCTCAATGCACAGACCCTGCAAATGTCATCTCTGATAAAAGCTAACAGCCCCTTCTCAAGTCAGCCCGTGTTTAAACCCCTCCACTCCCCTACCTCAATGCACAGACCCTGCGAATGTCATCTCTGATAAAGGCTAACAGCCCCTTCTCAAGTCAGCCCGTGTTTAAACCCCTCACCTCCCCTACCTCAATGCACAGACCCTGCGAATGTCATCTCTGATAAAGGCTAACAGCCCCTTCTCAAGTCAGCCCGTGTTTAAACCCCTCCACTCCCCTACCTCAATGCACAGACCCTGCGAATGCCATCTCTGATAAAGGCTAACAGCCCCTTCTCAAGTCAGCCCGTGTTTAAACCCCTCCACTCTCCCCTACCTCAATGCACAGACCCTGCGAATGCCATCTCTGATAAAGGCTAACAGCCCCTTCTCAAGTCAGCCCGTGTTTAAACCCCTCACCTCCCCTACCTCAATGCACAGACCCTGCGAATGCCATCTCTGATAAAAGGCTAACAGCCCCTTCTCAAGTCAGCCTGTGTTTAAACCCCTCACCTCCCCTACCTCAATGCACAGACCCTGCGAATGCCATCTCTGATAAAGGCTAACAGTCCCTTCTCAAGTGAGCCCGTGTTTAAACCCCTCACCTCCCCTACCTCAATGCACAGACCCTGCGAATGCCATCTCTGATAAAGGCTAACAGCCCCTTCTCAAGTCAGCCCGTGTTTAAACCCCTCACCTCCCCTACCTCAATGCACTCCGATTCCCACTAATCTCGAACTAGCTGAGGTAACATTAGGTAGTCTAATATTAGTGTGAATTGGTGTCTGTATGTTTTAACAGATTATGTACAATGGAGCAGCTCATGCATTGTGGTTAAACATTGGACTCTGATCTACAGTCTGTGAAATGGTTGAACGCTGCAGATGAACTGCATTCAGCACACCGGCACACTGGTGATCAAACAGAGAGGAGGATCAACACATGTTGCCGTTCCAATCCAATACTATGCCAGCATGCTTTTCAAATGCCTGTTTAATAACAGAAAACCTTTCCAAGGCCCACAGAACTCCCCATTTCGTGGCGTCCATAAAGATCCAGCGTGTGAACATTTAACCCCATGCCTGCGCGCTCGAACAGTCACGTCAGCGGGGAGCAAGGGAGAAACGACACGAGATACTGTAGGAGTCGAGACTTGTGCTTTTAACCAGAATCAGGGAGATAAAAAAAAAAAAAAATACAAAAAGTTCAAAGTAGAGAGAAGCCAATATGGCACGCAGTACCAACATCTCTCAAAGAGGGGAAAAACGTTCATGGAGTAACTATCAGTACTACAACTGCTCAGACTGTCAGAGCGGCAGCCAAGAGCCTTGTTTCTAGACACTGCCAGAGACATGGAAACCTGGACTGAAACGCAGCTTCCCCTGCCCCTGCCCCCATCAAGGGCTTGGGATGCAGGGTTTTCATTAGCAATACTAATCCGAACAGCCACTCTAAAAAAAAAAAAAATAAAACATTCTCCCTGTTTTGATAATGTAAGAAAATATTTATTAAAACTGAAAAAAAAAAAAAAAATTAGGATAAAGAAAAGAAAGCAAAGTGTACTGGAACAATGTGTAGTTTTGCTGTGGTTAGAAAAGGAGGGCGCCCATGCTTCCGACTTCACTCTGCTCCTTTACGAAGATTTCAAAATACTGGTAGATGATGGTGACGGCCAGCAGGATTCCTGTCCCTGATCCGATCGCACCCAGGAAATCAGCCATGACGGACAGCCCGCCGATACACAGCCCCCCAAACGCAGCTGCTGTGGGGATGTACCTGCGAGAGGGAGGGGCACAGAACACAGTTATTCTCATTGCAAGGATTATTAGAATCATTACAGTGCCGTCCTGCTGATCCGAATGAGCCGAGCCCCAACCCGGTTCAGAGTACCGACTGAAATCCCTTGCCTGTAACTGCTCCACACTCAGTGCCGAGCCCCGACCCGCTTCAGAGTACCGACTGAAATCCCTCGCCTGTAACGGCTCCACACTCAGTGCCGAGCCCCGACCTGCTTCAGAGTACCGAATGAAATGCCTCGCCTGTAACGGCTCCACACTCAGTGCTGAGCTAGACACACGGAAACAAACTTCACACGTTCCACGACAATGACTTCGTCGACTGGGAGGCTTGCTCAAGGGCTTTAAAACTGACAACTACTTGTGGTTGAAACAGTCGTCACTGAATTGATTACGTTTCTTCTAGGATTTCTGAATATAATCTGTACCATACTAAAAATGTCTGGTCTTGTGTTCGTTTGAAAATTACATTTCACCATTAACTATTAAACACTCAAGAGGGCTAAACAAAACTTTTTTTTTTTTTTTTTTTTTTTTTAAATTCAATGACAAACATTTTGACTAGACGCTCTTATCGGTGCCTTCAGTGATTGAAGACACATTTGCAAGCAGCCTTGATGCACCACCAGGTGTGTTAGCATGAAGCTCCGCCCCTTACCTGTTTAATTCATGGACCATGGATGTTTCTCGATGGCCTCTCATCACCATCTGCTGTTCTTTTAGCTGCTTGGCAACCTGCAATGAAATAACAAACCAGAAAACACATTCAACAGAGTCCTTTACTAGACACGCCTCTGCATCTAAAACACACAGCACCCTTCAATTCCTTTAAAGCTGTTATCTAATAACCACATCTTCTCTACAGGAAGTTAGGTCTAGAACTGAAGCATACAAATCACTTGCTAACACTGTCAGCAGAATCAAATCCCATTTCATCCATGTGCACAATGCAGGCTAGTCACTCATGCTACAGTGGGACATTCAAACAAAGTATCTCTGGGGGTAGGATTCATTCACTCAGGAGTTAGATGAACTTACTCCCCTAGCTTAAAAGCAAACAGTCCAGCCACACTAGGTGCAAGGTCCCAGACTAGCCTATTTAAGACTGACATGAACCATCAACCTCAATCCCTCATGATATACTCAAGCTGTCCACACTGTAATGGAGCTCACACTAAAATGTGAATCACCAGTGGACTTCCTATAGAAATGGTTTGTCTACAGGCTGGCATGCCGCTGCTCAGGTGAATCAGCAGCTTGTGTAACAGGACGGAGGAACAGCACTTACATCCTTAGCAGAAGAGCCGGAGACTTCAATCCAAGTCTTAGAGAAGAAAGCGCAGGAGCCCAGCATGAACACGATGTAGACGAGCGTGTGAACCGGGTCTTCCAGCACCGAGCCGAAGGACTCCGGGGGAGAGAGGTAATAACACAGCCCGGCAACAGGGTAGGCACGCGCCGGCCCGCCCGTCGAGGTGTCCTGCACAGGGGAAGCAGGAGAGAACCCGAGAGTCAAATACAAACGCCTGCAGCCAACCACCAGACAGACAGAGATATAGAGATATTACCAAGACACACATTTACTATGCTTTAGTTTAAATCTATTAGAATATGCCACGTTTTCTTATATGTATCAACATATTTTTTTATGAAGTCTTACGTGATTGAATTGTTGTTACCACAGTAGTTTCATATTGGATCTAATGTCTATTCAATAAATATGACACAGGTATTGCTGGTGGGTTTATTTAGTTTGAGAAGTTCTCTCCCTAGAACAGCGGTACTCGTTTGTTGCTCTTTCATCAATCCGTTCCGATAACCACGATCTGCTACTCCCACTCCAGCGGTTTAATTGAACCCAGGTCTTTATAAAAAAGTCCCTGCATGGAACAAGGTCCTGGTTTGGAAAGGAACTGAACGAGCACAGGTAGCAAGCCCAGGCGTGTCACGTTAACCCCCCAGTGAAAGCAGGAGGGGATCACAGCGCTGTGCAGCGGGAGTGCGAGTCCCATCCCTGCCTCACTTACCGACCAGGTCCCCAGCAGGTTCACCAGGAAGTTCCCGCTGAAGCGCGTGGAGAGCATCTGCGAGATGACGTAGAGATTGGAGACGAGGGCGGACTGCAGGATGATGGGGATGTTGGAGGTGTAGAACAGCTTGATGGGGTAGGTGTTGTACTGACCACGATAGCGGGCAGACTTGATGGGCAGGTCCACTCTGAAGCCCTGAGCAAAGACACAGAGGAAACGACATTGAAACAGGGATGGGAATAAGACTTCTATTGCACAGCACACTGGGTACTATGTACATGGAAAAACAGCTCATCAAAAAGGTGTAACAATCATTATTTCTTTGTATTATAATTATTAAGACAGACATCAGTACAGGTTTTGTGCTCTAGGTGAGGATTCCTGTATAAAATCAGAATTGCTTCAAAACCTCGAGACACAGCGATCAGCACGAATCCTGGACTACCCGAGGTTCTCTGGTGAAGAGTGCAGGTGTGCACACTGGAAAGCACAAGCCCCTGTGGGTGTCCTCTGTCAGTGCCCGGGGGCCCCTCACCTGGAAGTATATGACCACAGCGAAGACGAACACGGTGGCGATCAGGTTCAGCAGGTTGGGCAGGTTCTGCCGGTAGAACGCCTCCCGCAGCGCGCGCACCTTGTCAGTGCGGGTGGCCAGCAGGTGGAAGAGTGCGATGATGGCTCCTTCAAACTCAGTACCTGAAGGGAGGAACAGGTTAGACACACCAGAGCTTGTTACCTACACACACTGTGGCTAATCAAGCTGCTATTAAAACCTGCAATGGGTGAAACTGCCAAGCCACTGGTGCCCTAGACACATGTTCTACTATGCCATTGCTGTCACTGTCTCTTCCAAATCAGCACCCCGTTTCTACCAGACCAGTGGTGCACCGCGAGACCCATTAGCCCCGATATTACAGCAACATCCCAGCCCTGGCATGCGGTTCAGTCCGGGACGCACCTCGGCCAGTGTTCACAGTCGTGGGGCTGAAGGCTTTCCACACAATGGTCTCGCAGATGTTAGTGGCAATGAAGAGAGAGATCCCAGAGCCCAGGCCGTATCCCTTCTGCAGCAGCTCATCCAGCAGCAGGACAATCAGACCGGCAACAAACAGCTGCAAACGCAATTGAAACAAGCCTGTTATCGCCAGTGCAAACGCAGCTGCATTATTAGAGAACAGAAGAGCAGGCACACGAAGCACAACTTGCTGAGACCCACGCTCTCGCGTGACCGATCTTCTTAGAAGCTTTGAGTTCCAGTTCTGATCTAGCGTTCTGAACCCTCCTGCTTACCTGAATGATGATAAGCAAGCAGATTCCAGCTCCCATTTCAGAGGGGTCTCCGTACATCCCAGTCATCACATACACAATGGCCTGGCCGATCGTGATGATCATTCCAAACACTGGGAGGGGGAACAAGGTGTGTGAGCAACAGGCATTACAAACAAGCATTTAAAAAAACACCACCATAAAATACATGTGCTACAGGCAACCACTTTCAGTGATCACACGCTCCACACAGTGTACACGGCTCTCTCCTACAAAAAGACCTCCAACGGCAGGGTTTTTATCCCTTCGTCTGCTTTAGATCCCAAGCTCTGTCAAACACGCGATGCAGCCGGACGGTCCGCTTACGTTTCTGAGCCCCGTTGAAAAGCGCTCGGTCTTTGGGAGTGTCGCCGACTTCAATGATTTTAGCACCGGCGAGGAGCTGCATGATGAGACCAGAGGTGACAATGGGGGAGATACCCAGCTCCATCAGGGTCCCTGCAGGGAGAAAAAGGGATGCCATCAGCTTCTGGAGGAGCACCCAACCATGCCAACTATATCAACAAGGAGACGTTCTGTCTGCTCAGAAAAAAAATTAAAACAGGGGGTTTCGAGAATATCCACATGATAAAGAAAGCATGTGCTTTAACAATACTAATTAAAACAGTGTAAATAATTAGAATGCAACGTCACTTCCGTTTGATACAGAACGGTCCCTTTTCAGGCAGCTGTAACATCACAACACTCTCAGGGTCTTGAATACATTCCAATAGCCTTGTTACCTCTGTTTGAAGCGAGGATGACTCTCATCCAATAGAACGGATCTGCCGAGTCCGAGGACATGATTCCAAAGAGAGGAATCTGGGACATGAAATGAATGAGCGCTCAGTTAGAGTCTGATAACAAGCATGAGGACAGAACCTGCTCTTTCAAAACCTTCACTTTATACTCCTCTTGTCATTTTTAATTTTATTTGAATGCATGAACAGTTTTGCGTGCCACCCTCTTATCCAAGGACACTCATTCTCAGCTCTCCCATGTGTGACAATCAAATATTAAGGGCTTGAACTCAGCCTGTAGTGTTGGAGTTTGTGCCACTGTGATCTCTGATGACCAGCGTGTTGGAGTTTGTGTCACTGTGCTCTGTGATGGCCAGCGTGTTGGAGTTTGTGTCACTGTGCTTTGTGATGGCCAGCGTGTTGGAGTTTGTGTCACTGTGCTTTGTGATGGCCAGCGTGTTGGAGTTTGTGTCACTGTGCTCTGTGATGGCCAGCGTGTTGGAGTTTGTGTCACTGTGCTCTCTGATGGCCAGCGTGTTGGAGTTTGTGTCACTGTGCTCTCTGATGGCCAGTGTGTTGGAGTTTGTGTCACTGTGCTCTCTGATGGCCAGCGTGTTGGAGTTTGTGTCACTGTGCTCTCTGATGGCCAGCGTGTTGGAGTTTGTGTCACTGTGATGGCCAGCGTGTTGGAGTTTGTGTCACTGTGCTCTGTGATGGCCAGCGTGTTGGAGTTTGTGTCACTGTGATGGCCAGCGTGTTGGAGTTTGTGTCACTGTGCTCACCCTGTACTGTGCTTTGTGATGGCCAGCGTGTTGGAGTTTGTGTCACTGTGATCTCCCTGTACACTGTGCAAACCCTTTTAAACTGTGTTTACATTTAGTGTTGGGAGGTACAGCACTTTTAATTAGAGTTAAACAGGTACGGTTAGATGATGTCCATTGATTTTCTACCCAACTAGACTGGAAACCCATTTACTATGTGTGTGTGTGTCTTACCTGGCAGCACACCAAGAAGATGAAAAGGGTGATGGCTGTCCATAGCACCTTTTCCCTGAATTGAATCTAAAGTTTAAAAAACAAACAAAACAGCGGTTTATTCATGTGAATGTACTGCGTTTGGTACAAACTGATCTATTAACATGAATAGGAGAAGCAAGTTAGGTTACAGGAAAGCAAGAGTGGATCCTAACTGCAACGTGCAACACAGACCTGCAACACACAGACCTGCAACACACAGACTGCTTTGAACTGATTTTAAAAGACAGACTATGAACATCACAGCACCTGAGCTTGCTACCTGTACACACTGCAGCGAATCACGCTGGTAGTAAAACCAGGTAGGGGTGAAACTGCTGTGCAATAGGAGTCTTCTTGCCATCCATATAAACTGCATCCTTTGAGTGCAGTATTGAATTCAACTTGAGCATACAATTGTATCATTTCTATGCATTTCAATAGGATACACTTCGGGGACATTTACCAGGGTGTAAAATGTAACAGAAGCAGTAAATCACAGCCTCACACCTCTATGCAGTCAAGTAGGGCTCGTCATGTAAACGTGTACAGTACAGAACTTGCATACCTTCCTTTCCGGTTTTTGGATTTCCGGCAAAACAGCACAGAAGGGCTTAATTACTTCCAAAAATTTTACTGAAAAAAACAAAAAAAAAGTGTTGTTAAAAACATGTAGAAGCTGGCAAGCCATCGTCAGTTAAAACTAACAGGCGCTGATTCCAACATGCATGCACACCAATAACCCAGTACAGCAGCTAGTGCTGCACACAGAGCAAGGCAGAGCGGACGTGGCATTCCCTGACCTTCCCAAAGCAATTCATTACAGGACAGGCATCGTTATAACACAGTGTGAGTGTGTGTGTGTGTGTGTGTCGATCGAGGCACGGCCGTGCTTTTCCAAAACGACATCCCTAGCATTATAATCTGCAACTGAACTGCGGATCTAATGAAGAAAGAGTTCAGAAATAAAAAAGGAACGTTTGCGATCGACAGCGTTCAAAAGAAACGCGTTCTACACGCAACCCCAATACGAGTTACATAATAAGAAAAGTGAAAACTGCACGTCGGGGGGGTTAGAAAACAGAACGATTAAAATGGCATTAAGTCGTGTAAATGTGCAATGAAGTCAGCAGTGTCAGTGCACTGATCTCGCTATCAACGGTATGCATCGTCATCACAGACAGAGGATAGCCACGGGAGGCCTAATACAATATCAAACAACCACACTGAAGAAATACATTTATTAAGACTCTTAACACGTACATAACATGCGAATTAGTACTGAGACTGAATAACGAAAACACACCCCGAGCTCTCAAAATGAGAGGGCGCCGTCTTACTGGCAATGCGAGACTATCACAAGCGACATTGTTATTAATATCAATCGTCTCAGTCTCCAGCAAACACACTGCGATATGAAGAAGCGTTCAAGCAACGACAAGAATACAACTAGATTTGAATTGTACACCATTATTGCGCCTGTAGGTGTATCCTCATTTCAAAATGACAAGAGATTTAAAAGCGTAACCTTTAATACCTGATAGTAAGAGAAAATAATTGACAAATAAAAACTGTAGCATTCGAAATAAAGAAATAAACAAACAGCCACAGTTAAAACGAAGAAGTAAGTTATATTTAAAAACATATATTATATATATATATATATTTTCCACACGGTCCAGAAGCTGTAGCATTAAGATGGCCTCCACAAAACGGGTTTACACCTCATTCAGAATTATACTACATTTCATACCATTTCCCGGAATCAAACGCGTTGTTATTTTGTCAGCAGGTTGAGTACTTACTCCCCATATTGGTTCCTGTCCAACACCCAGTGTCTTCTTGGTCCCAGTCAGTGAAATGAGCCGGCTTCTCGTCTCCCGGTCCGAGCTGGTCTCTGTCCTCGACAGACGGCGCTGAGTGAAGAGCTCGCTTAAGACACGTCACCGATCGCAGCTCCTTCCAGCGCCCGCACACGTCACCGAGACACGTCACTGCAAGCGCGTCCCCTTGGTTAGCGGGCGAGCACGAGTCACAAGGGCAAAGCGGCCGGGAGGAATTCCAAACACACACTGTTAGCAATGAAACAGCGCGTCGCCGCACGCTTCAGCTTGCAAAGAGTAGAGATGTGTGTGTTAGTTTGTGTGTTTATTACAGATGTCAAAAGTGCACCATTTCTGTGACTCGAGTTCTGTACAGATTCAATACAGACAAAATAAAAAAATAAACATAGGTACGCATTGTTACAAACTGATATTTTTTTCCCCCACTCGGGGATTTAAAGGGAAGAACGCGATTTGAACGTCCGGGTTAATCTGTAGAGGTGATTTCCTGGCGTGACGAAGAAACTTAAGATGATGTGTTCAAATTCCCCCCCCCCAAAAAAAAGAATGAATAAATGTGATTTTGTTTTTTTTAGATTTTAGTTTTCGGTTTGTACTTTTTTTTTTTTTTTTAAGTACACCGAATCTGGTCATTTTAATTATAAAAACTGGCTCCCGGCACGCAAAAGAGAGTATAGCAACACAATAAACGTTACAATGTGTTTAAATTTAACGGGTTATGATGAATGATCCGGATCACAGACTTTGTACAGCGTTATTTCTCTTTTTTTGGAGCAACCAAAACTCTCAATGCGCGCCGCCGTCGCCGCCCGCACTGCTCGTGCTCGCCCTCTGGTATGTCGGGAGCGCGCCCGGCGGGTGGGGATCGCGCGCGTTCGTGTCGGCGGCGCGAGGCGGGGCTTCCCTTGGGTTCGGAGCTCTCGAGACGGTTCTCGGCGGGTTTTCTTCTCGTAATTTGAAAGAATCGAGTTTGTCTTTAGATATAAAACCCGTAATAATACAAATCTTCTTCTTCTTTTTTTAGCTGCACCGCGTAAAGTTACCGCCGCTAGGGAAGTCGGTATGAAGCTGACGGATAACGTGTTGCGGAGTTTTCGCGTAGCCAAGGTTTTCAGGGAGAACTCGGATAAAATTAACTGTTTTGATTTCAGCTCGAACGGAGAGACGGTCATTTCCAGCAGCGACGACGACTCCATCGTCTTGTACGACTGCCAGGAGGGAAAGTGAGCGCAAATTATAAACACTTACCTGTACTGTTAATAATGAGATCGCACGCATGCGAGGAAGGGGGGGATTGTGTGCGTTACGCGAGGTGAGGCCTGCTGCAGAGCTCCGAGCCCCGGCCTCGAGTGCGCTCTGCCGCGGCTTGCCACGCCACAGTGAACTGGGATGAAAGAAAGGGGTCATTTCATCATTAAAAAAAATCCTTTGAATGTGTGCATGCAGACTGGAGATTTTCACCGACGTTGTGTGTTTTGAGTAATCACGCAAAGACTCATGATAACATACCGTGCATTACCCCTTGTTTTACCACGCCGCTGCACCCCGTCCCTCTGATTAGTATTACAACCAACGTGTTTGCCATCGTCGTATGTTTCTGCATGTAATGCCTCTAATTAACTGCGGTCGAAAGTTAGTAATCCTCGTCTTATATAATTATAAACAAAACCATGCAGCGAAGCGCTAGGTTGCGGTGCTGCTGTTGTAATGAGCACAGCTGGATACCGGGTATTTTAAAACAAAACCTTATCTTAGTAAATAAACTACAGTGTTGTGAGGTTGCCTTGGTGATTGTTTTGTTTTCGCTGTGTAAACGGCGGTTTGTTTGTGGCAATCCTGCGTATTGAATGGTTATTGCGTGAGGGCTGGGCTGCGTCGTGGTTATTGCGTGAGGGCTGGGCTGCGTCGTGGTTATTGCGTGAGGTGAGGGCTGGGCTGCGTCGTGGTTATTGCGTGAGGTGAGGGCTGGGCTGCGTCGTGGTTATTGCGTGAGGTGAGGGCTGGGCTGCGGCGTGGGTATTGCGTGAGGTGAGGGCTGGGCTGGGCTGCGGCGTGGGTATTGCGCGAGGGCTGGGCTGCGGCGTGGGTATTGCGCGAGGGCTGGGCTGCGGCGTGGGTATTGCGCGAGGGCTGGGCTGCGGCGTGGGTATTGCGCGAGGGCTGGGCTGCGGCGTGGGTATTGCGCGAGGGCTGGGCTGCGGCGTGGGTATTGCGCGAGGGCTGGGCTGCGGCGTGGGTATTGCGCGAGGGCTGGGCTGCGGCGTGGGTATTGCGCGAGGGCTGGGCTGCGGCGTGGGTATTGCGCGAGGGCTGGGCTGCGGCGTGGGTATTGCGCGAGGGCTGGGCTGCGGCGTGGGTATTGCGCGAGGGCTGGGCTGCGGCGTGGGTATTGCGCGAGGGCTGGGCTGCGGCGTGGGTATTGCGCGAGGGCTGGGCTGCGGCGTGGGTATTGCGCGAGGGCTGGGCTGCGGCGTGGGTATTGCGCGAGGGCTGGGCTGCGGCGTGGGTATTGCGCGAGGGCTGGGCTGGGCTGCGGCGTGGATATTGCGCGAGGTGAGGGCTGGGCTGCGGCGTGGGTATTGCGCGAGGTGAGGGCTGGGCTGCGGCGTGGGTATTGCGCGAGGTGAGGGCTGGGCTGCGGCGTGGGTATTGCGCGAGGTGAGGGCTGGGCTGCGGCGTGGGTATTGCGCGAGGTGAGGGCTGGGCTGCGGCGTGGGTATTGCGCGAGGTGAGGGCTGGGCTGCGTCGTGTTTATTGCGCGAGGGCTGGGCTGCGTCTCAGACATCAGGGAGGGTTTTGTGATCGCCCCAGATTCACACTGGCTTCATCCAAACACCTCTCGTGTTTCCTCTGCTTTGTTCCCTAAGGCCGAAGCGGACCCTGTACAGTAAGAAGTATGGAGTGGACCTGATCAGGTACACGCATGCAGCCAACACTGTGGTCTACAGCTCAAACAAAGTCGATGGTAAGTTTCTGTTACACAAGTAACGTTGTTGAAGCTGACACTCTGGGATCCTTCAAGAAGCTGCTTGATGAGATTCTGGGATCAATAAGCTACTAACAACCAAACGAGCAAGATGGGCCGAATGGCCTCCTCTCGTTTGTAAACTTTCTTGTGTTTTGCAGAGGTTTTCACGTCCTAGAAACAAGCTTACCTGCTGCAGTCACTGTAACGTTGTAGCAGACCTGCTCTAAAATAAGAGCCAGTCCCGACTCCCAACTTTAAAAAAAAGAATTAAATAAATAAATAAAAAGTTGTGTATTGACAGCGATTCTAATACCAATGCTTGATGCTTTTAATTAGTCGCACATTCCCACAGAGCCAACACAAAACAACATGAAACTGAGTGTCCAATTTTCAATGAGGTCCTACAGGAAGAGCACATTATCACTAGAACTCTCATTAAGGGAGTTTATTTGGTCTGCAGGTTATATATATATATATATAACCCACAAGGTTATGCACACCACAAAGGCTCTGTTTTTACATGCACAGCATCATCAGTAGCGTTTGCTCCCTCACCCTCCACTGTTGCTCTGTTGGTCCCTGTTGAGCTGTGTGACTGGGACAGGATTCCCCAGTTTAAGGGCCAGCAGGAGCAGCCTGCACAACGCTGCTGAGCCTGCCCCGGGCTGAGGTAGTTGTTTGTACAGTTTGAGGGTCTGTGATACCACCCGGTAATGGAGATAACTGTACAGGCCACTGCCTTGCCTGGGACAGAGCGCTTCGTCCAGAGACAGCGGCCGCTCACGCTTTCAGGACAGAGGTAAGAGCGGAGCCCGGGCTGCAGGGCACACAGGCCTGGAAACACTTTGAACTTGAATCGGTCTGCTGTGTTCAGGAGATGGGAAGTGACCGCACAGAGAGATTTTCAATTAATCAGTCCACGCTACTGACATAGAAGCAGGCACCCCTAAGCAATTGAGTTATGCATATTATTGGAATGAAATTAAAATCTGACCTTTATACTGATAAAATATGAAATATGTGCAGCCAGTTATCGTTTAATTGGCCATCGACCTTTGTCATGATTTCTGTGTGTCTTTTAATGTGCCGTCTGGTTTGTGACTTGCCCCCTCTCTCTTCCCCATTAGACACCATTCGGTATCTGTCACTTCATGATAACAAGTATATTCGCTACTTCCCGGGACACAGTAAGAGGTAAGCAGAAATACGTTTCGTTTTAAATAAGATGAACCGTATACATCTCTCACCACGTTGAGCCAGTAAGATCAGGAAGGGTGTGGCTTAAAAGTCTTGGGGTGTGTGTCGTAAATATCGTCACGTATGTTTCAAACAGGAACGCAAGTAATTAATCCTGCTGGTTTTGTTTGCTTGCTTTCTTCAGAGTGGTGGCCTTGTCCATGTCTCCAGTGGATGACACCTTTATAACCGGATCCCTGGATAAAACCATCCGCCTCTGGGACCTGCGCTCCCCAAACTGTCAGGTAGGGCTCGAGGCAGCTGAAGACTAACAAGGAAGAGTTACTTCACACCCATTCTGATCAAGGACATTGCCTGTGCACAGCAGTGTGATCCATTTCTGGTTTTACTATGAGTTTAATAAGACACACCTGAGCTTGTTACCTGTACACTGGGGCTAATCAAGCTCGTAGTAAAACCTGGAATGGGTGAAACTGCTGTGCAATAGGAGTCTTGTTTCCATCATTATTTCTTGAATAACTGTGATATTCTAGTTAAAGGTGTAATTTGGTGGTTGGAGCAGAAAACTTGGAAGGTTAGAGAATGGGAAACAGTGTGACTGTGTAGGGCAGAAGTGCACAGCCAGAGCCATTGTAGCCCAGGTATTTGTTACAGTCATACCCTCAATTGAACTGATTTACAGCTGTGTTCACGTTAGACCTCCCTGTACGGATTATTTGGGTTGAGCGCTCCACAGAAATCAGGCTCTGACAATCAGGCGAGGGTGGTGTTGATTGGGCTAATTTGCCATTCCAAGCGAAACAAGTGAAGTAACAGCCGCTTGGGTTTGTGTGGATTGCGTTTCTCCAGAGTCTTCAGAAGTCATCTCAAATCCAAGCAGCTGTTGGTGCAGCACAAAGGCAGGTATTAATCTGCTAATGGTTGAATTGAGGAGCCTGATTTGGACTGGCCCTTGAGGACTAGTAGGCTGTGTGCTGTGAGTTTCCTGTCCTGTCTTTTCCCAGGGTTTGATGCACCTGCAGGGGAAGCCTGTCTGTTCCTTTGACCCCGAGGGACTCATCTTCGCAGCCGGTGTGAACTCTGAGATTGTGACGCTGTATGACCTGCGGTCGTTCGACAAGGTAGCGTACCGCTGCTAAGATGCATGATTTAGTGCTGCATGGAGCGGTTATTGGGATGGAGCTCTCCACAGAAATCAGGCGCTGGCAATCACGGGTAGGGTCATTGCTGATTTACCATTCAGAGTGAGACGAGGGAAGAAACAGCTGCTCAGGTTTGTGATGATGATGATCGCTGCTTTTCCTAGCCTCTGTGGAGAACAGCGAGCCACACAAACACAAGCAGCAGTTTCTTCACTTATTTCACTCTGTGGTAAATCAGCCTGATCCGCTGTGATAGATATGCTGTGGAATCGGTGCACTGGGAGGAGACACGCCTCCATGTGTGTGGATGAGTTCTTGCTGCTGTGATAGATATGCAGTGGAATCGCTGCACTGGGAGGGGACACGCCTCCATGTGTGTGGATGAGTTCTTGCTCCTCTGATAGATATGCAGTGGAATCGGTGCACTGGGAGGGGACACGCCTCCATGTGTGTGGATGAGTTCTTGCTCCTCTGATAGATGTGCTGTGGAATCGGTGCACTGGGAGGGGACACGTCTCCATGTGTGTGGATGAGTTCTTGCTCCTCTGATAGATATGCTGTGGAATCGGTGCACTGGGAGGGGACACGCCTCCATGTGTGTGGATGAGTTCTTGCTCCTCTGATAGATATGCAGTGGAATCGGTGCACTGGGAGGGGACACGCCTCCATGTGTGTGGATGAGTTCTTGGTCACAGCGCTGCATTTGAACTCTCCCCTCTGCTGTCCGCAGGGTCCCTTCGCTACCTTCAAGATGATGCCCGACAGGACGTGCGAGTGGACCGGGCTCAAGTTCAGCAACGACGGGAAGCTGATCCTGGTCTCCACCAACGGGGGCACCCTGCGACTCCTCGATGCATTCAAGGGGGTTGTGCTGCACTCCTTCATGGTGAGCGCTCTATAGGGGTGACCTGATGAGCTACTGTATGTGAGATCACGTGATCCTTAATGATGGATTGCAAGGACCATTCGGTGGACTGCAAGCAGCTGTTTGTTCCTGTATCTCAATGGAAACAAAACACGGAGACTTCTGTCGCACACTGCTAGCTCTCTGCATACCGGCTCAGATGCATTTCCGGGTTACCTTTATAGTTCAGATTTAAATGTTTGTTCTTTATTATTTAACAAAAGCTTATTTGCTAAATCATAAAACGGGTTAAAAAAGATTATTCAGCGTGGATTGTGTAATCAAAAAGATACCGGGTCTAAGAGCACATCACTAGCAAATGGTGAAGGTGTGGCTCATTCCCAGGTGTTAGTCCAAGGCTTTTGTAAATGAATTTCTGTTTCATTTCCACAGGGCTACAATAACAGTAAAGGTGTGATGTTGGAGGCTTCATTCACTCCGGACTCCCAGTTTATCATGATCGGTAAGTACTGAAAACGAGGAAGTGCGCTTTTAAAACAAGCAGTGCAACATCTCATTGTAATGCATGACTGTAGAGGTTACTGCATCCTAGTGCTGTATTGCATTTAAAACAAACAGTGCAACATCTCATTGTAATGCATGACTGTAGAGGTTACTGCATCCTAGTGCTGTATTGCATTTAAAACAAACAGTGCAACATCTCATTGTAATGCATGATTGTAGACGTTACTGCCTCCTAGTGCTGTATTACATTTAAAACAAGCAGTGCAACATCTCATTATAATGCATGATTGTAGAGGTTACTGCCTCCTAGTGCTGTATTGCATTTAAAACAAACAGTGCAACATCTCATTATAATGCATGATTGTAGAGGTTACTGCCTCCTAGTGCTGTATTGCATTTAAAACAGACAGTGCAACATCTCATTATAATGCATGATTGTAGAGGTTACTGTCTCCTAGTGCTGTATTACATTTAATGCATAGAAATGCAAACACCAGCTCAGTTAATGGCATTTGTTACTGAGGGGTAAATATAAGACAGCTTGCCAAATTCTGCCTAAGGGATCAAAAACCGGATGTTTCTGGGATCACAGTGCAGAACTGGCACAGAACACATTTTCTGTGCAAAACCAGTGAACCGTTCCGGTGTCAGTAAGCCAGCCAGCAGCCTGCTTGTTTGAAGACGGTGCAGGAAGTCCAGGGGTCCTGGTAAATCCCAGACTCTTGTTTCCCCAACAGGCTCCGAGGACGGGAAGATCCACGTGTGGAATGCGGAGAGCGGAATGAAGGTGGCCGTGCTGGATGGGAAGCACACCGGCCCTGTCACCTGTCTGCAGTTCAACCCCAAATTCATGACCTTCGCCAGCGGCTGCTCAAACATGGTGAGCTCGTTGGCTACGCGAATAGGAATCTTCAAAAACTCTGATTCCAGAATTCTGTGTTTTCTGTCTAAAAAATAATTTATATAGTGTGTGTTATATGTTCTACTGTGAAAGTATTAACATGAACGTTTTGCAACCAGTTTTGTCCATTTGAGATTTAATTTCATTTTCTAATTTGATGTCGTCGCCCCCCGCCTCCCCAACTTTTTTTCCCCGATTGGGACCTTGAAAGTCCCATGAAGATCTCCACATTGTATCCCAAGTGTCCATTCACAAGGTACAGCTTGGTGTTACTGTTGATTGTTATGGATTGACACTGATTACCTGCTCTGTTTTTCTCTGCAGGCTTTTTGGTTGCCCACAATCGATGACTGACATGGAAGTTGCAGTGCTGCCTAATAGACTCTTCTCTGTGTAAATACGATATTTTTTATGTTGATGGAAGAATCTCTGCGCTCCTGGGAGCCGGGGCCTGTGGAGGCAGAGTGTATTCAGCGTTGCCGTTCTCTCTGTCTCTACACAGGACTGCCTGTCTGGGCTTCATTGTATTTTGTTTTTTTAACTGACACCTTGGCAATCGTACCTGGAGGACTGAACATAGCAGAGCAGCTGTTGAAATGCTACCTGTAGGGGGAGCTTCTCACATTCAACTGTAAATAAAATGGTCAGGAGTTTGGGGAGAGGGGCGGGTGGGGAGGGATTTATGTTTTATTATGTAACTATTAAAATAAGTGTTGCTTTTTATAAACATCTGTCGTTTTGGCAGTGTTGCATGCACTGCTCTTACCATGCACTACTTTACTCCAACTAAAACAAATCATAGTCCTCCTCCTCATCATAAGAAGAAGCCTGCAATGAAGAGTCATTGTACAAAGATAAAGAACTTCGCTTGCATGCTGCATGCAAATATCTGGTGCATTTCTTATTGTTTTGTGTGAAAGGTCCTGCTTTCGAATGATTTCAAACTGCTCTTTAAATCCCGGTATCTCCCAATGGCTTCCCAGGGCTTCATTTTCCTCTGTGGGCAAAATGCCAGAGCTGCTTATTAACTACAGAGTGGGCAGTTAGCCTACATTTTGCCCACAGTGGAACGTCCTGTGTTGCCTCTTTCAGCTGTTGTTTCTGTGGTGCTTCCAGTAACCACTGATTGACTTCTGCACCAGTAAACAGGTACAGTAGTGATACTGATGTTACAAAGTGAAGGAACAGAACCCATCACCTGCAGGGTCTGTTTTTCTGTAGTAGATTATTATCTCTGGAGGGTGTGATGCAGGAATGAGAGCCTGCAGTGCCGATGGCTCGTTAAAATGTTTTTATTTTAACTGCATTACTTCTTACATTCCGGATTCTATAAATAACTTACAGGTAATGCAGGGGTGTGTGTGTGTGTGTGTGTGTGTGTTCTTTACGCTGGTGAACCCGTGAATGTTACACTAGCCTGGGTTGCTGTATTAAGGAAACAGCTCTAAACAATTGAGAAGCTTGAAGGCATCATCCCACAAATAATATATGCCCTTACACCTGTGTCTTAAAAGATTAAAACCATGACCTGGAAATAGATGTTGAATGAGCCCAATGGGAATTCAATTCAGAGGCCCATTAACAAAGAAGAAAGCAGAATTTTACAAATGTGTACCCAAATACTTGAGATGGGTTTTTGTATTTGTATGTATGTGTGTGTATAATTGATTATATATATATATATATATAATTACATACATTATCTAATGTATTACTTTTGAGAGAGATGTACCGTACCACACAGTTTAAACACACAGTAAACGTTTTTTATTCTATCAAATAAAGTTGGATTCAGTATTTTTTTTTTTTAAATATGTAAACAGAAGAGCCTCTCCATGCATGAAGAACAATTCTTATGCGATGAACACGAGCTAGATCGCCCTGTCTTTGTATTGCTGCGTCTCAGCTGCGTTTTGATATGGTTGTTTTACAGTCTTTCCTATGTGCGCCACCCGAACAGATTAGAGTTGATTTTCAGACAAACCGCACAGCACGATAGCATTTTGTCCCAAACCTCATGGTGTTGGATTGATAGAAACCCCTATCTGTACTATTTGTTTATTTAACATTGTATTTTGGTCACTGGGAAAAAACATATTCGCTGCAAACAGCTTGTATAAGGCGAGTAGCTAGTGTAGGTTTACTCAAAGCGAGCGTCAGTACTCACCTTGGGGAACGAATGACCTGAATTCAATACGTTAGTCTGAAACCCGAAGCTGTGTCCCCGTACCGCTGCTTGGTTGAGGTCTCTTCCCCTGCTGGTAACCGAGGAAGCCGAGACTCTGAACAGAGCTGCACTCTTCATTAGCAGAGCCACTCGCTCACCTGTCAGGCTTATCTCACCTGTGCTGGCTCTCATCTATAATTCACACAGTGCTGTTCTTGGCTTGTCAACAGCACCATGCAACCCCCTTTCTGGGGGCGGGGGGCAGAGTTTTACACACACCTGAACCCATGCGCGTATTCACGGCTGGTTTCACAGACCTCGATTCGGACTAATCTTAAGACTGATACAATATTAGATTATATTACACGTGGCAGCTGGGGTTCCCTGGGGAGAATGCACCGAATATATTGTAGTTTTCTTATCTTATGTGCTTAATAGCAGTATGTTGCTTTTTTGAAGTTTTTTCAAGTGAATGTATGGAACGATCTGCCGGTACTGTAATGCGATCTGTAGGTTTTGCAATATATAAACAAACTACCGGTACATAGTTTCATACGTATATTATTCTGCAATGCATTTGACATTTCATAATTCTGTAGTGCGTTCATTTGTTGACCCTGGTATTATAGCCGTGGGGTGTGATATTCACTCTGTGTAATGCAATGCGCTATTGCGTTGTGTCATCATTGTTAATATTGTATCACACGAACCCGGTGCAACCCCGGGGCTCAGCCGCGGTCACGTCACAGACCCGGAAGTGAGGCGGTGCCGTGTTGTTTCCTGTAGCTTTTGCAGAGACAGGGAGGTGCAAACAGCGGGGACGAGGAGCAAGAAAACCAGCCTGGAAATCACAGAGCGCCGACGCAATGGCGCACCAGACCGGGATTAACGGTAAGTAATGAAGCGGCTCCTCTTTGCATTGCTGTGTCCCGTGTTACACAGTTACGGGCTTCACTCCCGTCAAAGTGGGGTTTGTTTCCGTGCCTGAGGGTTTAATTATGATAGTAACAGTAATGCAAATACATTATACATAGCGGTTAACAGCAGTGTAGCTGGCAACACGGAACCGCCCACCTCCGCCTTATAGTTTATTTGATTGCATTATTGTTACGCACACGCACACGCACACGCACACGCACACGCACACATATATGTATTACAGCGGATTGAGGATGTGTTCGGTTTGCAGAAACGATGCTTTGAATAGGCAGCCTACGTGTCTGAAAAATGGGAACTTGACATTTTCAGAAATTAAAGTGGTGATAATGTCGTGCAAAAAATAAAATAAAAAAAGAAGTCACCAGCCCGTTGATTACAACGTGGAATTTGAGTATGTGTAGTATTCTGCTGAAGCATGCTGTGACAGGTTATTAAAACATCAGCGTCATGTATTTTTTTTTAAGCGCCTTGTTAGATTAGGCATGCGATGGTTCCTGGTTGATGCACACGGTCTGTTGTTTTTTAAAATGCTTGCATTCTTAGCGCTGGTAGGAACAGGAGTGCTCGGCACACTGTCTGCAGAACATGCTCCACTTGTGTGTGAGCAGCAATGCTTGTGCGAGCTGCAGCAGCACAGCGCCCAACAGCCGCATCCGCGTTCACAAGAGCACATTCAGATCAGCCCCGGGGTTAAAAGAACAGCACTGTTTCTTATTGTCTCGAATAACAGGGATGGCAATAAGACTCCTATTGCATGGCAGTGCCACCCATTCCAGGCTTTACTACGAGCTCGCTTAGCACCAGTGTGTCTTATTAAACTCATAGTGATGTCAATTAACCGGTGCTGGCACTTCCTTAACCAGCAGTATATTACCACGCCTCCTCTATCGCATGCAATATGAATGCATTAATAACTCACATGGTTGGGATCCACATAAAAAGAAACTAACAAATGCAGTGATATAAAGAGTGAAACCTCTGTTCTAGCCTGTCCGGGAGTGAACGCAGGAGAGTGCGGATGGTTTTTAATTAGCTGTGTCCTCTGTGCAGTGGGGCACACAGGCGTTGAATTCATATTAAAACCCTGTCCTGAGGGTGAGAGGTCTGGAGCACACTGTGAGTCCAGCAGACACGCCGGGATATCCAGCCCCTCAGGCAGGGTCTGGAAAGGAGCACCTCCTGCACAGCTGCCTTCCTGTCCTGTGCACTGTCGAGAGCCAGACCACAGACCACGAGACCTGTCTGCGTTAGTTAAAATCAGCTTGAGCACCGCAGCGAAGAACCGGCTGCCAGACTTAGTAACACACAGCATGGGACGCGTGTGCCGGCGCTGTACTGTTTCAGCAGAGATTTCTAATTCATCAGCACTGAAACAGTACAGTCTGTGGTTCTTTTAGACCGTGGTAAGGATAGTAACACACAGCATGGCACGTGTGTGCCGGTGCTGTACTGTTTCAGCACAGATTTCTAATTCATCAGCACTGAAACAGTACAGTCTGTGGTTCTTTTAGACAGTGTTAAGGATAGTAACACACAGCATGGGACGTGTGTGCCGGCGCTGTACTGTTTCAGCACAGATTTCTAATTCATCAGCACTGAAACAGTACAGCGCGTCTCCTTTCCTGCCAGTGAGCACCTCTCTTGTCTTGCATTACCATCGAACTCATGACTGAATAGTGTATCCGCTTTAGAGAACTTTTTTTTTTCACTTCTGTTTTTGAAGTTTTGCTCATTGAACAGTTGGATTTTGAAGACTGCTGCGGTGTACCAAGGTGAACGTGTAGTACAAGTGACTAGAAGAGCGATCTTTCCTGGGGGACCAAATCTAAGTTAATCTGAGCTATTAAAAGGTAGAGCACACATCATACAAGGTGGACCATCAGGACCATGAAGACCTGCGCATCACACTGCATATCCACTCTGCAACACCCTGAGCTGCTGTGTAAAAGCCCCACTTTTATGAGAGCAAACTCAAAGGGAGGGACAGGAGCTTGCAGGATCCAGCCAGCCGGCACAGGATGCGATGCAGCTGTTTCTTTGGGTTTGACGTGGCTTTGCTGTACATGCTTGTAGGTGGAGAGCTGCACATTAGTGAGACTGTGTCGGTGCACTCAGTCTCTGGAGCACCAGGAGGCACTGAAACTGAACCATGATGATCAATGCATTCTGACTTTTATGTGTCTTATATTTATTATTTATTTATTTTGATCACACCCAGGGGTTGTGGAGCTGCAAACCTTTAGCTCTGCTAAACCTGATCTGAATTTAACCATAAATACATACATACATACATTCACTTGGAAACACATTTGAGTGTCGTTTCCAATGCATATACAAACATTATTATTATTATTATTATTATTATTATTATTATTATTATTATTATTATTATTATTATTATTTTTGGCAGATTACAGGTGTTGCAGGCAATACAAAACTGTATTTCAATGCAGTGTAGTTTACAGTAAGTGCAAATTATACTACTAAAAATACAATATAGAATAAGATGCAACAAGTTAGGATTACAACAATTGATATCTACAATCAGCTATGAATCCAGTAACAAGGTGCTGAGGTCAGGCCAGTATAGTACAGTGCAAACTGCTGTGCAGTGGGAGTCTTGTTCCATCCCTGTATTAAACCCTGGAATGGATCACACTGCTGTGCAGTGGGAGTCTTGTTCCATCCCTGTATTAAACCCTGGAATGGATCACACTGCTGTGCAGTGGGAGTCTTGTTCCATCCCTGTATTAAACCCTGGAATGGATCACACTGCTGTGCAGTGGGAGTCTTGTTCCCATCCCTGTTCCAGGGTTAACAGGAAGGCTGTGCTCTATGAGCTTCTATATTTCATCCCCTGTCACCCGAGTCCAGCCCACAGCGGCTGTGCTATATTTGGGCGGCTGTGTGATCACTGGCTGTGGGGATCAGGTTCTCAGCCCAGGATCACATGCTGCTGCTGTATTTAATAAGTGGACCTCTTCTCATTGGCAGTTGCTTAGCTCAGTGTCAGAGCTCCACACAGAGTAGGAATAACACTGCTGAGAAGAGAAGAGGCCCTGCTTCAGTATCCCACTCTTTAGTACATATTCATACAGTGTTTTCTACCCCTGATTGGAAACATCGCTGCCTCCGAGCTAACGAAAGGAGATCTTTATATTTTTAAGAGTTTTTTGTTTTTGTTCTTTGGTGTTCCCGGGATCTCACCAGCATGTTTCTGGTTCTTTTAGCTACTCCGGAGCTCAAGGAGTTCCTCTTCAAGGCGCGGAACGGGTCGGTGCGGCTCATCAAGGTGGTCATCGAGGATGGTGAGTGCACTGCGCTGTCGGGGGGGGGGGGAGGGATCATCCTGGATCATATCAGGATCTCACAACAGACACCTCAGCAGCACCCCCACTCCACATAGAAAACAGTTCAGTGCCCATGCACGCCGTGGTGTGGGGTTTCTGTTACAGATAGGTCCAGGTTAACAGGATCTGAGTGGAGTGGCTTTGATCCCACTGTAATTCAGCCTCACCCTCCTCGTATGTCTCCCTATCATCCTTACAGTTGAAATGACAGCCCCTCAGCTAGCTTGGGCTTCCCCTTAGAACACGGCTTTAGCAATATCTTATTCTGTATCGTTTATCTGAACTCGACAGAGCTTCTCGTAGAGCTCCTAAATTGTGGAATGCTCTGCCTTCGTTTGTCAGGGAAGCTGGGACCGTTACAGCTTTCAAGTCAAGACTAAAAACACACTTTTATAAAATGGCTTTCTTATCTCAGAGGGTTTTAATGTAACTTTCAAACTGCTGTTTTTGTATTATTATGTGTATAATAAATCTGTTATTTAAATGGTGTGACTGTGGCAGTTGTATGTGTGACACGCTATACAAATGTATTGTGGTTTGCTCTTTTTTTCTGTACTGTACAGTGCTGTGCGATACTTCTGTATAAAAAGCGTCATATAAATGCAATAAATAAAATAAATAAATAAATAAATACCATGCTGAGATAGAACCTCTGCTTTACAGGTCTGTGGCCCGTCTGTCTGTCTGTCTGTCTGTCTGCCAGCCTGTCTGTCTCTGCCTGTCTGTCTGTCTGTCTCTGTCTGTGTGTCTGTCTCTGCCTGTCTGTGTGTCTGTCTCTGCCTGTCTGTGTGTCTGTCTCTGCCTGTCTGTGTGTCTGTCTCTGCCTGTCCGTGTGTCTGTCTCTGCCTGTCTGTGTGTCTGTCTCTGTCTGTGTGTGTCTGCCTGCCTGTCTGTGTGTCTGCCTGTCCGTGTGTCTGCCTGTCTGTCTGTCTCTGTCTGTCTCTGCCTGTCTGTC
Source organism: Acipenser ruthenus (assembly GCF_902713425.1). Lineage (NCBI taxonomy): Eukaryota > Metazoa > Chordata > Actinopteri > Acipenseriformes > Acipenseridae > Acipenser > Acipenser ruthenus. The sequence goes on along the minus strand of NC_081204.1, from coordinate 512,401 downwards.
TCTGCCTGTCTCTGTCTGTGTGTCTGTCTGTTTGTCGTTGTTTTTTTAATCGTTGTTAATCAGTGAAAGTGCAAAAGAACAAGATGTTTTCAATACAGTTTAGATGAACCGTTTGCGTGGCACTAAGACACTCTGTTTCATGTGAGTGTTTCTAGTTAAACAACAACACTGGGGATTGAACATAAGAATGTAAGAAATTCTAGAATGAGAAAAGTCAGTTCGGCTCCCTTAATGCAAGCGTGGTCCGTTAGCACTCAGGAGACAGCTAGCTAAAGGTCTTCTTACAGTCACAGAGAGGGTTACACAGGATTGTTCATGACAGCATCCAGTCTATTCTGGAAGGATCCGACAGTCTCTGCTCAGCAGCCTGTTCCAGTGGTTCAGCACCCTTTCTGTGAAGAAGCTCCTTCTCCCCTCGGTTCTGGATATGCCCTTCTTTAGCTTCCAGCCGTGGCCCCCGCTTCTGCTCTCTGTGATCTGTGAAAGAATTCTCAGCAGCTACTTTGTTAAGCCCCTTGACCATTTGAAATACCTCTATTAAGTGACCTCTGGCTCTCCTCCTTTCTACACGATACAGATTGAGCTCTTTCAGTCTGTCTTCATATGAAATGCCCTTCAATCCTGGATTGAATCGTGTTGCTGTCCTCTGTACTCTCTCCAATGCTTCGATGTCTTGTGATATGAGGATCTGAAGTGGACACAGTATTTTAGGTGCGGTCGTACCACTGCACTGTATCATTTTAATATAACTTCTCTTGATTTGAATTCGGCCGTCCTGTCCATTCTCCTTGCCTTTTTTTATTGCTTCTCCGCACTGTCTCGTTGTCTTAAGAGATTCCTCCACTGCTACCCCCTTTCATGCACAGCCTCCTCTGTTTCGTTGCTGTTCATGCTGTAATGTTGTGCCGATGTGCAGGAGGCGTTGCTTCACGTGCATGTATGCTGTATATCCAGGCTGAGCCGTGGCTCTTCAAGTTGCATGACTCCCTCAAACAGTCGCTGTTTTGTCTCTGCGGTGCCACGTGTGTGAGCTGCTCAGGGGGTCGGGCTGATCTCCTCGCAGGCCAGTGGAAAGTATGTGCAGACCCTGCTGGAATGTGCTCTGCTCAGAATAGCACAGGCGTTGCTGAGCAGTGAGAGGCAGACACTGTGCTCTGCAGGTCCTCAGGGAAACCCCTGGGATCAGTGCAAACCACGGACCCTTCACAGGGACGGAGGAGGCTTGTGATGTTCTTCAGAGGAAAGCAGTGCGTTTGAGTAGCTCAGTGGTTAGAGAATGAAAGTGCTGGGCAGATGAAGAAAAAGATGTAAAGTTTGTGTGTTGAGTGAGAAAGCACTATTAACCAGGGAGAACGAGAGTCTCAATTCTAAGGGTGGATCCATACACTGATTCCATGTCACAATCCATATTGCAATATGCAGGTCTCCTTACCATGTGTATCACATGCGACGGGCTGCTGTTACTGGACGATGCAGAATAAGACATCATGTTCATTTGAAGACCACAGTGTAACGAGAGAGGGGAGACGAGGAGCCATGGCTGTGCTTGTGGTCTTGTATTGATACAAGCAACGCACGCCTCTGTTACCATACGATAGGTCATGTAAAGAAAACCTCACGATTCACTGATGACACGTTTCTTAATGGGAACCCTGCGCTTGTTTCAGTACGGTGCACTGCAGCGATGGCGTCCCACAGACTGCTATCACAAGTTACAAAACACACCCATGCCAGCAATCCCCGAGCGCTGTAGTCTTTCTCAAGCTGAAGGAGGAAACTGAAAGAAGAAATGGATTTCCTCCGCTGCAGGAGAGCAGTGACTGACCTGTTTGTGTAAAAAGTGTGTCTCGTACCGTTAAACCACAGAGAGAGGAAGTGAGACAGCATTGGAACGAGGTGCTGCTCTGAGTTAATGACAGCAGTGCTGTACAGAGCATGCAGCACGCACACAGGGCAAGAGCACCGTGAGTGTGTGTGTGTGTGTGAGAGCGTGCATCTCTGTCTGTGTGTGTGCGTGCGTCTCTCTGTGTGTGTGTGTGTGTGTGAGTGCGTGCGTCTCTGTGTGTGTGTGTGTGTGCGTGTGTGAGTGCGTGCGTCTCTGTGTGTGTGTGTGAGTGCATGCGTCTCTGTGTGTGTGTGTGCGTGCGTCTCTGTGTGTGTGTGAGTGCGTGCGTCTCTGTGTGTGTGTCTCAGTATGTGTTTGCTGATGCGTTGCTGGGGAGTGGATTTCTGATTACAGTAATGGGACTGAAGGACAGGCATATCAATGAATTGTCCACTGATCAATAATTAACCAGGAAGCAGAGAGGGATGAAATGTAAGATCTCAGTGTTGACAGAACCTGACCGGAGGGACAGAAACCTGATGCAGCCGGGCTCCGGGCTCCGGGCTCGGACTCACAGGTGGTTTGATTCCGCAGCGAGACGGTTCTCTCTGGGAAGGGGATCCTGTTGCAAGTTTGTCCCACTTCAGTAGGGGGCGCTGTGCGGCTCCTCTCTGTGTCTCTAATGTGTAATGAGGGTCTCGCGGGCAGCACAGCCGTTAGCTCTCTCCACAGTCTGCAGTTAGGGCTATTTTTTTAGGTAGGTAATTAAGAGAAATGTGTGTGCCTAACCTGATCAGCCTTTATTGCTGTGAACTCCAGTAAGTTCAATTGAGTGTGATGTGATGCGGCCCTGTGTAGCTCACAGCACAGAGCGCATTAGCAGTGCTGAGGGCGACGCGCTGGGGGAGTTTCATAAGAGAGGATCGTGTAACAGGACCGCATGGCAGCCATCGAGAGTGAGCTGCACTCGCACAAACTAGTTATAGATTGGAATGGATTTATTGTCAGGTGCCTTGGGATTGTTTGTGATGAAATGTGTCCCTCACTGATGGTCGAGTCGCTGTGTGTTTTGTCCCTCGCTGATGGCCAGGTCGCTGTGTGTTTTGTCCCTCGCTGATGGCCAGGTCGCTGTGTGTTTTGTGTTTCGCTGATGGCCGGGTCGCTGTGTGTTTTGTGTTTCGCTGATGGCCGGGTCGCTGTGTGTTTTGTGTTTCGCTGATGGTCGGGTCGCTGTGTGTTTTGTGTTTCGCTGATGGCCGGGTCGCTGTGTGTTTTGTGTTTCGCTGATGGCCGGGTCGCTGTGTGTTTTGTGTTTCGCTGATGGCCGGGTCGCTGTGTGTTTTGTGTTTCGCTGATGGCCGGGTCGCTGTGTGTTTTGTGTTTCGCTGATGGCCGGGTCGCTGTGTGTTTTGTGTTTCGCTGATGGCCGGGTCGCTGTGTGTTTTGTGTTTCGCTGATGGCCGGGTCGCTGTGTGTTTTGTGTTTCGCTGATGGCCGGGTCGCTGTGTGTTTTGTGTTTCGCTGATGGCCGGGTCGCGGTGTGTTTTGTGTTTCGCTGATGGCCGGGTCGCGGTGTGTTTTGTGTTTCGCTGATGGCCGGGTCGCTGTGTGTTTTGTGTTTCGCTGATGGCCGGGTCGCTGTGTGTTTTGTGTTTCGCTGATGGCCGGGTCGCTGTGTGTTTTGTGTTTCGCTGATGGCCGGGTCGCTGTGTGTTTTGTGTTTCGCTGATGGTCGGCTCGCTGTGTGTTTTGTGTTTCGCTGATGGTCGGCTCGCTGTGTGTTTTGTGTTTCGCTGATGGTCGGCTCGCTGTGTGTTTTGTGTTTCGCTGATGGCCGGGTCGCTGTGTGTTTTGTGTTTCGCTGATGGCCGGGTCGCTGTGTGTTTTGTGTTTCGCTGATGGCCGGGTCGCTGTGTGTTTTGTGTTTCGCTGATGGCCGGGTCGCTGTGTGTTTTGTGTTTCGCTGATGGCCGGGTCGCTGTGTGTTTTGTGTTTCGCTGATGGCCCGGTCGCTGTGTGTTTTGTGTTTCGCTGATGGTCGGGTCGCGGTGTGTTTTGTGTTTCGCTGATGGCCGGGTCGCGGTGTGTTTTGTGTTTCGCTGATGGCCGGGTCGCTGTGTGTTTTGTGTTTCGCTGATGGTCGGGTCGCTGTGTGTTTTGTGTTTCGCTGATGGTCGGGTCGCTGTGTGTTTTGTGTTTCGCTGATGGTCGGGTCGCTGTGTGTTTTGTGTTTCGCTGATGGCCGGGTCGCTGTGTGTTTTGTGTTTCGCTGATGGCCGGGTCGCTGTGTGTTTTGTGTTTCGCTGATGGTCGGGTCGCTGTGTGTTTTGTGTTTCGCTGATGGTCGGGTCGCTGTGTGTTTTGTGTTTCGCTGATGGCCGGGTCGCTGTGTGTTTTGTGTTTCGCTGATGGCCGGGTCGCTGTGTGTTTTGTGTTTCGCTGATGGCCGGGTCGCTGTGTGTTTTGTGTTTCGCTGATGGCCGGGTCGCTGTGTGTTTTGTGTTTCGCTGATGGCCGGGTCGCTGTGTGTTTTGTGTTTCGCTGATGGCCGGGTCGCTGTGTGTTTTGTGTTTCGCTGATGGTCGGGTCGCTGTGTGTTTTGTGTTTCGCTGATGGCCGGGTCGCTGTGTGTTTTGTGTTTCGCTGATGGTCGGGTCGCTGTGTGTTTTGTGTTTCGCTGATGGTCGGGTCGCTGTGTGTTTTGTGTTTCGCTGATGGTCGGGTCGCTGTGTGTTTTGTGTTTCGCTGATGGCCGGGTCGCTGTGTGTTTTGTGTTTCGCTCATGGTCGGGTCGCTGTGTGTTTTGTGTTTCAGAGCAGCTGGTGCTTGGCGCGTACAAAGAGCCGTCACGGAGCTGGGACCAGGACTACGACAGGTTCCTGCTTCCCCTCCTTGAGGAAGATGAACCCTGCTACATCCTGTACCGCCTCGACTCCCAGAATGCACAGGGCTACGAGTGGCTCTTCATTTCCTGGTCACCTGACCACTCCCCGGTACGTCCGTCCTGGGTTACAGATCTGAGGTCACAGTGGTCAGGACCGTCCTGTTGGTAGCTCCGAGAGGCATCCAAGCAGGGGTGGGGTCACTTCCTGTTTTTAAAATCAATTTGAAGGAATTGGAATTGGAATTGGAATTGCTATTTTAGAGACGTATTGTTGTGATTGTTCAACAGCTTTCATTGAAGACAGTTTAATTGACTAAAGCTGAAGGAACACAGAGACACTCTGTGGCATGGAACTTGGTTTCAGGTCACTGCACGGCACACCAGGGGAGACGTGGGGTTTGATGCAGCAAAGTTACCTCAGACTAAGTCTCCCGGTCTCCTGGAACCAGGTTTCAAACCGCTGTTCCTTTAAAAAGTGGCTTTGTATTCCCTCAGCTTCACAGTGACTTCAATTGATGTAATTTATTGCCCCTGTGAGAAGCTCATTTTAACAGAATACTGGGAATTGCACATTTTGATCAATGATGTGTGGTAACTGATTCCAAACGGAATGGGAATTGCTTTTAAAAAGGTATTGGAAGTGGAATTGAAAAAGAGGAATGTACCCCGACGCTGCATCAGAGTGCACAGGCAATGGCAAGGGATCAACCAGAGAGACTAACGGGGAGGAAAATCGGGTCCGAGAGGCTCGTCAAGTCTGCAGTGTTAACGAGTGGATTAACATCCCTCCGTGCCTCGTCGGGTCAAGGCTGTGATCAGGGCAGTGACCCAGCCCCGGGACTGGGTACGGGTTCCTGATAGTCAAGGCTGTGATCAGGGCAGTGACCCAGCCCCGGGACTGGGTACGGGTTCCTGATAGTCAAGGCTGTGAGCAGGGCAGTGACCCAGCCCCGGGACTGGGTACGGGTTCCTGATAGTCAAGGCTGTGAGCAGGGCAGTGACCCAGCCCCGGGACTGGGTACGGGTTCCTGATAGTCAAGGCTGTGATCAGGGCAGTGACCCAGCCCCGGGACTGGGTACGGGTTCCTGATAGTCAAGGCTGTGATCAGTGCAGTGACCCAGCCCTGGGACTGGGTACGGGTTCCTGATAGTGTCCAGCCAGTGTGTGTTTGCAGGAAGCCCCGTCCTAGACACACCAGCCTGATTGCGCAGCACAGGAAGCAGCCCTCAGGGAAACGAGAGCCGGGAGCAACAGCCAAGCTTGTGAAGAGCAGCGTGGCAGAGTGAGATAAAGAAAGGCATGACAGGCATGGAAACAAGACTCCTATTGCATAGCGACTTCACCCATTCCAAGCTTGATGAGTCACAGCAGCACATCGCATTCTCTTCTGAGAGAGGACAGTCACACGCTATTCAGAGAGAGAGGACAGTCACACGCTATTCAGAGAGAGAGGACAGTCACACGCTATTCAGAGAGACAGAGGACAGTCACACGCTGTTCAGAGAGAGAGAGGACAGTGTTTTCCAGTAGCAGGTAAACAGTTCATTGCAACAGACTGTTAGTGTCTCTGAGCAGCTTTCCATTGCAAGGATGGATATAAGACTCCTATTTCCTAGTCACAAAGCAGCCGGGCTCATGTGTGAATGCACGCTTTGGAATGGGTGAGGTCATGTATTAAAGTGAGCCTCTGTGTTGTGTAACCTAAAAGCCAGGCTCGCAATCCCTGGGACACAGTCTGCAGTTAACTATTCACAGCTAGGCTCAACGCCTACACTCTGGCGGGCTTGCAAAAGTTCAAATAAAATAATAATAATTGTAAACACAATATTTCTATTATTTGGGTGCTTGTTTTTCATTTTGTAACATTAACATGATTTCTTCTCATTTAAAATAAATAAATCAGTGTTAATGAAAGAGTGGAATGGTTTGACAACACAACCCCATGTGTCTAATCTGCACCATAAGAGACACCCAGCCCTTAAAGTGTTCCATAGTAAAAGCACAGCAAAGTGTAACACAGCAGAGCACAGAGAGGTGTGGTACAGCACAGCAAAGTGTAACACAGCAGAGCACAGAGAGGTGTGGTACAGCACAGCAAAGTGTAACACAGCAGAGCACAGAGAGGTGTGGTACAGCACAGCAAAGTGTAACACGGCAGAGCACAGAGGTGTGGTACAGCACAGCAAAGTGTAACACAGCAGAGCACAGAGAGGTGTGGTACAGCACAGCAAAGTGTAACACAGCAGAGCACAGAGGTGTGGTACAGCATAGGGAAGCATTGTAAAGCACAGAGAGGTCTGGTAAAGCATAGGGAAGCATTGTAAAGCACGGAGAGGTGTGGTACAGCATAGGGAAGCATTGTAAAGCACAGAGAGGTCTGGTAAAGCATAGGGAAGCATTGTAAAGCACAGAGAGGTCTGGTAAAGCATAGGGAAGCATTATAAAGCACAGAGAGGTCTGGTAAAGCATAGGGAAGCATTGTAAAGCCCAGAGAGGAGCATATTAAAAAACATGGGAAACTATGGGAAACCCATTGCATAGGGGAAAACTGTAAAATCACCATGCAGAAATAGTGTGGTAAACTCCTGTAAGGATACACACACTGCATTGACTTGCATTGCTTCTCTGCGCAGGTGAGGCAGAAGATGCTGTACGCAGCCACCAGGGCAACCGTGAAGAAGGAGTTCGGAGGGGGACACGTCAAGGACGAGATCTTCGGGACGCTGCAGGTACGAGGGCAGAGCACGGGACAGACAGCACAGGAGGGACACGGGGCAGAGGGGCACGGACAGATCGCACGGGAGGGACACAGGACAGAGGGACACAGGACAGAGGGGCACAGGACAGAGCTACAGAGGGACAGAGAGCATGAATTCCCTGCCCCCCGGTCGTTCTGTATTTCCAGAAAGCGGACATGCCCTTTCATGGCTTGTTGGAAGGTAGTGTGTACCTGACTCCCCTGGTTTATTCTCTCTCCCTCTCCCAGGAAGACGTCTCGTTCCTGGGGTACCAGCGGCACGTCTCCTCCTGCTCCGCCCCTGCTCCCCTCACCGCTGCCGAGCAGGAGCTGCAGCAAATCAAAATCAACGAGGTAGGCAGGGGGCGTGACACGCAGCAGCCAGTAGGAAAGGAGGGAGGGAGGGGTTAGGAGGGGGGCATTCCTTCCTGTTGGAATGGATCAAGGCTGTGGGGTTTCTGGTTGAGATCATGTGTGGTACAGCATGAGGAATTCAGTGAGGACAAGCAGAGCTGCTCATTCCATTGAAACAGAATTAAACCAGAGCTGCGGTGTTGAGCACAAATGTTCCTGCGTCTTTTTGACTAGAAGTCTAGTGGTTTGTGTGTTATTTGTGTGTGTGTTGTGTTGTTTGTGGTAATGGTTCTGCGATGGCCCGCTCTGCTTAACCTCTCTGGTCTGCTTCTCCTGTTTCTTTCAGGACAGGGTGGTGCAGGTAAGTGCTACTGCTTTACAGTTCTGAGTGACTGTTCATGTGTGGAGATGAGACTCCTGTTGCATAACCGTGTCACCCATTCCAGGGTTTAATACAAGCTTGATCAGCCCCAGTGTATGGTTCCCAGGGGGTCTTCTGAGTTGGCTGCACACTGCCTGTGTTGCTTTCTGGGGGTTGTAGTTCAGTCAGCGTGGCTTAGTGTCTAAGTGTCCCAGAACCACCTGCTTTACCCCTGCTCTGTCCCGTGTTGTACGGATCGCAGTTCTGAACTCCTTCCATGTCCCAGAACGCTTCTGTGATGCATAAGTTGAACTGCTTAGAAACGTGTTCTTTTAAAAAGGCAACGCCTGCATGCAGCTCACATGTCCGGATTACCGCTGGTCTTTTAGTAACGTTAGAGCTGATCCGGATCAGAGAATCCGGCCGTTAAGAAAACTAATCAAGCAGAAAAGCGTTGGTGCCTTCCTCAGTGGAGGGAAGGTGCTAAACAATATGTCTGCCTGACTTTAGTTCCAGGGTTTACCTTTTTAATTTGTGATTGTGTTTTTGGATTTGATTTTGTTCCTGTCGAAGTTTCTCAGTGTTTCTTTACATTTCATTTAAACGTATTTGTAAAAAAAATTGCGGTGGCTCTCCTGTGCTTAACTATGACCCAGAAATGTGGTCATGAGGTCAGAGAGGTGGGCGTGGGGTCAGAGAGGCGGGCGTGGGGTCAGAGAGGCGGGCGTGGGGTCAGAGAGGCGGGCGTGGGGTCAGAGAGGCGGGCGTGAGGTCAGAGAGGCGGGCGTGAGGTCAGAGAGGCGGGCGTGGGGTCAGAGAGGCGGGCGTGGGGTCAGAGAGGCGGGCGTGGGGTCAGAGAGGCGGGCGTGGGGTCAGAGAGGCGGGCGTGAGGTCAGAGAGGCTCAGTAACATGCAGGCCAGGCTCTTGGTCCAGACCTGATGGGCTGTTAGAAATTTACCAACCAATGGATTAGTCTCTCTGTTCTTGTTTCCCTTGCCTTTCCCCCCAGGACTCGAAGCGCAGAGTGGTAGGTTTGTGTGGTTGGGGGCCCTTTGGGGGTGTGGCCTTTCCCTGTCCCGTGAGCTTCACTTCTTTGTCTTGTTGTTTTTGACGGAGTAAAAGTTTGAAGTTCAGGACCTGTCTGGTTTATTTAACAGCAGTCCTGAAATGTTCCCTGCAGGCAAGATGTTATTTATGTCATCAAAATGGACTTTAAATAACTTGCAAGTTGTCTGTCTGTCTGTCTCTATCTATCTATCTATCTATCTATCTATCTATCTATCTATCTATCTATCTATCTATCTATCTATCTATCTATCTATCTGTGTGTGTGCATCTGTATGTGTTTCTGTGTGTCTGTATGTTGCTCTGTATCTGTGTGTGTGTGTCTCTGTGTGTGTGTGTTTGTGTGTGTTGGATGGTTATCTGTGAGCATCCTGCCCAGTACGTGGTTTCTGAGAGCAGCCCCTTTGTCTCCCCCTGCAGGTGAAGACGGAGATCAGCGTGGAGAGTAAACACCAGACTCTGCAGGGTCTGGCCTTCCCCCTCCAGGAGGAGGCACAGCGAGCCATCCTGCTGCTCAAGCAGAGGAACATCAACTACATCCAGCTGGTAAGGAGCCCGCTCCCTCGCTGCAGCCAGGGGGCGCTGCTCTGCACATTTACTCTTTTATACAGCGCTGCTCATGCCAAGGCATCCCAGGGCGCTTCACAGTTAAACCGTTTGAAGTGTAAAAGATCCCTAATGAGCTTGTGGTTAAATCTTGTGGTTCGGGCTGTGAAAGAACTGCTCACAGTAGTGGTGTAACGATACACTGATCTCACAATACATGGGACGGTCCTGATTGTAGAAAGAGACACAAACACACAAAACACACAGATTCTTCATTCAAGACTAGGACTATTAATAATCAAGAATTATAGAACTACAGTGAGCTCTGTTAACCCTGACCCTCACCCTGACCCTGACCCTGACCCTGACCCTGACCCTGACGTATTACTGCAACTCCATAAAGAGCCGCTCTCGTCACTTTTCCTGTGGAATCAGTAAGATACCTTGGTACACAACGTCTCCAAAGTAGCCTGTGAATTTGTAAGCAATGTAGTGTTTGCCAGCGAGGGTGCCGCCCCGTGGGCAGCTCTGACCCGTGTCTTGGCTCCTCAGAAGCTGGATATCGAGCGTGAGACGGTGGAGCTGGTGCACACCAAGGCCACGGAGCTGGGGGAGCTGCCACGCCGCATCCCCACCGACACGCCCAGATACCACTTCTTCCTGTACAAGCACAGCCACGAGGGAGACTATCTGGAGTCTGTGGGTAAGAGACCGAGCCAGTGTCTGTCTGCATCGCGCTCTCTCTCGTCTCTTTGTCTGCTTCTCAGTCTTTATCTCTGTGTGTGTGTGACCAGCCCAGACTTCTTCACATTTCTTTTGTTGAGTTACTGCTGAACTCTGACCTCACCCAGCGCACACCCAGCCCCTCTGTGATCTCTCCTCCTCTCCTCCCTCTGTCTGCAGTGTTACCTCACCCAGCCCCTCTGTAATCTCTCTCCTCCTCTCCTCCCTCTCTCTGCAGTGTTACCTCACCCAGCCCCTCTGTAATCTCTCTCTCCTCCTCTCCTCCCTCTCTCTGCAGTGTTACCTCACCCAGCCCCTCTGTAATCTCTCTCTCCTCCTCTCCTCCCTCTCTCTGCAGTGTTACCTCACCCAGCCCCTCTGTAATCTCTCTCTCCTCCTCTCCTCCCTCTCTCTGCAGTGTTTATCTACTCCATGCCCGGGTACAAATGCAGTATTAAGGAGCGGATGCTCTACTCCAGCTGCAAGAGCCGGCTGCTGGACGAGGTGGAGCAGGACTTCCAGCTGGAGATCGCCAAGAAGGTAACGGAAGGAGATTCGACAAGCTTCCAAAACTACACCCACACTAGAGCTGTCATTCAGGGTCTGGGCAGCACACTCAAAGGGAGAGAGTCCTGTAGTAAAAGCACAGCAAAGTGCAATTAAAGCATAAGGGAATCACTGGAAAGCACAGTGAGATTCCCTGCAGTGGTATGGGACGCTGTCCCTGTGTAGGGGCTGTGTTTGTGATCCTCTGTCCTCTCCCCTGCAGATGGAGATTGATAACGGGGACGAGCTGTCTGCAGACTTGCTGTACGAGGAGGTGCACCCCAAGCAGCAGGCCTTCAAGCAGGCCTTCGCCAAGCCCAAGGGGCCGGCTGGCAAGAGGGGCGTGAAGAGAATCATCAAGGGGGCGGGTGAGAACGGAGAGGACCGCTAGAGGAGAGGCTGCCGGGCTCTGGGAGCTGGACTCTTTACACCCATACCGTCCTGACAGTGATGATGACACTGCCCCCACAGGCCCCTCCTTCACCTCTTCCACCCTCCTCCAGGGACTGGGCAACGCTCATTCATTGTCGCCTCTTCATTTCTTACTGACATCAACTTTCTTTGATGTTTCTTTCTTTCTTTCTCTTTTGTTGTATCTGACACAGTTATGAGGGTTGGAGGTTGGAGGTTGGAGGTTGGAGGTTGGAGGGATGGGGGGTTGGGGTTAGGATTGGGGTTGGAGGGTTGGAGGGTTGGAGGGTTGGAGGGTTGGAGGGATGGGGGGTTTGGGTTGGGGTTGGGGTTGGGGGGTTTCCATGAACTGATCGAGGTTTTTACATTTCACACCGTCACACACGCACACACAATGATGGACCATCGCACTCATCAGTAACTGAGATACCTGGTAGATGTTTCCAACACTTCAGAATGAAATCAGGTTCTTGTAAAAGTACACTGTTAACGATGCAGTATTATTTTTTTTTTGTTTGTTTTTTTCAGTGAATGGTAATCATGTTTTGGTATCCTTGTGAGGACCCAAGTCAGTAAAGAATAAGTTGAATTATTCATACATGCATAGATCTTTAAACACAGGTGTGTGTGTGTGTGTGTGTGTGTGTGTGTGTGTGTGTGTGTGTGTGTGTGTGTGTGTGATGTCATGCACACACACACACACACGCAGTCTGTCTCTCTCCTGCCCCTCAGGTCTGTTCACTGAAGGGGGGGGCTTCATGTTATCCAAACCCCTCCCTCATTCGTTACAGGTTTGCTTGACCGGAGACCCCCTGATAGTGTTTTTATAAACATACTTGAACACTCCAAGACTAGCCCAGACCCCCCCCCCCCCCCCCCCCCCGGACGAGGACCAAGGTTCTAGGCCCCCCCCCCCCCACCAGGACGAGGGCCGAGGTCCTTGTGATGCCCCCCCCCCCCCCCCAGGACGAGGGCCGAGGTCCTTGTGATGCCCCCCCCCCCCCCCCCGGACGGCTGCTGCTTGGACGGGTTGAACGCACAGTCAGCCGCTAGCTGGGTTACTAACAGATCTGTTGTAATAACTTTCTACAGCCATGTGTCAGCTGTTTCATTTTGTTTTTCTCGCTGTTTAACAAGTAAACTATAAAAGTAAAGATTTGTAACACGTGCTCTTCCGAACAGTTATTTTTTTTAACTTGTTTTCCACCACCAATAACACATGCAATATACTGTTACTATAAAGGTTTATTAAGCACGGAAACGCCATGTATGTGCCTACTGCCTACTGCCAACTGCATGCCACCCCTCAACAAGGGCACAGGGCAATCGGGATCCCAGTGCCTGCCTGAAGAGAACAGAGCTCAGTCTGTGCTGAGCATGCAGGAAGGAACTGCTCTGAAGAGAGAGTTTCTACAGAAGAGCAGAAGAAAGCTGACGAACAAGAGGGGGCTTTTCGGTCAGCAATGCTCGTCCATCCGCTCATCCTTTATCTGAGTGATCCAGCTAGATAACCCCTGGGACCCTCTTCCATCCCCTCACCACTCTGTGTGACCCTCTTCCATCCCCTCGCCACTCTGTGTGACCCTCTTCCATCCCCTCACCACTGTGTGACCCTCTTCCATCCCCTCACCACTCTGTGTGACCCTCTTCCATCCCCTCACCACTCTGTGTGACCCTCTTCCATCCCCTCACCACTCTGTGTGACCCTCTTCCATCCCCTCACCACTCTGTGTGACCCTCTTCCATCCCCTCACCACTGTGTGACCCTCTTCCATCCCCTCACCACTCTGTGGGACCCTCTTCCATCCCCTCACCACTCTGTGGGACCCTCTTCCATCCCCTCACCACTCTGTGGGACCCTCTTCCATCCCCTCACCACTCTGTGTGACCCTCTTCCATCCCCTCACCACTCTGTGTGAAGAGGAGTCTCCTCTAATGTGGCACTGCTGGGTTTCATGGACGCAGTCACAAGTGATCCTGGGCTCTCTTATTTAACACCAGGGAGTCCCAGACTAGTCTTCTCATCAGGGTCTGTAAAAGCAGCCATTAGTTTGGTAGGATGGAGCTCATCAACCTTATTAGTTACTAAGGCTGAGAAAAATATTATTGATCATTCATTAGGAGCAAATATTTGTAATAATAATACTAATAGTGACACACAGATACGAACCATAAAGCGCTGTTTGTTTATATATATATATATATATATATATATATATATATATATATATATATATATATATATATATATATATATATATATGGGAGACAAGACTATTTAATCCACACTAAAACTCTGTGTGTGTGTGTGTGTGTGTGTGTATATTTATATAATGTATGTACAGTTTGTGTGTGAATGTAAATATACACAGAGAATTCAAAAACAGCAAACAGTGCTCTATCCAAGGAGAATCGGGATCCAACAGGACGCTCAATCACTAGAAATGCCTGAATGTATAGAACAGTAAGATCACTTGAGATCACTAAAGGCCAACAAGATGCTCGGATATATTGTGAGGAGTGTTGAATTTAAATCAAGGGAAGTAATGTTAAAGCTTTACAGTGCATTAGTAAGACCTCACCTAGAATATTGTGTTCAGTTCTGGTCACCTCGTTACAAAAAGGATATTGCTGCTCTAGAAAGAGTGCAAAGAAGAGCAACCAGAATTATCCCGGGTTTAAAAGGCATGTCATATGCAGACAGGCTAAAAGAATTGAATCCATTCAGTCTTGAACAAAGAAGACTACGCGACAATCTGAATTCAAAATCCTAAAAGGTATAGACAATGTCGACCCAGGGGACTTCTTTGACCTGAAAAAAGAAACAAGGACCAGGGGTTACAAATGGAGATTAGATAAAGGGGCATTCAGAACAGAAAATAGGAGGCATTTTTTTACACAGAGAATTGTGAGGGTCTGGAACCAGTAATGTTGTTGAAGCTGACATCCTGGGATCCTTCAAGAAGCTGCTTGATGAGATTCTGGGATCAATAAGCTACTAACAACCAAACGAGCAAGATGGGCTGAATGGCCTCCTCTCGTTTGTAAACTTTCTTATGTTCTTATGTTCTTAACTTTACTTCCAGACAGCTGAGTGCATACCGCAGGGCTCTGTACCTAGAGGCAGTCTGTATGCTGCTGCAGTGTTACTCAATCTGCAGCAGGGGGTGCTGTTCAGTTAAAAACACACTTAAACACTGATAGCGTGCTGTATTAAATAGTTCTGCAACGTCAGCACAAACATGAGGACTGTATTATTATTATTATTATTATTATTATTATTGTACTGCTGTTATAATAAACTGGGTGCACTCGACAATGCCCTGCATTTTGCATCCTCCACGCATATCAAACACAAAGCTTCACGTTTGCAGGAATCTCCCTGCTGCGCTGAGCAATCGATCCAGTGACGAGAGAAACCCGGCGGGCAGGCAGACCGCTCGGGACACTGAGACGGTGTGTGCGGGGGAAGGGGGGGTGCCGCTCTCTGATTGGTCTGACTCAGAATCAAAGCTTTGGTTTCTTGGAAAGTACTTGGAAAACCATTAATAGCACTTCTCAAGAAGCCGCTGAGCAGGTGCCAAATACAAGGCAAAGCATAGAGGGTGGGGAGGGGGGCTAAATGAATATTTACGAGAAATGAAGTCTTGAGCAGCTCAGTGAGCGAAGATTCACACCCAGACTGCTGTTAATAGCACAGGTGCAGCTCGGCTCGGCTCGGCTCGGTTCGAAGGCGCCGCGCTGTGACGTCATGCCATTCTCATAACCCGATTCCTGGAACGACTCTGATCAGAAGGGTCAGACCCTGACGAGTCGGTCGCGCACTTTCCGCAGACAGAAAAAACAAGTCATAACCACTGATAATTGTGTCACCCCCGCTCCCTGTGTGCGTGTTCGTGCGCTGAGACTCACCGAAGAGAGAGATTTCATTTCGTTTATTTTCCTTTAGGGAAGCTACCCTCTATTTCGCGTTCCTCGGATATTTAATTTAGTCGTGCGCGCTGTTTGAACACTTTCAGAAGACGGGAATTTGACCTGCTGGAGGTTGAATTTTGAATATTGCCTTTGGAGGAAAGAAAAGAAAAGAAAAGACAAAAGCGGACAGGACATTGTTTCATTGAAGGATCTGTAAACCGAACCTGGCATGATCCTTTGTGTTCAGAGGTACGTTTTCTGAAGATTAGCCTCGTCTCTCCTGCTTAATAGCCAGTGTAACCGCACTGCGTGTGTTTGTCGGAACTAGTATTCTTTTTTAAAATGA
Source organism: Acipenser ruthenus (assembly GCF_902713425.1). Lineage (NCBI taxonomy): Eukaryota > Metazoa > Chordata > Actinopteri > Acipenseriformes > Acipenseridae > Acipenser > Acipenser ruthenus. Next base: position 496,686 of record NC_081204.1, on the reverse strand, counting down.
AGTGATATTATTTGTACATCATTCAAGAGCTTTATACTCAAACACATGTTATTATTATTATTATTATATTTATTGTTACTGTTAGTATTATTGTTGTTGTTGTTATCATTATTGTTATTATTATTATTATTGTTGTTCTTGTTGTTGTTCTCTTTCTCCATATCCAACACCACTATGCTCACCACAGCGCTGTAGAGAGCTCTGTGTGATCAAACCAGCGCAGGCTGTGTCGATTCTCGTACTCTAGTGAACACAACTATTCACAAAGTAACACCGAACCGAGCCGAGCCGCATTCAATTCGAGCGATGCGCTCGCAGCGTAATTAGTAGAACGCTAACGGCGTTGCTTTGCGCACGTATTACCTCGTTTAAAATGCGTTCGTGTTGTGCTCCTGTGTTTTGCCTTCAGTTGTCACACACATTTTTAACACACCACAAAACCAGACTGGCCACATTTATTGGCGTGTCAGCGTCCCCTTACCTAAGCATGTACAGAGCGGTTACATACATGTGTCATGCAGTACTGAGCCACACCTCATGAGGCCTGTATGCTCGTTGCATTTGGGCATCCTGGAAAAGTTATTATTTTGAAAAACCAAACAGACTGAAGGCCAGCATATTGTACTGGTTATAGGTTTTATTACTGGATAACTGTGTTTTACACTGGAGTCTATGTAGTGTTCTTTCCTGTAGCACACCGCACTAACTCTCCCTCTCCCTCTCCCTCTCCCTCTCCCTCTCCCTCTCCCTCTCCCTCTCCCTCTCCCTCTCTCTCTCTCTCTCTGTGTATTATATTCCAGCCCCAGACCCCTGCTCCCACAGCAGGCTGCAGTCCTCTCTCTGCCGGAGATGCTGAGCCATGCGGAGAGGAGGGAGGGCTCCATCACCTGCCAGGACCCCCACTCGACCTTCCCCGCCCCCCAGCCTCCCCCCTTCTGCCTGACGAGCCCCCCCAGAGTGCGGGGCCCCAGTGACGACCTGCGCTGCATTACTGAGACCCTGGGCCACCTCAGCACCTCAGGTAGCTGTCTCTGTGCCCTGCGCTTGTGGCTGGCACAGCGACCCCGTACACCTTCCCTGACGCACTCTTTCAATAGTGCCAGGTCCAGCCGCTAACACGCTTAGCAAGTGCAGGTGTAACAGGTTTTATTTTTCTAAAACAAAGGCACGTGAACTGAGAACTTTCTGTAAGGCAGTGTGGCATCAGATACTTCTTGTGTTTCTTACAAAGCTGCACATTCCAGACGTCCTGTGTGTAGCTGTGGCAGTGCAGCACAGTTGAGATTTCTGGGATTATCTTTTTAGCTAGTCTCTTCAGGATTAAAGGGATGGACGTCTGGTCTCACACTCATCTCAAACTTATTTTTTGGTCAAAGTCCAGTTCACCCCGATTTTTATAAACTAGTAGCAGCCAGTTAGCACACTTGAGCACACACACACACACACAGTATGACAGGACCTTGCTTTCCCTGCTCAATGTAATATAGAGCCCAGCAGGAGCTGAAGCACTGCAGCTTTGTGATGTCATGTTAGAGCTCTACTCATTCATTCCAATAGAGATCAGTACAGATTAACAGACAGTGTCAGTGGCAAGCTGATACACAAGCGCTTGGTCTGTGTAGTCGTGTGTCTGAAGGTAGGGTATAAACAGCACGCGGTACAGCCTGACTCTGTGTTGTGATAAAGCCAGGGAGCCCCGGAACGCTGACTCAGAGCGACACTGAGGGCCCAAGCCCTTGCTAACCCCCTCCCCTCTCCCTCTCTCCTCCGCTCTGCGCAGGCTGGTACTGGGGTGCGATCACAGCCAGCGAGGCGAGGGCTGAGCTCCAGCGGGCCGAGGAGGGCACGTTCCTGGTGCGGGACAGCAGCCACCCCCTGTACATGCTGACCCTGTCCGTGAAGACCAACCGGGGGCCGACCAACGTGCGCATTGAGTACAGCCAGGGGAACTTCCGACTGGACTCCAGCTGCCTGGTCAAGCCGCGCGTCCTGGCCTTCCCGGGCGTGCTGAGCCTCGTCCAGCACTACGTGGACTCTTGCGTGGGGGCAGCGGAGAGGGTGGAGGGTCCTCCAGTGGTGGACGTTCTCCCCGAGCACAAGGACAGCGCCGTGCTGCTCAAGCTGGTCCGGCCGCTGCACCGCAGAGATGCCTTCCCCTCCCTCCAGCACCTCTCACGCCTGGCCATCAACAGACTGACCGCCAGCCCCGAGCAGCTGCCCCTGCCCAGGAGCGTGCAGGAGTACCTGCAGGTGTATCCCTTCACACTGTGAGCCGAGCGCAGGCAGAGCTGAGAAACACGAGGGGCCACCAGCCTGCTCCACTGCAGTTTGAGTGAGGGGGTGGACTTTACAAGGACCACACCCGCCCCCTAACTACTGACAAACAGGAGGGGCAACACAGAACTTCCGGATGGCCAATCGCAGGCTGGGGATCGAAACGGGGCGTGGCTACAAGGACCGATCACGCCCATGGAGGAGGAGCGCAGCCCTCCTGCCCGATCAGTGCGAGGGATGGTTTTTATAAAGACAGACTTTACCCCTAGCTGTCCTGCTTGACTGGCCCTGGTTTGGGCAAAAGCACTTTCTTTTATTTCTGGAACTATGTTTATGTTTTTAACTTACTGAGATTGCTGATATTTTGTTATAAAATAGGTGCTGACCTGTAAATATGGAATAAATAAATAAATACATTGTTTTTGTTGCAAAAACTACTTGTTATATTTAAGAGTTTGGGATTCCTTTTTTATATGCATGCAGGTTTACACCAGTCAAGTCCTGCTGTTTCTGAATGGAGAAAAACACAAACAAGACCATCAAAGTGTGAAATATCACGCAGGCCTCTTTCAGTCACTCGCTTCCCAGTGTGAAAGGGGGTGATTGAAAGAGGCCTGTGTGATATTTCACATCACCTCCTTTCACACTGGGAAGCGAGTGACTGAAAGAGGCCTGTGTGATATTTCACGTCACTCGCTTCCCAGTGTGAAAGGGGGTGATGTGAAATATCACACAGGCCTCTATTTCAGTCACTCGCTTCCCAGTGTGAAAGGGGGTGATGTGAAATGCAATCTGCAGCTCTTCGGTTATTCAGGATCCCAGTGTGAAAGGGGGTGATGTGAAATGCACTCTGCAGCTCTTCGGTTATTCAGGATCCCAGTGTGAAAGGGGGTGATGTGAAATGCACTCTGCAGCTCTTCGGTTATTCAGGATCCCAGGTCCTGGGCAAGTCCGGCCCCCCTCCTCTACCTCTTTGTTCTCTCTCTTCCTGGAAGCCGCAGGCTCTATTTAATTGCTCTGCTGGTTCTTGGAATCCTCTGCCTGCCCACTGCCCTCCCTTTTCCTGGGATCAGCTCTGAGCTCTTCATCCCCCTCTTCCCGGAATCATGAGCAGCAATAAAACAGCTTAACCCTGACACCCGCCAGAGACAAAAACAAGCTGATTGTACTGCTTTACACCCGTGCCTAATACAGCTTTACCAGGGGACATTCGAATATGCTGTTGGGGTCGCTGGTCTCAGTATTTACAGTCTCAGTGAATATGTTGTTGAGATCGCTGGTCTCAGTATTTACAGTCTCTGTGAATATGTTGTTGAGATCGCTGGTCTCAGTATTTACAGTCTCAGTGAATATGTTGTTGAGGTCGCTGGTCTCAGTATTTACAGTCTCAGTGAATATGTTGTTGAGGTCGCTGGTCTCAGTATTTACAGTCTCAGTGAATATGTTGTTGAGGTCGCTGGTCTCAGTATTTACAGTCTCAGTGAATATGTCGTTGGGGTCGCTGGTCTCAGTATTTACAGTCTCAGTGAATATGTTGTTGGGGTCGCTGGTCTCAGTATTTAGTCTCAGTGAATATGTTGTTGAGGTCGCTGGTCTCAGTATTTACAGTCTCAGTGAATATGTTGTTGAGGTCGCTGGTCTCAGTATTTACAGTCTCAGTGAATATGTTGTTGAGGTCGCTGGTCTCAGTATTTACAGTCTCAGTGAATATGTTGTTGAGGTCGCTGGTCTCAGTATTTACAGTCTCAGTGAATATGTCGTTGGGGTCGCTGGTCTCAGTATTTACAGTCTCAGTGAATATGTTGTTGGGGTCGCTGGTCTCAGTATTTAGTCTCAGTGAATATGTTGTTGAGGTCGCTGGTCTCAGTATTTACAGTCTCGGTGAATATGTTGTTGGTGTCGCTGGTCTCAGTATTTACAGTCTCAGTGAATATGTTGTTGGGGTCGCTAGTCTCAGTGAATATGTTGTTGAGGTCGCTGGTATCAGTATTTACAGTCTCAGTGAATATGTTGTTGGGGTCGCTGGTCTCAGTATTTACAGTCTCGGTGAATATGTTGTTGGGGTCGCTGGTCTCAGTATTTACAGTCTCGGTGAATATGTTGTTGAGGTCGCTGGTCTCAGTATTTACAGTCTCAGTGAATATGTTGTTGGGGTCGCTGGTCTCAGTATTTACAGTCTCAGTGAATATGTTGTTGGGGTCGCTGGTCTCAGTATTTACAGTCTCAGTGAATATGTTGTTGGGGTCGCTGGTCTCAGTATTTACAGTCTCAGTGAATATGTTGTTGGGGTCGCTGGTCTCAGTATTTACAGTCTCAGTGAATATGTTGTTGAGGTCGCTGGTCTCAGTATTTACAGTCTCAGTGAATATGTTGTTGGGGTCGCTGGTCTCAGTATTTACAGTCTCGGTGAATATGTTGTTGGGGTCGCTGGTCTCAGTATTTACAGTCTCAGTGAATATGTTGTTGGGGTTGCTGGTCTCAGTATTTACAGTCTCGGTGAATATGTTGTTGGGGTCGCTGGTCTCAGTATTTACAGTCTCGGTGAATATGTTGTTGGGGTCGCTGGTCTCAGTATTTACAGTCTCGGTGAATATGTTGTTGGGGTCGCTGGTCTCAGTATTTACAGTCTCGGTGAATATGTTGTTGGTGTCGCTGGTCTCAGTATTTACAGTCTCGGTGAATATGTTGTTGGGGTCGCTGGTCTCAGTATTTACAGTCTCGGTGAATATGTTGTTGGGGTCGCTGGTCTCAGTATTTACAGTCTCAGTGAATATGTTGTTGGGGTCGCTGGTCTCAGTATTTACAGTCTCAGTGAATATGTTGTTGGGGTCGCTGGTCTCAGTATTTACAGTCTCAGTGAATATGTTGTTGGGGTCGCTGGTCTCAGTATTTACAGTCTCAGTGAATATGTTGTTGGGGTCGCTGGTCTCAGTATTTACAGTCTCAGTGAATATGTTGTTGAGGTCGCTGGTCTCAGTATTTACAGTCTCAGTGAATATGTTGTTGGGGTCGCTGGTCTCAGTATTTACAGTCTCGGTGAATATGTTGTTGGGGTCGCTGGTCTCAGTATTTACAGTCTCGGTGAATATGTTGTTGGGGTCGCTGGTCTCAGTATTTACAGTCTCGGTGAATATGTTGTTGGGGTCGCTGGTCTCAGTATTTACAGTCTCGGTGAATATGTTGTTGGGGTCGCTGGTCTCAGTATTTACAGTCTCGGTGAATATGTTGTTGGGGTCGCTGGTCTCAGTATTTACAGTCTCGGTGAATATGTTGTTGGGGTCGCTGGTCTCAGTATTTACAGTCTCGGTGAATATGTTGTTGAGGTCGCTGGTCTCAGTATTTACAGTCTCAGTGAATATGTTGTTGGGGTCGCTGGTCTCAGTATTTACAGTCTCAGTGAATATGTTGTTGAGGTCGCTGGTCTCAGTATTTACAGTCTCAGTGAATATGTTGTTGAGGTCGCTGGTCTCAGTATTTACAGTCTCAGTGAATATGTTGTTGAGGTCGCTGGTCTCAGTATTTACAGTCTCAGTGAATATGTTGTTGGGGTCGCTGGTCTCAGTATTTACAGTCTCAGTGAATATGTTGTTGGGGTCGCTGGTCTCAGTATTTACAGTCTCAGTGAATATGTTGTTGGGGTCGCTGGTCTCAGTATTTACAGTCTCAGTGAATATGTTGTTGGGGTCGCTTCTTTACACTCTGCAGGCCCGCCATGCAGCCAACCCAGAGCTACAGCGTCGGAGGACAACGCAGCCCTGGGCAGCTTACAGGCAAGGAGATTCGGCCGGTCATTCTGTCATTGAAGCTGAATGCAGGATAGATTCCAGAAAAATAAATCACTCTGTAGAGATGAATACCAAAAAGTTGGCCAGCGCTCAAACTCTGGGCTGTAGAGGTATGTTAAGAGCCCTGGCAGATCTTGTTTATCTGGTATTCTTGAACCTTAGAGAGAGGTGCATTGTATCCACTGTGTAACCCCCCTCCCAGCCCTACAGCTTCACAGGCAAGAAAAACCAAAAGAGCAGAGAGCTGCTGAACAGCGTAACACACCGCTGTGTGCACTCCTGTTGACTGCTTGAGATCACACGGCTTCACGTCTGAATCAGCTGGAGCCGCAGCTTTGTGCTGCTGTGACCCTCCTGTCTGTGGAGCTCTTACTGCGCTTCATTTTATGAAAGTGAAAACATGCTGGTTTTAATGTGCTTTTAGAAACACGCCGGGCAGGTTTCCAGGAACACAGTCATGTTGGCTTTCCAGAGGACTTGGCAGCTTCGGAAAAAACAAGAAAAAAACAAGTCTGATGATCCGCTCGAGCTTTTCAAGGAATTAATTGATTCGAAAAACTGAAAAAAAAGCCAAATGAGTTACACAGGAAAAAAAGAAAAGGAAGTGAAATACAGAAGTGGTGACGAGCTCAAAGTCATCTTTCAAACTGGAAGCTCTTTCCTTTGCTTTCAAGTTTTCTTTGCTGTAGTCTCAGATGTGCAGTTTTGTTACATTTTGATTCGCAGTGCGGTTACTTGAGGCTGATAAAACTGGGAAAATTTAAATATCCTTACAGAAAAAAGAATTCCACAAGATTCCTCTAGGATAACTTTTAGGACTGTGTAGCATTGTGTGTGAGTGTGTGGCTCCTTTAGTAAAACTAGAAATCATATAAAAACGTGTGTATAATAAATCACAGTGAACACAACTTTCAAAGTACATATGCCTTTCTGTATGCACTTTACACACTGAACTATGAGACCCAATGGAACTGGATACAGACTCCACATGCGAGAGAGACAGAGACAGACAGAGAGAGCGAGCGAGAGAGTGACAGAGAGAGAGACAGAGTGACAGAGAGAGAGCGAGACAGAAAGAAAGAGACAGAGCGAGTGAGAGTGACAGAGACAGAGAAAGAGACATAGACAGAGAGAGACAGACACAGAGAGAGAGAGACAGACTCAGAGAGTGACTGTGCTGGAGCTGTAGAGGAGGGGGGCAGCCCAAGGAAAACCAATCCCTCCCCCCCCCCCCGAGCACATATCTAGAAAGGGTTTTTCTTAGAAGTTCGATAACGATCAACGAGGTCACACCCTCGGGCAGCCAATCAGACTGCTCCCCCGCCTCGGTAATCAGACCACAGTGTGAGGAGCCTCTGTCTACCTGGAACTAAAGCGGAAATTATGGGATCTTTCTGTCTGTGTGGGTTATGAACTTTGTCATGGTGATCGTGGAAAACTTCACATGGAGTCTTTCCTGGTAAACACAGGTTTTGAGAAAACAATACATTGAAGAACAGAAATAAAAGCATGACACCACAGCCAGTTCCTCCCCCTGTTCAAAAAGCTGGCTTGCAGACGTCTCGCTCTCTCCAGCAAATCAACGCAGAAACTTCTCAAGCACCGGCATGCAGCCGACACCCACAGAGAAGCAGGCAGCGCTTCAGCTCAGCGGTCTGCAATCATGTGCATTGCAATGAACACAGAGCATGACAGAGGCTTACTGAATTCAGAGGTAAAGCAAACCACAGCGATTCAAGCTAAAAACACTAACCTCAAGAAACCCTACAACTGACGTCAGTGCATCACAACAGGAAGAGGAGTCGGGGGGGGTGAATGGATTTGCAATTTGTCTTTGTTTGCATGGAGCAATTGTTTCCCCTCGTCTCTCCCACACACACACACACACACACACTCGCAAGTCCTTTTGTTTTTCTGACAGGAGCTTTGTGTGTGTTAGTAATGTATTCTTTCAGCACAAAGTAGCTAAGAAAGCTCATTTAATACAGAAAAATACATACATTGTGTGTTTAGGGCTCAAGAGCCCTGCGCTGGACAGCCCTGCTGTAAAACACACAGAGACACAGGACAGCCCTGCTGTAAAACACACAGAGACGCTGGACAGCCCTGCTGTAAAACACACAGAGACGCAGGACAGCCCTGCTGTAAAACACACAGAGACGCTGGACAGCCCTGCTGTAAAACACACAGAGACGCTGGACAGCCCTGCTGTAAAACACACAGAGACGCTGGACAGCCCTGCTGTAAAACACACAGAGACGCAGGACAGCCCTGCTGTAAAACACACAGAGACGCTGGACAGCCCTGCTGTAAAACACACAGAGACGCTGGACAGCCCTGCTGTAAAACACACAGAGACACAGGACAGCCCTGCTGTAAAACACACAGAGACGCTGGACAGCCCTGCACACTCTTCATGTCATTTTCAAACAGGGTTTTCTCTGAAGAATGCACTTTCCTCAGCAGACGGGAGGAGGCAGTCTTTAGGGTTCAACACACTGGCAGTGAATGATCTGTGAGGAGATGCCATGCGATCTGTGTCAGTCGGAGTCCCAGCGTGTCATCCTCGGGTTCAGCATTCTGGAGCAGTTTTCTGGAGGACGCAGAATCGAGACCTGTTTAAAAGAACGAAGAAGAAGAAGATTCATAACTCCACCAAGAAACTTATTACTAAGCCTGCAGGTAACTGGCTGGCGTCAGTTTGTGAAAGACAAAACTATGTATGAAAAGTAAAAACACAAGCAAACAAGAGAGGAGAATTTGTAATGGTTAAAGAACAACAGAAGTGAACATGATGAGGACCTCCTGTGATGCACACTGCCATCTGGGAACATGAGAATGATAAAATACATGCTTCACACACACACACACACAGAACGCTGCACGGGCACTGTGTGGCATGGGAACTGCATGCCCACCCCAGGGGTGGCATGCTACAGAAACCCCCGAGGGTGGGCACTGCGTTATTATTTAGGACACAGGACCCCGTGCAGTATTTACAATGTGGGGTGGCTGTGCTGCTGGTGGTAATGAGAGCATGTCTGCTGTGTCAAGCAGACGTGCATTACAGGAAATAGCAACTGAAAACACTGCTCACCAATAAATACATATACATATACATATATATGATAGAGGGGCTTCAGTGAGTTACAGGAAAATAATTCCATCGAGGGTTTCTGTGACGTCATAAACTACGAGAGCGAAGGTCGAGTTTATAAACTCACAGAAACCCGAGATGGAATTGTTTGTGTGTGTGTGTGTGTGTGTGTCAGTGTATTACCTGCCCGTGCAGTCCCTGTGTGTGTGTGTGTGTGTCAGTGTATTACCTGCCCGTGAAGTCTCTGTGTGTCTCCCTGTACTCCAGTCCGTGGTCACTCTGAGATCTCAGCCACTCCTGGATCATGAGCGGATGTCGGGGGTCCACCTCCAGAAAAATCTTTCTTATAGAGTACAAAAAAAAAGGAAACCCAAATAAATAACCTCGGAGCAATCAGGAAGCTCAAGGACAGCTGACTGCAGAACTCTCAGACAGAACAGCTCGCTTCAAAACAAGAGAAACGGACCTGCAGAACTCTCAGACAGAACGGCTCGCTTCAAAACAAGAGAAACAGACCTGCAGAACTCTCAGACAGAACAGCTCGCTTCAAAACAAGAGAAACGGACCTGCAGAACTCTCAGACAGAACAGCTAGCTTCAAAACAAGAGAAACGGACCTGCAGAACTCTCAGACAGAACAGCTAGCTTCAAAACAAGAGAAACGGACCTGCAGAACTCTCAGACAGAACAGCTAGCTTCAAAACAAGAGAAACGGACCTGCAGAACTCTCAGACAGAACAGCTAGCTTCAAAACAAGAGAAACGGACCTGCAGAACTCTCAGACAGAACAGCTAGCTTCAAAACAAGAGAAACGGACCTGCAGAACTCTCAGACAGAACAGCTAGCTTCAAAACAAGAGAAACGGAACACCCCCTGCCACACACAGGCACTGCGTTTCTGAGGATTTCAAATATAAACAAAACTCTTCTCAGGACAAGAGGTGAAAGTTCAAAGCTACGCGGTGCAAGCCTTCAGTGTGGATTCTAATGGCAAATAAGCGGAGTGTCTCTCCTTGTTGTGATGGAGTGAAGTCTAATCATTTACGAGGGTCCCCCTTCACAGGGTTTGTTTAGGGTTAGAGTCCCCCTTCACAGGGTTTGTTTAGGGTCAGAGTTCCTCTTCACAGGGTTTGTTTAGAGTCAGAGTTCCTCTTCACAGGGTTTGTTTGTAGCCACGTTCACGCTGTACTTCTGTAAACACAAGCTGATCAGCCGGCTCGTAGCGAATCACTCATCCTCACAGGCTGTGTGTGCTGCACCTCAAGGCCACACAGGGAACATGGAAACATTTACTGAGGCTCATTTGTAAAATGTGAACCCACTGACATTTAAAGTGTGTGCATTTCCCCAGGAATGTGCCCTGGGGATGAGGACCTGTTTGTGTGTGTGTCAGTGTGTGTGTGTGTGTGTGTGTGTTTGTGCGTGTCAGCGTGTGTGCGTGTCAGTGTGTGTGTTGTGCATGTGTGTCAGTGTGAGTGCGTGTGTGTGCGTGCGTGTCAGCGTGTGTGCGTGCGTGCGTGTGTGTCAGTGTGTGTGTGTGTGTTTGTGCGTGTCAGCGTGTGTGCGTGTCAGCGTGTGTGTGTGTGTGTTGTGCATGTGTGTCAGTGTGAGTGTGTGTGTGTGCGTGTGTGTGTGTTGTGCATGTGTGTGTCAGTGTGAGTGCGTGCGTGTGTGTCAGTGTGCACATGTTTTATATAAATACTGGTTCAGTTGTTCTCATCCATGCTGCAGGTACAGAAGCAGGGTGTGGACACACTGTATTGTTCTGTTCTGTTGTTGGTAAGGAGTGTGCTAATGACCCGAATTCTACCTGTTTCCAGGTAAAACCACACTGACTGTGCCGGGGTGTGGCTGGATCCGTGACTCATGGCTGCAATGACTAACAGAAAGCTTTGAGTCAGGTTCCTTGAAATGTTTTCTTTGGACGGATGCGTTTTCTGAAGGAGGATTTCGTAAGTAGCACAATGTTAATACTGTATCAATTAAAAGTCACTTTTGCCTAAATAAAAACGTGATTTTGTCATAGTTTGAAGATGTACATAAATGCGATGCAACAGCAGTGTTACCTCCACCCCAGTTGAAGCATGTCTAAACAGGGTCCTGTCTCTTTAAGGGTGCTGAAGGTCGTTCCCTGTTCACGAGAAGGTGAGCTGCTGTGAATCCCCTCTTCGATCAGACTCGCTTCCCTTCTCGAGTTCCACAGCGGTGAGCAGTGCCCTCCACTGGCCAGCCCTGCAGAGCTGGGGAGGGGAGGGGAGAGGAGGAGGGGTCTGACAGAGACCTCTCAAGCACTTTCCCTGGAAGAGCTTAATCACACTGTAAACCGTTTACTGGGCTAAGCCAGGCTAAACAGGGCTACTGAGAATCCCACATCCGGTCTCATTTCAGAGAAAGGGCCTGTGAATGTTCCAGACCAGCTCACTCTCCGTGGCCTTGCATATAAAACACAGAGCTCTGGAGAGAGCAATATCTTCTCACTGTGTACATCATAAGTCTTTGGATTGACGTGAGACTCGATCTGTCCTCACATGAACTCCAAAGCAGCGCCGCTGTTCAGATCAATACAAATCATCACTGTGTGCACGTGTACCACGACACCTCAAGATGTGCCTCTGATACCCTTTATATACCTGCCTGCATGAAAACCTTTCCATTTCCACTGTTCAGATCAATACAAATCATTATGTATTTGTGTTCCTTTTCTCTTACTATTTTAAATTAATTGCATGGGTGGCCTATTAAAGTCAACAATTAAATTAGACAATCACTAACTTGCCTCTATTGATCATTTTCCCAGATTTCCAGTCGCAGTGGTTTGATTTAATTGCACAACGAATCCAAACTGCAGAAGCAGTGGGGTGCTCTAATGAGTGTGCGCAGTGTCGCAGTGTGGGGGTGCAGCATGGGAGTGCAGTGGGGTGCTCTAATGAGTGTGCGCAGTGTCGCAGTGTGGGGGTGCAGCATGGGAGTGCAGTGGGGTGCTCTAATGAGTGTGCGCAGTGTCTCAGTGTGGGGGTGCAGCATGGGAGTGCAGTGGGGTGTTCTAATGAGTGTGCGCAGTGTCTCAGTGTGGGGGTGCAGCATGGGAGTGCAGTGGGGTGTTCTAATGAGTGTGCGCAGTGTCTCAGTGTGGGGGTGCAGCATGGGAGTGCAGTGGGGTGTTCTAATGAGTGTGCGCAGTGTCTCAGTGTGGGGGTGCAGCATGGGAGTGCAGTGGGGTGTTCTAATGAGTGTGCGCAGTGTCTCAGTGTGGGGGTGCAGCATGGGAGTGCAGTGGGGTGTTCTAATGAGTGTGCGCAGTGTCTCAGTGTGGGGGTGCAGCATGGGAGTGCAGTGGGGTGTTCTAATGAGTGTGCGCAGTGTCTCAGTGTGGGGGTGCAGCATGGGAGTGCAGTGGGGTGTTCTAATGAGTGTGCGCAGTGTCTCAGTGTGGGGGTGCAGCATGGGAGTGCAGTGGGGTGTTCTAATGAATGTGCGCAGTGTCTCAGTGTGGGGGTGCAGCATGGGAGTGCAGTGGGGTGTTCTAATGAGTGTGCGCAATGTCTCAGTGTGGGGGTGCAGCATGGGAGTGCAGTGGGGTGTTCTAATGAGTGTGCGCAGTGTCTCAGTGTGGGGGTGCAGCATGGGAGTGCAGTGGGGTGTTCTAATGAGTGTGCGCAGTGTCTCAGTGTGGGGGTGCAGCATGGGAGTGCAGTGGGGTGTTCTAATGAGTGTGCGCAGTGTCTCAGTGTGGATGTGCAGCATGGGAGTGCTGATCTGGGGATGTCACATCCAATACAATGAATTGTAATGTAATAAAGCCCTGGGAACAATGATGCCCTGTTGGCCCGAGCGCCCGGGGTCTGAGACTGTGTCAGTGCTGCTCCTTACCCATTCTTCTTCAGAGCGCGGGTCCCGATGCAGAGAATCTGCTTGATCACGTCCATTCCTCCCTCACCCCCATCCAGGGACCGCTGATCCTCGTACCTGCAGGGCAGAGGAAACGCTCAGCTCCGTGCTGCCGCTACGGTTATGTGGAATTTCTTCTTTCAATTCCCGATTGGACAGTAGACTGAAACGGCGCGCCCCACAGCACAAGCACAGCAAAGTGTAATAAAGCACAGTGAAAGCACGCTGAAAAAGTGCAGCTCAATTACAGAGGGGACGATTCATTCCTGACACAAGGGGTCTGTGAACCCTGTCTAGCATCCCACCAAGGGGTCCCTACCAGAGGATCTCGGGCTCCAGGAGGGGCAAGTCTTCAGCAAACACGTAGGGAGGGTTACTGACGATGAAATCCACCGAGCCACACTGACAGAGCACGGAGTCTGCGTCTAGAGAGAGAGAGAGAGGGAGAGAGAGTCAGAGAGAGAGAGCAAGAGAGATGAGAGCAAGAGAGAGACAGGGAGAGTCAGAGAGAGAGAGAGAGAGAGAGAGATGAGAGAGAGAGAGAGACAGGGAGAGTCAGAGAGAGAGAGCAAGAGAGATGAGAGCAAGAGAGAGACAGGGAGAGTCAGAGAGAGAGAGAGAGACAGGGAGAGAGAGACAGGGAGAGAGAGAGACAGGGAGAGTCAGAGAGAGAGAGAGAGAGATGCACAGGGAGAAACTGTGATAACGCTGTGTATACTTTCCTCAGGGTGACATGCAGATGCCACTCTGCCATATGATCTTGCATTAAAAGTGGAACTAGAGGGTGTTTCTGTCGATTGATCTCGAAGTGTAGTCACTGTCTACAGCCTGTCGTACGAACACAGATATCTCAATCACTTCTTACCCAATAAAACATCCAGCTGGACGATCTGTAAGCGCTCCAGCACTCCCAGCCTGCAGTGGAGAGGGTTACAGTATATTATATACCAGCACAACCTTTACAACCAATCACACAGCAGCACAACCTTTACAACCAATCACACAGCAGCACAACCTTTACAACCAATCACACAGCAGCACAACCTTTACAACCAATCACACAGCAGCACAACCTTTACAACCAATCACACAGCAGCACAACATTTACAACTAATCACATCGCTCTGCTGTCATGATGCTCTATAGCTTTTCATTAAAAAAATCACTACATCACTACAGCAACAATGGAGGCTACCAGAAGAGAGCAAAGTAAAAGGCATTCCTGGACACGTTTTCCTCCTCGCACACTACACTTAAATAAATGAGCGCCTAACTGGGGTGCTACTTTTGGGGAGGCAGACGCTCAGTTCAGCATCCTTATTTAATCAAATGGTCTCCTCGCAGTTTCACCTTTCAGCGTTCTCCCTGGTCAGGTCTAAGGCCTCCGAGCTTCTGTCGACCGCCACAGCATGGCACTGTAGAGCCAGGAAGAGAGAGATCAGGGATTATACACTGTGTGCAGACCAGCGGTGCAGAGAGAGATCAGGGATTATACACTGTGTGCAGACCAGCGGTGTAGAGAGAGATCAGGGATTCTCTGTCTGACTCCCACCTGCGGACAGTGGTGCAGCAGGCTGAGGGACACGGCTCCTGACCCACAGCCCACCTCCAGGAACTGCAGGCTGGCCGGAGAATCCTGCGCTGAGCCTCTCGTTCGGAGCTCCTCCATCACCAGGCCCACCAGCTCCTAAAGCACAACACAGCGTGATGATTATGTAAGTGTGTGAGTGTTGGGTGGCTGCCTCTATTCAAACTCAGAGTGGATCTCATTCTCGAGCACTCTTCACTGCGTCAGGCCCGCGAGCGAGGCTAGACCTAAAATACAATGACATGCAAACGAGATTCATCATCTGGCACGCAAGCAGAGCCCAAGAGCCCAGGGTAGCAGATTGGAATGACAGTAATCCGTCGTGCATCCGCCTGCCACATACCCGCCGCGACCAAGCTCTTCAGCAGCGGTACTTAATTGTTGCACAGAGCAGATCAGTTCAGAGACTGTAGATCCCAGCACAGTTTCCGTACACTGTGTTGCATGTGCTCCGTGCGCTGCCATTGCTGGTAGAGTCACGTGAGCTGTTCGGTGTGTTGACTTGATATGTAAGCAAGTGTGTGCAATCCCAATCCTGGAGGCCCATTCCACTCCTGGTTTAACAGATACAATAAGATCACGGTCTGGATGGAGGTTTCATTGGTTCAACTGAACCATTTAGAACAAGGTTGGAACAAAAACCAGGACTGGAAGGGCCACCCCTGTGCTAGAGCTGAGAAGATGGGTGGCGTGCAGTTCTAGGAAGCCCAGGCGCTCTGCGGGTTCACTTTACACAGAAACGCGGGGCACTCCAGACGCTGCAGCAGCACTTCCAAGAACCAGCAGCCCTGACAGCGCCAGCGCCCTTCCTGTTTGAAAGCTCTCTGTCTGACTCACACCCGGGCCCAGGTTCTGTGAAGACAGGATGTCAGCCGGTTTGCAAGCTAGTGCTGGAGCCGTGCACTTCATCAGAGAAGCAGAGTCATGCACAGGCCCTTTAGGGGAGTGATTCTCTACCTCCATGCTCCCTTAAGTGATTCTGTACCTCCAAACACACTCTAATAAACACATGCCTTCACATGTCTGATACACTGGATACGTGACTGAGTATCAGACAGCTGCACAGCTCCACGACTGGGCCTTGCTGCTGGTCTGATACTGCTGACTCCGCAGTGTCACAGACATTTTCACAGAACGGCTAAAACTACTCAACAAATTATCAAAGTGACATTATCAAAACGTCTGGAGAAAGAAAAAATGAAACTGTTAAAGTTTCAAAACGAGTAACTTGTTACCCAGAAGATTACTTCACTCACAAGTGTCCCTGTTTTCTGTTCTGAATGCCCCTTTATCTAATCTCCATTTGTGACCCTTGGTCCTTGTTTCTTTTTACAGGTCGAAAAAGTCCCCTGGGTCGACATTGTCTATACCTTTTAGGATTTTGAATGCTTGAATCAGATCACCGCGTAGTCTTCTTTGTTCAAGACTGAACAGATTCAATTCTTTTAGCCTGTCTGCATATGACATGCCTTTTAAACCCAGGATAATTCTGGTCACTCTTCTTTGCACTCTTTCTAGAGCAGCAATATCCTTTTTGTAACGAGGTGACCAGAACTGAACACAATATTCTAGGTGAGGTCTTACTAATGCATTGTAAAGTTTTAACATTACTTCCCTTGATTTAAATTCAACACTTCTCACAATATATCCGAGCATCTTGTTGGCCTTTTTTATAGCTTCACCCGCATTGTCTAGATGAAGACATTTCTGAGTCAACATAAACTCCTAGGTCTTTTTCATAGTTCCCTTCTTCAATTTCAGTATCTCTCATATGATATTTATAATGCACATTTTTATTGTCTGTGTGCAGTACCTTACACTTTTCTCTATTAAAAGGCATTTCCCATGTGTCTGCCCAGTTCTGAATGCTGTCTAGATCATTTTGAATGACCTTTGCAAAGGTTATAAGGGTTGCAACTTGTAGCTAGTTTTGTAACATTAAGTCTGATTAATAAGTGGCTGTTTATTTCATTCATTGATACTACAGCATCAGCCCTCGAGCAACCGAAACCTTTTCACTAGTACACCCTGCCACCTGCTGGATCACGAGTGTCCCTGCAAATCAAACAGCAGCCAGCACATGTGAACGAGCATGATGGCAGAGACTCCAATCCCAGGACTCGCCTCTGTTTCCGGTCTGGGGATGAAGACAGGGGGCCTCATCTTTAACGTCAGCTCCCGGAAATCCCACTCCTCAATCACGTACTGTACAGGCATCCTATACAGGGGCAAGACACAGCAAGAGAAGCTGATCAGCTGCTGTGTGAGTGAGTGTGTGAGTGTGAGTGTGTGTGTGTGAGTGAGTGTGTGTGTGAGTGTGTGTGTGTGAGTGAGTGTGAGTGTGTGTGAGTGAGTGTGTGAGTGTGTGTGTGTGTGAGTGAGTGTGTGTGTGTGTGTGAGTGTGAGTGAGTGTTAGTGTGAGTGTGAGTGAGTGTGTGTGTGAGAGTGAGTGTGTGTGAGTGAGTGTGTGAGTGTGTGTGTGTGTGAGTGAGTGTTAGTGTGAGTGTGAGTGTGAGTGAGTGTGTGAATGTCAGTAAGGTGTTCAGTACAGAAATAAACTGTCTGCTTTACCTCTGCAGCCTCTTGGAACACAGCTCCCACACCCGCTGTATCTGTGTCTCTGTGAGGGACTGCTCCTGCCTGCCGGCTCGCAGACTCTGTATCTGTGTCTCTGTGAGGGACTGCTCCTGCCTGCCGGCTCGCAGACTCTGCATCTGTGTCTCTGTGAGGGACTGCTCCTGTCTGCCGGCTCTCAGACTCTGTATCTGTGTCTCTGTGAGGGACTGCTCCTGCCTGCCGGCTCTCAGACTCTGCATCTGTAAGAGACAGGAACATAGGGAGCAATGCAATACAAATGTGTGCATGGCTGGTCAATTCAAGTTGTCATTATTGAGTATGTGTTCACTGCTTGGTTTATGGAGCTCTAGTTTTCTTTAATAAGTGACTCACAGTCTTGGCTCCGAGGACGTGAGCCACGATGTATTCACTGGACAGCCTGGGCTCTGAGACCCCTCTCTCACTGAAGAGCTGTTCCCAGAGCGACACGCACTCGTCTGCCCCCAGGGGCCTGGCTGGGGGGGCGCAGGGGGCCCCATGGCGCTCTCCACTACCAAACTGCCAGGGAGGGGGCCGGCTGCAGAACCCCCTGGAGGAGCCACGTTTGGAGCCCCGGGGTACAGGAGGCGGCTGTGGACAAACAGCAAGGAAACGGCATTCTTAACCAAGTGGAGGCAGGCTATTTCAAACCAACTTTTATTTGTTTCACTTTAACTTGGGGTCCATTCATCTTAATGGGGCCATTGTTTCTATCATTAAAAGAAGGAGAGTGTTTCAGTGATACAATGCTGGCCCGCCATCACATTTAAACAGCAGCGCTATTTCAACACGTCATCATTTAGATAAATAGAACAGACTCCTGGAGTAAAAACCAATCAACATGAAACACAAGAGACATCCCTAAACCACGACCCAATCAAATACATTCAGAGACAGTGGAGTCAAAAGGGGGCTACACATCGATTACAAGCACCCACTACACGCTCTAGCTCTGAGGTGGCTGCATGGCGGGCCTGCAGTGTGTAAGGAAGCGGGCGGCTGACGGCACACGCTTCGGAGGACAGCGTGTGTTCATCTTCACCCCTCCCGAGTCAGCGCGGGGGTGGTAGCGGTGAGCTGAGCCTAAATACAACTGGACATTTCAAACTGGGAGAAAAACTGGTAAAAAAAAAAGAAAAAAAAGATGGAATGAATGAAGGCAGTATTTTTCTTTCCAGTGAACTCAGAATACTGTATTAACCTGCAGGGTCGCTGCCATTCGGAGCACTTGAGCAGCACATCGCTTTGCACTCCTCTCACACAGGAGCACTCCGGGGTTCATCATCAACCAGACAAGCGTTCACTCAGGACCGGAATCAGGGACAGGACTGGACTGGAGAACTACAAGAAGATAAAACAAACCGGACAGCGCAGAAAGAGGAAGGTTACTCCAAACATACAGGCATTCTTACTGTGGGACACTTCATTACGTGCAGGACTCTGTGTAAACCCAGGATGCAATCTTGAACACGCCCACATTGCTTACTGAAGGCGTCCGTTCGATCAGTAACACTGCACATTAAGAGTGCAGGAGGATGATGGGAAATGTAGTTCTGAGAGGTAGCAACACATGGGAAGATGTAACACAATGCAATAAAAAGCTCCTTATGTACCCTTTAATGTCCTGCAGAAAACGCTACAGCAACGGGGATCCTGCTCCTTGTACCCGGGGTCGTGGTAAGAGGGTGAGTGGGATCACTGTTTGCAAACACACGCCTGGCTGTTCAGAACGTCTTTATTACAGGGAGACGGGTAACAGGAATGGGAATGAGACTCCCACTGCATCGCAGGTTGATCCATGCCTGGTTTTACTGGGAGTGTAATCAGACACACCCGAGCCGGTTACACCCACACACACTGTGGCTAATCAAGCTGGTAGTAAAACCTGGAACGGGTCCAAGCTGCCATGCAATAGGAGTCTTACCTCCACCCCTGTGTAAAACTGGCTGGAGTATTGTTTTATCTGTGTTTGTATCCAGACAGCCCCATTAAAACATGGAAAGTGAAACATTCTGAATCGCAAAATATTTTTAGGGCTTATCTTTGCACATACACTGCAGAATCGTGTTTTTAGTGGAAAGCTGGTTTTTACGTCTGTACAGTCTACGGCACGTGTTTAGCGTGCTGGTGCAGAATGCTTATGCAGGCAATCGTCCTGATGACCCGAGCTGTGTCGCCTGTACAGTCACACAGTACAGGAAATGAATACTGCATCTCTTATATGAAGGGTGCAAGATGAAATAATCATTACTGAACGGGATCTCGAACACGTTTTGGTTGAACTGGTAAATACAATTCTGCACACTAGCTACAGTAAAATACGTACCCGTGCGTGGATCACCTCGTTGCAGTAGAACCGTTCCCTCCGCAACAGTGCAGGACGCGCACGCTCCCACGCAGCCGCAGGTTTCCAGCACAACTCTGCTCTGGACGTGCGCGCCCCCGCGGTCCTTCAATCACAGAGAGGAGAAGATGGCAGCCACCATGTACAGAGCGGGTAGCGCCGTTGGGAAAGCCTTGGCGAGGGCCCGGAGGGTGAGTTATTAATATGTAGAAAGGATGACAAGGGCAGAAATGGGTTTGATTAAGCTTTACCTAGATAAAGCCTGAAAGACTTGTGTCTAAAGCAGTCTTTGAGGTAAGATTCAGAGGCCCGCTGTGGGTTTGTGGGAGTAATGAACCAGGAAAGGTCATGTCTCTTATCTGTAGGTCTGTAGCTGAAATAAAGCGTTTTAAAAGGGTGGAAAGCGACAAAACTGACTGAATAGACGCGACGGACTGCAACAGACGTGTTTAAACTAGCCCTGAATTTTATAGGCGACGAGAAAACAAGGTCACTAAAACCTCCGGCATCTACTCCGCCAGTACGGGTCAGAGCAATGGTAGTTTCTTTATCAAACGAGTCCTCTGTTGAGCTGTATGTATTTGCAAAGTCGGTTTATAACGGTAATGTAGGCTTCGGTTTGACTTCATTATTGTATATATAAAAAACATTTTGTCTTGACTAACAAATCCATCAACCGACTTATGTCATCGTGTGAATTTAATGGTTTGCTGCGCACTGTAATATTTTAATTTTAGACCTTCACAAGACCTTCAGACCTGGTTCAAATCTCTGCTCACTCACTGTGTGACCCTGAGCAAGTCACTTCACCTCCTTGTGCTCCGTCTTTCGGGTGAGACTTTGTTGTAAGTGACTCTGCAGCTGATGCACAGTTCACACACCCTAGTCTCATATCTTGTAAAAGCGCTTTGTGATGGTGGTCCACTATGAAAGGTGCTATATAAAAATAAATATTATTATTCTGTAACAGTGCTGGGTGTTTTGTTGTTAATGTAGTCAGTGTGTTTTTGCATGTAACAGTCCTGGGTGTTTTGTGACCCTGCTCTTTGTCTTTGTGTCCAGCCTGCCCTTGTGAGCCTGCAGAGGAGCCAGGGCACCATGTCCTACGCCCAGACTCTGGTCAGCATGCCTGAGACCAAGGTGACCACGCTGGAGAACGGGCTGAGGGTGGCCTCCGAGGACTCGGACCAGCCCACCTGCACGGTCAGTCTGGAGGTTCTGCTCCGAGGAGGGAAATGAGCCCCCCCCCATTGCACAGCAGTTTGATCCATTTCTGGTTTGACTGAGTTTAATGAGACTCACCTGAGCTTGTTACCTGTATGCTTGAGCTGATCGCGCTGGTAGTGACACCTGGAGTGGGTGGCACTGCTGTGCAGCAGGGATCTCATTTAAATCCCTGTAGCGGCTCTCAGAACACACTTATCGTCTTTGAGATGAACTTCTCTTCTCGCTTCTTGTTTTAAGGTTGGGTTGTGGATTGATGTCGGCAGCCGCTATGAAACGGAGAAGAACAATGGGTGTGGATACTTCCTTGAGCACATGGCCTTCAAGGTGAGCTGCAGCTGGACAGCACAGACCAGGTCAGACACTTGGACCTGGGATTGCATTACTACAGACTGGGGTGCAGTGCTGCCATACCCTGGAACTCTGGTGTTGGGGTAGACACGTACATTTCAAAGTAAAGGCTTTGAAATTCATCACCGTAGCGGTGGGTTGCTTCACCCCTGTTTGTAACCCCGCCCCGCCCCGCCCCCCTGTTTCGTTTTGCAGGGCACGAAGCAGCGCCCCCAGGCTGCTCTGGAGCAGGAGGTGGAGAGCATGGGCGCGCATTTAAACGCCTACACGTCCCGAGAGCAGACAGCCTATTACATGAAGGCCATGGCCAGCGACCTGCCCAAAGGTACGCCGACATGTTTACTGTGGAGTTTTTAAAGCTCTTCAAAATAATAATTCAAAGCCATCAGTGATGTCTGTTGTGTGGAACGTTGCCATTTGCATGACCTGGCAAATTCAGTGTATGTGGTTTGATTTCACTGTTATCCCATCGCTGAGTTGACCTGTTTTTAGTTTTCAATCACCTTTCAAAGTCACTGCCTAATGTTTTTTTTTTTTTTACCCTGGAATAGCAGTTTCTTCTTATATGCATGATTTTAGGAAGGTGTGTGGCGTTTGTTTCTTTTAATTGAGCTGTGGTGTTACTGGCTGACCGTGGTTTAGATTCGGTCTTGAGATACTATAGCTGGAGTGTGTGTGTCTGTCTCTGTGTCTGTATGAGCTTGATTAAGCATGTGTGTTGAGTGTGTATTGCTGGTTATCCTCAGCTGTGGAGGTCTTGGTGGTTCATAAATACTCCCTAGCTGACACTGAGGTGGAGTGTGTGTGTGTCATTGTGTCAGTGTGAGTGGTGTGATGGCTGTGTGTTGATTGTTCCTCTCAGCTGTAGCGATCCTGGCTGACGTTGTTCAGAACGGCTCCCTGGTGGAGTGTGTGTGTGTGTGTGTGTCATTGTGTCAGTGTGAGTGGTGTGATGGCTGTGTGTTGATTGATTGTTCCTCTCAGCTGTAGCGATCCTGGCTGACGTTGTTCAGAACGGCTCCCTGGGCGACTCTGAGGTGGAGAGGGAGCGGGATGTGATCCTGAGGGAGATGGAGGAGATCGAGTCTTGCCTGCAGGACGTCTGCTTCGACTACCTCCACGCCACAGCCTTCCAGGGGACCCCCCTGAGCCACACCATCCTGGGGCCCACCGACAACGCCAAGTGAGCAGCAGGGTGCAAACAGGCGCATTACGCTTAGTCGGGGTGTCAGTAGCTTGAAGCAGGGGGGGGTGCAAAGTTCCCCCTCCATAGTAACTACAGTGGAACTCGCATCTTCATTCCAGCGCTGTTTAATTGAACCAGTTGAACCATCACCTGTTAAGTGATTTTCCTGTTAAACCTGGAGAGCAGCGGCCCTCCATGACTGTGATTGGGCACCTGTGGTTTAAAGTTTAAACATTCTGCAAGAGTTAAAGGTTATTTCTTTTTAAATAGCCACTGGGGGGGGGGGTAGGGTTATTGTATGATTTAAAATATAAACTACGTCCTTTTTTAGTTACATTTGTTTTCTCTCCCAGATCCCTGACCCGCAAGGATTTGGTTGAGTACATCAACACCCATTACAAGGCTCCCCGCATGGTCCTGGCTGCAGCTGGAGGTGGGTTGGGCATGATGACAGTCAGCCATGAAATCGTACAGTACAAACAGGATACAATTAATGACAGAATTGAGTAATCTCTCCCCCGCTGTCTCTCTCTCTCTCTGCAGGTGTGAACCACAATGATCTGGTGAGCCTGGCCAGGCAGCACTTCAGCGGCGTGTCCTTTGAGTACGAGGGCGATGCCATCCCAGTGCTGGCTCCCTGCCGCTTCACCGGGAGTGACGTACGTGTGCCAGCCTTCCGCACAGCCAGCCGCGTCGGCTTATTAACAGAAAACATGAGAGAGCAGCGATTGGAATAAGACACCCATTGCACAGCAGTTTTCTTCTAATCCTGGTTTTACTATGAGTTTAATAAAGACACACCTGAGCTTGTTACCTAGACACACTGGGGCTAATCAAGCTGGTAGTAAAATCTGAAATGGGTGAAACTGCTGTGCAATAGGAGTTAGTCTTATTTCCATCCCTGCAGTGTGTGTGTGTGTGTGTGTGTGCGTGTGTGTCTGTCTCTATCTCTGGGTTTCGCTCTGACTCTCCCTCCTCTCTGGTTTCAGATCCGAGTTCGTGACGATGCCCTCCCCCTGGTCCTGTGTTTGTCTGTGTGTGTGTGTGTGTGTGTGTGTGTGTGTGTGTGTGTGTGTGTGTGTGTGTGTGTGTGTGTGTGTGTCTGTCTCTATCTCTGGGTTTCGCTCTGACTCTCCCTCCTCTCTGGTTTCAGATCCGAGTTCGTGACGATGCCCTCCCCCTGGTCCTGTGTTTGTCTGTGTGTGTGTCTGTGTGTGTGTGTGTGTGTCTGTCTCTATCTCTGGGTTTCGCTCTGACTCTCCCTCCTCTCTGGTTTCAGATCCGAGTTCGTGACGATGCCCTCCCCCTGGCTCACGTTGCCATCGCAGTGGAGGGAGCTCGCTGGGCCAGCCCTGACATCATCCCCCTGATGCTTGCCAGCACCCTCATCGGAAGCTACGACGTCACCCACGGTGGGGGCAAGGTGGGGGCTTTTCACTTGTGCTTTTTTAAAAAGTTTCCTGCATGTAGACTGCAGGGTTGTGCAGAAATGAATCCCTGCTTCCTGCATGTTGTATTGATTACCTGCCCATTCCCGAGCAACACCGGAGCATGTTTAACTGTACATTAACACGTTTAACTACATTACAGCACGTTTAACTCAGGGTGGAACGATGCAAGTTAATCAACATCAAGATGATGATGTGTTGTTGCGTGACGTGTTTTTTTCTTGCCCCTGTGTGTCCCATGCAGAACCTCAGCAGTAACCTGGCTCGCCTCTCCGCGGAGGACAAGCTGTGCCACAGCTTCCAGTCTTTCAACACCTGCTACTCTGACACCGGGCTGTTCGGCATGCACTTCATCACAGACAAGCACAACGTGGAGGACATGCTGCACTTTGCCCAGCGGGAGTGGTGAGCGCACAAACACGTTGCTGTGGATCGGGCTGATTTACCATTCCAGGGGAACAGCTGCTTGGATTCCTCAGGGTTGCTGTTCTGCGCAGAGACTAAAGAAAAGCAGCCATCGTCACAAATCCACGCAGCTGTTTGCTTCTTGTTTCTCTTTGAATGGGGCTGACTCTGCCAATTTACCAATGATTGTCAGCACCTGATGTGGTGAGCCCTAATGAAGTAAAATTGAAAACCGCTAAATCACTGATGGATTATCTGAAACCCCTGGGCATCAATACTTACAGGAGCAGTGTTCTCTCTGGAGAACCACTTGGTTTATCCTCTTGTGATAAACAGCTGCTGTAGTATCTGGCCCTTCTCTTAACGTTACATCTAAACTGCTGGTAAAGCCTCTGGCCCTGAGGAGACATTTCTGTTGCCTTCCTCTTAAGTTTCCGTTTCCCTAAAACTTTGCAACTCCTGAAGTGTAACATCTTGGTTGTTAGGAAGGTGTTCACTTCACTATAGTTTCACAGCACTTGTAGTTGTGAATGTAACCCCCCCCCACCCTCTCTCTCTCTCTCTGTGTAGGATGCTGCTGTGCACCAGTGTAACTGAGAGTGATGTGGTGAGAGCGAAGAACGCACTGAAAACCAGCCTCATCGCTCAGCTCGACGGTAACGAATAGGACTTTGTTTGTATTTTTTTAAATTAAAGCAAGCTGCCTCACCCTCATTTGTTCATTGGATAAAAGGTATAATGCATTTCCTTAAGCTGGAGAAAATCACGTGTGCACTGCGTGGGTCTAATGAAAAGTTTTATTGTGCCAATGGATTCAAACTTCTATCCACAGTCTGAGATCCCTCAAACTCTCTCTCTCTCTCTCTCTTTCTTTCTCTCTCCTCTTTCTTTCTCTCTCTCTCTCTCTCAATTAGTACTAGTATTTAATTCTTTTTTTTCTCATTTTTTGTGCATTTGTTCTTCTGTTGGAAAACAATAAATCAGATTATAGATAGAATTTAAAAGGAATCTAGCACCCCTAAAATGATCTGACCCTCACGTCCCTCCCTCCCCCCCACCCCACAGGAACCACCCCTGCATGCGAGGACATCGGGCGCCACATCCTGAGCTACGGGCGTAGAATCTCATTGGCTGAGTGGGACGCAAGGATTGACGTACGTGGAGTTTGTTTGTACTTCATTGTGTGCGTGTGCGTGCGTGTGTGTGCGTGTGTGTGTGTGCGCATGTTTAACCCCTTAAGGTGCACAAGGAATTGAGCGGTTTTTCAAATGGTTTCTTCTTAAAATACATTTGAGAGCAACTCAAGTATCACAAGAAGGAAACTGACAATTCAGATGACCAGATCCAACCTGTCAGTACATTTTAAACCCTGTTTCGTGAACCTCATGGCAAAAATAAAAAAAAGTTAGCTTTGTTTTTTGTGGGACGCGTGTCCCTTGTACATTAAAGGGTTAAAGGACACCTGACACAGCCTACCTGATCACGACGACGAAGGTAAAATGCTTCTGTAATAGTCAAACATGTTTTAAAACAAATCTTTTTAAGAGAGAGCTTTCAATGCAGCAGAAAGTGATTTGCTTTGATTATTGGGCCGGTCAGTGGGACTCTGTTTCCCTCCCTGGTGCTGCCTTCTTTTAACCCAGGTGAATATTGAGAAATCTGTGCTGAACAATTCATAACGCGTGGCTGGTACTTTTTCGTTTCTCGCAGGCGATTGATGCTAAAACCATCCGTGACGTTTGCTCCAAATACATCTATGACAAGTGTCCAGCCGTGGCTGCCGTGGGTGAGTACCCCTCCTAGTCCTTTATTGAAAGGCATCTCTGTTCAGGATAGCCCCACTGAAATGCAGCTTCTATTTAAACTGAGGCTTAGCAGCCAGTAACTAACATAATTACCAAAGACAAACAGGAAAAAAGGGGTGAGTTTCAATCTGTTTCTTGCAATGCAAATTAATATTGAGGTTTCCCCAGTTTCTGAGAAGATGCATTACTATCTACTGTAGAAGCTAGTGTGTCACCCACGAATGAGATTCCCAAGTCAGCCTTGCATGTTTACATACATCTAAAGAACCAGATCCTCGGCTGTGGTGAAGCCTTCCTTAGCACAGGTTAATGAGAGGATCATAATCGGGGCTTCGTCCCTCTGCCACAGTTCCACTTGATACATGCTATGTACACGACTCCTGGCGATGTGTGTTCCGTGTTACAGGTAACTCTGATCCCGTGTGTACGGCCGTGTCGTGGGGAGTCTCTGTGGCTGACAAGCTTGTGTTTTATTTCTGATTCTCGCAGGTCCGATTGAACAGCTTCCTGACTACAACCGGATCCGCAGTGCCATGTACTGGCTGCGCTTCTAGGTTCATTCCCCTCCCGTCTCCGTCCCTGTTCTCTCCATGTACAGTAAAAACAGCTCTCGCCAGCCGTACACCTGCTGTTCTGTCTGATTTGTTTTGCTGTATTTTTTGTTTTCATAATGATGGAAGAAAAAAAACAGCAATGGATACAGAGTTGAAATAAAGATTGTAATTTAAATGACCAAAGAATCTTTCTTTTCTTTCTCTGTCTGTGTTCTTTACATATGGCTGTACAGAAGGTTACTGCACGCTAATCTTTTGATTGTGTTCTTTACATATGGCTGTACAGAAGGTTACTGCACGCTAATCTTTTGATTGTGTTCTTTACATATGGCTGTACAGAAGGTCACTGCACGCTAATCTTTTGATTGTGTTCTTTACATATGGCTGTACAGAAGGTCACTGCACGCTAATCTTTTGATTGTGTTCTTTACATATGGCTGTAGAGAAGGTCACTGCACGCTAATCTTTTGATTGTGTTCTTTACATATGGCTGTACAGAAGGTTACTGCACGCTAATCTTTTGATTGTGTTCTTTACATATGGCTGTACAGAAGGTCGCTGCACGCTAATCTTTTGATTGTGTTCTTTACATATGGCTGTAGAGAAGGTCACTGCACGCTAATCTTTTGATGACGTAACTATTGAACGCTTGGTAGCGTTCCATTTAGAAGCTTCATGAATTCCGTGGTAAACGTTTCTCCGTGGCACTACGGCAAGTTGACGCACATTATCCTGGAGTGCGAAGGTTGGTTTCTGCCTCGTGTACAAGTTTAAAGACAAGGGAAGGTAGTTTGTTCAACACTAGAAATGGCATTCTTTAGTAATATTCACTGTGCTTGAATGAACATTAAGATGAAGCACAGTGTACACTGATACTACGATGGCAGGTCATTTATTTCATTGCATAGAAATACTGAAAAGAAAAGATTCAATGACCAGCGTTTCGACTGCAAGTCGTTTTCAATGTCTTTTACAGAGACTTCTAGTAAAAACGCTTGCCATTTATTTGAGTATTTAGAAATGTAGCATGATCGAGTGTTAATAGTTATGGATAATACATTATATTAACAGAACTTAGTATTATTATTATAAGGGGAGAATTAGAAATGATCTGCTTTCCTGTAAATGTGAAATACACTGAATCCAAACATTTTCCATTTGAATGTAGTGTAGTGAAATTGACTGACCACTAGAGGGTGCCTGTTCCCTCTGACAGTAACAGTTGATAGTTTTCCCAAGTTTATTGTGCCAGTGATTTAAGACCAGATTCAAAATGAAGGGAAGGGAGGGGAGGGGTCGACAAAGCTAAACAAGCTACCAAAACATGATCGGGGACGTGCAAGAACATTATTATGCTTATTAGAGATAAGAAACCCTGTGTGTGTGTGTGTTTAAAGCATGGGTTAATACTTGTTTTATCCTCTGGTTTGATATACATGGCCAGCAGCTATGCATTGTGTACATCAAGCCCAGCAGAGTGCAGTGGCAGCAGACGGCACGCCCTGGCAGCTGCCTCAAAGGACTCTGGGATTCCCCAAGGTGTGCCGGGGCTGGGCTTGAGATCACAGAAATTCGACTGCTTGGTAATAAAGCAGACAGGACCAGCTGCAGGCTTGTCTAATGGATCTCCTCCTGGTGGCTGATCAGTTCATAATGCTGACGCGAGCACAAGCCCCGTACTTGCCTCTCGTCTACAGCGCAGGCTGTTCAGTTGAACGGTAAGACGACGTCTTTGAGCCGCGTGGTTTGCGTTCCTGGCCTGCCCTTGGCTTTCCACTCAGTTGAATGGGCTGAGATGCTAACTCATGCTTTGTTCAGCTTCCTCAAGTAGTCAAACCTAACAGCCAGTCTGGTGGTTTGGCACACCGTCGCTGTACGTCATCCAGATTCTTTATCAATGCATTAGATCTGCTTGAGTTTCTGCTCTGTAAAGCGTTTTGCAGACCCCCCCCCCCCCCCCCCGAGAGCACTAATTCTGACCCGAGGTAACCGTGCTAATCCAGCTCTGTGAAACCAGGTAAACGGTTTGGTTTTAGAGGATCGTGCATTGATGAAAAATCGATGCAGCGTTTTGTACATTCACGTGTGTCATGCTTCGTTTTAGACCTTGTTCAAACGCGGTGACCTTGGTTCAGACAGAGTTTCTGAGAGCATCAGAATCTGGGTTCACTCAGTAAGGCCAGGCCTGTCCATTGTGTTTTACATCTCACTGCAGAAACATTATGCTGTAAAGGAAGGGATTCTGTACTTTCATTGGCACTGGAAAAACAAGTAAAAAGCAGCAGAGAAAGGGGATACCCTGGCTGTGTTAATGCTGTGAAAGGTCTTCATGGCAGTGAGAGGTGAGGGGGGAAGCAGTGTCATTCCGTTACTTGGCGTTTTGAGGAGCGATTATTTTACCAGCTGTTTTTCCATTGTTTTTTTATCTGGGAGAATGTGGAGGAGTTATCCACTTGGAAATTGAGAGAAGTGTTTTTTTTTGTATACATATATTTGATTTGTAAGTAAAATACATCCTCCCAATAATCAGTTTATTAGGGATAGTATTGATTAATTTAGGGGGTATTGTATTGGGTGTCACGTAATTAAACTAGAGTGGGAGAGGACAATGGTACAACTTTATTTTAAAAAACCAACAAGCGAAAACAAGTGTGTGAGGCAGAGAACTAGGGAGTGGGCCGCAATTAATGTTATTTAAAACTTGATTTCATGCAGTGGTAATTATCGTGGTCGTTCTGATCTCTTTATTGTCCAGCTCCACCTCCCTCCTTTTTATAATGGCGTCCGGGTGCTGTGCTGGTTTTGTTTTTTTTTCCAGGAAAGCTCAACTTTCTTGTTTAACCTTCAAAGTAAGAGAATTAATAAATAACAATAATAATTAACCCTGAAAGCAGTTGAGAAACCTGCAGCCAGCCTTCTGTGGGAAGCATCAGACTGGATGAAAGCCCTGTCTCATTAACCAATGCAGACCAGAAGATGTTCATGAAAGTCCTGAGTAATCATTTAAATTCAGCAGTGAAGAGAATCGCTGAACGAACATTAATGCCACGCATTCACCGAAGCGCTTGTGTGTGTGGCTTTGTTTCTTGCAGTTCTACCTGAGTCAGTAAGCAGGCAGGGGCTTCGTTTTGTGTGCTCTGTTAAGACTTGGTGTACCCCCCCCCCCACCCAGTCACACCTCTCTACTCGGATGTAATTTGCCGTCACTAAGCAACCTGATTATAGTCTTTGTGTTGCTGTCTGAAAACGACCATTATAATAATATGTAAACGCAGCCCAGCTTGTACTGAAGGGGGATTACAAGCTGCAGCTGTGACAGGAGGAGAAGACAGGCAGCCTCTAAGCATGGGATTATAACTTGAGCACACAAATCCACTCCTAGTATTGTGTTGAAAGGAAACGCAGCGCTAATGTTGCAAAAACATCTAGAGCCCGCAGA
Organism: Acipenser ruthenus; assembly: GCF_902713425.1. Taxonomy (NCBI): domain Eukaryota; kingdom Metazoa; phylum Chordata; class Actinopteri; order Acipenseriformes; family Acipenseridae; genus Acipenser; species Acipenser ruthenus. The sequence goes on along the minus strand of NC_081204.1, from coordinate 466,705 downwards.
TTAGTTTTGTGGGCTGCTTTGCACTAGTTCTGTAAGGATGACGATTCACTTTCCCTGAAGTCATTTGACTCTGAGAAATAAATGTTTCTAAAATGTAGCACCATCCAATGTTTACAGTTCTAGAAGAAATGACAGCTGAAGCCAACACATGATAGCAAAGCCTTCCAATAAAACTGCAAACCTGCACGGGCTGGCACAGCAACACATGCAAGAGCCTCTAACTAGGGACCCAGGATGATCAGTCCATCAAGCAATGTTTAACTGAGGCTTGATCGATGGCTGCCTCTCTAGCACATTGTTCATTTGTTCTGCTGTGAATTAAATGTGGTTTCCATGTAGTTTCTGACCGCGCTTCACCACGCTTTCCTGCACTCTGCTGTTAGCAGGGCATTCTGCTAGAGGAATGAGAAGACGGGCCAGTCAGTGAAAAGGATACCGATGCTGATGAAGATTGAAGGCTCCGCCCCTTCGGAGTGTTCTGTGAAGCTGAATTCCCTGCAGCTGCTCCTGTGCTGCTCGTACTCCATGCTGAGGGAGAGCAGAATAGCACCCTGGGAGTGGAGCTGATAGAAGAGAGTATTTACGACCTGTCCGGGACGCTCTGTTTTAGTGTCGAGGAGGGGCAGGTGATCTGAATAGCTGAGTGATGTGTCATTGCAGGTGAGGCTGGGATAACAGATACGCAGTGCAGCGAAGGGGAAGGTATGACATCATCCATCGGGTGGGGGGGGGGGGGGCGTTCGACCCCAAGGGAATTCTCCAGGCGTCTGAGATTCCCTTCTGCTCTGAGTGACAACACAAACAACCCCACCAGTCTCTCTCGCGCTCTCTTTATTTTACCAGGAGGTCACTTGAGATTGAAGATCTCTTTTACAAGTAAGTCCTGCTCGAGAAGATGTCTAATAAACATGAGCATCACACAGAAACACATCACACAGAAACACATCACACAAACATTACACATCACACAGAAACACATCACACAAACATTACACATCACACAGAATGTACATTTGCAGCTGCTTCACCCAAAACAAGGGGCCCTCGGCCATATTCAGAAACAGCACTTGAGTGGCAATACTCACTGGAGTGTGCCAAGTTAATGGTTTCTTCATACTATGAAAGCGCACTCAAGTGATCGCACACACTTGAGTATGGCCTTTAAACTTTGCGCTGTAGAAACAAACAGCTGTGACAGTGTTTGCATGTGAAGAACAGTTCTACAGGGGACGGAAGACAGGAGGTGTGAATGACCCCCAAGCCGGATGTCTTAAACAATCTCCCCCCCGCCTGTGAGCTCGGTGCGCTGGGGCGGCTGGGTCTCAGGGAAGCCCTGTCATTGTGATTCTCAGAGAGACGAGTGGAAACGTGCCACAGAGGAAAGCAGGCTGTGTGTGTCTCTGCATTCCTGAGTGGAAAGAGGGAGTTTTCAGTCTATCTGTTATACTTCACTGCACAGCCCCCAACTGGATCTGTGTATACAGTGTATAGTTTATATAGGTAGTTTTAATGTTGTGTATGTAACCACCCAGACTGATAGACTGTTTATCATAGTCCTCGTCTTAATCATTGTCACAGTTCATGAGCTAATGGATTAACTGTGCAGTGTATGCGTTCTCATTGCAGAGTGCTGCAGCTGGACATGTAGATATACCAGATCCTGCACTGTGTATCGCAGACACCACCGCAAGCATCTCCTTCCATGAATCAGGGCTGTGATTAATGCAGTATCTCAAATAAGGAGTGTCGCACTTTTAAAATAGGACACGCACACCCCTGCACAACAAACACAGCTAGTTTTGGTTTTTTTGGTTGCTGGTTTTGGTGGCACAGTCTCCCTCTGTTAGGAAGGAGATTGTGCCTCTTACTCTTAATAACGTTTTTGTTAGAAGTTTGTACGACGTGTGTTGGGTGTCCCTGCTTGCAGCCCTTGCTTTCAGGTAGTCTTGCACTTCCTTGGTCACTTAGAGGGTGAAATTCCAACGCAGCTTCCATTGGGAGGGTGAAACAGACAGGTCGTTCTCTCTGTGCAGTCAGGACTCAGACACAACAGCCTGCAGCGAGGCAGGGAGAGGGGGTTTGTCCTATCGTTGGGGTTGTGGTTTGTAGAGCCCTGCTCACAATACACAAATTCAGAAGCAATAGAAGAACAATCAGCAGTGTTCTCGGGCAGGGAACGATCTACGAAACTCGGTGCGTCGAGAACAGCATTCGTTAGTAAAGATGATTTCACAAAACACAACTGAAAAATGCTTGTGCGTGTTATTGTACATAGTAATGTAATATGTGCATTGGGAAGACTGCTGAAGGAATGACATCACTCTGGGTGCACTGCCCCCCCCCCCCCAACCTCCCCTCGTTCACATAAATTATAAGAACGCCCCCCCTCTCCCCCTCCTCGGTAGTAAATCTGGGCTCACATCTCAGTGTCCCACCTCAAGATATTTGGAAGATTATTATTTCTTTATTTTTTTGTCGTCCTGAGGAATTTGCACGTCATGGTTTAACTCTTCATGTGCTGGGTGAGGACAGTCCTGGCACTGCTGGGGGCGTGGTGGTGTGAATAGGAGGGAAGGTGATTGTTTTAAAAGCTTTCTGGGCACTCCTTTAAGAAGCCTACCCCTTGCTAATGGCTGTGACCACCTGGTAGCTCACTGTAGCGATCAGTCAAGGTCAAGTACCACAGCAATGTCTGTGATCAGTGTGACAGATAGACAGATAGATTACCCACACAAAGTGTGCACAGTAATCTTGCAGTATACCCTGTGGTTATACCATGCATTTACCAGAGTTTATCGTCCCATGTTTTTGAATTGGCTTTACAAAGCGTGCCTGTGCTTTGGCATGCTTTCACTGTGCTTTATTCCACTTCGATAAGGTGCAGCTCACTTTCCAGAGTGGGTGTGCGCAGGCTGTATGGAAACAGTGCGGATCTTCTCATTGTTAATTACTTCCGAGTGTTCTTTTCCAGACAGGGGGGGCTGTGGTTTCTGCAGACGGGTGGGAGGAGAGCAGAGACCCCGGAGCAAAAGAACCACAGCCAGGAAGTGCGGGAGTAAACAAGCTGACAGAGAAGGAAAGATAGAGTTCAGGGCTTAGACTGGGATACCCTGAAAAAAAGCTCTACTTGACGTCCTCCGCATGTCCTGAGGCCTGGTTTCTTACCTGTTTAATATCTGCTTGTGTGTGATCTGTGCTCCGCATGTCCTGAGGTCTGGTTTCTTACCTGTTTAATATCTGCTCGTGTGTGATCTGTGCTCCGCATGTCCTGAGGCCTGGTTTCTTACCTGTTTATTATCTGCTCGTGTGTGATCTGTGCTCCGCATGTCCTGAGGTCTGGTTTCTTACCTGTTTATTATCTGCTCGTGTGTGATCTGTGCTCCGCATGTCCTGAGGTCTGGTTTCTTACCTGTTTAATATCTGCTCGTGTGTGATCTGTGCTCCGCATGTCCTGAGGTCTGGTTTCTTACCTGTTTAATATCTGCTCGTGTGTGATCTGTGCTCCGCATGTCCTGAGGCCTGGTTTCTTACCTGTTTATTATCTGCTCGTGTGTGATCTGTGCTCCGCATGTCCTGAGGTCTGGTTTCTTACCTGTTTATTATCTGCTCGTGTGTGATCTGTGCTCGCATGTCCTGAGGCCTGGTTTCTTACCTGTTTATTATCTGCTCGTGTGTGATCTGTGCTCGCATGTCCTGAGGTCTGGTTTCTTACCTGTTCAATATCTGCTCGTGTGTGATCTGTGCTCCGCATGTCCTGAGGTCTGGTTTCTTACCTGTTTATTATCTGCTCGTGTGTGATCTGTGCTCCGCATGTCCTGAGGCCTGGTTTCTTACCTGTTTATTATCTGCTCGTGTGTGATCTGTGCTCCACCTGTCCTGAGTCTGGTTTCTTACCTGTTTATTATCTGCTCGTGTGTGATCTGTGCTCGCATGTCCTGAGGTCTGGTTTCTTACCTGTTTATTATCTGCTCGTGTGTGATCTGTGCTCCACCTGTCCTGAGTCTGGTTTCTTACAATCTGCAATGAGGAGTCTTTTCAGAAACTGGAATAGTTAACAAATCTGTTAAATAGTTCTCAGCTGAAACTACAATAGAGAACTGCCGTCACCCCGCAGTGAAGTAGATACAGTGCATGCTTTTGATAAGGTTTTAAAATCCGCCTGTAAGCTTCTACAGTCCCCTTGTCAATCCTGAGTTAACGTTCCCACGCTATATAGTAACACACAAATCTCGCAGTTTGCTTTACTTTTCCCAGGCTTAGATCATTCTAAACAATTGCCACTCTTCTTAATCATGGTTAGCAAAATGACACGGGGCTATACTGTGCTTTTACCATGCAGGGGGACTTTATAATTAAAAGAAATATCAAATGAGTAATAATAAGTGCGTTTCCCACGGTATATATTAACACAGACATGTGGCAGTTTCCTCTGCTGTTCTGTGACTTTATAATTAATGGACAGAAATACAATAATCAAAGACACCTGGGAATGCAGCCTGTTTGGAAACGTCCACTATCTTCTTTTTATTCTTGAAAAGGCATTTTTGAATTAGCTGCAGATTCATCACAATAAAATGCTGTGGTGTGCATGTAGTTAGTGCAACATGCATGGTGTTTTTAATTCCAGATGCCTTGAGAACCGAGCCTCCCTGCAGCTGCTTCACATTCCAGCAAAGAATTCACACTTCGGATGCTCTCGTTTGTCTGAGCTTGTGAAGTCTTACAAAACAGGATAGAGCCAGAAGAATGCTGTGGACCCAATACCATGGCTACTACCAGTCCTTTTGCAAGCTTTCCCCATGCCTTTCCATGTACTATTCATTGATCAGATTTTGCTGTGGTTTGCCATGCTTTTAAATGTGCTTTACCACACCTCTCTGGGCTTACCCATAGTTACGTGCTCTTGTTGAACTTGAATGTGCTGAAAGCTCTCTTTCCTTCTCGGCACCCGAGGGAGAGATTACTGCGGGTTACGTTGTTCTTGTCAGGTGCGTTTGAACAAAACAGTTACCCTTTGAAACTGTCTGCTGGAGCTATTACGAACAGCGCGGCTTTTGGCAAAAGCACGTGCAATTCCTAGAGATGCGATCATCTTGCAGACTTTTGTTTTCTTTTTGGCGCTGTTCTAATGGGAGTCACCAGCCACCTAGACAGATACACCTCTGTGACTCAGTGTGTCTGTTACTGTGTGATTCAGCTGCAGCTGCACGTCTGTCTGTCTCGATTTCCAAAAGCAGTGTGTGTGTGTGTGTGTCAGAATCTTTCTTTCCTTCTGTGATACAGAAGCATGGTGGATCACATCTAGCAAGGTAAGGCATGTTTGGATGTCTGTGTTTTTCATGCTTCGTGTCTTTACTCAAACACTGTATCTTCTCTCTGTCCCCAGGCTCCGTGCTCCCGTAGTTTGTTCCTGGTTAGTATACAGTTCACAGAGGCACTGAAGAACGTCCTCCATCCTATAACCAGCGTGATCTCACTTAGCCCCACTCTTTCAATCAGCTCGGTGTGTCTGCAGTCTCATTTCTGCTGTCTGCTAACTAGTATCTTCGCAGGTTGGGCAGGCTTGCCTCTGGCTTCACCTGCAGCTGCTCTCCTCAGCGGTACAGATCCCTGCCTTTGTGCTGCTCAGATTCGAATAAAACCTAGATGAGACTAGGGCAGATCAGGGATCACAGGATTCTAATAAAACCTAGATGAGACTAGGGCAGATCAGGGATCACAGGATTCTAATAAAACCTAGATGAGACGGGCAGATCAGGGATCACAGGATTCTAATAAAACCTAGATGAGACTAGAGCAGATCAGGGATCACAGGATTCTAATAAAACCTAGATGAGACTAGAGCAGATCAGGACTCCGGGAATGCAGCCAGTCATCATCTGAATAGGACTGAAGCGGAAGAGGAGAGCGATGAACGCGAAGGAGGAGAATCTCAATCTTATTTTTGTAGGAAAGAACGAGGTAGCAGAAACCGCTACATGTTATACTGCAGCAGAAACCGCTACATGTTATACTGCAGCAGAAACCGCTACATGTTATACTGCAGCAGAAACCGCTACATGTTATACTGCAGCAGAAACCGCTACATGTTATACTGCAGCAGAAACCGCTACATGTTATACTGCAGCAGAAACCTCTGCATGTTATACTGCAGCAGAAACCGCTACATGTTATACTGCAGCAGAAACCGCTACATGTTATACTGCAGCAGAAACCGCTACATGTTATACTGCAGCAGAAACCGCTACATGTTATACTGCAGCAGAAACCGCTACATGTTATACTGCAGCCTGCAGCAGCCCCCTCATTCAAAGCACAGGTTAGGGGGGTCTTTCAATAGTCTACTCAGACTGTTATTGAGATTGTGTGTGTGTGTGTGTGTGTATATATATATATATATATATATATATATATACAATGTGTGTGTGTGTGTGCTAAGTCTTTCTGTACGCTCTGTACTTTATCTTTGTCAGTGCTTGTATGACCTGAGAGATTAAGAGAGGCTCTGATCTCTACCCACCCTGCAATGGAATTTCTTCAGTGAGGGTTAGATGTAATTTAATTGCAAAAACGGTTATTTAAAGAGTAAGTAGCTTCTGATGCCATTTTAATTGCTTCCCCCCCCCCCCCCCCCCCCCCATTAATGAGGAAGTCTGCTGCATGCCCTGCAGTGTTTCTTAAGCAGGTCTGAGTCAGGTAAGGACAGGTAGAGACAGACAGAGAGACGTGATCCTAACACACAGCACTGAGAATGATTGCAAGCATGGGAACAGCAAGGGGGAGGGGCATGTGAAATCACAGTCGTTAACCTGGCATTGAAAGGTGCCTCTGTGTTAACTCTAACATACAGGAGTGTGCAAATCCATCAGCTCAACACCTCAAGATTTATAACCCTTATATACAGACCTGCATGAAAACCTCTCTGAGAGTTTACATTTCCGTTCAATAATCAGTGCTATAGAAACAGCAGGCACGCGTGTGTGAACGTGTTACACCACTTTGTGCTTTAATTAGGCATCTTAAACACCATCTCAAGAGTCTCATCCATGTTATCAGGTGTGGCTCTGTGTTCCTTTTCTCTTACTGTTTTACATTAATTGCATGTGTGGCCTGTTAAAGCCATCAATTAAATTAGACGATCACTAATTTGCCTATTTTGACAATTTTCCAAGACTTTCCGTTCCAGTGGTTTGATTCCATTGCACAACAATCCAAACTGCAGAAGCAGGGTGCTGTAATACATTAGCACAGTGCTGTGTCTATATAAACACGTATATATTCCTCTAGTCTTCAGCGGGGTGCTGTATCTATATAAACACGTATATATTCCTCTAGTCTTCAGCGGGGTGCTGTATCTATATAAACACGTATATATTCCTCTGGTCTTCAACGGGGTGCCGTATCTATATAAACACGTATATATTCCTCTAGTCTTCAGCGGGGTGCCGTATCTATATAAACACGTATATATTCCTCTGGTCTTCAGCGGGGTGCTGTATCTATATAAACACGTATATATTCCTCTAGTCTTCAGCGGGGTGCTGTATCTATATAAACATGTATATATTCCTCTAGTCTTCAGCAGGGTGCTGTATCTATATAAACACGTATATATTCCTCCAGTCTTCAGCGGGGTGCTGTATCTATATAAACACGTATATATTCCTCTGGTCTTCAGCGGGGTGCTGTATCTATATAAACACGTATATATTCCTCTAGTCTTCAGCGGGGTGCTGTATCTATATAAACACGTATATATTCCTCTAGTCTTCAGCGGGGTGCTGTATCTATATAAACACGTATATATTCCTCTAGTCTTCAGCGGGGTGCTGTATCTATATAAACACGTATATATTCCTCTGGTCTTCAACGGGGTGCTGTATCTATATAAACACGTATATATTCCTCTAGTCTTCAGCGGGGTGCTGTATCTATATAAACACGTATATATTCCTCTAGTCTTCAGCGGGGTGCCGTATCTATATAAACACGTATATATTCCTCTAGTCTTCAGCGGGGTGCCGTATCTATATAAACACGTATATATTCCTCTGGTCTTCAGCGGGGTGCTGTATCTATATAAACACGTATATATTCCTCTAGTCTTCAGCGGGGTGCTGTATCTATATAAACATGTATATATTCCTCTAGTCTTCAGCGGGGTGCTGTATCTATATAAACACGTATATATTCCTCTAGTCTTCAGCGGGGTGCTGTATCTATATAAACACGTATATATTCCTCTAGTCTTCAGCGGGGTGCTGTATCTATATAAACACGTATATATTCCTCTGGTCTTCAGCGGGGTGCTGTGTCTATATAAACACGTATATATTCCTCTAGTCTTCAGCGGGGTGCTGTATCTATATAAACACGTATATATTCCTCTAGTCTTCAGCGGGGTGCTGTATCTATATAAACATGTATATATTCCTCTGGTCTTCAGCGGGGTGCTGTATCTATATAAACACGTATATATTCCTCTGGTCTTCAGCGGGGTGCTGTATCTATATAAACATGTATATATTCCTCTAGTCTTCAGCGGGGGTGCTGTATCTATATAAACACGTATATATTCCTCTAGTCTTCAGCGGGGTGCTGTATCTATATAAACACGTATATATTCCTCTAGTCTTCAGCGGGGTGCTGTGTCTATATAAACACGTATATATTCCTCTAGTCTTCAGCGGGGTGCTGTATCTATATAAACACGTATATATTCCTCTAGTCTTCAGCGGGGTGCTGTATCTATATAAACACGTATATATTCCTCTAGTCTTCAGCGGGGTGCTGTGTCTATATAAACACGTATATATTCCTCTGGTCTTCAGCGGGGTGCTGTATCTATATAAACACGTATATATTCCTCTAGTCTTCAGCGGGGTGCTGTGTCTATATAAACACGTATATATTCCTCTAGTCTTCAGCGGGGTGCTGTGTCTATATAAACACGTATATATTCCTCTAGTCTTCAGCGGGGTGCTGTATCTATATAAACACGTATATATTCCTCTAGTCTTCAGCGGGGTGCTGTATCTATATAAACACGTATATATTCCTCTAGTCTTCAGCGGGGTGCTGTATCTATATAAACACGTATATATTCCTCTGGTCTTCAGCGGGGTGCTGTATCTATATAAACACGTATATATTCCTCTAGTCTTCAGCGGGGTGCCGTATCTATATAAACACGTATATATTCCTCTAGTCTTCCTTGTGAAAGAGGTAAGTGAAGAGGAATGTAATGCTAGGTGCAGGTCCAGCTCAGTCATGTATACAGTTTAGAGTCAAATGAACCACAAACTCTCTGCGTTAACCAGGCAACAATTACCAGCTATAGTAATGTTAGAAAAGGCTATCGGGTTAAAGTCTTCACTGGCATGTGAAGCTGGGTACCTAATGCAAAATTAGTTGCCTTTTCCATTAATGGTGAAGCTTCAGCGTTGTGTAGAATGGATCACTAAGCATAATGATGGCACCCTTGTGTTAGCAGGGAGGTCATTACCAGTAATAACTGTTATAAGATATGACAGGGTTAGGATTAGGGGAAGGTATTGAAGCTGCTTTCAGTGAAATGTTCTTAACTGGTGATAAGCATCTTTTTAAGTGATAAGCAACACGTGCAAAACGTTGTGTTTTGTTTTGAATGGAAGTGCATTTTGCACTGCATTTATATTCCTGAAATAGAACCCAAATAAAATCCTACAGCAGTAAGAAAGTAAAACCCTGTAAATGAGGGGGCATATTTGAAATGATTATCCTTTATAAAAAGCTCTCCACAGTTTCCTGCGCTTTGAAGATCTGGCTTGTGGCATCTATTCACCAAGCGTTACCGTGCCGCTTTCTGCCTTGTTCGTGTCCCTCTGTGCTTTTGCTGTGCTTTGCTAAGCTATGCGTTCATGGTAGCACACTGTGAGAGAGCGCTGTGGCTGTACTGTCGTTCACCTTCAATAGGCTGCAGGCTAAACAAGCAAGTGTGTGGTTAGCAGCATAAAGGTCATTCATAATAAACCAATAAACTGCTAAGAGAATGTATGGGGTGGAAACAGGGGTCAGAGAGAACACGGGAGAGGTCAGGGGTCACGCAGGGCATGTTCGGGACAGGAATGTTGGGGATGGGATGCCTGCCACTCCCTGGGAAGCAGGTACACGGAAAATTACACAGAAAAAGAAAAAAAGAAATAACCTCTGCTGCAGCCACTGAAATACTGGCCTGTTCCACTCCTCTGACCATGATGAAGCCGTGTGCAAATTCAGAGCAATTCAGCATTCACACACACATCACAGACATCACACACACACCATTGAAACGCCACTGAATCATCACAAACCACCAAAATCCAAACACGAAAACATAAAAACAGCAAGTCCACTGGGCATGCACCTGGCTCAGATAATAACATGCCATGCAAGTCACACAGTCATCACGTAGTCTGCAAGTTTTAACACAAAGTCAGTTATTTCTCTAAACCTGTGCGGCCCTGACTAATGAATGTGCTTTACTGAATAACCCCCCCGGGGCAGAGAGTGATGTGAAAGCGAACCCTCCCTGCCTGTGGCTAGGAGCGTGTTCTTCTCTGTGCAGGAGTTCTGTGGGACCTGCATATTGTGTGGAATTCAAGTCGGTAACAACACATGCTGCTCTGTTCTCAGTTTCTGTGTGCAGTTTACCCTGTGTCTTGAGGGATAAGAGTGTCTTCTCGTGTGTGTTTTGGGAGGGTGTAAGAGGGCAGCGAAGCGGAGCTGATCAGCGTTCAGCCACTCAATGTGCAAAACGAGAAGACTCATGTTGTAATTTACAGAGATGTGCACAGTACATAGTTAATGGTGTTATCCAGAAAATATTTTTTTCCAGTTGATTAATCTGCTCATTACAGTCCGCTGTCATGCCACTTGGCAAGATTGGGTCTGTTCTGTATGACCAAGCTAATCATGTGACTGTTACCTCTGAAGCTGATTGGCTGCAAAAAAGTAAACAAAATATCCCAGGAAGATGTGTGGAATGAGATCTAGCTAGGGAAGTGGAAGTAGGGTCAACGTTCACGTCATACTTTATTTGGAAAGGGGGGGGGGGGGGGGTAATTCTTTAAAATTCTTAAATTGCCTTCAGTTATTGTTCTGTTGCTGTTGCAGATCTCTGCACTGCATATGAATTCCCTGGGGGTTAGTGCTGCAAAAACATTATTTGGGGTAGAGGCCCCCAGCCCTCCCCTTAGGCTACATACTTTATATCACTGCTGCATTGCATGATGAGCTAATGGAGTTAGAAACGTGTATAATATACCACTAGGGCGGCCGGAACACCAATAGAGCCGAACTGGATACTGTATCTAAAAATATCATTCACAAGCATTGAATGGTATTCGCCTGCAGGGCGCGCATTCTTGGTTGGTTAATGGAGACTTAAACCGGATGAAAAGCAATACAATCCCATGCCCATCATCTGTCAGGCAGAGCTGCATTCAGAGCGCTCTACCTGTTTAGATGCTGACTGCTGCGCGCCTCAACACTCGAGGGCAGAACGCGCTTCCTATTGGCTGATGCGAGGTTTAGGGCACTGGAGGCTGGGCACATGGCTTCACAAAGCACCAGAGAGAAAAGGCGAGTTTGTCAGTGAAGAAGGAGCTGCGATCGCTGAATCACTGTTCGAGTATCCGCGGTGCCTGCAGCTAAGAGATCTGCACGGGCAGAGTTAAGTAAGCTATTAACAGAGACTGCAAGACAACGCCCACCCACAGAAAAGACGAAACGCAGCGCTAGCAACGTTTGTCGGGGAATCTGGCTGAGACGCTGCTTATAGTTTTGGAGTGGAGATACAAGTTTGCAAGTTTTAAGACCGAGCAGAGAGGAGACTTCGAGTTTGCGTGACACTCAGAAAGTTTCGACTACAGCAGTCCCTTGGATTATGAGTGCAGCACATCAAAGGTAAAACAAACTCATTTCAGCTTGTCAGTTCACGTTGCTACTGCGCTGACTTTGTTTTTGGCAGAAAAAGGAAACACAATTCAGCCTAGCCAAAGGGAACAGCGTGATTTGTTTTAATGAACTGCATATTAATTATTGCACGCATGCTTTTCAGGGGAAGCACTGCGTATAGTTTACTTTTTAAATATGATTTGCGCAATACGACTTTTAGCGCTGCTTCGCTTAAATGTGCCACGCTAATTTTCCACTTTCATTTTTCGGTTTTTCCAATGGCTAGACCATTTAGCATTTTGAATATGCTTCACCGTAAATCCCCGTGCTTTACAACACTTTAGCGTTGCTGAACTTGTACAAGGCAGTAAGTACGCGGTGTTTGTTTTCTGTGCGCAGCTGGTACTGGATTGGGAAGCCACTGGCTGCGTTCACGGAGATCATCCTGCGCAGATTCTGCGCACAATCTCACCAGTTTGCAGACAAGAGTTAAGATAGTGATATCGATATTCTATCTGTCTAGATATGCCAGAATGTATCCGTTTGAAAAAACAAACAAAAAGAAAACAGGCTTTGCTATTATTATTATTATTATTATTATTATTATTATTATTATTATTATTATTATTATTATTATAAAAACAATTCAATAAACACAAAGTGTAATTTCAGACTAAACTAAAATATCCTTTGTAGGTGAACAATGTTCTCATCCTACAAAACTAAAGGAGTCTGTTGTTTGTATGGAGTACCAGCGCGCTGTTATCAGCAGGGTGATCTCCTCTTCACCAGGCACGAGTTAACCTGCCCACGCAAATCACTGCAGGTCATAAATTATTATGATGAGTTACATTCTTGTACTTGTGCTTACCCAGCTGAACGGAGTGAAGTGTACATCTTAGGGAACACGATGCCACTGAAGGTCTGTTTGATCAGACTGTTGCCTTGAATTCATTCCTCATCCTCTGCAGTTGAAGTTTCTTTCATGTCTTTAGCGTCGGTTGATGCACCTCCAGACGCATCTTCAATGACACTTTACTAACTGGGAGTGCCTGTGGATAGACCTGGGGTCTTCAGCATGAATCAGTACTGAAGAAGGCACTAGCTGAATCGTTTGTCTGCATGTAGGGTTTCTCGTGGTTTTCCTGGACTGGAAAGCAGTGTTCTTGTTCAGTGAATGCTGCTCTTTCATTCCCTGGTCTGTGCCCCTCGCTGTCTTTGTGGCTTACATGCCTGGTTGTATTCTCTGAGTGGATCGCGAGGGTCACAGAGTCCTCTCCTGGGGGTCAGATGCCACCCCCTTGGCCTGTCGCAGGCTGAGACTTTGATTGACACTGCCTCCCCTGGAGAATCGGGTTTGGGGAGAGAGGATACCCAAGTTTAAAACATCATTCCTAAGAAGCGCTTTGTGTGCCACTCCTTGCTTTGCTCGCAGCGCTTGTTCATGCTGGCGTTCATGATTGTAGAAATGCATTTCAATCCTGCTCGTGCCTTGGGGTTACTCTTTCAGATGTGGTTAAACAGCAAGTCTGACTGCGGCTGGGAATACAAGAGCTTTTAAATGTATGAATATCCATCGGAGGGAGAGTCTGACAAGACTGCCTGTGTGTGTGAGTGCAGTGTGTGTGTGTGTCTGTGTGAGTGCAGTGTGTGTGTGTGTGTCTGTGTGTGTGTGTCTGTGTGAGTGCAGTGTGTGCGTGCGTGTGTCTGTGTGTGTGTGTGTCTGTGTGAGTGCAGTGTGTGCGTGCGTGTGTTGCTTGAGTGCAGGCTACAGTCTGTCTTGTTTCTGTCTCTAAGGTAGTTGCTGTTGCAGTTGCAGTATGCCTGAGCTGGCTTCACACAAGCACCAGCTTGTAAGTGGAATTACAGAGCCGCTTCACTAATACAATGATTCACATTCCGCTGCTGCCTTTGAAAACGACACGCAGACCTCACTCTGCAAGCTGTTTGAGGGACGCACTGCCTGTGGTAGATTTGAACATGATAGTTAAAGCCCAGTCACTTCAGGGTTACCCACATATTGAATTCCTCTGAAAGCGGGGACACCAGAGGTGAGGATGCTGGTGCTAAAGGGAGTGAAGGACATGCACACTGTTGAGAAGCAGGGAGATGGATTGTAATGCCTTGTGTAGCACACCATTGAAGAGTGCTGCTACTAGTGCTAGTCAGAGTTAGGAAACGTATCATAAAGACACGCTCCTTTAAAGGGGCAGCGGTGGAAGGCTTGCCCAGACCACAACGAGGGTAGAAAGGGCACTGCAAAGACTTGGCTGGCATGGGACCCAAGGGGGATCAGAGCTGGTTTTGCTGGTGCTGATGAAGAGGTGACAGTGCGTCTTGGTTAACACTCCTTTAGAAAGGGTCTCGTGAAAGGCTTGCTCAGACTCATAAGAGGAAAGAGAGTGGATTGTGAAGCAGCCTGCTCCACGCCTTGTAATGAAATCAGTTTCTGTGTGGTTTTGAATAGCTCAGCATGGCTGACAGCGGGAGATCCTGAGGGCTTTGGCAGCTGGAACCCTGCTTGGAGTATTGCACTGATTCTGCAGGGTCCTCTTCAGATGAAGCTACCTGTGGAAGTGCTTGAGAAGTCTGCTTTTTTAAAGCATGTTTCTGGAGGGTTACCTCGGCTGTGGATTCCTGTGGAATTCCTTCAGATCTACCTGATTGCGCTCAGCTTCTCTCTTCTGTATCGAGTCCCTTCAGCGGATGCCTTCGTCTGTGTCGGGAGCTGGTGTTTGGATACACTGTATGAGTGTGTTGACAGATAATTGACACCCATTGGGCCCCATTCATTCATTCATTCATTCACAAAACCTGGGGGCTGTTTTAAGGACTGCTTTCTGAAGAGTGTTTATGAATATTGTGCTAGATTCTTCAATGCTTTTAAAAACGAGAACACCTGTAACTATTAGACACTCGAACGTACTCAAATTAGAAACACTAAAAGAAATGTAATGAGTTCAAGTCTCGACTGGAAGTCTTTCTCAATGTCTTCACCTGAAAAATACGTCCAGTCCAAACATCTGTCATGGAACCTTTTTCATTTCAGTATTTCTGCATTTCAAAGATGAGAATAACCTGCTAACCTTTTTTAAAACAATGAGGTTTTAACATATTTTAATTTATTATAGTGGACTTAAAACACACACGTGTTCTGGAATAAAATGAAGAGCAGGGCATATTAAAAAACAGTGTGGTGAACTATGGTAAATGCCAAAGCAAGAGGGAAAACTGCAAAATCACCCTGAATATTTACCATGGAAACCTTTTGTAAGGGGAGGTGCCAAAGGGTGTGAGAGATCTCCACGCTGCTGTCTGCACGTTCCTGATTGCTACATGTCTAGTCCACGCACACAATGTCTGATTAGGGTCTAAGGGTTTGAAGCCTTAGAACCCTGGGTCCAGTGAAGGTGCTTTTAGTTGTATTTGTCATCTCTAGTCTTCTTGGGTGAGCTGAGAGGACAGGGCCAGCCCAGTGACCGGCTGGAGGTCCGGGTCAGCCCAGTGACCGGCTGGAGGTCCGGGTCAGCCCAGTGACCGGCTGGAGGTCCGGATCAGCCCTGTAACCTTCTTGGGGTTGGATTCATTTAAAATACACAGCAGTGCTTTATCTCTTTGTTAGCCATGTGACTGCACCGGTTTTATAGCTCATTCATTCAAACTGCCAGGCACAAGAGAACAGCAGCCTGGGAATCCCTTTGATTCCCTGTGCCATGAATGTGAGTGAGCTGAGCCTCAGAGCAGCGTAGCCAGCATGCAAGTGTCCTAGGAGATGGAAAGAGCGCTCCGTGTTTACAGTGTCCTGGTGCTTGTCCAGATTCAGTGCTTATGAAGAGGTTAGCTTTGGGATGAGTCGCCCTCCTGTTTAAACCAGTGATCCAGTGCTAACCTGTAGTGTTTATTCCTGGAGGCTTGTGATTCATTCATTCCTGAGATAGCTGCCTGGTGTAAATATTTAAAAAGGTGTTTGTGAGAGAGCACATTAAAATAAGTTGTGTTTATAGTAGACTATTCTCCTGCAGATGGTACACGAGCACACAGATGGACCCGGTATTGCACGTTGCTGTAAATAAAAGACATTTCTGATAATCCCACCCGCAAAGACCAGCCACTTTTCTATTGAGACTCATAGCATGCCTGACCACAACACTGAGAGAGAGAGAGAGAGAGAGAGAGAGAGAGAGAGAAATGTGACCATTTCCTCTCTCTTCTGTGGCGATTCTGGAAATACCCCCAGCTCTAATTAAAGATCATTTCTCCTGGTGAGCACTGTGATATATTTCAGAGCACCCTCCTCTCACTCCTAGGCTATACACATCCCGCTGTGCAGCTCACGATGCACATCCCGTTGTGCAGCTCACGATGCACATCCCGCCGTCAGTGCAGAGAGGTTGGGGTAGGGTTATAGTTCAGGGGTCAGTGCAGAGAGGTTGGTAGGGTTATAGTTTAGGGGTCAGTGCAGAGAGGTTGGGGTAGGGTTATAGTTTAGGGGTCAGTGCAGAGAGGTTGGGGTAGGGTTATAGTTTAGGGGTCAGTGCAGAGAGGTTGGGGTAGGGTTATAGTTTAGGGGTCAGTGCAGAGAGGTTGGTAGGGTTATAGTTTAGGGGTCAGTGCAGAGAGGTTGGTAGGGTTATAGTTTAGGGGTCAGTGCAGAGAGGTTGGGGTAGGGTTATAGTTTAGGGGTCAGTGCAGAGAGGTTGGTAGGGTTATAGTTTAGGGGTCAGTGCAGAGAGGTTGGTAGGGTTATAGTTTAGGGGTCAGTGCAGAGAGGTTGGGGTAGGGTTATAGTTCAGGGGTCAGTGCAGAGAGGTTGGTAGGGTTATAGTTTAGGGGTCAGTGCAGAGAGGTTGGGGTAGGGTTATAGTTTAGGGGTCAGTGCAGAGAGGTTGGGGTAGGGTTATAGTTTAGGGGTCAGTGCAGAGAGGTTGGGGTAGGGTTATAGTTTAGGGGTCAGTGCAGAGAGGTTGGGGTAGGGTTATAGTTTAGGGGTCAGTGCAGAGAGGTTGGTAGGGTTATAGTTTAGGGGTCAGTGCAGAGAGGTTGGTAGGGTTATAGTTTAGGGGTCAGTGCAGAGAGGTTGGGGTAGGGTTATAGTTTAGGGGTCAGTGCAGAGAGGTTGGGGTAGGGTTATAGTTTAGGGGTCAGTGCAGAGAGGTTGGTAGGGTTATAGTTTAGTACAGAGAGGTTGCGGTAGGGTTATCTATCTGTCTAGCACGGTTTTTAACTTGTTAACAGAGTGTGTATAACCACTTAATAAAGAAAAAAAAAAAAAAAACATCCACCTGCTAAAAATATCCTTAAACACAGCCTCAAGTAAAGGAGATTCCCCCTCATCTGGATCACAGCATTGAGCTCTTTACCACACAGGTTGTAAGCCTGAGTGTCATTGCCTGGTGACCCGGCTGCATCTCAATGCTGCTTCGCTTTGTGGTGTGTTCCAGAGGGGCAGTCCTCATCTCTCTGCCTGCTGATTTATATCTATCCGGAGGGCAGGGCGGCTTTGTTCTCTTCTAGTCTTTTGTTTACTGTAAAGACGAGCGAGGGGAACTTGAAAGAAGGAGGCTGTCTCTTTGCATGCTCTATTCAGCAGTGCCTGTAACTGAGACGTCTCTCCATCTAGTGAGGCACAGAATACCAGCAAGCTTCCCTTCCCTTTGCAGTGCAGAGAGAGGTTGGTAGGGTTATAGTTTAGGGGTCAGTGCAGAGAGGTTGGTAGGGTTATAGTTTAGGGGTCAGTGCAGAGAGGTTGGTAGGGTTATAGTTTAGTGGTCAGTGCAGAGAGGTTGGTAGGGTTATAGTTTAGGGGTCAGTGCAGAGAGGTTGGTAGGGTTATAGTTTAGGGGTCAGTGCAGAGAGGTTGGTTGGGTTATAGTTTAGGGGTCAGTGCAGAGAGGTTGGTAGGGTTATAGTTTAGGGGTCAGTGCAGAGAGGTTGGGGTAGGGTTATAGTTTAGGGGTCAGTGCAGAGAGGTTGGTTGGGTTATAGTTTAGGGGTCAGTGCAGAGAGGTTGGGGTTGGGTTATAGTTTAGGGGTCAGTGCAGAGAGAGGTTGGTAGGGTTATAGTTTAGGGGTCAGTGCAGAGAGAGGTTGGTAGGGTTATAGTTTAGGGGTCAGTGCAGAGAGGTTGGTAGGGTTATAGTTTAGGGGTCAGTGTAGAGAGGTTGGGGTAGGGTTATAGTTTAGGGGTCAGTGCAGAGAGGTTGGGGTAGGGTTATAGTTTAGTGCAGAGAGGTTGGGGTAGGGTTATCTGTCTGTCTAGCATGGTTTTTAACTTGTTAACAGAGTGTGTATAACCACTTAATAAAGAAAAAAAAAAAAACATCCACCTGCTAAAAATAAAATGTGTGTTTTTTGTTTTACTTTCCGTTTCAATGACTATTTGAGATTTTGCCGAGGGGAATTCTCCCCTGTGTGTTTTCTGTGTGTGTGTCTCTGACGGAGGCGGTGTCTGTGTGTTTTCTGTGTGTGTGTCTCTGACGGAGGCGGTGTCTGTGTGTTTTCTGTGTGTGTGTCTCTGACGGAGGCTGTGTCTTTGTGTTTTCTGTGTGTGTGTCTCTGACGGAGGCGGTGTCTGTGTGTTTTCTGTGTGTGTGTCTCTGACGGAGGCTGTGTCTGTGTGTTTTCTGTGTGTGTGTCTCTGACGGAGGCGGTGTCTGTGTGTTTTCTGTGTGTGTGTCTCTGACGGAGGCTGTGTCTGTGTGTTTTCTGTGTGTGTGTCTCTGACGGAGGCTGTGTCTGTGTCTCTGATGGAGGCTGTGTCTGTGTGTTTTCTGTGTCTGTGTCTGACAGAGGCTGTGTCTGTGTTTTCTGTGTCTGTGTCTCTGACGGAGGCTGTGTCTGTGTTTCTGACGGAGGCTGTGTCTGTGTGCTTGCTCCCCAGGTTGTGATGATGAGAAGCTGCTGGCTGCTGTTTGCAGCCCTGCAGAGTGGACTGATCTACCAGGCTGAGGCACAAGGTATACAACACCTCCCCTTCATTGTGAACAACCACTTTCAAACCGTGATGCATGGATTCAGCACTCTGTAATGTTAGCTGTGCAGGTGTAAGGATGGGTGATCAGTAAGGGATGCATGGATTCAGCACTCTGTAATGTTAGCTGTGCAGGTGTAAGGATGGGTGATCAGTAAGGGATGCATGGATTCAGCACTCTGTAATGTTAGCTGTGCAGGTGTAAGGATGGGTGATCAGTAAGGGATGCATGGATTCAGCACTCTGTAATGTTAGCTGTGCAGGTGTAAGGATGGGTGATCAGCAAGGGATGCATGGATTCAGCACTCTGTAATGTTAGCTGTGCAGGTGTAAGGATGGGTGATCAGTAAGGGATGCATGGATTCAGCACTCTGTAATGTTAGCTGTGCAGGTGTAAGGATGGGTGATCAGTAAGGGATGCATGGATTCAGCACTCTGTAATGTTAGCTGTGCAGGTGTAAGGATGGGTGATCAGTAAGGGATGCATGGATTCAGCACTCTGTAATGTTAGCTGTGCAGGTGTAAGGATGGGTGATCAGTAAGGGATGCATGGATTCAGCACTCTGTAATGTTAGCTGTGCAGGTGTAAGGATGGGTGATCAGTAAGGGATGCATGGATTCAGCACTCTGTAATGTTAGCTGTGCAGGTGTAAGGACGGGTGATCAGTAAGGGATGCATGGATTCAGCACTCTGTAATGTTAGCTGTGCAGGTGTAAGGATGGGTGATCAGTAAGGGATGCATGGATTCAGCACTCTGTAATGTTAGCTGTGCAGGTGTAAGGATGGGTGATCAGTAAGGGATGCATGGATTCAGCACTCTGTAATGTTAGCTGTGCAGGTGTAAGGATGGGTGATCAGTAAGGGATGCATGGATTCAGCACTCTGTAATGTTAGCTGTGCAGGTGTAAGGATGGTGATTCGTTGTTGCTTGTCCCCCGCAGGCACGTGCAGAAATGTGGCTGCAGCCGACATCGTGTTCCTGGTGGACGGTTCGTCCAGCATCGGCAGGATCAACTTCCGCGAGATCAAGAGCTTCATGGAGGGGATCGTGGCTCCCTTCGTCAGCGTGGTGAGCGAGACGGGGGTTCGATTCGGGACGGTCCAGTACAGCGATGACTCCAGGTCAGTACCAGCAGCACAGCCACCACGGCAGCTCGTTTTAATAAGGGATTCTGTTGCATTGCAGCTGCACAGCCCTGTGGGTTATTGCATTGTTATGGCCACGCAGTTAGAGACGCTTGTGTTTCCCTTCTTCGTTGCAAGGAAGGGACAGGGGCTGTTATGGTTTTGTTTAAATGAAGCTGCTGTCTGTCCTGTAAGTCAGTCGGTCGGTAACATTGCAGAGTGGAGTTCACGCTGTCCCAGTTCCTGAATGGGAGCCAGGTTCTGTCTGCGGTCCGAAACCTCAAGTACAAAGGAGGGAACACGCGCACTGGAGCCGGCCTCAAGTACGTAGCAGACAACTTCTTCCGGCCCACGCTGATCCGACGAGACGTGCCAAAGGTGAGCCGACAGAGAGCAAAGCGGGGACCCGTCACCACAGAATCCTCTCCCTCTCCCTCTCCCTCTCCCTCTCCTCCCTCTCCCCCTCCTCCCTCTCCTCTCCCTCCTCCTCCTCCTCCTCTCCCTCTCCCGCCTCCTCCTCCTCCTCCTCCTCCTCCTCTCCTCCACTCCCTCCTCCTCCCTCCTCCTCCTCATCTCCCCCTCCTTCCTCTCCTCCTCCCTCTCCCCCTCCTCCTCCTCCTCCTCCTACTCCCTCTCCTCCACTCCCTCCTCCTCCCTCCTCCCTCCGTCCTCCTCCCCCTCCTCCTCCTCCTCCTCCTCCTCCTCTCCCTCTCCTCCTCCTCCCCCTCCTCCTCTCACGTTCCTCACATTCACTTTGTTTCATATTTCCTTTTTGTTTCGTTTCAGATCGCGATTCTCATCACTGATGGGAAATCTCAGGACAACGTGGAGCAGGTGTCTCAGAAGCTGCAGAGTCAAGACATCAAAATGTTCGCTGTCGGTAAGCGCGGTCAGACCAGCTAAAGAGCGAGAGATGGCCAGTAGTGGATTGATCCTGTCCTTGTAAAGGCTCTGCAGGCAGTTCCTGTCTCTAGATGCAGATGCAAAGTAAAGCAGCTGTCAGATACTGGAATTGCAATCGTGCCGTGAAGCCGGCTCTTGAAAAGTTTACGCGGCTCTGCTCAGCCTGAGAAAATGAACAGGTCCTCACACTGCTTTGTGTCTGTGGATGAGTCAAAGGGCAGAGCACAGACAGCCAGTGGAGTTTTCTCCCAGAACAGATGTGGTTAATGTGCCAGTGGGAGATGGTTTATAGCATGGCAAGGTAATCCAATGCAAAGCGCACACAGGAGATGGTCACTCATGTGGTTGTGGTTTCTCTAGCTAGCCAGAGCAGCTAGGGTCAGTTCTGAATGCTGACCCTGCGCTGTGTGCTTCCCTCTCAGGTATCAAGAACGCCGATCAGAGGGAGCTGAACCAGGTGGCGTCGAGACCCTCTTCGGATTTCTCCTTCTACATCAACGACTTCAAGATCCTGCGAACGCTGCTGCCCCTGGTGGCCCCGCGCGTCTGCTCCAGCGCGGGAGGAGTCCACACCAACGACGGGGGTAATAACACCCCCCGCCCCAACCCGGGGGAGGGAGGGGAGAGGATTGGAGGGGAGAGGAAAGGAGGGGAGAGGAGGGGAGGGGAGGAGTCCACACCAACGACGGGGGTAATAACACCCCCCGCCCCAACCCGGGGGAGGGAGAGGAGAGGAGGGGAGGGGAGAGAGGAGAGGAGGGGAGGGGAGGGGAGGAGTCCACACCAACGACGGGGGTAATAACACCCCCCGCCCCAACCCGGGGGAGGGAGGGGAGGGGAGGGGAGGGGAGGAGTCCTCACCAACGACGGGGGTAATAACACCCCCCGCCCCAACCCGGGGGAGGGAGGGGAGGGGAGGGGAGGGGAGGGGAGGAGTCCTCACCAACGACGGGGGTAATAACACCCCCCGCCCCAACCCAGGGGAGGGAGAGGGAGGGGGTGGGGGGAGAGGGTTTCCAATGTCTCCGGTAGCCAGGTCTGCTCTACACTTACATTAAGATAAATAAATCCCTTCTCTCTGTTCCAGAAGAGTTCACCGGACCCTCCAGCCTGGTGTTCTTTCAGGAGACCTTCGATTCGGTCCGCATGCGCTGGGCCGCGGCAGGGGGGCCTGTCATTGGTTATAAAATCCAGTACACGCCCCTCACAGGCCTGGGGCAGCCAATCACAGCGGAACTCAGAGAGGTGGGTGCCAGCTATGCACACCCCCTCCAATAGGATGAATGCATGCAGAACAACCTAGGCTTCAACCTCTCCTTGAATAGACTGATCATCATCCCTGTCTTCAAATACATCAGGCTAAAGATTTGAATGAGCGAGACGCTCCCGTGAGTGTACAAGTCTGTATATATAGTGCTCCGTCTTTCGGGTGAGACGTAGTTGTAGGTGACTCTGCAGCTGAAGCATAGTTCACACACCCTAGTCTCTGTAAAAATAAACAAATGCTAATATATATATATATTATACAATACTAACTACAGTGCTGCATGAACAACATCTTGTACAAATGAGTTTTCTTCCTTTTTGTATGGTGCTTTTAGTTAAGCAATTTCTTTCTTTATTTCCATTGTGTTGCCAGTGAAATCTCTAAGCGTTGCAATCCAGGGAGCGTCCCGTGGGTCTGCTGTGATCTGTCCTGTAACGCAGGGCGGTGTGTAACAGTGCCCCCCTGTGGTGTGTCTGTGTGTCTGCAGGTGAGCGTGGCGTCCGCTGACACAACGAGCGTTCTGCAGGATCTGAAACCAGCGACGGACTATCTGGTGAGCGTGATCGCGCAGTACCCCAACAGCGTGGGCGAGTCGGTGTCTGGCAAGACGCGCACCAGTGAGTATCCTGCAGGGGGCGCCGCTGCAGGCACCGCGGTTACGCTTCACTGTGCAGCGAGGAATTGGGAGGCTTTCTTTCCATGATATATTGCACGGTAATATTGTTTGAGTCGTGACACAAGACCGAAAGCACAGCAGTAGAGCTCACTGCTGTTCACAGAGTGGTTGAATGAAGAATACATGTGTTTAATCTCTGGTATGGATACATGTCCCATCAGTTAATGAACATGTGCTTCACGCCTCTGTGTACGGACTCTTCACAAAGCTTCCTGCTTACTGTCCCAGGCACTCCGTGAACAGGATTGGTTAGTGGGTTGTGATTGATGGCTCAGCTGGCCTATCCCTCTCTCATCTCCTGCAGAGTCTGTTCCCGGCGCGTCCAATCTGCGGATCGTGGAGGCGGGGCCTTCATCCCTGCGCCTGGCCTGGACCCCGCCCACTTCGCGTCCGCAAGGATACCGCCTCACGTACAGACCGCGAGGTAGGCTTTCTAAAGCTACAGAAAACGTCTGCTCTGTGTAATAACAGTGTAATAGCAGCTCCTCAGTGTCATCTTCAGGGTTGTGTTTTATAATAGCAGGTATGTATTGGGGTCTCTTATTATAACAGCGGCCAGCTTTGCTTCGTGGACCCCTCGCCCCCAAAGTGCACGCGGTCACGTCTCTTAGAACAGTCTCGGAAGTCTACAGGAAGGTGTTCTGGAAAGGTCTTCATTGGAATGAGTCCGTTGTGTGATGTCATGTTTAAAAGGCTCGGAGCGCTCCCTGTGAGGGAACGCCTCCTTGCCGGCAGCGACAGGTCTAATCCCTTCATTGAAGTGTTCGTTAGCACAGGCCTGCACGTGAGGAGGCATTGGCAGCAAGAAGCAGAGATCCTTCAAGCTGCAGGAGAAGCACACACACTCGGCTCTTTAGAAAAGCTGTGCTGACGGCCAATTCAGAGCAATTACAAAGACACAGGAGATGAGATCCTGCGTGTGATAATAACAGTGCTTCTGCATTGTAGCGTTTGCATTCTTCTGTACAAAGCTCTGCATTTCCCTTTGCAAATCAGTACATGTACATTGCTCCTTGCCGTTTCCTCCTTTATACCATGTAGTTGATGTGCTTTCACTGTGCTTTCCCTGTGCTTTCACTGTGCTTTCACTGTGCTATCACTGTGCTTTCACTGTGCTTTCACTGTGCTTTCACTGTGCTTTCCCATGCTTCCAGTGTTCTTTCACTGTGCTATCACTGCTGTACCGCAGATAGAAGGAGATTTTACAGGCTCATCAATTGATATATCTTCTCTATGGTATAGTTGTCCTCAGACTGTGATAGCTTGTGAAGCTGTTGTGATTGATTGAGTCTCCACTCTGACCCAGGGGCAGTGAGAGAGAGAGGGGGGGGGGGGGGGGGGGGGTAATGTGATGAAATGTGATCGCATGAATTGAGGCCAACCTGCTGCTTCTGAAACCCACCCCCTCCCCCATCACCACCCCTGGCAGCAAGCCTGCTAGGCCGCACCCTTATACACACCCTGTTTTATTAGCTCACTCGACCTGAAAAAAATACTCTCCCTCCGGGCTTCAATACAGCCTTTGAAAAAAAAAAAAAACAGAAGCCAGAGAGAGAGAGAGAGAGAGAGAGACTACAAGAGCCGCACAGCTCAGTGGAGTCTATACAATGAGAAACGGCTTCGATGAAGTTAACCCCAAACACTGCTTCAGATTTCACACAGAGAGGAGAGCGAGAGGGCACGAATGGGGGCTGTGTGAGTGGAGCGTGGTGCGGGCTGACTGTCCATGTGTCTGTGTTTGTTGAGCAGGACAGACGGGTGCCCAGCTGGACGAGAGGAGCCTGAGTGCGGACTCTGCAGAGGTCACTGTGGAGGAGCTGGAGCCCGACACGGAGTATGTGATGACCCTGTACCCCCTGTACCCCCGGAACAGCGCCGCCCCCACCTCCGTGACGGGACGCACCTGTGAGTACCCCTCCCAGCCCCCTGCACCCCTCTGTCCCGGGGCAGTGCGAGTCTCCATGAGTGCTGACAGTGCAGAGGTGTGGTGAGCAGTGTCATCATGAGGCTGGAGGCACGGCCCCTCTGAAGTGCTCTTCACCTCACTGAAGCAGAGCCCCACCTGGTGGCTTGATGCTGTGACTGCAGTTTCTTTTAATGTCATAGAACACAATGCAAACGTAAACATAATAATCCGTTTATCCATCTGTCTGTCTGTCTGTCTGTCTGTCTATCTGCCTGTCTGTCTGTCTGTCTGTCTGTCTGTCTGTCTGTCTGTCTGCCGGTCTGTCTGTCAGTATCACTGCTGCTCTCTTTTGATTGTTGGTAACAGCTCGTTTTTAAAAGTTTTCTTTGTTGTTTTTTCTTTCAGTGTTGAGAGGTCTTGGCCTCCTTTTACTCAGTGCATTATTGATTCCAATGCCGTTGCGAGATCAATGCTAGAGACACTTTGAAAGGGCTTAGAGTCCTGAGTATAGGAGCCGCTTTCTCTTAGAGCCCTGAGTATAGGAGCCGCTTTCTCTTAGAGCCCTGAGTATAGGAGCCGCTTTCTCTTAGAGCCCTGAGTATAGGAGCCGCTTTCTCTTAGAGCCCTGAGTATAGGAGCCACTTTCTCTTAGAGCCCTGAGTATAGGAGCCGCTTTCTCTTAGAGTCCTGAGTATAGGAGCCGCTTTCTCTTAGAGCCCTGAGTATAGGAGCCGCTTTCTCTTAGAGCCCTGAGTATAGGAGCCGCTTTCTCTTAAAGTCCTGCGTGTCCGAGACGCTTTCTCTGTTATAGCCCAGACCGTCATCACAGGTTTGTTAGCTCTCCTTCTCCCTCTCTGTTCTTGCACTGATTCTGAACCCCCCTCTCTCTGTGAACCCCCTCTCTCTGTTATCTTGACCCCCTCTCTCTGTTGTCTTGACCCCCCTCTCTCTGTGAACCCCCTCTCTCTGCGAACCCCCTCTCTCTGTTATCTTGACCCCCCTCTCTGTTATCTTGACCCCCTCTCTCTGTGAACCCCCTCTCTCTCTGCAGTGTCTCTCGAGGGGGTGCAGCAGCTCTCAGTCCAGCCCGTGTCTTCGCAGAGTGTCCGTGTGCAGTGGAGAGGAGTGGGAGGGGCCAGTGGATACCGTATTGTCTGGGGACCAATCGCAGGTGAGGGGCGGGGCTCTCAATGACTGTCTGTGTATAGCAACCCCTGTGTGTATCTGTGTGTGTGTGCAGTATGCTTGTGTAGTGACTCTGTGTGTGTGTGTGCAGTATGCTTGTGTAGTGACTCTGTGTGTGTGTGTGCAGTATGCTTGTGTAGTGACTCTGTGTGTATCTGTGTGTGTGTGCAGTATGCTTGTGTAGTGACTCTGTGTGTATCTGTTTGTGTGTGTGCAGTATGCTTGTGTAGTGACTCTGTGTGTATGTGTGTGTGTGCAGTATGCTTGTGTAGTGACTGTGTGTGTATGTGTGCAGTATGCTTGTGTAGTGACTCTGTGTGTATCTGTGTGTGTGTGTGCAGTATGCTTGTGTAGTGACTCTGTGTGTATCTGTTTGTGTGTGTGCAGTATGCTTGTGTAGTGACTCTGTGTGTATGTGTGTGTGTGCAGTATGCTTGTGTAGTGACTGTGTGTGTGTGTGTGCAGTATGCTTGTGTAGTGACTCTGTGTGTATCTGTGTGTGTGTGCAGTATGCTTGTGTAGTGACTCTGTGTGTATGTGTGCAGTATGCTTGTGTAGTGACTCTGTGTGTATCTGTGTGTGTGTGCAGTATGCTTGTGTAGTGACTCTGTGTGTATGTGTGTGTGTGCAGTATGCTTGTGTAGTGACTGTGTGTGTGTGTGTGCAGTATGCTTGTGTAGTGACTCTGTGTGTATCTGTGTGTGTGTGCAGTATGCTTGTGTAGTGACTCTGTGTGTATGTGTGCAGTATGCTTGTGTAGTGACTCTGTGTGTATCTCTCAGGTCGTGATGTGCAGAAGCTGGACCTGCCCAGTGGATCGGAGTCCTACACCCTGCAGAGTCTGCAGCCCGACACTGAGTACATCGTCACCGTCATCGCTCTGCACGGGGCGACCGACGGACCCGCCGCCACCGCCAGGTTCAACATCGGTACGACACAGCTACACTGCACCGGAACCAGCAACCTAGAACCCTGCCTGGTTACAATACCACAAGAACCTAGAACCGTGCCTGGTTACAATACCACCAGAACCTAGAACCCTGCCTGGTTACAATACCACAAGAACCTAGAACCGTGCCTGGTTACAATACCACCAGAACCTAGAACCCTGCCTGGTTACAATACCACAAGAACCTAGAACCGTGCCTGGTTACAATACCACAAGAACCTAGAACCTTGCCTGGTTACAATACCACCAGAACCTAGAACCTTGCACGGTTACAATACCACAAGAACCTAGAACCTTGCCTGGTTGCAATACCACCAGAACCTAGAACCCTGCCCGGGTACAATACAACCAGAACCTAGAACCCTACCCAGTCACAACACCACCAGAACCTAGAACCCTGCCTAGTTACAATAGCGCCAGAACCTAGAACCCTGCCCAGGTTACAATATCAATGTGACCGAGAACCCAGTTAAAATATCTAGAAATGTTAAAAGAAACTTAATAGGTAATGACAAAAGACACAATTACAAAAACGCTTGTCATTGAACGTATTAAGTTTATTTTAGTGTGGAACTCTGCTGCATAACCATCTCACTGGATCTCTCCCCGAACTCAGTATAACCCATTGAAAAAGACAGTGTTGGTCTTTCAGGGACAGGCTGTACATCTGTTCTGGCCATCTCTGTTTATCTCTGCTTCTCTCTCTCTCTCTCTCTCTCTCTCTCTCTCTCTCGTTATTCTTTTTGGGATTGTTTCTGTGCTCAGGATACCAGCTATATTTAGGACAGGTTCTTTCCCACTGACACAGTGACCCAGTTTAATTCAGCTTCCATTTAAAACTATGTAGGGCTGTTCGAGAGCATTGTACTGTCTCTCTCCCCCCTCGTCCCTCTCCCTGGCAGGCTGGGTCTCTCCCTCCTTCCCATGGCAGCTCAGTCCTTGTTGAAGTTATTTTCCTAATGACCTCTATTTAGCTCTTTTTTTTCTTTTTTATTCTGGGCTCATTAAAGTGAGGGGGGAGAGACTCTCTGACTGCAAAGTGGCCTTTTCTTTGTACTCTGTAAACAGAACAGATCACTGGGGATTTAGAGAGATTCTTTTCTGTTTCCCTTGTTTCCCTTTCCTTTGTGTTTAGGCGTGAGATTTCTCTTTCTGTTTAATGTATTTATAAATCAGGAAGCCGGTTACTGGCTACACTCTGGTGTACAAGTTGAACTCGGAGAGAAGTTTTTAAAAAGAAACAAAGTGAAATGCAAATGCATTCTAATCATGAGTCCAGCCCAGTGGGGGTTAGTTTGCACGTTTGCTTTGTTTTGTTGTTTGGATGGAGAAGGGCTGGAGGGAAGAGGATTGAAGAATATGATGTTCCTCCAAAGTTTCCATAAATAAATCCTTCGCGCACAGTTGTTTTTACTGCTCAATCTGGTTATCGTCCCTCGACACACGTCTTCGTTGATCACTGCCTCTGCGCCCTGCAGTATGTTCACTTTTCAGCCGTGGTTCTGTATTTGAGGTGCAAGCGCTGAGTGTTTGACGGTTTGTGTTTTCCACTTTCAAAGTGCTGTAACCTCGCCTCAGCAGAGCAGTCGAGGGGGTAAACGCGAGGAGTTTACCCACTTCTTATTTAAGAAATACAGTCTTTACTCGCTCCTACTCTCCTGTGAGAAGTGAATCCTGGCTATACCAAGGGTTAAATCCAAGGAGTGTCCCAATGTGTTATATAAAGCGACTCGGACACCTTTAATGATGGGCAGAATCTCTTCCTATTAACATTTAAGCCACAAGTCTGCACGACCACCACAACTGACATGCATGTAATCTCCTGGGCATGTGTGCACACCCTCAGTGCCTCCACGAACCCCACAAAGGTGAGTTTAGCCACCTTTTTGTTTACACCCCTGCCTCGTCTCCCGTCCCACAGAGAGCACGGAGCAGCAGACCCTGCACACCTTCACCATCGGACCCAGCTCCATCCGGGTCACCTGGACCCTGATCCGGGCCGCGCGGGGGTACCGGCTGGAGTGGAGGCGGGCCGCGGGTGAGCACAGCCTCTCTTTAAACCTCTTTCTATTGGCTGTTTTTCATTTCAAATCACCTCCTTGTCGTTGTATAGTCACAGGGTGTCTCTGCAGGGAGTGTGTGAGTTTGTGGGATATTGATGAAGGCACAGCATTACAACACAGCGAGGCGAGGCGATATCCCACAACGATGCACACCCTGCTCACTTATATTACTGATTGTATAATATCACTGAGTGTAGATCTGCACTCACAATGTATAATATCACCTGAGTGTAGATCTGCACTCACAATGTATAATATCACTGAGTGTAGATCTGCACTCACAATGTGTAATATCACTGAGAGTGTAGATCTGCACTCACAATGTATAATATCACTGAGAGTGTAGATCTGCACTCACAATGTATAATATCACTGAGAGTGTCGCTCTCACACTCACAATGTATAATATCACTGAGAGTGTAGGTCTGCACTCACAATGTATAATATCACTGAGAGTGTAGATCTGCACTCACAATGTATAATATCACTGAGAGTGTAGATCTGCACTCACAATGTATAATATCACTGAGAGTGTCGCTCTCACACTCGCAATGTATAATATCACTGAGAGTGTAGGTCTGCACTCACAATGTGTAATACCACTGAGAGTGTAGATCTGCACTCACAATGTATAATATCACTGAGTGTAGATCTGCACTCACAATGTATAATATCACTGAGAGTGTAGATCTGCACTCACAATGTATAATATCACTGAGAGTGTAGATCTGCACTCACAATGTATAATATTACTGAGAGTGTAGATCTGCACTCACAATGTGTAATATCACTGAGAGTGTAGATCTGCACTCACAATGTATAATATCACTGAGAGTGTAGATCTGCACTCACAATGTGTAATATCACTGAGAGTGTAGATCTGCACTCACAATGTATAATATCACTGAGAGTGTAGATCTGCACTCACAATGTGTAATACCACTGAGAGTGTAGATCTGCACTCACAATGTATAATATCACTGAGAGTGTAGATCTGCACTCACAATGTATAATATTACTGAGAGTGTAGATCTGCACTCACAATGTGTAATATCACTGAGAGTGTAGATCTGCACTCACAATGTATAATATCACTGAGAGTGTAGATCTGCACTCACAATGTGTAATATCACTGAGAGTGTAGATCTGCACTCACAATGTATAATATCACTGAGAGTGTAGATCTGCACTCACAATGTGTAATACCACTGAGAGTGTAGATCTGCACTCACAATGTATAATATCACTGAGTGTAGATCTGCACTCACAATGTATAATATCACTGAGTGTAGATCTGCACTCACAATGTATAATATCACTGAGAGTGTAGATCTGCACTCACGATGTATAATATCACTGAGTGTAGATCTGCACTCATGATGTGTAATATCACTGAGAGTGTCGCTCTCACACTCACAATGCCAGTGTGTCTTGGTTCCTCACCTGGCTCCTCTGCTCTGCTCCACAGGAGGGGATTCTCAGCAGGTGTCGTTCCCCACCAGCACTAACAGCTACGAGATCGGCGGGCTGCAGCCGGGCACGGAGTACATCATCACCCTGTACACCCTGTACGAGGGCAGGGAGGTGGCCACCCCAGCCAGCACCTCCCAGACAGGTGGGCATGTCAACAACGAGACCACGACATTATACTGAGGATTAATAAAGAGAGTCTTCTAGTGCTGGAGAACCTCTTTCAGATTCTGCACTACACTGTGTGTGTGTGTGTGTGTGTGTGTGTGTGTGTGTGTGTGTGCACGACTGTGTGTGTGTGTGTGTGTGTGTGTCTCAGTACTCAGTGGAGCAGTCAGTGTGTGTGTGTGTGTGTGTGTATCTCAGTACAGTGCAGTGAATGTGTTTCTCTCTCCCTTCAGTTGTGCAGTCTGTGTGTGTGTGTGTGTATCTCAGTACAGTGCAGTGAATGTGTTTCTCTCCCCTCAGTGGTGCAGTCTGTGTGTGTGTGTGTGTGTGTATCTCAGTACAGTGCAGTGAATGTGTTTCTCTCTCCCTTCAGTGGTGCAGTCTGTGTGTGTGTGTGTGTGTGTGTGTCTCAGTACAGTGCAGTGAATGTGTTTCTCTCTCCCCTCAGTTGTGCAGTCTGTGTGTGTGTGTGTGTGTATCTCAGTACAGTGCAGTGAATGTGTTTCTCTCTCCCCTCAGTTGTGCAGTCTGTGTGTGTGTGTGTGTGTATCTCAGTACAGTGCAGTGAATGTGTTTCTCTCTCCCCTCAGTGGTGCAGTCTGTGGGCAGTGTGACTGACCTGCGTGTGGTGGAGACGCTGGGCAGCACCGTGCAGCTGGGCTGGACCGGAGTGGCTGGAGCCACTGCCTACCGCATCCAGATCAGCAGCTCTGAGGGTGAGGACAGGGGGCAGCCCTGAACCAGCTCAGAGAAACTAACATTCAGAAATGGTTTAATTACAGACAGGATGCACATTAGGGTCAGGGT
This sequence comes from Acipenser ruthenus, assembly GCF_902713425.1. Lineage (NCBI taxonomy): Eukaryota > Metazoa > Chordata > Actinopteri > Acipenseriformes > Acipenseridae > Acipenser > Acipenser ruthenus. The sequence continues at coordinate 435,299 of NC_081204.1, read as the reverse complement.
TAGGGTGAGGGGGAAGTTCAGGTTTTCAAGGTTATCAATGAAATAACTCCTGGCTCTGACCTGGGCATTTCAGCGATGAATCCCACGACTGGGTGCAGGGCTAGTGTATATATCTATAGGCAGTAGAGACTGTGTGTGTTGTGTATATATATATATATATATATATATATATATATATATATATATCTATAGGCAGTAGAGACTGTGTGTGTTGTATATATATATATCTATAGGCAGTAGAGACTGTGTGTGTTGTATATATACTGTATATCTATAGGCAGTAGAGACTGTGTGTGTTGTTGATATGGCTTGCTGGAGCTGTGCAGTGAGTTCTGCTCACAGCATTACTAGTGACTGTCTAACCACCCCCACTCTCAGGTGACGCGGAGGTGAGCAGCCTTATTTCAGGGGACCAGACCACCTTTGACCTGGAGGACCTACGCGAGGGCAGGACCTACTTGATCAGATTGACAGCGCTCGTGGGAAGCAGGGAGGGAAACCCCGTCACTGTGAGCGTCAGGGCAGGTGAGTGCAGTGCCTGGAGTGTCAGAGCGCAGTGCAGTACAGTGCAGCACAGTGCAGTGCAGTATAGTACAGTGCAGTGCCGTGCCTGGAGTGTCAGAGCACAGCGCAGTGCAGTGCAGTACAGTGCCGTGCCTGGAGTGTCAGAGCACAGTGCAGTGCCGTGCCTGGAGTGTCAGAGTGCAGTGCAGTGCAGTGTGTGATTTACAATCAGAATCTCCTAGTTATCGTACCCTTGCTATCCCCAATTCACCTGCAGGCACAGGCGCTCTTGGGGGTGGCTGATAGGACTGGTCTTCTTAACACATTTCATCACATTTCAGCCAACCAGGATTCTTCATTTCATTACAAAGTAAATACAAAACGAATCGCACAAGAGGATTCAGTGCCTTGTCTTCTCCAACAGTATAAATGTGAAAACTGCCATTCAGCTTTTCTGCCACACGGTGTCAGTGTTACCCCAGGTAATCCCCCCTGCTTCCAGTCAGTGAGCTTGCTGATAGTCAGTGATTTGCTTTACTCAGTGAGCTAGCTGGTGTGTTTGCTTATAGGCAATGAACCTGCTAATAATAAGCAAGCTTGGTAGTGATTTTCCTATTATAATGTTAGAACATTTACCTTGGTCTCTCCTATTGAGTGTTCAGAAGTTGTGCTAATGCTCTCTGTCGTGTCTCTCTCCTCTCTCGTGTCTCTCTCCTCTCTCGTGTCTCTCTCCTCTCTCTCGTGTCTCTCCTCTCTCTCGTGTGTCTCTCTCCTCTCTCTCTCGTGTCTCTCTCCTCTCTCTCGTGTCTCTCTCCTCTCTCTCGTGTGTGTCTCTCCTCTCTCTCTCTCATGTCTCTCGCCTCTCTCGTGTCTCTGTCTCTCTCTCTCTCTCTCATCTCTCTCGTGTCTCAGAGGAGGCTGCAGTGGCTGGAGTGACGAGTGTGAGGGTGGTGGAGACGGACAGCTCCCGGGTCAGAATCACCTGGACCGGCATCGCCAAGGCGACGGGGTACCGGATCAGCTGGAGGGGTGAAGACGGTAACAGAGTGTTCTACTGGCAAGACTTCCCAACCATCCCTTAGAAATATTTAACACAGTCCTTGTGCACGTTCCCCCATGCTTTTCCCATGGTTATACAGAACTATGCAATTACCATAGCTCTAACATAGCGTGTTTTACACTGCATTGCACTTTGCTGTGTGCTTTTACAATGGGAAGCTTTTATAAGGGATATCTCCATACCTTATAATAAATGAATAAACGAACACACTGGCCTCTCTCTCTCTGCTCACCCGTCGCAGGCAGGGAGACGTCTCGCGTGGTCCCCGGAAACACGACCGTGTACGACATCGGGGGTCTGCAGGAGGACTCGGGGTACACTGTGGGGGTGTCTGCTCTGGTCGGGACCCGAGAGGGGAACCCCGTCACTGTGAGCACCAGGACAGGTGAGAAGGGGAGTCAGGAAAGAGAGCAGGTTGTTCTACTCGGAGGATTGTAAGTGCATCACAGACAGGAAGTGCGACATCCTCGCTCAGCGTCCTCTTCCTGTCTCCACAGAGCCTTCGACTGTGGACAGAGTCACCAACCTGCGAGTGATTGACACGGGCAGCTCCCGCCTTCGCATCACATGGTCCAGGGTTGCCAGGGCGACAGGGTACAGGGTCACGTGGAGACAAGGCAACGGTAAGCCACGAGCTTCCTAAACCCTGTCTGTCAGTCCGTCTGTCTGTGTTTCCAGCAGTAATCGCTCATTATCCCACCAGGTCGTGCGGAGTCGCGCGTCGTGCCCAGTGACATCACTTCCTATGAAATCGAGGGTCTGCAGCCCGATGCCGCCGTGGTGATCGGAGTGTCGGTATTGGTCGGCGGGAGTGAGGGGGGCGTGGTCACCGTCTCAGCAAGGACTGCCCCCGACCAGGCAGTGGGAGGAGTCGTGGGTCTCCAAGTTCTCAGTACAGGAAGTAGAAGGATACGCATCAGCTGGGCCCCTGTTGCCAGGGCAACCGCATACAGGGTCACATGGCAACGCAGCGATGGTGGGCCTTGACTTCAGTCATCTTTTTATCATTCCGCTCCTGTTTTCATGAGAGAATCTAGAAACAAAGCAACAGCCGTCGTAGTTAGTTTAAGACTGGGGGTAAATGGGTTGACAGTATGAATAGGGCTCATAGTTGTGGAAGTTATAAAACACATCTATATGTGCCTGTTGTTAATGTTCCTGTTCTGTGTCCTGCCTGCAGGAGCTGAAGCCTTCAGATCAGTCCCCAGCAATGTCACTTCCTTTGACATCGATGGGCTGCAGGAAGAAACCGCCTACAACATCAGGGTGTCGGCTCTGATTGGCTCGAGAGAAGGAAGTCCCGCCTCTGTGAACGTGAAGACAGGTAAGCTGTTTCTAAATGCGTTTCACGAAAATCAGCGTTGTAAACCAACCCGTCAAAAATCACGGTGAAAGTCAACAGCTTGTTTGTAGAACCCTCACCATGGAAACGGCCGCGTGGTCGCGTAACCCTTTCCTAGTGTATACTAGAGAGTATGTTTCCTCTTCTGCTGTTTCCTTCTCAGACTCTGGTGCCAAGAGTGTCACGAACCTGCGAGCGATCGAGAGCGGAGCCAATTATATCCGCCTGAGCTGGTCACACGTCGCCCGGGCAACGGGGTACAGGGTTACCTGGAGACGCAGCGACGGTAAGCAAGGCTGATACTGAAGCTCTTCCTCTTCTGTTTCTACTTCATCCCTTTATTAATGCTTTCTTAACCACAGAGGAGGAAAACAAGTAAAAGGGTTTTAAATGATAATAAGTGGATGAAATGAAAGTATATTGAAATGCAGCACTTCTAATGTTTTATTTGTAAATGTGCGTCTGTCTGTGTGTCCGTCTGTCTGTCTGTGTGTCCGTGTGTCTGTGTGTCCGTGTGTGTCTGTGTGTCCGCGTGTCTGTCTGTCTGTGTGTCCGTCTGTCCATGTGTGTCCTTGTGTCCGTGCGTTTGCCTCTTTTCTAGGTGCTGAGGTGTCCCGTGTCCTCAGTGGCGATGTCACTTCCTTCGATATCGATGGCCTGCAGGAAGACTCTGTGTACACGATCCGCGTGGCGCCCGTCATCGGGAAGAGACAGGGCACGGCCACCACCATCACTGCTAGGACCGGTGAGCAGCTCAGCCGAGATCCACGCAGTGTTGAGTCATGCACTGCCAGTACAGATTCGGAGATGAGATCAGAGTAAAATCTCTATAACCACGGATGCACAGGAGCCTGGCTCTTTTGCATAGCGGTTAAGGATCTCCCTTGCGGAGTGCGGAGTTGTCGGTTCACACCCAGCCTCCGCGGCTCCAGCACATGCCTGCTCTGGAGCCCAGACTAGAGCTCTCCAGCCTTTTAATAAGAGGCACAGCGATGATTACGGAGTCCTTAAAGAGCAACATGAAAACAAAACTAGAAATCACAAACAAAGTGGTTTAACAAGGCTGCTCGGCTCTTCAGTGTTTCGTACTCATTGAACATCTTTCAATGAACAAGAGTTATTGTGTGACGGGACCGCCTCCTCATCCTGCTGCACAGCCCTATTAAACCCCCCCCCATCTCCTCTCATCCTGTTTGCCAGGTCAGGGGCAGGTTACCGTGGGAACGGTGAGCCGTCTGCAGCTGCTGGAGTCCCGCAGCAACGCTGCCAGGGTAACGTGGGTCGGAATTCAGGGAGCGACGGCCTATCGGATTGTGTGGAGGCGTGCGGACGGTAACCAGAGTCTCTCTCCTCGCTCTCCATGTTGAAATGTCATGTTACAAAATGAACTGATTTAGTTTTATTGATTCGGTTGTCCTCTGGCACTGTGTTGTCTTCCCCAGGTGGTCCCGAGCTCAGTCGCTTGGTGTCCAGCGACGTCTCGTCCTTTGATATCGAGGGTCTGGACGCGGGTGTGAGCTACACAGTGGGAGTGACCGCTCTGATCCGCCAACATGAGGGGTCGCCCGTTACCATCAGCGTCACCACGCGTAAGACATCAAATAGACTGCACAGGAGAGAGAGTCTTATCAACTCTACACACAGGACATCTCATACTACCTCATAGACTGCACAGGAGAGAGAGAGACTTCTCAACTCTACACACAGGACATCTCATACTACCTCATAGACTGCACAGGAGAGAGTCTTATCAACTCTACACACAGGACATCTCATACTACCTCATAGACTGCACAGGAGAGAGAGAGACTTCTCAACTCTACACACAGGACATCTCATACTACCTCATAGACTGCACAGGAGAGAGAGAGACTTCTCAACTCTACACACAGGACATCTCATACTACCTCATAGACTGCACAGGAGAGAGAGTCTTATCAACTCTACACACAGGACATCTCATACTACCTCATAGACTGCACAGGAGAGAGAGTCTTATCAACTCTACACACAGGACATCTCATACTACCTCATAGACTGCACAAGAGAGAGAGTCTTATCAACTCTACACACAGGACATCTCATACTACCTCATAGACTGCACAAGAGAGAGAGTCTTATCAACTCTACACACAGGACATCTCATACTACCTCATAGACTGCACAGGAGAGAGAGAGAGAGACTTCTCAACTCTACACACAGGACATCTCATACTACCTCATAGACTGCACAGGAGAGAGAGACGTCTCATCACAGCTCCACACACAGGGCATCTCATACCTCATAGACTGCATTAGTAGTTGTGCAGTGTGAAGAGGTCTGTCAGTGACAGAGCACCCCTCTCGTTTCAGCCCTCGACACTCCGCTGGTAGGCAGGGTGGGGAACGTGCGTGTGACTGTCAGTGACACAGAGCCCCTCTCTTTTCAGCCTCGGAGACCCCGCAGTTAGGCAGGGTGGGGAACGTGCGTGTGACTGTCAGTGACACAGAGCCCCTCTCTTTTCAGCCTCGGAGACCCCGCAGTTAGGCAGGGTGGGGAACGTGCGTGTGATCGAGTCCTCGGCGCGGCGGGTTCGCATCGCGTGGAGCTCAGTTTCCGGGGTGACGGGATATCGCATCTACTGGAGGTCATCGCAAGGTAAGAGCCACGGCCAGTGTCTTTCTGGTGACGGGCGCTGGCCATTCATCCACAACTTAAAACACTCCATCACAGAGAAGGTGAAAAGGTCAAACTCATTTCGGCTCGTGCCTTCATCAGACCCGTGCTCATCGAAACTTCTTTTCAGTGTGCGAGTGTGTGTTTCTGGAGTTATGGATGATAAGATTAAAAGAAAACAGACAAAAGTTTGACGGCATTAGCTGAAATATTTGTCTGCTGTTTCTTCCATATTTCAAGTAGACAGAGATCCAGCTGGTTTGAATTTGTGACTCTGTTAGGGTAAAATACATTCAGAGATTACAGGCCTATGTCATTAACCAGCACTGACTACAAGATATTTGTGAAACTTCTGTCTAATCAATTGAATTCTGTAATAAAGTCCTATATATTACAAAGTTTAGGCTAATGTCTTCACAGGGATGGAAATTAGACTCCCATTGCAGAGCAGTTTCTTCCCGTTTAATCACCTGTATAATCCCAGGTTTGTGATTGGAGTGTTGATTTGTGTCCCTGTTTCTGATTGGCAGGAGGTCCGGAGACGAGCCGTCTGATTGGTGCGAACGTGAACTCGTTCGATGTTGACGGCCTGCAGCCGGGTGATCGCTATGTGATCAGGATCGTGGCCGTGTCGGGGAGCACAGAGGGGGACCCTGTGACTGTCACAGCCACCACCAGTACGACACCTCGGGGTTCATTTAGAACTGCACAGAGGAGGGGAACCAGGAGCGGGAGACAGATTGCACCTGATTCACAAAGCACTGTCTGCAGAACTACCATACACTCAACAGGAGTTTCAGTCTAAACATTTGTCATTGATTTTTATTAAGCTTCTTATTTAACACCCTGAGTTGCTGAGGGAACATAGCTAGACAATTGAAATGTGTTGGGCTATATTCTTTGGTTTGTGTTTAGTCTGTGTTTGGGTTGTTACTAGTTTGTGGTGTGTTTGTGGTTGCTTGGTGGTGTGTTTGTGGTTGGTCTGTGTGTTTTTTTTTACACTGCTCTCCTGTGCAGCTCCTCTGCAGGCAGTGACGGGGCTGCGTGTGACCGAGGTGTCCAAGAACACAGCCAAGGTGGAGTGGAACCTGCTGCCCGGAGCCAGCTCCTACATCCTGAGCTGGAGGCTGCCCCAGGGTGAGTCTACTGGACAGGGAACACTGCATGTAGAGCACAGCACGTTGAACTCGCCCTGCACCCTGTACACTGCACCCTGCACACATACACTGCACCCTCTACACAAATACTCCACATGCACCCTGCACCCTGTACACTGCACCCTCCACACGGACCTTGCACACGCACCCTGCACACTGCAACCTGCACCCTGCACCCTGCACACTGCACCCTCTACACGAACCCTCCACATGCACCCTGCATACTGCACCCTCCACACGCACCCTGCACACTGCACCCTACACACTTGAAACACCTTTCTGAAAAGTTTAATTGATCTACGCTTGAGGATGAAGAATACCAGTTTATGCCTGACTGACTTGTGTCTGTCCCCCTCAGACCGGGAGGCCCTCCAGAGGATCACTCTGTCCAGCTCCTCCGGTTCCTATCTGGTGACGGGTCTGCGCCTGGCCCAGGAGTACAGCTTCACACTGCAGCCCGTGTTCGGGAGCGAGGCGGGGCCCGAGAGCTCCACTGAGGAGAGGACAGGTGAGGGACCTGGACTCGGTGTGAATCAAGCCCCCTGCGCAGTAATGCAGAGGCCTGAACGAACGGCTCAATTGAAGTGAAAGATGCTTTTTTAAATTTGCACCTGTTTCATAGTTTACTTTTCTAAGCGAATGTGTCCAGTTGACTTTGTCTCTCGGATGGTATAAGATGAGACTCTCCTGCACCATAACAGACAGGGTCAGCCGTACGTACTAGCCTATTAAAAACCACATGTTCATTAAAAGAACAACGCATGACAGTTGAAGTCGTTATCTGTTGCATTTTTGTCTAATGGTGTCTACCATGCACGAGACGACACCAAACCCAGGCCAGTCTTCACGAATAGTTTCTACCTATAGGAATGATTGAAAAGAACTTGTCACCTCTCCCCTCTCCCCCCGCCCCCCTCAGTGTGTGGAGGAGCCCGTGCTGACATCGTGTTCCTGGTCCATGGTTCGAGAGCGAGCGGTGACGTGGCTGAGACGGTCCGCAGCTTCCTGTACAATGTGGTGGCCTCATTCCCTCAGCTGGGTCCCTCAGCTGTGCAGGTGAGAGGGGAGGGGGTCGCAGCCCTCTACTGTAAAATCAGATCTTCTGAGCTCTCATTAGTCACGTGCAGTACGAGGAGAGCACAGCGATTGGGTTTAATAAACACACTCAAGATCACACCTTAAAAGGACACCAAATCATTATCTGATGCTGCACCATCTTCTGACGCAGAACCTGCAGATTCCTCACAAACACCTCATACACCGCGGCCATTATTGAAAGCAAGTTCAGAAGGGATGAATAGCCATGTAGGATCTCCCTGGCTCGCTCAGACACTCTGTTCTCACTGCCCTGAGTGTTTCTCCTCTCTCTCTCTCTCTCTCTCTCTCTCTCTCTCTCTCTCTCTCTCTCTCTCTCTCTCTCTCTCTCTCTCTCTCTCTCTCTCTCCCTCTCTTTCTCCTGCGTATTTCCACCAGGTGGCAGTGGTGCTGTACAGCTTCAGGGGTCAGAGTCGGGCCTGGATCCGCCTCAATCGTCATAGCGACCTCAGAACCCTGCTCCAGGAGATCCAAGCCATCCCATTCGACCAGCCCGGCGGCAACTACATAGGTAACAACACTGCATACATATCCATAATAGATATACAGCAGACCCTGATATTGATGCGATCCAGCCCTCTGAAATGTCTTTATAATATACAGCAGACCCTGATATTGGTGCGATCCAGCCCTCTGAAATGTGTTTATAATATATAGCAGACCCTGATATTGATGCGATCCAGCCCTCTGAAATGTCTTTATAATATATAGCAGACCCTGATATTGATGCGATCCAGCCCTCTGAAATGTCTTTATAATATATAGCAGACCCTGATATTGATGCGATCCAGCCCTCTGAAATGTCTTTATAATATATAGCAGACCCTGATATTGATGCGATCCAGCCCTCTGAAATGTCTTTATAATATATAGCAGATCCTGATATTGGTGCGATCCAGCCCTCTGAAATGTCTTTATAATATACAGCAGACCCTGATATTGATGCGATCCAGCCCTCTGAAATGTCTCTATAATATATAGCAGACCCTGATATTGATGCGATCCAGCCCTCTGAAATGTCTCTATAATATATAGCAGACCCTGATATTGATGCGATCCAGCCCTCTGAAATGTCTTTATAATATACAGCAGACCCTGATATTGATGCGATCCAGCCCTCTGAAATGTCTCTATAATATATAGCAGACCCTGATATTGATGCGATCCAGCCCTCTGAAATGTCTCTATAATATATAGCAGACCCTGATATTGATGCGATCCAGCCCTCTGAAATGTCTTTATAATATACAGCAGACCCTGATATTGATGCGATCCAGCCCTCTGAAATGTCTCTATAATATATAGCAGACCCTGATATTGATGCGATCCAGCCCTCTGAAATGTCTTTATAATATACAGCAGACCCTGATATTGATGCGATCCAGCCCTCTGAAATGTCTCTATAATATATAGCAGACCCTGATATTGATGCGATCCAGCCCTCTGAAATGTCTCTATAATATATAGCAGACCCTGATATTGATGCGATCCAGCCCTCTGAAATGTCTTTATAATATACAGCAGACCCTGATATTGATGCGATCCAGCCCTCTGAAATGTCTCTATAATATATAGCAGACCCTGATATTGATGCGATCCAGCCCTCTGAAATGTCTCTATAATATATAGCAGACCCTGATATTGGTGCGATCCAGCCCTCTGAAATGTGTTTATAATATATAGCAGACCCTGATATTGGTGCTGTGTTTTAAGATGAGTTATACTGTTTTCGTATCATATAATCTATGGTTGTGCATTATTACAGTTTGCTACACCCTTGTACTACAGGACACTTTTATAAGGGAGCGCCGTCTCGGCGCTGTCTGCTCATGACTCCATGCTTCTCAGCCCTGCTCCTCTGTCTCTCTGGCTCTCCCTGCAGGCGAGGCAGTGCAGTTCACTCAGGAGTACATCCTCCAGGCCTCCGGGGGGCGCCGGTCGGGGGTCCCGGGGATCATCGTCATCCTGTCCGACGGCAAATCGGCAGATGACATCATCGCACCCTCCAGGGCAGCCAAGGCGGCAGGTCAGTCATGTGACTGAAGCACGCTGGTCCAGGAAGGAATTGCGTCTGTTTGAGTCTGGGAGCGAAATCTGTAGAACTCAAAACACTCTGTGAATCTGTAAAGCAGGAGAGACTGCTTCTATTTCACTTCTCTGCACAAAGGTGCTCTTCAGTCCTGTTTGTCTGCTACAGTGGCACAGCGTAGGCCAGATGTCTTTATATCATTCAGCGCTGGTGACACGTAATGCATAGCTAGTGAGTCAGAGTCAACAGATCACTGGCTGAACTGTGTGCAGTGTAGCTGATCCAGCCTGTGTTCCCGTGGCAGGGCTGCGGGTGCTGGCGGTGGGGATGGGCGAGGCTGACCAGGAGGAGCTGCGGAGGGCCGTGACGGACAGCAGACCCGGAAACATCCTGTTCACTCGGGACACCGACGAGCTGTACAAGAACGAGGCCAACCTGGCTGAGCTGCTCTGTGGACTGGCCACCGGGGGGCAGACACAGGTCAGTGTGCAGAATCGGCGCGACAAAGAGAGAGAAAGCACAGCTAGGGTATACTCAGGGACACAGACATGAGACAGTGTCCAGCATCATTCAGTCCGGGTCCCTGGTTATCTCTTGCAGTTTGATCCGGGTCCCTGGTTCTCTCCTGCAGTTTGATCCGGGTCCCTGGTTATCTCTTGCAGTTTGATCCGGGTCCCTGGTTATCTCCTGCAGTTTGATCCGGGTCCCTGGTTCTCTCTTTCAGTTTGATCCGGGTCTCTGGTTATCTCTTGCAGTTTGATCCGGGTCCCTGGTTCTCTCTTGCAGTTTGATCCGGGTCCCTGGTTCTCTCTTGCAGTTTGATCCGGGTCCCTGGTTATCTCTTGCAGTTTGATCCGGGTCCCTGGTTCTCTCTTGCAGTTCGATCCGGGTCCCTGGTTCTCTCTTGCAGTTCGATCCGGGTCCCTGGTTCTCTCTTGCAGTTCGATCCGGGTCCCTGGTTCTCTCCTGCAGTTTGATCCGGGTCCCTGGTTCTCTCTTGCAGTTTGATCCGGGTCCCTGGTTCTCTCTTGCAGTTTGATCCGGGTCCCTGGTTCTCTCTTGCAGTTTGATCCGGGTCCCTGGTTCTCTCTTGCAGTTTGATCCGGGTCCCTGGTTCTCTCTTGCAGTTTGATCCGGGTCCCTGGTGCTCTCTTGCAGTTTGATCCGGGTCCCTGGTTCTCTCTTGCAGTTTGATCCGGGTCCCTGGTTCTCTCTTGCAGTTTGATCCGGGTCCCTGGTTATCTCTTGCAGTTTGATCCGGGTCCCTGGTTATCTCCTGCAGTTTGATCCGGGTCCCTGGTTCTCTCTTGCAGTTTGATCCGGGTCCCTGGTTCTCTCTTGCAGTTTGATCCGGGTCCCTGGTTCTCTCTTGCAGTTTGATCCGGGTCCCTGGTTCTCTCTTGCAGTTTGATCCGGGTCCCTGGTTCTCTCTTGCAGTTTGATCCGGGTCCCTGGTGCTCTCTTGCAGTTTGATCCGGGTCCCTGGTTCTCTCTTGCAGTTTGATCCGGGTCCCTGGTTCTCTCTTGCAGTTTGATCCGGGTCCCTGGTTATCTCTTGCAGTTTGATCCGGGTCCCTGGTTATCTCCTGCAGTTTGATCCGGGTCCCTGGTTCTCTCTTGCAGTTTGATCCGGGTCCCTGGTTCTCTCTTGCAGTTTGATCCGGGTCCCTGGTTCTCTCTTGCAGTTTGATCCGGGTCCCTGGTTATCTCTTGCAGTTTGATCCGGGTCCCTGGTTCTCTCTTGCAGTTTGATCTCTTTTGCTCTTGTCGCTCCTCTCAGCTGAGTCCCAGGACAGTGAGGATTGCGTCTGATCTTTCTCGTTGTGTTTTTGTTTCAGATTCCTGACTCTGGGGGGTGCACAGTGCAGTGTCCCAGGGTGAGTGTGAGATGAGAAGAAGTCTTTCTCAATGCCTTCTCTGTTGAAAGGACTATTCAAATATCCACTGTCCGAAACTTCAACACTGAAGAAGTTGAGAGAGTTTTAGTTGTTGAAATTGCAAACGTTTCTTTCAATATCTTATACCGGGCGACAGCAGCAGAGCGCCCCCTGTCTGTCGCAGTGTGTCACCTGTGATTGTCCTTTCTCTTTCCTCATATACAGGGTGAGAAGGGAGAGGCAGGAGAGAAGGTAAGAAGGCTTTTGTTTTGTTTTCAGTATAAATGTACAGCTCCACGAGGCTCAGGTACACCTCTGTGATGCCCGTTGGTGTTTGACCTGCATCGTATCCGTCTCTTCTGTCTGTTCAGGGTCGGAAAGGTACAGACGGACTGCCAGGACTGAAGGGCGAGCCTGTGAGTGTCTTGTTGATGTCTTTATCGTTACTGTTTGAGTGCACTCCTGTGTTTCTCTTGAGCTTTACTGTTTGAGTGCACTCCTGTGTTTCTCTTGATTGTTACTGTTTGAGTGCACTCCTGTGCTGTGCGTTTGCCCCCCTGCAGGGTCGTGACGGAGCGCCAGGCAGAGACGGGACCCCTGGACCAGCGGGAAACCCCGGGCCGCCGGGCCGCAACGCAGAGAACGGAATCGGCCTGCGAGGCGAGAAGGGGGAGCAGGTGAGTGGGGTCTTCCTGTCCATAATGTTGAAGGATGTTTCAGCTTTGCAAAAGACTGTGCTGTTAAAACCAGCATTGTGCGTCAAACAAATAATGAGTTACAATATCAGGCAATGCAGTTAACTGTGGCTCAACTCCCTCTTCCTGTTCTGGTGTACAGGGTTTCCCAGGGGTGAATGGGATTCCGGGATCACCGGGGCGACCAGGGAACTCAGGACCTCCGGGCTTGCCTGTGAGTGCAGAGAGTGTTTATAAGTTCATCTTTGATGTGTTTCCTCTCTATATCCTGTGCTGTAGCTATCCCTGCTGTACTAACCTTCTTTCCATGGACCCTTCCCTCTCTCATCTCTCAGGGTAGCCAAGGATCGCCTGGAGTTCGTGGAGACCCGGTGAGTGAGGCCTGCTCTGTATCCAATATAACACAGCCCATACTGAACCACACAGTGTGGAGACTACAAGCACTGTACACAGTGTAACACAACACAGCCCATACTGAACCACACAGTGTGGAGACTACAAGCACTGTACACAGTGTAACACAACACAGCCCATACTGAACCACACAGTGTGGAGACTACAAGCACTGTACACAGTGTAACACAACACAGCCCATACTGAACCACACAGTGTGGAGACTACAAGCACTGTACACAGTGTAACACAACACAGCCCATACTGAACCACACAGTCTGGGAGCTACAGGCTCATGAATTGTGTCTTCTCTCTCGTCCCTGCTAGGGGGAGTCTGGCGTCTCTGGTCCTGTCGGCCCGAAAGGAGACAAAGGAGAGCGGGTAAGAGTTCAGCGAGATCCTGGCTCTGAAACGGGCCTGGCAGTAGAGCCGGTTCAGTTCTGAAAAAATATGTCCACTTCTAACATTCTGAGCAGGTTTTCACCCTTTTCTGATTCTCGTTTTTTCTCCTCTCTCTCTCTCTCTGTCTCTCTCCCTCTCTCTGTCTCTCTCTCTCTGTCTCTCTCTCTCTCTCTCTCTGTCTGTCTTTCTCTTTCTGTCTCTCTGTCCTTGTTTTCCAGGGTGAGCCGGGTGCAGTGGTCGGAGGAACGTTCCCGGGAAGGAAAGGGGATCCGGGAGTTCCTGGTTTACCGGTGAGTTGCTGATAAGTGCTGCAGTGCTTGTTCCCCTGATCAAAGTTCACACAGTAAATTTGCAGGTTATTCTGCAGTTTTCCCCCCATGGTTTTCCCATAGTAATACTATTCATTTCTGGTGTGGTCCTATGAGACCCAGTGACAGGTGATGTGATCCAGTGTGATCTGATGTGATCTGGTGCAGTCTGGTGTGATCCGATGTGATCCATTGAGATGTGTCACAGATTAACCCTGGTGCTGCTCGTCCTGCCTGCAGTTCAGGAAGCTGTTCTCTGTGTTTCAGGGTACCCCCGGGACCCCGGGTGTCGACGGTGTGAAAGGGAACGCAGGCCTCCCAGGACCCCCCGGACTGGCAGGCCGACCTGGAATACCCGGGACCCCCGGACTGAGCATCAAGGTGCCCCTTAACAGTGTTTGATCGTGACATTGTTTTGTGTTGCGAATGTGCAGGTTCAGTTGTGCATCTCCTCTGATTGCTGTAACCCACTCTTCTCTTGCAGGGAGACAGGGGCCAGCCCGGTGAGCGAGTAAGTGCCCTCTGTTTACATTACGGCTTGCATGCTGCAGTTATTGTGGTGGATCTCTCGTTCTCTTCCTTTTATTTATTTTTTAGATTGTTTTATCCCTCATTCAATGATTAGAAAGACCTTTTCTTCTGTAGTTATGTATTCTTATTCATTTTTATAAAACGTACCCGGTATAAACCGAAATGCAGAAGTGTTTAATTCAGAGGGTCCTTACTGAGTGTTGCACCCCTCCTCTGTGTGGCTCAGCTGACCGCAGGCTGCCCTCAAGTTTCGTGTTCGCTGTGTCTCTGCAGGGTCTGCCTGGTGTGGGGAGCGGAGTGGCAGTGAAGGGGGATCGGGGGGATCCTGTGAGTACCACCCTCGATTCATTCAAACAGGAGGAGAGCAGCTCGGGGTGCATTCCTTTGACTCCAGCGGCAGAGCTCCCCGCCTCTAGCAGAGTGTTCAGAGGAGAGGGGGGTTAGGGGTCTGTGCTCGGGTTGGGATGGCTGCCTGTAGCCCAGCAACTCACCACGCTGAATTGAAAACCTCTTCTAAAAGCTGGTAGAGCAGGGAAGAGGTGGAGAGGCAGTGGAGAGAGGGAGAAAGAGTCTACCCACAGTGTTGCATAATTACCCAGCATCCAAAATGTGATTGACTTTTGATTGAGCAGATATGAGATTGAAATGAGCTGAAATGGGATCATGCAAAATGTTCCCCTTGATGTTATCATGGTTAGGAAGTGTGGATATCTGAAGGTGTCTCTGACACATGTCTCTGAATCTTGTCGTCAGGGAGCTCCGGGTTTAGACGGCAGTCCGGGACCCAAGGGACCTCAAGGCCAGCCTGGGACCAAAGGAGACAAGGTAAAAGACTGACTGACTAACCCACTGCTGCAGGAGATATTGCACAGTATCTAGTCTGTATTACACAGTGTCTAGTCTGTATTACACAGTATCTAGTCTGTATTGCACAATAACTAAACTGTATTGCACAGTATCTATTCTGTATTGCACATTAGTCAGGCTGTATTGTATAGTATCTAGTCTGTATTGCGCATTACTGAGACTTGCACTGTTGCTATCTAGTCTGTAATGCACATTAATGAAACTGTATTGTGCAGTATCTAGCCTGTGCTGCATGGTAATATAACTGTATTGTGCAGTATCTAGCCTGTGCTGTGTGGTAATATAACTGTATTGTGCAGTATCTAGCCTGTGCTGTGTGGTAATATAACTGTATTGTGCAGTATCTAGCCTGTGTTGAGAAGCAATGAGACGGTATTGTGTGTTTTAGGGGGAGGCTGGAGAGGGGCTCCCTGGCCCTGCAGGACGAGCAGGGGATCCAGGAGATCGGGTAAGGGACCCAGGCTACTTTGATTGATTTAGTTTATATATATATATCTACATTGTTATTAACACAGACACTTTTAACTAAAGCAATGGAAAAGCAGCATGGTGCAACAATCTACAATCTAGTTGTTTTTTGATGCCCTGTATGGTCATTGTGTGCAGCACTGTGGTTTGTTATGAGTTAACACACTTTAAATGATCTTCTATTTGGGCTGAAGAGATTTTCAAATGAAAGTTGTTTGTTGAGAAAGCTTATGAACGCTCCAGAAATCACCTGGCTGTCTCAAACGAGACGCACGTCACATTTCGCTGTTTGAAATGAAGAGTCTTGATGCTTGAGAATCCAGATACCCTGCATTGCGAGAGGATTGACTTGACATCAGCGATGCTGCAGGTTTGATGGGCTCTGTGTTTGAGTCTTGATGCTTGAGAATCCAGACACCCTGCATTGCGAGAGGCTTGACCTGACGTCAGCGATGCTGCAGGTTTGATGGGCTGTGTGTTTGTTTTCTCTCCTAGGGGCTGAGGGGACCGCCAGGCGAGATCGGCAGCAAAGTGAGTCTCCATGACTGTGTTACACATCTCTTCACTGCACAGCAATGTGAGGGTGGAATGGCTGGTTCATCTCTACACTGCACAGCAATGTGAGGGTGGAATGGCTGGTTCATCTCTACACTGCACAGCAATGTGAGGGTGGAATGGCTGGTCCATCTCTACACTGCACAGCAATGTGAGGGTGGAATTGCTGGTCCATCTCTACACTGCACAGCAATGTGAGGGTGGAATGGCTGGTTCATCTCTACACTGCACAGCAATGGCACAGCTGTAATCACAGTAACCCAGGTTTAATATACAGCTGTAATCACAGTACCCCAGGTGAAGTCCACCCTGATAATTCTGGTCCCTCATTGTTTTTGTTTTCAGGGAGACAGAGGTCAGCCTGGTGAGCCTGGTGTCCAAGGAGACAGGGTGAGGAGACAGTCTTGTCTTTCTTTCATTCTTTAAATGCTTTAATGGAGAGGCTGCACACGCATGTGTTGGATGTACTTGTGTGTTTGAAAGGCCTGGCACTTGCATGAATGGGTCCCTGGTGTTGTGTTGAAATGAGACTGCAATGAAGCGTTTCCTTTGTTTTCAGGGAGAGAGAGGGCTGGCAGGAGCTGCAGGATTGAAGGTAGGAAACTCTCTATCCCGTTTTTCTTCTTTTTGAATGTTTCTTCGGTCCGATTCTCGGAATTCTATCCACTCGTTTTCATTTTGCACGTCTGTGTTTTTTAGGGAGCAGTTGGTCTGTCAGGCCCGGCGGGTCCTCCTGGGCTGAGGGTGAGTAGCAGCACTGGTACCGGTACCATTTACCCCTTTACTGCTGGAGCTCTTTCAATCCACTGTATCCATTTCTGGCAATGTTGTAACATATTCCAGTTATTATTATTATTATTATTATGATCACTGTGGTTGTTTCTGTAGGGGCTGCCTGGTCCCAGTGGTCAGCAGGGAGACAAGGTGAGTCACTCCTATGAGCCTCCTGAAGGAGAATTCATAAGCATCCTCTGTGTGGCTGTGCTGGCTCTCAGATCCACAGCACTGAGTTCTCTATAGTAGACTGTATTGAATTAGCTGGCTCTCAGATCCCCAGTACAGCACTGAGTTCTCTATAGTAGACTGTATTGAATTAGCTGGCTCTCAGATCCCCAGTACAGCACTGAGTTCTCTACACTAGACTGTATTGAATTAGCTGGCTCTCAGATCCGCAGTACTGCACTGTGTTCTCTATACTAGACTGCATTGAATTAGCTGGCTCTCAGATCCCCAGTACAGCACTGAGTTTTCTACACTAGACTGTATTGAATTAGCTGGCTCTCAGATCCCCAGTACAGCACTGAGTTCTCTACACTAGACTGTATTGAATTAGCTGCTCTCAGATCCCCAGTACAGCACTGAGTTCTCTACACTAGACTGTATTGAATTAGCTGTCTCTCAGATCCCCAGTACAGCACTGAGTTCTCTATACTAGACTGTATTGAATTAGCTGCTCTCAGATCCCCAGTAATTTCTGAAACTGAGCTCATTCTTCTTGTTTCTTTCTTCTAGGGAGACCCGGGATCACCCGGGGAACCTGGGAATACTGTAAGTACATATTTGTGGTGGGATTCAATAAATAACTAGGAGAACTACAGGTAATGTTCAGAAATATGAAACAACATGAAATGTGATCGTGCAGTAAACACTAATGTTAGAACATTGGCTTGCTGGCTTGGGTAAGATTGCATTCAGCCTCGGTCCCTCCTTGATGCAGTCTTGACCAGTCCTCTTGTCAGTTGTGTGTCTCTGCCCTACACTGAATGTGCGGACCGCAGTGTTAACAGACCCGGCCCTTCCTCTCATTCTCTTCTCCTTGTAAAGATCAAGTTTGCATCATTTTTAACAAAGTGCTCTCTTTGATTTCAGATTAAAGGACCTCCGGGAAGCAAAGGCGACAAGGTAACTATGTGAGGGTGTGAGGTCTCTGACCTCCTACAGAAAGACCAGTAGCCTGGGTGTCTGTCTGTGCAGTGCGAAGGATACAAGCGAAACTAAACCAGCACTGTTCATACACAGGGACGGGACAGGGATGGGACAGGACGGGCCGGGGCGGGACGGGATGGGACAGGACAGGACATCCCACGCAAACAACATCTCAGCATCTCACAGCTCAAAACTAACGAGTGCAATCAGCTACACAAAATGATGCTGAGGAGATTGCTTTTGCATACCAAATTAGGACATGAAATCTAACCTGAATTTATAATTTACAGCCCTGGCAAAGGAGCCTGGCATTGCTAATAATAGCACATTGCTGTGGGGCAGGTGTTACTCTGTGGCCAGCGCGGTATTGACCCTGGTCATCCTCGGATACGTTTCTGATGGTAAACAGACATGGATGCACACCATGACGCTTTCAATGAAGTGTTTGTATCTGCTTGTGTGTGTGGATTTTAAAGTCATGTCTATGAACCACGGAGAAGCCACAGCCATGGACACAGAATGACCATAGACACAGATGAGATCCCGACAGCACAGAGGATGACCAGGGGAATCCATAGACAGTACGGTTTGACCGTGGAGAACATTTGAGATGGGGAGGGGACCATGCTTGTTTCACCCCTGTGAAGCTGCAGCACTCTGTGTGTGTGTGTGATAGTCACAGGAAGCTCTTTCTCTTTGTTTCAGGGGAGTATGGGGCTCCCGGGCCCGGAGGGACCCAAAGGTATAAAAGGAGACCCGGCTGAGAAAGGGGAAAAGGTGAGTGGATACCTGTCAGTTCACACTGCGTGGGCTGCCCCGCCTGCGCTGCATTTTACACACGAGGCTCTTCACCACCTTACAGAAACGGCAGGATTGCGTTTCTTATCCCACCAGATACAGTGCAGGCATGCAGACACAACGTCACACTTTCATTTCACATGCACAGCTAGAGAAGCGCCTCTATAGAACGGAGATGAAACTCGGTACAGAAGCTCTGTTGAGAGATTCAGAATCTGTGAGGTGCACTGGCCCTTCTGCCTCTCCTTATGTCCGTGTGTCACACTTTTGTACGCATGTGACATACTTTTTCACGAGGCCGGTGGCTGTGACTTCTAAGCATTGTTGGTTTTGATTGGCTGTGCCCCACAGAGGGGTGTGTGCTTCACTAACACAATAAACAGCACACTGCTCGTTTGGACAGAAGCTCCTTGCCCTGGCACTCCATGCATGTGTCTGTATTGGTTCATTATATTCGGTTCAGTGTTCTCTGATGTGATGAGGAGCCCCTGAGATTTCCAGCTCATCTTCTCCTCTCTCCTTCTCTTCTTGCAGGGTTCGGTGGGGTTCGGGATCCCTGGTCAGGCGGGACCCAAAGGAGAGTCCGGAGAGAGGGTGAGTGCCACAGCCCGAGCCCAGGAAAGTGCAGAACTGCAGTCCGGTGCGGAGAACCGGGACCGTTCCTCAGGAGCATGGCAACAGAGGAGTGGAGCAGCAGAACAATCACCTTCATTAAAACCATTTCCTTTGCTGCTGTCAGTCGGCATTTGGAGTAAAGAATTGCCTTCATCTGCTTGACTCGATTTCCTATAGTCCCACCCCAGATTACCCAGCTGAGCTGAGCTGGAGATGCCCAGACACAGGACTGGGAGGGAAGGTGCTTGTTTCGAATCTCTTTCTGTAGTAAAGATGATACTCTGAACTCTTTCTTTTCAGGGAAATAACGGCCTTACTGGAAGACCCGGAGTTAAGGTAGGTGATTGACTGACTGACTGAGTGACTGATTTTAGTTTTCTGTTCCCACTGGTCATATAATAAACAAATAAATAGATTATAACAAAGAAGAATGGGGGGGGGGGGGTGATTGAGATCCTTATAATCTTAAAGGAGTTTACAAAGTTAACCCGAACCAATGCTTCAAGTTGGAAATTAATTAGAGGACAGAAGGTAGCAGATACCTCATTACACAGAGAGTCAGGACAGAGGGAAGACCTCATTACACAGAATCAGGACAGAGGGAAGCAGAGACCTCATTACACAGAGAGTCAGGACAGAGGGAAGACCTCATTACACAGAATCAGGACAGAGGGAAGCAGAGACCTCATTACACAGAGAGTCAGGACAGAGGGAAGACCTCATTACACAGAATCAGGACAGAGGGAAGCAGAGACCTCATTACACAGAATCAGGACAGAGGGAAGCAGATACCTCATTACACAGAGAGTCAGGACAGAGGGAAGCAGAGACCTCATTACACAGAGAGTCAGGACAGAGGGAAGCAGAGACCTCATTACACAGAGAGTCAGGACAGAGGGAAGCAGAGACCTCATTACACAGAGAGTGGTGAGGGCATGGAAAGTGTTACCTCACCTTGTTGTTGATGCTGAATCACTGCCATCCTTTAAGATCCTTTAAGACACGACTTGACAAAGCTTTGAGATCCATCAGCTACTAGGAAGTGGGTGAGCACTGGTTGGCTAAATGGCCTCCTCTCAGTCAGATATGTTCCACAATGGCTAATGAGGGGTCTGTGTCTGCTCCTGTGTAGGGAGACCCTGGTGAGCCTGGAGAGAACGGACAGCCTGGGAAAGCAGGAGCTCCGGGACAGATCGGACTGCGAGGGAAGGAGGTGAGACCCACTGCAGGGGTGGCACTGCAGAGACACTGCCTGCACTGCAGAGACACTGTCTGCACTGCACTGCAGAGACACTGTCTGCACTGCACTGCAGAGACACTGTCTGCACTGCACTGCAGAGACACTGCCTGCACTGCAGAGACGCTGTCTGCACTGACATTGCAGATCACTGGGATCATGTTACACCACCAGTAATGGTTGGGTCCTTAAATTTCAACCTTTAGAAACACTAAACGAAACTTAGGAAATTCATTGACAAACATTACGACCAGAAGTCTTGAAGACATTGAGAACGACTTGTGGTCAAAACGTTCAAAGACAATGAGAAAGACTACTTCTAGTCAAAACGTTTATCATTGAATTTATTATGTTTCTTTAAATAGTTCTGAATTCATCCTTGCTGTTGTATATTGTATTGAAAAAGTAGAATGCGCCTTTAATTGATTTCTGTATGTATTTATTTTATTTCAGGGGGAGAAAGGAGACAAGGGAGATGAAGGAACGCCGGTAACAGCTCAGAATACATTGATTCGAATTGAATAATGAATGGGAGCTCTCTGTACATTGCAGTGTAAATGTTACACAAAGAGAGCAAGAAGACACGGGTGCAGAATGGAAGTCCTGGGGGTTCACGAGTTTCTGTTCTTCAGGCTGGTTTTTGTTTTGTCTCATTTTCAGGGTGAATCAGGTTTACCAGGGAAAACCGGAGAGAGAGGTCAAAGGGTATGTTTTTGATTTACTGCTCAGAACGCCTTCCTGGTCTCATGTTTCTGGTTGTATTCCTGTGATATTCATCTGAATATATGTATTGGTGCCAGTCTCTCATTACTGTATCAACCATTGAATAAATTAATGAAAATAACAATATTTCTGTAAGGCATGTCCATACTGTTGACTCTGCTAGCTCTCACTACAGCACTGCTGTGCTCCGATTGGTTAGCTGTCTCCAGGCGCTTTCTGATTGG
The DNA here is from genome assembly GCF_902713425.1 of Acipenser ruthenus. Classification (NCBI taxonomy): domain Eukaryota; kingdom Metazoa; phylum Chordata; class Actinopteri; order Acipenseriformes; family Acipenseridae; genus Acipenser; species Acipenser ruthenus. The sequence continues at coordinate 413,837 of NC_081204.1, read as the reverse complement.
TTGTTTTGTATTTCAGGGGTTACCAGGGCTGTCGGGCAGGGCTGGAGAGAAGGGAGACATGGGAGACCCTGGAGAACATGGCAGAGACGTAAGTCAAGTCATAAATACCAAGAGTCTCCAAAGAGAATTCAACCAATTCCAACCCCCCCCACCCCCCCACCCCCCGTCCATTGCCAGCACTACAGAACTGAGCGGTGTAAACCCCTGCAGTTTAATATGGGATGAGATTGTGTCTAAGCTGTCATACCTGTTATACAGCAGAGCCTGCTATTTCCTGTTATTCCTGAAATGATCCAGAACACTTTTAAATCTTTATTGACTGACCTAATACATGCTCCAGCCTATAAACAACTGAAATGAGCGACTTTCACTCATCATATAATTATCTATCTATCTATCTATCTATCTATCTATCTATCTATCTATCTATCTATCTATCTATCCATACACTTATATGATCAGTGAAAGTCGCTAATTTATATATATATATATATATATATATATATATATATATAGATAGACAGATAGATAACATAATGAGGGCTCATCCAGGATTTTAAAGGAAATATAACAGGGAAAGACGATGGTATTTAGTAATGTAATTGTTCTGAATTGTATATCTATATCATGTTGTCTGTTTTGTGGTTCACAGGGCAGTCCTGGACCGCCGGGGCTGAAAGGAGACAGAGGAGTGCAGGTCAGTGCCTCCCTCCCTGTATCTGCATCCCCCCTCTGCTTAACAAAGCCCCTCCGCTGATCAGAGACAGCACTGTCCCCCCGCGCAGACTGTGCTGATCTGTGTTGCGTGGAGACTGGAGACGCTGTACAGAGCAGAGTTTAACCCTTTCCTTTCTCTGCAGGGCGCACAGGGACCGCCAGGGCTGCCCGGGAGAGTGGTGAGGAATCTTTAACCCTTCGTTACCCCTTTAACCGTGTCTGTCGAATTGTACTTGCTTTTATAATTCAGCATGTACCAGCTTCAATCACAGCCTGAACCTGGCTTGTTAGTAACGGTTCTCTCCGGGTTCTCTCCTCTTTTCAGATTGATCTGGAGAGAGGGATCCAGGGGGACAAGGGAGACAAGGTACACGTGTGTGCTTGTGTGTTATACAGTTTAGAGATTGGTAATCCTTAAGAGATAGATGATTAAATGTCATGTTGCAAAAGTGACAGCAATGTTCAGAACTTAACAGATCCCAACTGAAGGAGTTTTCTCTATGCTGTTAGGATGTCCAGTCTACTGGGAAGAAATATGAATATATAATGTTTTGTTTAACGTTATGAAATGACAGACTTGGAGCTGGAAAAAGCATTCTAGGAAAATATGAATTCATGCACTGGATTGGTTTCCATTTAGATTTTATGAACACATTTTTGATGATCAATTAAAATGAAACAGATTGACTTCAGCTTCATTTTTGTTTCTGTTAAGAGTTCAATGTGTTGGGCTTCTAGCTTTCTTGCTACAGCATACAGTATGTGCTTCCCACAGTATGTGCTTCCCACAGTATGTGCTTCCCACAGTCTGTGCTTCCCACAGTCTGTGCTTCCCACAGTATGTACTTCCCAGCGTCTGTCTGTTGGGCTGGTCTGCGCTTACCTGGTCATGTGGTACGGCACCCAGTAGGCTGTGCGGCGTAATAGGCTGTGATGTCACTTCCTGTCTTCACTGTCTCTGTTTTTTTCTTCCAGGGTGATGCTGGTGACCCCGGAGAGCATGGAGCCAAAGGTGTGAAGGGTGAAGGCGGCCCCCCTGGTCTCGCGGGTGAAAGGGTGCGTCTCACACTCCACTCCATTCCACTGCTTCCTCTGCCGTTCAATTGTGTGATTCGTCTCAGGAGATTGTCTTTGCGCATACAAGCAGCGAGGGCTCCACAGATTCTCAAAGCGACATCGTCTGCATGTCTCTGCTGTTGAATTTCTCTCCTGTGTAATGTCCCTGTGTCGTCCTCTGTTGCTGTTTCTGCTCAGATCTTTCCCAGGATTGCAAACTAACCGAAACACATCCATTTGGATTGACTCTAAGTAAGAACGAGCCTGCTCCATGTAAAACAGAGCGGGCTTTCTAGATGTATTGGGTTATTTATCTGTTTGTTTCATTTTGCAGGGTGTTGAAGGCCCCAGAGGGCCACCAGGAGCGAGGGTAAGTGAACCTGACAAGGAAACATTCCTTCTCCCGGTGTCTGCAGACATCACTTCAGTCATTACCTCGGGTGGAGGTCTTCATGACCGTTAGAATATCAGAATGTGATTGTGATTGCTCTTTTTAAATGAAAGTAATGTTGTAAGAGGTGATGGAATGGGTGTATGTTTTGCTGTGCTTCCTGCCCGTACGTACCCGTTTTGTAACTTCATCTTTCTGAATTGCAGGGTGAGAAAGGGGACCGAGGCAGCGCCGGGGAAACCGTAAGACACTGTCCTTGCTGTTCCTCTTTTTATTATCATCATTACTGTTTCATGTGTTTACACAGTGCATCCAGTACAGGAAACCCATTGTATATCATTTAAAACTCCCATTCCCACTTTAGTGGCAGCTTAATTAGATACACATGCACCTTTTCATTTGGGTAACTTGCAATGGCTGGAAGGGAATTGCAGAACTGAAGCCCAGGGCTCAAAAGTAATCATCTGTACGATCCTTTACAAACATGGCGGACAGTTGAACTAATTTGCAGCTGGAAGACAAGCTTGCAGTCCTGCGCTGAAGCTAACGTCGGCCATCTTAGTGAAGGAGAGTTCCCAGGGATCAGAACTTCATTTGAAGTTCACTGTACCAATGAAGGGGTCGCCATCGCTGCTTATTGGCCACCCCTGCTGTCCTTCATTCTACCGGATCCTGTTCCCAAAACTCCAGCTTCCCAGTGGGATGAAGCACAACAGGGCGGGCACAGAGCCTCTGCAATAGCCAATCAGATCATCCGCTGAGTGTCGGACTACAGTCCAATCATCGCATGCAGTCAGCTCTCACATATCCGGCCCTATAACATTGTGACGTCAGTGACGGTTAAACGCGTGTGACGCAGATCTGATTATTTCATCCTGGACCGTTTCAACCCTTGTCCGTTTTTCAGGGAACACAAAAAATATACAATGTGAAAAATACATAACTGAAAGGACTGTGTTTTAAAATAAGTAGGCTTCCATTTAGATGTACTGGATTGGTTTTGTCGGTACAGTACTATATTTTCAACAGAAGTAGTATTTTAATTCAGAACGATATGATTCTGAAAATGTCACTTGCCAAAAGAGACGACACGTGGACTGTAATACAGAACATACTTTTAAATCCAGTACGTATTGTAGCAGCATGTCAAATTCACCCTTAACGACCCAACAGCAAAATGAGATCTAAATGTTACCCATGCACAGAACTGCGTAGAACGTAAGACAATGCAGTTTACCAAAAGATTAAATAAAAAAAACAACAATTAAAACAGTATCCTAATGTCACAGTTCACTTGCAAAATGAAAATGCACAAAAACAACTAAAGATCACAGATAAAAAAAAATACATCATAGTACCTAAAACTGTTTAATGATTAGCTGTTGCATTACCTTAGCTCTCGTTCGCTGCATTTTCGTCAGGTGAAACTGGAGGAAGCGCTGTGCAACTGCACAATTAAAACTATACAAATTAAAAACAATAAAAGACTGATTTGGCAGAAGAGAGAAAAAATGCAGGCTGTGACGGATATTCAGATAAATTGAAACCTTGAAGAGATGGGCTTTGTATCAGAAAACTGGTGACAGAAATCGCTTGTGACGGGAAATTGGTTACATATGTATATAATGGGGAGTGATTTTATTCTTAATACAAGGCTGGTAAAACACGACTGACGTGCATCTGGGTAACGGATATCCGAGTGCTGACTGTACTACATTTTATAGACAAAATAGAACTTGTAGAGATAGAAGGGAGAGAGAGAGAGGAAGAAAGAGAGAGTGAAAGAGAGCGAGAGCGATGGAGAGAGCAAGGCTGAAGCACGCTGTTTGAATGAAAGCTATGGACCCGCGATGAGCCTGGAAGGTCTGTGTTGCTCTTGACTGGGTCCTGATCAGTGTGTGTGTGTTCCCCTCCGCAGGGTGATCGCGGAGCCCCAGGTCAGGATGGTAGGAACGGACTGGACGGGAAACCAGGAGCTGCAGGACCCCCGGGCCAAAGAGTGAGGACTGGGGGGGTGGCACTGGGGTACAGCATGGTAAAGTGACACGGGGGTACAGCATGGTAAAGTGACACGGGGGTACAGCATGGTAAAGTGACACGGGGGTACAGCATGGTAGTGACACTGGGGTACAGCATGGTAGTGACACGGGGGTACAGCATGGTAAAGTGACACGGGGGTACACTGTTGTACTCTGTGCTAAAGGCTCACATGTTTTGACCTTTCTTTCTCTCTCTTTCTCTTTCAGGGTGACCAGGGGAAGCAGGGAGATTCCGGTCGAGATGTGAGTCTCGGTTCATTCTGCTGTAATTGAATGTAGACCTGATTTTTCGATCCTCTGATCCAGTGTGCGAGGTTCTGTGTGTATTTCAGCAATGACCTGCAGTGCTGTCAGTGAGGATCTTACCTCTCGCTGTTAACCCCTTCCTTCCTGTGTCTCTGTCAGGGCCTGCCCGGAGCGAGGGGGGTGGAGGGTCCTGCAGGGCCAGTCGGACTCCCTGGGACTCTGGGCTTACCTGTGAGTACACCTGGGCACCTGTCTTGTACACCTTTTATTGATTATTGATTTCATCCATTCATTTGATCTGTGTTTTACAATCCCAGGGTAAAGCAGGAGAGGATGGAAAGCCAGGAATACCTGGAAAGAATGTGAGTTAAGGAACATCCTGATCAAATTGCCCTATCAGTAAAGTGTTTACTACGTTGTTGTTGTTGTTGTTGTTGTTGTTGTTGTTGTTGTTGTTGTTGTTATTGTCCAGTAAAGGGCTCTGCCTGACTGTCTTTGTGTCGCTTGTGTCTCCCCAGGGGGCGGATGGGACCCCAGGCGAGGATGGGAGAAAGGTGGGTCGCGTTTCTGGATGGAAACACAAAGTGACTGTGGGGTGGGGGGGTGGGGGGGTTCGACTTCACAAACCCACGGAATTTTGAGGAATTAGGAACGGTTTTCTCTCCTTTGTGTTGCATCTCTACAAATGTCAATATTTCGAATAAAATAAGCACATCTTTGCAGATGAATGGAATAGTTTGTGTTGGTTTCGTCTGACTCTGTCTCGTTTTCAGCTGCACTCAATATGTGCCAAAGAGTAACCGCTAAACGCTTTCTTTGCAGGGAGAGAAGGGGGATTCTGGAGCAGCCGGGAGAGACGTGAGTATCTCTTTAATGTATAGAAATAATATACAGCAGATACAGCCCTCTGAAATATCTTTATAATATACAGCACTAAACCCTGATAGTGATGTGATACAGCCCTCTGAAATATCTTTATAATATACAGCACTAGACCCTGATAGTGATGAGATACAGCCCTCTGAAATGTCTTTGTATCACATAGTTTGCAGCAGAGGGCTGGTATTAAATAGTTTGTAACAGATTGAAATGACGTCACATTAAGAGTATCCTTATTTAACTACACGCTGTATTATTATGATTATTATTATACAAGCTGATTTTCATCCGCTCAGGTGACCGCTCGTGGAGTGGGTATCGACTCGTATCCTACAGCTCCCTATACAGTATTCCATATATAGCATTCTTATCATACAGTATTCCATATATAGCATTCTTATCATACAGTATTCCATATATAGCATTCTTATCATACAGTATTCCATATATAACATTCTTATCATACAGTATTGAGGGGCACTTCCTCTAAGCTTGTGCTCCAATACTGAAATGACATTTGTTTTGATCTCTCTCTCTCTCTCTCTCTCTCTCTCTCTTCTTTGTTTCAGGGCCGGGATGGAGTGAAGGGGGAGAGGGGGGAGCTGGGTCTGGCTGGCTCTGTTGGCCCCGCTGGGCCCCCAGGGGTCCCTGGCAATCCCGGGCCCCCTGGACAGGTAAGATCTACGAGGCATGCTCCTCAGTGTTGTGGCTCAAACAGTAACCCGCTTCAAATGTGTATATTCGGGCAGCAGTGTGGAGTAGTGGTTAGGGCTCTGGACTCTTGACCAGAGGGTTGTGGGTTCAATCCCCAGTGGAGGACACTGCTGTTGTACCCTTGAGCAAGGTACTTTACCTAGATTGCTCCAGTAAAAACCCAGCTGTATAAATGGGTAATTGTATGTAAAAATAATGTGATATTTGTATAATGTGAAATAATGTATAATGTGATTCTTGTAACAATTGTAAGTCGCCCTGGATAAGGGCGTCTGCTAAGAAATAAATAATAATAATAATAATATTCTATCCCCGTCCCTTACTATTCACATTCATTCATCCCGATTGAGTGGAATGAGAAAGGCTGATCCGTCCTGCCATTTCGAATTCCCCAGTCAAGCTGAACGCAGGTTCAAAGACAGGTAGAGGCAGATTTAGAGAACATTTGTAATAACTTCAGATTGGAGTCACGTAACCCAGACCCTCTGAGAATGGGCTGCCGAGCCACGCTGTTGAGGCTGAATCATTGGGATCTTTTAAGACCTGACTTGGTGAAGCTTTGATATCAATCCGTTACTAGGAACCAGATGAGCACTGATGCCTCTCTTTTAAATGTTCTTACGAATGATTACAAGCACTATGTGAATAGTAAGAGACATATACAAAGCAATTAGGATGCCACTGGAAACGAAGTAACGTGTTTAGTAATGTGTTTGTGTGTCTCACAGGTGGTCTACGTGAAAGGGCAGGAGGTCACAGCTATCCCCGGACCCCCAGGGCCTCCAGGGACCCCCGTGAGTGACCTCTTCTCTGAGTCTCCCTTTCGTGTCTGCTCAGTATAAAAGCATTCGCCAAAACATTTGCCCCCTTGGTTTATTGTGTTTTCCAAAAGCTCATCAGACTTTCGTAAGCAGCTTGTAGTCAGTGTTGGTTAACGACACTGGTCTATAATTCCCAGCTAGTACTGCTGCACTAGGATTCTCTCCAAAACAAGATGAGATACAGCAAATGGAAGATGAATGTGACAGAATGGTCAAAAGCAAATGTAAAAATGAAGTTCACTTTCATTTATAACAAATAAACACAAAACTTATAACAAATAAACACAAATCAAACCGTACTCGGCCCTTTTTAAGCAGGTCCAGGCATTTAACAAGCATTGCCGAAGCCGTTGGCTATCTCTGCTATCTCCCAGCTCCTCCTTTATCCACATTTTTACATGGCTTTAGCTCAGAGTTAGGGAGTTTCAATCGGATCCCTGCCACCAAATAAAAGGAAAATGAAAACGTTTGCATTGACATCACCCACCAGCGCAGCTCCTAACGTGCTGTGCTCCTCCCGGACAGGGCGTGCCTGGAATACCCGGAGCCAGCGGACCCAGAGTAAGTCTCCTTCCTGGTTTCTTTTATCCTTGGCTTCAGGATTGTTCACAGGCTCTATGTGCAGGTACACTTGGAGCTGAGTGCGCCTCTAATGGTTCTTTCTCTTCCCCCTCAACAGGGACAGACAGGAGCAGCTGGAGCCAAAGGAGACACAGTGAGTCATATTTATCTAGCAGTGCTTCAGTATGAAAATGAATGTTGAAGGCAGGTTCAGCACTTCCAAAGTAGCACCATATATGTTCTTATCCAATTAGATTCCTTATGTTCTTATCCAATTAGATTCCTTATGTTCTTATCCAATTAGATTATTTATGTTCTTATCCAATTAGATTCCTTATGTTCTTATCCAATTAGATTATTTATGTTCTTATCCAATTAGATTCCTTATGTTCGTATCCAATTAGATTCTTTATGTTCTTATCCAATTAGATTCTTTATGTTCTTATCCAATTAGATTCCTTATGTTCGTATCCAATTAGATTATTTATGTTCTTATCCAATTAGATTCTTTATGTTCTTATCCAATTAGATTTCTTATTTGTGTTCTATTCTATTGAATGTGTTCTATTCTATTGAATGTGTTCTATTGAACATGTTCTGTTCTTGAAGGTGAAATATTCAGTGTGTTTGAAAGGTTGTTTCCCCTGTACTGTGTGAGTTATCTCAAGGTGTTCATGTTCTGCGTTTCTCTAAAGCTGCTTCTCTTGTTGTGACAGGGAGATCCCGGGGAGGACGGGAGGCCTGGCCGGAACGGAGAACCAGCGGTACAAGAGATTTTTCATAATTGTGAATTTTCTGCAATATTTTAATAATTTCATTAGATTCTTCCCCTTTTCATCATGAAACAAATACAAATGGAAGGGTTTTAGTGCAACAGTGTGCAAGGACAGCGTGTGTTACTGGAAGGGTTTTAGTGCAGCAGCGTGCAAGGACAGCGTGTGTTACTGGAAGGGTTTTAGTGCAGCAGTGTGCAAGGACAGCGTGTGTTACTGGAAGGGTTTTAGTGCAGCAGCGTGCAAGGACAGCGTGTGTTACTGGAAGGGTTTTAGTGCAGCAGTGTGCAAGGACAGCGTGTGTTACTGGAAGGGTTTTAGTGTAGCAGCGTGCAAGGACAGCGTGTGTTACTGGAAGGGTTTTAGTGCAGCACCCTCTCTCTGCTGTGGGTCTGTAACCGTGGCAACACTATGCAGCAGGAAGGACCCTCTCCCTGCTGGTGGTGTGACAATGCTTTACATAGCTTTGACTTCTCCTTTTCCTTTTTGTTTTCAGGATATTAAGAAAGCGCTGTCTTCCTTTGGCATTGAGGTAAGGTATTATTATCAGTTAACATGTCGAGTGGAGGTAGGGTGTCTCTTATTGTGGAAGAGAAGTCATCTGATGCAGAAGCTCTGAATAAGAAATAGCTACTATTAAAAATAAAGACAGTGTTTCTTTAACTTTAGCGTACTGTTGTATATGCTGTGACCGGGATGACGTCTGTGCACAGGATAAGACGCACGGGACATTTGGACCAGTTCTGAACAGTGATTGGCTGATTTCTTGTACATGCTGGTACTTTGAGATCTGCCAGGGATGGCCCCTTGATAATTGCAAGAACTCTGTGGTTAGCAGCTTTTGGTTCTCAAGCTCCTTCTCTTTGAAACTCGCTTCCAGATTTGATCTGTAATGCCGAGTCTGTCAGTGTTTTTAAATCTAAGCTCAAAGCATATCTCTTTGATTTGGCCCTTCACTAGAGAGCTCTTTTGCTGTGTGTTTTTGTAAAGTGCCCTGGGATGTTTGCACATGAAGGACGCTGTGTAAATGACATTGCAGTGGTATGGTAGGATATGGTTTATAATTGTTGTTGCTGTGTGACTCGTTGGACAGCCCCTAAGCAGTACAGCACCTCTAGTTCTCATGTTAATGTTAGCACCTCGCACAGCAGGATCGCAGCTCCCCTGTTTCTTGTTTCAGGTCTTGCTGCTGAAGGAGATTCTAAGCAAGACGGATTTGCAGACTGTTCAGGGGGAGCCTGGTGCCCCAGGACAGAAGGGAGAGAAGGGGGATCACGGAGAAAGGGGGTACATCGGAGACAGAGGACCCGCGGGCAAGGACGTAAGAACCAGAAAACAGAAAAACAAAAGAGAAAACATTTTAGAAAAGTTTCCGAAGAGCTGTAAAGGGTTTCAGCTTCAACCTCAGTGGCATTGTAACTAAGACAAGCAGATAGGCTATTGCCGCCTTCAGTGTGCTGATTAGAACTGGTGCTGGCGGTATTACTATTGATTAGAAAGAATGAAAGAAGTCCCAGAGCCTGCAAATCAACCACCTCTTAAAGGAAAGCAGCACTTATGAAATGTTGATGAGCTCATTAGTGCTGATACATTGCTGGCAGGGACACTGACGCAGGCATTAACAGCATGTCAATAGCAATCATCACAGAGACACACACATCACTCCAGGAGCCAGGACAGCCCTGTGGGAGTGTGTGCAGGTGAAGGCTATCCATCCGCCCAGTCCTGCATCCACTCATCTACTCATCCACTCATCCACTCATCCACTCATCCATTCATCCACTCATCCATTCATCCACTCATCCACTCATCCACTCATCCACTCATCCACTCATCCACTCATCCATTGACTTGTTTGTTTGTTTGTTTGTTTGTTTGTTTGTAATGTAAGCACACATTTCACCTGTCCTCACCTCTTGCTCAGTTCATCAACCCGGGGCTTAGCAGGTGTTGGCATGCTTTAGTAATCAACACTAATAACCTGTAGCTGCTGCTAAACAGATGCTTTTCTGGGGAGGTTATTTTACTAGAGATTTAGGGTTTTTCAGGAGAGGTGTCGGGAATTAAATCACCAGTCCAATAAATCTGCTCTCTAGCTTCAATTGAGTTAGTAGAAATAAGGATGTATCTGTCTGCTCTTTTGGCACAGCAGACACAGACAGACAGACAGACAGACAGACAGGCAGGCAGGCAGGCAGGCAGGCAGGCAGGGTTCGATCCTCAGTCAAAAGGCATACGGTATGACCATTGGAGTACCTGTTTTTATCACTGTGTGTTTGTGAAGTTCTGACTGGTCTTGAATTCCTCTTAGGGTCTGTCAGGGGTCCCGGGGGAACGTGGACAGAGAGGAGATAAGGGGGACACTGGCCCCGCTGGGCCGACAGGACCCCCCGGCAGGGCGATCGGAGAGAGGGGCCTCGAGGGCCCACCTGGCCAAGCAGGAGAGCCCGGGAAACCAGGAATACCAGGAGTGCCGGGAAGAGTTGGGGAGCAGGGAGAGACGGGCAGGCAGGGAGACAAGGTGAGAGGGGGAGAGGAGGGGGAGAGAGGAGTGGGGGAGAGAGGAGTGAGGAGGGGAGAGAGGAGTGGGGGAAGCAGGGAGAGACGGGCAGGCAAGGAGACGAGGGGAGAGGAGGGGGAGAGAGGAGTGAGGAGGGGAGAGAGGAGTGGGGGAAGCAGGGAGAGACAGACAGGCAGGGAGACAAGGAGAGGAGGGGGAGAGAGGAGTGAGGAGGGGGAGAGACAGGCAAGCAGGGAGACAAGGTGAGAGGGGGAGAGGAGAGACAGGGAGTCAGGAGGGGGAGAGCAGGGCAGTATTCCCTCAGCCTCACTATGTTTCTGTTTCTCTTGCAGGGTGATCGAGGTGATAAAGGGGACAAAGGCGACCATGTGAGTAGAATCTGCACTGTGCATGCGTGCTTTCCTCCCGGGAACGCTGTAGAGGTTGAAGGCCTGTCCTGTAACTAATTACATATGAACGTCTTCTTGTTTCGTTATTGCAGGGCAGGGATGGAGTCACGGGACCCCCAGGCCCCCCCGGACCCAAGGTACACTATCACTTTGAGACTCCCGTATTGCTGTGCTTTGAAACGTTTGTCAGGTGCTGATGGGCGGCGTGTGTTTCTCTGTTCCAGGGAGAGGCGCAGGAGGTCTCGGGGTCCAGACTGCCTGGAGAGAGGGGGCTGCCGGGAGTGGTGGGACAGAAGGTGAGACCTCGAGGGTCCCGGATCAGGATCAGGATCGGGAGGGGGGGCACAGCAAACAAAACACAAACAACAAGCAGCATGTCTGACTCGTGTGATAAAGAAGAACACAAACACTGAACAGAGTTAAACATCCATGCTACTGCCCTTGAATTAACACACACACACACGTGTGTATATACAGTATATTATAGATAGAGAGAGATAGATAGATAGATAGAGACAGACAGACAGATTGATTGATTGATTGATTGATAGATAGATCAGGTACAGAGGTGCAAAGGACATTTCAATCTAGTTTGATAAGGTTCTGGTGTTGGTCCAGTTGTTTAAAAATCTCTTTTCTTCTTTTCTTCCAGGGAGAATCGGGAATCCCTGGCCCAGTGGGACCCAAAGGAGACAAGGTCTGAGTTTCTAACAGCCTCCCTTAACCCTGCTGCAGCCTTCCTGTATCATTTATTAATTGGGACAGAGCTTGAGTTTTGGGTTTGTTGATTGTCCGGATGAATATGCATGTGACTGTAACTGTGAGATGCCATTGTAACACTGTCTGTCTGTGTCTCTGTCTGTGTGTCTGTGTGTCTGTCTGCCTGTCTGTGTCTCTGTGTGTCTGTGTGTCTTGTGTGTGTGTGTGTGTGTGTGTGTCTGCCTGTCTGTCTGTGTGTGCCTCTGTGTATGTGTCTGCCTGTCTCTGTGTGTGTCTGTGTGTCTGTCTCTGTGTGTGCCTCTGTGTGTGTGTGTCTGCCTGTCTGTCTGTGTGTCTCACAGGGGAGTGAAGGACCCCAAGGAGAGAAGGGAGGGAGAGGAGAGTCCGGAGAGAAGGGTCGGGATGGCTTTGCGGTGAGTTTGATAAACCACAACAACAGCATTTCACTGGTATAGAGCCTTTCACAACCCAGGCAGTCCCAGAACACTTCACAGATACTTGTTTTATTGATTTCATTGAAAAGCTACGTCAGTCAAATAAGTCCTAAGGCCAGATTTGTGAACTGTCACAGTTTTAGAATCCCTAATATGCATCTTCATTAAAAGGCGTGTTGGCTCAGGTGTTGATGATAACACTGAGGGCTGCATATCTGCTGAAGCACTCGCCCCAGTGTTTGCTCAAAGACGTCACTGCCCTCACCGTGGCTGGAGGTCACGGCCTCCCATTTCCACTGCTCTGATCCCTGATTGGCTGGTTTGTTCCGCAGGGATCCCCGGGAGAGCCAGGACAGCCAGGGCAGGAGGGGAAGCCGGTGAGTGATATCGGGGGGCAGGGAGAACCAGACATGACCCCTAAAGAGGGTCCTCCACACAGCTCTCAGCATTTATTTGATCTCTCTGGCTAAAGAATATTTGCTGTGATTTTTAACCCTGTTTCTGTTTGGGTGTCAGTGTTCATTTAAAAGGGGTTGCTCAGAGTCCGAATGCTGATTTTTTTTTTTTTTTAATGAAATGGTTTACAGTAGGTGATGATACCGATATTGTGATTTTCAGTATATGTGCATTAAAGCAAAAAACGATTTTAATTAGTTATAACAATGTTATTACGTATTTCACTTTTGTCTTTGCTTGTTTTCATTTCAGATTTTTAAGTAAAGTAAAGCAATGTTCTCGTGTTTCTATTGATTTTTTTTTCCTTTTTGGTGTCAGCACCCCTTTCCCATCGAGGTGGCTTTGACAGGAGCTGGATCCTGAATTATTAATCTGAAAGTATAGTGGCCTCCACTGGGCTGAAACACAAGCAGACTCCATGTAATATCTGAATGATCTTCACACTGTCAGTGCGTCCGTGTAATATCTGAATGATCTTCACACTGCCAGTGCGTCCGTGTAATATCTGAATGATCTTCACACTGCCAGTGTGTCCCTGTAATATCTGAATGATCTTCACACTGCCAGTGCGTCCGTGTAATATCTGAATGATCTTCACACTGCCAGTGCGTCCGTGTAATATCTGAAAGATCTTCACACTGCCAGTGCGTCCGTGTAATATCTGAATGATCTTCACACTGCCAGTGCGTCCGTGTAATATCTGAATGATCTTCACACTGCCAGTGCGTCCGTGTAATATCTGAATGATCTTCACACTGCCAGTGCGTCCGTGTAATATCTGAATGATCTTCACACTGCCAGTGCGTCCGTGTAATATCTGAATGATCTTCACACTGCCAGTGCGTCCGTGTAATATCTGAATGATCTTCACACTGCCAGTGCGTCCGTGTAATATCTGAATGATCTTCACACTGCCAGTGCGTCCGTGTAATATCTGAATGATCTTCACACTGCCAGTGCGTCCGTGTAATATCTGAATGATCTTCACACTGCCAGTGTGTCCGTGTAATATCTGAATGATCTTCACACTGCCAGTGTGTCCGTGTAATATCTGAATGATCTTCACACTGCCAGTGGGAGACTCCTAGCCCCTCTTATGGGGTCACACTGTGGGGTCAGTAAAGCGAGGTGGAGGTGGGGAGCACCTGTAGGGCTCACTGCACCCCGCAGCTGGGTCCAACGCTTTGAAATTGTCTTTGTCTTGTTACATAGTTTTTATCCTGTTCATGTCTAGGGACCACAGGGGGACAGCGGGCCTCAGGGGCGCGCAGTGAGTAACAGTAACTGAGCCTGTGAGCCTCCCTGTGAGCAGGGCTGGTCAGGAAAGCCTGGCGCCTGGGCTGCTGTGAAGGCCGTTTGCTCCTGGCTGCGGTGTGGTTATTCGAGCGCCTCTGTAGACTAGTAGCCACGTAGCAGCCAGGCTGTAGCTACGCTGGTAATATGTTAGCCCTTCCCTTCTCCCCCTCCCTCCCTCTCTGGAGCTCCAGCCATCCTGCTGTAGACTTCTCCCTCCCTCCCTCCCCTCCTTTCTAACTCTACGGCTTTCCAAAATTCCCACAGGGCCTGCCAGGCTTCCCCGGAGTGCTTGGTCGACCGGTAGGTGCGCTGTCCCGTCTCGCATGCGGCTGCACGACTAACCTGGCGTGGGATTGAAACCATGGTGGGACGTGTTCACTTTCAGACTGCTGCCCCTTTACCACACACGCATGCACACACTCACGCGCACGCACACACGCGCGCACACACACTCGCACACATACACACACACACACACACACGCACACACACTGTGGAACCCCTCTGATCAGACCACCAAAGAGACAGCAGACCTGGTCTTAATAGAGGGAGCTGCCCTGACTAGAGAAACTTGAGATCTCCAAATTGAATGAGCTAGAGAAGGAGTCTTTATATTGTTCACAGGGAGCGACTCGACTGTGCTGTCAATCCTCTGATACAGACCAGCCCGTACTGGGTTTAATCTGCATCCAGATCAGACACAGCCAGGGCTGAAAGGAGGCTCTCTACACGTACTGGGTTTAATCTGCATAATCAGACACAGCCAGGGCTGAAAGGAGGCTCTCTACATGTACTGGGTTTAATCTGCATCCAGATCAGACAGCCAGGGCTGAAAGGGGGCTCTCTACACGTACTGGGTTTAATCTGCATCCAGATCAGACAGCCAGGGCTGAAAGGGGGCTCTCTACACGTACTGGGTTTAATCTGCATACAGATCAGACACAGCCAGGGCTGAAAGGGGGCTCTCTACACGTACTGGGTTTAATCTGCATCCAGATCAGACACAGCCAGGGCTGAAAGGAGGCTCTCTACACGTACTGGGTTTAATCTGCATCCAGATCAGACACAGCCAGGGCTGAAAGGAGGCTCTCTACACGTACTGGGTTTAATCTGCATCCAGATCAGACACAGCCAGGGCTGAAAGGAGGCTCTCTACACGTACTGGGTTTAATCTGCATAATCAGACACAGCCAGGGCTGAAAGGAGGCTCTCTACACGTACTGGGTTTAATCTGCATACAGCTCAGACACAGCCAGGGCTGAAAGGAGGCTCTCTACACGTACTGGGTTTAATCTGCATCCAGATCAGACACAGCCAGGGCTGAAAGGAGGCTCTCTACACGTACTGGGTTTAATCTGCATACAGATCAGACACAGCCAGGGCTGAAAGGGGGCTCTCTACACGTACTGGGTTTAATCTGCATCCAGATCAGACACAGCCAGGGCTGAAAGGAGGCTCTCTACATGTACTGGGTTTAATCTGCATCCAGATCAGACACAGCCAGGGCTGAAAGGGGGGATCTCTACACAGGGGTCAGCAGTCTGTTAAGTGAATGGCATTAGTGTGCTTCTGCATGCGTATAGCAAACTACTGCATGGCAACATGCAATGCACATGTCAGTGATGGGTTTTGTGTTTATTGCATATTCAGTGTTTGTTCTGTAAGCTTGGTTCTGAAACGTTCGGATTTGTTTGTTTAAATATAAATATAAAGACACATCTAATACAGAACCTGTGCGGTGAACATGCCTGTGATACAAAGCATTAAGAAGGAAACGACACTCGTTTAGAATCTGGAAGAACTCCACTTCCCTTTCCTTTGTGCATGAACAGAAACACTGAGTCTGCAAAAACACGTCTTCAGCAAAGGTTTTGTATTCACTTATTTTTATGTCTTTTGATGGGATCTATTTTCCACTGTGTTGTAATGATTATAAAAAAAATATAAAAATCAGTTTCATATTCACGTCTTAAATGACATTGGTTTACATACTGCCTGTCCTCTAAATGGCTATAGAGACATTTTCAACAAAACTTAGACAAAGTGGAAAATACCAGCCCAGTGTCATACCATTGCCCAGTCATTACCAGCACCTTAATAATAATGAGCACTAGTCTACACACTGCGTTCTCAGCTCTGCAGCGCTGTCATTACCAGCACCTTAATAATAATGAGCACTAGTCTACACACTGCATTCTCAGCTCTGCAGTGCTGTCATTACCAGCACCTTAATAATAATGAGCACTAGTCTACACACTGCGTTCTCAGCTCTGCAGCGCTGTCATTACCAGCACCTTAATAATAATGAGCACTAGTCTACACACTGCATTCTCAGCTCTGCAGCGCTGTCATTACCAGCACCTTAATAATAATGAGCACTAGTCTACACACTGCGTTCTCATCTCTGCAGCGCTGTCATTGTCAGCACCTTAATAATAATGAGCACTAGTCTACACACTGCATTCTCAGCTCTGCAGCGCTGTCATTACCAGCACCTTAATAATAATGAGCACTAGTCTACACACTGCATTCTCAGGTCTGCAGCGCTGTCATTACCAGCACCTTAATAATAATGAGCACTAGTCTACACACTGCATTCTCAGCTCTGCAGCGCTGTCATTACCAGCACCTTAATAATAATGAGCACTAGTCTACACACTGCGTTCTCAGCTCTGCAGCGCCGTCATTACCAGCACCTTAATAAGCAGT
Source organism: Acipenser ruthenus (assembly GCF_902713425.1). NCBI lineage: Eukaryota > Metazoa > Chordata > Actinopteri > Acipenseriformes > Acipenseridae > Acipenser > Acipenser ruthenus. The sequence continues at coordinate 397,115 of NC_081204.1, read as the reverse complement.
TTCAGACACAGTGTTCATGTTGTAATGTAACTCAGGGTGTGTTTGTTTATTCAGGGAAACCAAGGCGAGCCCGGGACTCGCGGACCCCCGGTGAGTCTTTATTAATATTATTAAATATTATTTATTATTATTGATTTGCCTGCCTGCTGTACGCCATGACAAGTCACAAAGAAACTCCATTCACGACATCAGCCGTCCCATATTGAGTTTCTACCGGGCTTCCATCTCAGCATCGGTACGGCTGACCAGGTGACCCGCTTTTAATGACCGTACCTGTAGCTCTACAGTGCTGGATGCCTCCTCGTAAAGCCCCACGTTTAGTTTTCTGATGTCATCTCATCTTCTTTCCTCTCTGCAGGGTCCAATAGGTCTTGTTGGCCCCCAGGGGCCCCCCGGTCTGAAGGTTAGTGCTTTGCATTATATTGAGATAGGGTTTGTCTGCGCTGTCATTGTTTTGTTTTGCTGGTATTCTCGTCTTGTATTGAACGTGACTCTGATTTCCTTTGTTTCTTAACAGGGAAATCAAGGAGAACCAGGGATTGGTATACAGGTAAGCTCCCTATTGGAAATAGGCAGGTGTTAGCTTTCTAGAGAGATCTGAGAAGATCACAATCCAAGAAGAAGACTAACAAGCCCTCACCAGCCCTGACCCTGACCCTGACCCTGACCCTGACCCTGACCCTGACCCTGACCCTGACCCTGACCCTGCTGCTGCTGCTTTGCTTTCTGAGATCTCAACAGATCTCAATCCAAGGTGGTCTGGCAGCAGGACCATAGAGTTTCTAAGAGAGAGGCTAGCTCTGGTCCATACTAATGTCTGCTTCTCCCATTCCAGGGACTGCCGGGGCCCCAAGGCAACATGGGATTGCCAGGACCTCCTGGTCCTCCAGGAGCTGTGGTAGGTGATACTGAACCATCATTATTGCATGTGTTTGATATTGAACTGCGATTGCTCTGGTCATGTGATTAATACACCAAAAACATTACTTGTGTTACTTTTTCTTCTGAAGGAAAACAACACCAATTCTAAAATGAAGACAACACAATTTAAGACTACTTGCAAAAACACCAAGATTAAATGTTTATTTCTGATTGGGTAACTTTACAGGGAGCGATTTCTGAAACAAAAATGTGTTAATGACAATTGTATGAGCTTTGAGAATTGAGTGCAAGTCCCCAGCATGATAGGATGGAGATGGGTCTCTAGAGAAGTGTCATTGTTTTTTTTTTCTTTAATGTTTAGGGCCCCCAAGGTCCGCCAGGGTTGCCCGGACAGCTGGTGAGTTGAGATATTTTTTTGAATTCCGTTAAGACTGCAAACGCCACAGCGGAGCTGCTACTGATGCAGCAATGCACTGGGTTACCGTTCAATAACTCTGGAAAGCAACTCATTTTCCATACCCTTAGCAAGCTGCTCTTTCAGCTATAAAACTAAGGCTACACTGAACGACGAACTGAAGGCAAGCGTTTTTGTTTTGACCCAAAAAGAAATGTCCCTCATGATTCCTGGAAGTGTGCTATCACAATCATACTCCTTGCCTGCAGTACCTCTAATCCAGCCTGTTTCTGTCCTGCCTGTGCTCCACAGGGAGAGTCGGGGAAGCCTGGCATTCCGGGGAGAGATGGCATTCCCGGTAAAGATGGGGAGGCGGGGCTGCCCGGGAAAATGGTAAGGAAGAGCTTGTCCATGCAGCGCAGCTTCCTAGAGTCCCCTCTGAGCTCTGGGGCTGCATCTGTTTGTCTGTCCAGAATGTGTCTGAGTTTGTGTCTGGTCTGTTGTAATCTCTGATCTCTTGACGTCTCTCTCCGGCAGGGTGTCGCAGGGCTGCACGGGCCAGCAGGGCCCAAGGGGCAGCAGGGGGACCGTGGCCTACCAGGAGAGGTATGTCATTTTGAATCCAAGGGCCATGCCCAAACACAGAGCCCAGTAGAGACCCTCATATCTGGGCTCTTGAAACTCACTGTCTGGGTGTAGCACCAGCATGCAAATATAACTTGTAAATTTGGCATAAAGTACTCAATTTAACAAAATGGCAGATTTCTTTCGATAGTCCTCAGGTATGTATTGATGGTAAATTAATACTTATTTCTAAATAAAATACACTTTCTAGATTTGCCCCTAAACACACGAGTGAATAAATCAGCCGAGCATGAAGAACAATTACATGTGTTTAAAAGTGTATTTCTTTACTCACTACTTCCCTAATAAACGTTTACTGCAGTCAAATTTCACTGCAATTTTTCAGTTTTGCTTTGCATTTACCATAGTTTGATGTTTTTTTTAATTCTCTTTACCATATCTCTATGGGCATTACAGTGCATAGCTGTGCTTTACCATGCTTTTATTACTGTGCTTATACTACAGTAAGAGTTATTTCTGAAGGTATTGTCAGAAGTGGGAGTAATGTTTATCTTGTCTTTTTTACTTCTCTCAGACTGGAATCGGCATGCCAGGGGCGAGAGGAGAGAAGGTAAGAGAGAAGAGTAAAGAAATCTCAGTGCAGTAAACTCTCAGCCATTCTCGGTGGCAGCAGAGGCTCAGTGACGCCTGCTTGTGCTTGTTGTGTCCTGCAGGGCATGCCTGGCGAGACGATCGGAGGGGTGACGGGACTGAGAGGCCTGCAAGGAGACCCGGTGAGAGGGGCGATCAAGCTTTACTTCATCACGATAGCACAGCATGAGCGCTATTTGAAGACCGTGCAGAGGCTTTTTTTTTTTAATGAATGAATGAATATTGTAGCGGGCAAGACGCCAATTTTCAGGAAAAACAAGCTCTTTATTGAACTGGACCAACAGTCGGCACCACAGACAGCTCAGCAACGCAGCACAGTCCAAACAGCAACTGGACTCAAGGCACGCTAATGGAGCTACAAATATACACCAGTGTGCAGATCTATAAGAACACTCCACTGCTTCTGTTGTTTTGATGTGTTGTGCATATGAACTCAAACCACCGTGACTGAATATCTTGAGAAACTGTCAAATTAGTGATTGTCTAATTGAATTGATGACTTTAATAAACATCTGCAGTTGATCAGGCTCGTGATATTCTGTGTTTTCAGGGTGAAAGAGGAGAGAGGGGGCTTCCTGGCATCAGAGGAGACAAGGTATAGTAATAATAATACTGATAATGGCAGTGATGATATGTATAAAGCTATTTGAATATACACATTATTAATCCAGGTAATGCACATCTTTTTGTTATGAATGAACTGTTGACTCCTATCAATAAAACTGCTAGTTGTATTGCTGCTGTGTGTGTGCTGATTCTCTCTCTCTCGCTCTGTTTCAGGGCGAGCTGGGAGAGGCAGGAGTACCTGGCGAGGATGTGAGTTTTATTCCCTCTGTGGTGTCTATGGTAATGTACTGTAGCTGTGTGTTTCAACAGGGCTCCTATTCTTGGGTGTGCTGTTGGACTGTGTCCCGGAGTACCAGGTGTGCTTTTCCCATTGCACAGTGTGTGAAGTGTTGGGAACACTGGGGCCAAGTGTTAGCTGGCTCCTGTTACCTTTAGAAACCCTGTGAAGTGTGAGCTGGATCCTGTTACCTTTAGAGACCCTGTCAAGTGTGAGCTGGATCCTGTTACCTTTAGAAACCATGTGAAGTGTGAGCTGGCTCCTGTTACCTTTTGAGACCCTGTCAAGTGTGAGCTGGATCCTGTTACCTTTAGAAACCCTGTGAAGTGTGAGCTGGATCCTGTTACCTTTAGAGACCCTGTCAAGTGTGAGCTGGATCCTGTTACCTTTAGAAACCCTGTGAAGTGTGAGCTGGATCCTGTTACCTTTAGAGACCCTGTCAAGTGTGAGCTGGATCCTGTTACCTTTAGAAACCCTGTGAAGTGTGAGCTGGATCCTGTTACCTTTAGAGACCCTGTCAAGTGTGAGCTGGATCCTGTTACCTTTAGAAACCCTGTCAAGTTTGAGCCGGATCCTGTTACCTTTAGAAACCCTGTCAAGTGTGAGCTGGATCCTGTTACCTTTAGAGACCCTGTGAAGTGTGAGCCGGATCCTGTTACCTTTAGAAACCCTGTCAAGTGTGAGCTGGATCCTGTTCCCTTTAGAGACCCTGTGAAGTGTGAGCCGGATCCTGTTACCTTTAGAAACCCTGTCAAGTGTGAGCTGGATCCTATTACCTCTAGAAACCCTGTCAAGTGTGAGCCGGATCCTGTTACCTTTAGAAACCCTGTCAAGTGTGAGCCGGATCCTGTTACCTTTAGAAACCCTGCCCATTGAAATACTTATCCTTGCTCTCACCAGTGTCTTTCTGTTTGACAGGGTGCCAAAGGACAGGCTGGACCCAAAGGTGAAAAAGTGAGTAACTTCTGCAGTGCGGCCACCAGGCCTAGCAGAGCAGCTGTGTGCTGCAGCCTGCTGAGACACTGTTCAGCCCCCCAGTATGGTGACTTTATGGGCCCATCACTGTAAATATGTGTTTTAATTCTCTTTCAAAGTAGCAAACCAAAACCTACCTTCATGCAGGAGTATGTATTATTCATTATTGCATTGACCCCCCCCCCCCCCCCCCCCCCAGCCCCTATAAAGTTTAGAATAGGAGATCTACACTATGTGGGAGTCACTGTCCTCATAAACACTATGACCTTGTGTGTGTGTCTGCTGCTGTGTAACAGCGGTCTGTGTGTCTCATTTCAGGGAGTGGCAGGAGAGGGGCTGCCTGGTCCAGCTGGTCAACCCGGACCCCAGGGGCTCAAGGTAAGACTGGTCTGCAATGAATAGTAACGATACTGGGCTGGATTCTCAAAGCTACTTACTCCAAATTGTCATTAGCGAATGGAAAAAAACACCATTACAATTCTAAAACAAATAAGAAACAAAGACTGCTTATTTGCAAGTTCTTAAAAAAATAACTTAGGTGTATTAGTTGTTTATTTCTGGTTTGGTAACTTTATTGGGTGCGTTTCTCCTTTCTGAAAAAAAATGTGCTAATGATGACTTGGAGTAAATAGCTTTGAGAATTTAGCCCACTATATTCGCACTTGAATGTGCTAGATTCACTTGTCTGTCTGTCATTTGGCAGGGTGACCTCGGTTTGCCAGGCCCTCCTGGACCCCCGGGACCCCAGGGCCTCGCTGGGACCCCCGGTCTGCCGGGTCAGAGGGGTGACAATGGGCAGCCAGGAGTTCCAGGGCTGGTGGGAGAGAGGGTAGGTACAACACCCAGCACCAAGACTGCCAGACAGCTGTTATCAACTGCACTCTGCACACTGCACACTGCAGACCTCACACTGCACACTGCACACCACAAACCACACACTGCAGACCACAAACCACAAACCACACACTGCAGACCACACACTGCACACCACACACTGCACAGCGGTGCCGCCTGCGCTTTATTTGAACCATATGGTTTGGGGTTTGCGTCCAGCCCTCGCCTTAGCCTTTCATTTAAATGAGCTGAGATGCCAACTGAATACACAGTGCAGTGCTTGTCTGGTGCGCTGTCTCCTTGGTTTGCCATCACTGAACGCCCTTTCTCTGTTTCCTGGGAAGGGTTTACAGGGGTTCCCCGGACGAGATGGCACCTCAGGAGTGCCGGGACCACCCGGACCCCCAGGGGCAGCGGTGAGTATCAAAACACAGAGCGATCAGGAGGGGGCCTGAGCTGAGAGATGGACAGTCTGCTCATCACCACTTTCTTACTCCAGCGTTATTAAAACAAATCTAATAATATAATGAAAGGTAGACAGCCGCTTTCATAATTTACCATACAGGGCTCCAAAAAGAATCTTGATTTGCCAGAGTAAAGTTGTTTGATAATTTTGTAAGTTTGTTTAAACGTTACATTGGACGGACCCTATAGCAGAGAAAAATACATGCCCTGCATTGCTGAGATTCAACTCCATTGTATTTCATTTTGTGTTTTATTTCAGGGTCCCCAGGGTCTAGCTGGCAGCAAAGGAGACAAGGTGAGAGCTCTCCCTGAGAAACTGTAGGTCCAATACTGCCAGTAGGGACCGGTCTGTCAGTCTGAGAGTCTAATACTGCCTGTAGGGACCAGTCTATTAGTCTATTATCTGATTTTTTGAGGTCTTCGTTCCACTGTATTCTTATTGTAAGTAGTGATGTTAGGGGAGTAATACCAGCAGCACTGAGGAGTTGAAGAGTGGCAGTATTTAGACCCAACACTGTTTAGATCATTAAAATAGAGCCCTACAGTAAGTCTTGTTGTTGTTCCATTCTCAGGGGGACATTGGTGTCGGTCAGTCAGGCCCGAGAGGAGAGAGGGGTGACCAGGGGCCCAGGGTGAGTACCACTGCACTGCTGCAGCCCCACACACAGATCCCTTCCCAATCACAGCAGTGTGGGAACACTTCATTTAGAGAGGCATAAATACGTGTTTTGATAAGCAACTACTAATATATATTTAAGACATAAAAACAGCCATGTCAAATCTGGTTATTTTGGGAAAATACTGTAATTGTGTCATTTTCATCTGGTTCCTATTCCCTACCATTGCAGGTCCATTTACTGTTTATTAACATGTAACTGAAGTCCACTAAATGGGTAAATGCGCATCAGTTCAATTATTTACTGTTATGCTTACCTAACCCCAATGCTCGACACAGATTCAGTCTCGACCACAAAGACAGTCTTCATTTCTCACCCTCCGCTCGCTTCCTTGTTTCCAGGGAGAAGACGGACGACCCGGGAAGGACGGAGAAAGGGGACAAGCAGTAAATACCATGTTTCTCTTGTATCTTTTTCATTCAGCGTTTTTTATCATTATAGAGGATACACGAGGGTTCCAAGTGTGTGTGGCAAAAATAATGAATGAATGACGGGAGACAAACACACAGCGACAATAGTCTCAGGACGTGTACGTCTTTCCTCACGAATTGATTATATTTCAGTTACCCCTGAAGAACCGTTTGTTTTTGTGTTTGCTGTGGGGAGCTCTGAAATCAAAGCTTGGGGAAGCCACACTGCTGCAAGCCGGCCGCGGAAACATGAAAAATAAATACGCTTTGGAGCCCCTGCATTGTTTAGTCAAATAAAAATATAACTATTAGAAATAAAATGATAAACTCAGCAGTACGAAACAGAGCAAGGGGGCATTTTAATATTGATAATAAAAATCAAGTTCTCTTACAGGGAGCTACTGGAAGTCGAGGGGAGAGAGGAGACAAGGTGAGCTGGAGTTTCATCTCTTCATTCGGATTCATTATACAGGACTTCATTAAGATTACATCTGGAACAGGTCCAGCAGATCGGTCCATTTTTATGCCCATCGTGATTCCTTAAGCAATTTAACATTAATGTTTCTTTCGAGTAAATATTTGAATAGATTTCCAGTTTTATGTAAGACGAAAGTGCATACGTTGAAAACGACGTCTAGTCAATGCTCTGTCGCTGAACTGATTATGTTTCTGTTAGTATTTCTAAATGCAGCGCTGTGGAGTGTTTTATAGTGTACATTGAACAGGATTTCGATGGTGAGCTTGTTCTGGTAATCTCTGACCCCGAGAGGTTTCCTCTCTGAAATATCCACTGACACTGACACTGGACCTGCAGAACCTCACAGCTCTGCTTCCTGTTGTTTCAGGGTGAGAACGGGCCAATGGGTGAAAAAGGAAACAAGGTACTGGTCCAACTAAGTTACGTTTTACTAAAATAAAAATATTTTTCGTTTTAAAGCTATTCCTGAGTACAGTCTTCATGTGTGTGATTTATAATAAGTTAATACGCAGTGTGTAGGATGTCTCTTATTGTATTGCATTCCGCAGTTTGAGCAGACGGAACTGCACCCCAAACTGCACGGGGTGACATTTCTGATACACGTCACAGATTCCTTTCTGATACACATCACAGATTCCTTTCTGATACCCATCACAGATTCCTTTCTGATACACATCACAGATTCCTTTCTGATACACATCACAGATTCCTTTCTGATACACATCACAGATTCCTTTCTGATACACATCACAGATTCCTTTCTGATACACATCACAGATTCCTTTCTGATACACATCACAGATTCCTTTCTGATACACATCACAGATTCCTTTGTACAGCAAGCTTTGCTCTCCTGGATTATGATGTCAAGGAACCCCTTGGAATTAATTTTAAAGTTGTATGTTTTCTTCGAACTCACTTTGCACTGCCAATAAATAACAAGTCAGGTGTGCTACACAGGTCATTAGAGTTGAGCACCGCAGGGGTCAGGCCAGGAGAAACCGATTAAGCCTCTTTCTCTTCTGATCCTGGAAACAGGGCGATACATTGACAGTCACCGGGCCGCCAGGAATCCAGGGGAACAAGGGAGAAACGGTGAGTGAAATCCAATAGCGGTCTGGGAATGGTTTCAAAATGAAAGCAATCGATCCCAGTGCCTCGACACCTGCTGTGCAAAAGGACTTTGCCTTTTAACACAACACTCTATCATGGTTTTCATTACATGTTACTTCAAGCTAATATTGGACTCGGCTTTCACCAAGATAAAATGAGACAGTCGTGGTGGGAATTAACCAAGACGTAGCCTTGCTACCCCTCTGCCTGAGTCCTGACTGTCCCATATGTTTTGCTCCGCAGGGCGATCGCGGCCCCAAAGGGATGCAGGGAGAGAAGGGACTGAAGGGGGAGGAGGGGCTGTCAGGCCAGCAGGTAAGGAGGGCAACCTCTACTGGGAGGAGCGTGACTGGGACAGCCAGCACCCCAGATTAGCTGCTCAGATCTTGGGGAGTCCTGCCTAAACTACAGATGCTCTTAAACGTTTCCGGGCTGGTCATAGCGGTCGTTGCCATAGATCCAGTTTACTAGACTCCATTCATAGTCCAGAGTACTCGTACTCTTCAAACACTTAATACTTGATGTACATAGCAGACTCTGATATTGATGTGACAGAGCCAACTGAAATTCCTATTGTATCAGATGAAAATTATTGGACCTAACATTAAGATTAGCTACACTGTTTAGTTATTCTTATTTTCCCATGGTTATACTATGCCTTTACCTTAGTTTACCACTGTTTTGCCATATTTTTCAAATGCTTTAACAAACACCTGTGCTTTTTAAAGCTTTCCCTTACCATGCTTTCACAGTGTTTTGTTAAACTTCGCTATGCTTTTTACGATGGTATTTTGCCAGCAGGTTAGTTTTAATGATCCAATCCGGTTCCTGTGGCACTGACCCGTGTTCTGTGCTATTGTCTTGTGTTCCTGCCAGGGTCCGAGCGGAGAGCAGGGCGAGCGGGGGTCCCCAGGGTTCCAGGGGGCCAGGGGGCCCAGCGGGCAGAAGGTGAGAGCACAAGGAATTCCCTTCGACCACCCTCGCTTCTGTAACGAACCCCACTGTGTATCACTGCTGTCCCGGAGTCACTGAACTGTGTGCTGTTGTGTATTGATATATTTTTGCCATATTTTTTTGTACGGAATTTCCTGACTTTTGTGGCTTCAAGCTTAAACCATGGCTTAACCCATACCTGTAGCAGTCCCTTGACGCGCCTGTCTCTTAAACCATGGCTTAACCCATACCTGTAGCAGTCCCTTGACGCGCCTGTCTCTTAAACCATGGCTTAACCCATACCTGTAGCAGTCCCTTGACGCGCCTGTCTCTTCTCTCTGCAGGGTGAAGCTGGGGCGCCAGGGGTCCCAGGAGATCCTGTAAGGAAGATTTTAAAATGTGTTTTTTCCAGTGGTTTTGCCATGTCTTTGCTTCGTGCACGTTCTCATGCTGTTCTCATCCTGTCTTGTTATCTCAGGGCTTGCCAGGGAAGGACGGGTTCTCAGGACCGAGAGGAGAGAAAGGGGAAGTGGGAATCATTGGCATGAGGGGGCCCAAGGTTCGATTTAGACACACACTCCCACACGCACACACACTGTAGACACAGACACACACACACACACTCACACACACTGCACAAACACAGACACACACATAGACATACTGCACACTCCCACGCACACATACTGCACAGACACACACTCCCACACACACACATACTGCACAGACACACACACACACTCACACATACAGACAGGCACACATAGAATCACATAATAACAGAAGAGTATCACACAAACAAACACACACAGACACACTCGCTGAGTCAGGACTGGGTTTAAAGACAGATCTGCTGCACTACACTTACCACTTACAAGCACTTACCCTCACCAGCTTTGTATACTTGATAGCTGAAGTAATGATGTTTGTTTTCAGGGTGATCGTGGATTCAAGGGGGCGTGTGGGAAGGACGGGATGACAGGAGAGAAGGGTGACGGAGGTATTCCTGGCAGACCTGGCCTTCCCGGGAGGAAGGGAGAGCTGGTAAGGAGGAGGCCGGTCTTCTACCACACCGCCTCTTACACAATATCTGTAATTACAACACCCACATCCTATACAACATCTTACACAACGCCTGCGTCTTGACAATGCTGACGTCTTTATCGCAGTGCTGCCGAGACATTAAACACGCGAGGATCTATTCTGAGAGACCGCCTGGAGCTCCGGAGACAGAGCGAATCACATCACAGCCCGACAGTCTTTAACCAGGGAAAAATGAGTTGAATCTGAAATAAATGAATTTGGAAAGCAAACACATCAATACAATCTGCAAATAAACCCTGGTGTGACTGGGTCACTGAATCTCCTTAAGGGCCGTATTCAGGAAGCAGAAGCTTGCAGGCAAATGTGCTGGCTTACAGTGTGTTAACAGCACAGTGCATCCGCTCCAAGCCCTCACGGATCAGCACAATCAGAATTGCAGACACTGGACTAAAATACAGTTCTGCAGTAAAAGTTTTCTCTTCCAGGATTAGGGTGAGAGACTCTCTTGTGTTCAGCATAATGACGTTCCACAGTGACACCCAAATGACAGATGTCTGTTTCAGACCGGTGGCTGCTCATTCAGACAGTGGCTTCTGTTTCAATGATCTAATTCCGTCGCCCCAGAATTTATAACCCTGATTCTGCGCCGACCTCATTTCCCTGTATTTTTGTTTTATGCAGTGATGTCAATGCTTACATCATTAAAAAAGGACTAAGATAATCTGCTGGTAAGAGCAGGACAGGCGGCTGCTGCAAAGACACATTCTACAGTATATTTTTATACCTTTGGTAATGAATTGGTATCTCAGTCCGTTGAACATTCAACTAAAGAGCAAGCTCTGTAGTGGAGAGGCGAGTGCGTGGCTTATGCTGATGTCAGTACTATTAAGTCATCAGCCGCTGGCAGGAGATTCATTACAAGTTGTATATTATAATGCTGAACCTTGCAAGTGACCTTTTTTGTTTTGTGGTGTTTGTGTTTCAGGGAGAGCCCGGGATCCCTGGCCAGTCTGGGACGCCTGGGAAGGAGGGTCTGATTGGCCCCAAGGTGAGTGCAGCTCATTCAAACTGGTCACTAAGAGAAAGCGCTCAGTGTTGTAACAGACTCCTATCTTTCAGAAGGGATGTTTTCACTGGCAGGGTGAGTCATGCTGTTCTGTGTTTGCAGGGTGACAGGGGGTTTGACGGGCAGCAGGGACACAAGGGACAGCAAGGAGAGAAAGGAGAGCGGGTAAGTGACACTCCTGCGTTGTTTCTGATTCACTTTAGAATTGTATTGGGTGTTTTTTGTTTTTTTTTTTTTAATTTCGCTTGTGATAATTTGGAGTAAAGAGCTTTGAGACTCAAGCCTGTGGTCTGGGCATTCATTAAACATAAAGACCAGAAAGAAAAATGATAAAGCATTGCGTATGGTGCATGTTGTGGATTAATCAGACTTCTCCCTCCCTCTCTTTCTTTCTCTCTCTCACCTTATTCCCCCAACCTCCCTCTCTCAGGGCGCCCCTGGAATTCCAGGCCCCCCCGGCCTGAGAGGCACGGAGGGGATCCCCGGGCTGACGGGCTCCCAGGGGCCAGTGGGGCCCAAAGGACCAGAAGGAATGCAGGGTCAGAAGGTACTGTCCAGCCACCAGCAGCAGGGCTTATTACAATCCAGAGGACCATATTCTCAAAGCGTGTACTCCAGTCTTTAACTTACTCCTGTTTTTTGACTAGGTGGTAAAACAACCTGTTAATTTTACATCAGTTGCAACAGGGAGTTTCCACTGACGTTCAGCGTACAGGACTGGAGAAACTCAGAGCAGCAGCAGCAAGACACTTATATTAACTTGTGGAATAGAAAACTTTAGGAATTTCATATATAATGTAAAAAAAAACATTAGTCACGATCAGGGAGGTTGAATGTTGCAGACTTTCAGTGCTTTCCAATGCAGTGGAACAGAAGAGCACTTGCATTATAGATTGATACACGTGATCAGGTGTGCTCTCTGTTCTGTATATTGTAAGACAGGGACTTTGTTCAATTTGTTTATCCTGAATGAAGGACGGCTTTATTTTTTTTCTGTCCTGTGTAATGTATTCAGCTGGGGGAAGTGCTTTAAATAAAGATCAGCGCTTTCCACCCTTCACACAGCGATGTTCCTGAAGTGCTTGTGTGTTTATTCCAGGGGGAGCGAGGTCCCCCGGGGGCCTCCGTGACGGGGCCCAGAGGACTTCAAGGGATTCCGGGGGAGAGAGGAGAGCAGGTAAGAGCCAGGTTCTTGCACAAATGTTTTGGGGGGGGGGGGTTGGGTTCAGTTTTTGGGGTGCTGGGTGGTTTGGGTTCAGGTTTTGGGGTGCTGGGTGGTTTTGGTTCAGTTTCTGGGGTGCTGGGTGTTTTTTTTCAGTTTTTGGGGTGCTGTGTGTTTTTTTCAGTTTTTGGGGTGCTGGGTGTTTTTTTTCAGTTACTGGGGTGCTGTGTGTTTTTTTTCAGTTTTTGGGGTGCTGTGTGTTTTTTTTCAGTTTTTGGGGTGCTGGGTGGTTTTTTCAGTTTTTGGGGTGCTGGGTGTTTTTTTTCAGTTACTGGGGTGCTGTGTGTTTTTTTCAGTTTTTGGGGTGCTGTGTGTTTTTTTTCAGTTTTTGGGGTGCTGGGTGGTTTTGGTTCAGTTTCTGGGGTGCTGTGTTTTTTTTCAGTTACTGGGGTGCTGTGTGTTTTTTTTCAGTTTTTGGGGTGCTGGGTGGTTTGGGTTCAGGTTTTGGGGTGCTGTGTGTTTTTTTCAGTTTCTGGGGTGCTGTGTTTTTTTTTCAGTTTTTGGGGTGCTGGATGGTTTTGGTTTTGGGGGGCTGGGTGTATTTCTGTTTTCACATTGTGACCCCTCTGTTTCAGGGGGATCGCGGCGCAGAGGGTTTGAGGGGAGAGAAGGGGGAGCCCGGCATGATGGTAAGACAGCTGGTCCAGTCAGACTCCCTGCTCAGTCACTGATCCAGAGCTGGAGCCTGCACCACCTATTAAAGATAACATGGTACTATTTAAATAACACAACAGGCAACAGCGATAGATTAATCCTGTTACGAGAGCTCTACTCAGCTGTTACAGCAGTATTCAGTGTTGTACTGAACTGGCTCTCGTTTCCACAGCTCTGCTGAGTGAATGTTTGGACAGTTCCTGTAATGCAGTTGAATGCGGTCAGCCTTGTTTAAAATGCATGTCCAACGGCATCATGTTTGTTGCTGTGTGTGTGTGTGTGTGTGCGTAATGAAGATGCTGTTCACTATGGAAGCTGCCCTGTGCGTTCTTGTTAAGATGTTTTCTTTTTGTTCTGGGGTTTATTACAAACCAGTACATTGAGAACTCACGGAATGCCCTCCATGGTTCTGCATTAAGGTCATCAAGCTTGTTAATTAGGTGTCATTTGTTGTATAATTGCTTCTGTTTTATTTTTACCAGGAGAGTGAGATTCGCTCATACGTCCGCTCTGAGATGAGCCAGCACTGTGGTGAGTGTCACAGACAGACAGACAGACAGACAGACAGGCAGGCAGACAGGCAGGCAGACAGACAAACACACAGAGAGACAGACGGACAGACAGACAGACAGGCAGGCATATACCTACATTATATATACAGTATATGTATATTTTTTTGCATACTTCATATTTTCTTCTTTTTTGTTTTGCAGCTTGTGGAGGTAAGTTACCCAGTTTCCTTGTTCCCTGGAGAGAAATCATCAGCTATGAGAATAACACTGAAAGCAATGACTGTTGACACTGATTTTATAGTAGCAACGAGATTCTAATGTGGATTATACAGAACCACACTCCTGCCTTCAAGGCTCGACACTTGGAATCTAGAGAAGTAATGAATCTCACCAATGGACACCCTTTTCTTCAACTAAACATTGTTTCTTTTGTGTGCACTGTGTGTGTTTTTGTTTGTTACAAATTGATTTTTTGTTTCGATTCTTAAACGGCATGCCTGAGTGTTTAGTCTAGCAATGTGTCGTAAAGCACAACAGTATGTAAGCTGTGTAAAACACGGAGAGGTACGGTAAAGCATATTAAACATCGGAAAAGCATGGCCGAAACTTGCAAAATTACCGGGCAAATTTTGTGATGAACCTTTCTAGTCATTGACCATGCATCACAGCAGCATGTGGAATTGATCCAGACTTCCACAGCTCTTCAGCTGAGACATGCCATTTAAAACTGTTCCTTGACTAACTACACGAATCAGAAATCCTTGCCCTGGGCTAGTATTCACAAACCTGTACTTGGGGTGCTGCGTTCACAGGGCAGTGCAATGCTGGAACATACCCAACCAAGCTTATCCCTTCCACAGCCAAACCAGGAACCACCCAGGATCTTAACAGTGACAGAGCTCAGGTCGTATACAGTACTGATGCACTGACACCGATTAGTACAATCAACATACAGTGGAAAGAAATAGGCAGAGCGGATTGAGGGGCGCTACTAAGGGCCGCCATGGTTTAGTAGGGGTGTAACGAGTCATTGTGTATCAATCCATATCAATAATACTTTCGAGACACAAGACCAAAAGCACAGCAGCACAGCTCACTGTAGATCACCAAGTGATGATACAAGACCGAAAGCACAGCACAGCTCACTGTAGATCACCAAGTGATGACACAAGACCAAAAGCACAGCACAGCTCACTGTAGATCACCAAGTGATGATACAAGACCGAAAGCACAGCAGCACAGCTCACTGTAGATCACCAAGTGATGACACAAGACCAAAAGCACAGCACAGCTCACTGTAGATCACCAAGTGATGATACAAGACCAAAAGCACAGCAGCACAGCTCACTGTAGATCACCAAGTGATGACACAAGACCAAAAGCACAGCAGCACAGCTCACTGTAGATCACTAAGTGATGACACAAGACCAAAAGCACAGCAGCACAGCTCACTGTAGATCACTAAGTGATGACACAAGACCAAAAGCACAGCAGCACAGCTCACTGTAGATCACCAAGTGATGACACAAAACCAAAAGCACAGCAGCACAGCTCACTGTAGATCACCAAGTGATGACACAAGACCGAAAGCACAGCAGCACAGCTCACTGTAGATCACCAAGTGGTTCTTGAATAAAAAGTAAGTGTTTTGTAGCTGGTATGGATACCTGTCCAACTCTATCCCATTTCATTTTTGTCTTTTAACAAAACAGTCTGTTGTTAAATGATCATTTCATCTTATTATGTATCATACAAGCAGCCCGTCGGGACCATCGCATGTATCGTGATGCACATCGTATCACGGCCTGCGTATCGTGAGATCAGTGTATCGTTGCACCCCTGTTGTTTAGCTCATTAATTCGCCCCGTGGCTCTGTTTGTGAGTGCTAGCCCTGCAGGCGATGTGAGTTTTGTCGTGGACGTTGTTGTTGCTGTCGTGTGTTGTGTCTACACTAACAGAGTGGAGTTCTCTGTGTGTTCTCTGTCCCCTGTCCTCCTCCTCCTCCTCGTCCCCAGGTCTCCCAGACTCTCCGTCTCGTCCGCCCCTCCAGTCATTTCGCACGCGCCCCATCCCGGTGCTGCAGCTCACCCGCTCGAGCGAGGAGGGTGAGTGAGTCAGTACGTCCTGAACCGAGCAGCTGCATGGCTCGCTGCACACTGCTAACTGCAACTGGAAGCAACACGCCCCTCCCTGCCCCTGCACAGCAAACCTTGAGACATGCATCTTTAGCCTTTACTAATCTACTGATTCACTTATTTTTAGCAACTCGCTATCTTTTTCTATCTTTTGTTATAAGCTTGCTAACAGTTTTAGCAAAATGACTGAAATCTTTTGTAAAAATGTAAAAGGTTGCTGATTTATTTATTTGCTTATCATATTTTTTTGAAGGCACTAAGATATTGAAATGTTTGAAAAAAACTAATTATTAAAAAAAAGTCCAATTAAAGTGGAAGTGCACTAGATTGTGACTGCAGAATGAAGTTGGACTGAGGGTTAATTACTGCGTTGGAACAGCAAATTCTAACAGTGAAAGCATGGGAAAGCATAGCTCAGCACTGTAAAGTCCAGAAAGGTATGGTAAAGCCTATTTAAAAAAACCAAAAACAATCCACTGTTGTAAAAGCATGGGAAAACTGCAAAAATGACCATGGAAATGTACTGTGGTAAACTCGCCTATCTCCCATTCCCTCCAGAGGGGCTCCCTCTAGCACCCTGCCTCCCCCTACAAGCTCTCAGCTTGAACCTCCAGCACTAACCCTGCCAATAAATACACAGTGACTGTGCTAGGATTACACAAGACTCGCAAGAGTGTCAAATCCAAGTTTAATTAAAGCAAGAACTGTGCCAGGATGACACAAGGGATAGGAAGGATTTCATGCATTGCCTGGCACAAAACTTGCATAATCCTCACTGTCCTTTGTTCTAGTTCTTCCTGCTGCAGCTCCTGTTAAAATGAGTTATCCACTAGTTTGTGGTGCAGGCAGCAAACGCAGAATACACATTACAGATCTTTTTGTTCTTATTTAAATGCTACCATTTCTTGACCAGCTCTCTGTAAATGTCTTGATATATACAGTAGCTCCCATTTTTAAACTATTCATGAAATGAATCCAAACTCATGAAGTTTAAAGACTTTCACCACACCCTCAGCTTGAGGACCACTCAAACCGATGGTGCGATTATTACAGTAACTGCATGCTGACTAGCATAGGGGACCGGCTGGCTTGGGGTGCATTAAAGATCAAAAATTCATATAATTGATTTTAAACATCGCTTGATAGTATTTGTGAAACACTGCACTGGTTCTCAGCTTTAAAAACCACTGGGCCACAGCTCTGCAGGCTAGGAAAATGAATGTCTCTCAACTATTATTATTATTATTATTATTATTATTATTATTATTTATTTCTTAGCAGACGTCCTTATCCAGGGCGACTTACACTTGTTACAAGATATCACATTATTGGACTAAAATAACTAGACTAAAATAACAGCAATGCTCTTGGCTCATATGTACTAGAGCACACACTTCTCTGTCTTGCTGGTTAGACGTTTTCAGAGTATACCAGGGTTGTGTAAACCCACTGCATCCAGTCTTATTGTTAGAAGAACCTTGTTGAAATGGGTTTCTGAAACGAGCGGTGTTGAAACAATGCAAGCTGTCAGCCTCCTCCTCAATCTGCTCTGAAGTGCTCAGGCTTGCAATGCATTGAAATCCCAGCCCATTGAATTAAACAAGTTGAATGGAAAGACGGGCTGGACGCAAACTGTGAAATGGTTAAATACATGTGTTATGTTGGTGCATCCGCTGCAAGAAAACAATGACACTTATTACAGGGGTTTACAAACCCAGTCTCCCAGTCTGTAGGTCTGTTCAGGGATTGCCTGCTGGTATGGATGAGCTCAAGGCAATCACAGAGGAAGAGCAGTTTACCTTCAGCAGTTCAGAGTTGATCTAGCAGTGGTCTGATTGCAGGAGCGGTGCTGAGAGCAGTTCAGAGTTGATCTAGCAGGGGTCTGATTGCAGGAGCAGTGCTGAGAGCAGTTCAGAGTTGATCTAGCAGGGGTCTGATTGCAGGAGCAGTGCTGAGAGCAGTTCAGAGTTGATCTAGCAGGGGTCTGATTGCAGGAGCAGTGCTGAGAGCAGTTCAGAGTTGATCTAGCAGGGGTCTGATTGCAGGAGCGGTGCTGAGAGCAGTTCAGAGTTGATCTAGCAGGGGTCTGATTGCAGGAGCGGTGCTGAGAGCAGTTCAGAGTTGATCTAGCAGGGGTCTGATTGTTCTGGAGGCTCCATCGGGGCGGGATCTCAGTCCAAAGCCCTGTAGTGTTGGTGTGGAGGCTCCATCGGGGCAGGATCTCAGTCCAAAGCCCTGTAGTGTTAGTGTGGAGGCTCCATCGGGGCGGGATCTCGGTACAAAGCCCTGTAGTGTTGGTGTGGAGGCTCCATCGGGGCAGGATCTCAGTCCAAAGCCCTGTAGTGTTGGTGTGGAGGCTCCATCGGGGCAGGATCTCAGTCCAAAGCCCTGTAGTGTTGGTGTGGAGGCTCCATCGGGGCAGGATCTCAGATCAAAGCCCTGTAGTGTTGGTGTGGAGGCTCCATCGGGGCAGGATCTCAGATCAAAGCCCTGTAGTGTTGGTGTGGAGGCTCCATCGGGGCAGGATCTCAGTCCAAAGCCCTGTAGTGTTGGTGTGGAGGCTCCATCGGGGAGGGATCTCGGTACAAAGCCCTGTAGTGTTGGTGTGGAGGCTTCATTGGGGTGGGATCTCAGTCCAAAGCCCTGTAGTGTTAGTGTGGAGGCTCCATCGGGGCAGGATCTCAGTCCAAAGCCCTGTAGTGTTGGTGTGGAGGCTCCATCGGGGCGGGATCTCAGTCCAAAGCCCTGTAGTGTTGGTGTGGAGGCTCCATCGGGGCAGGATCTCAGTCCAAAGCCCTGTAGTGTTGGTGTGGAGGCTCCATCGGGGCGGGATCTCAGTCCAAAGCCCTGTAGTGTTGGTGTGGAGGCTCCATCGGGGCAGGATCTCAGTCCAAAGCCCTGTAGTGTTGGTGTGGAGGCTCCATCGGGGCGGGATCTCAGTCCAAAGCCCTGTAGTGTTGGTGTGGAGGCTCCATCGGGGCGGGATCTCAGTCCAAAGCCCTGTAGTGTTGGTGTGGAGGCTCCATCGGGGCGGGATCTCAGTCCAAAGCCCTGTAGTGTTGGTGTGGAGGCTCCATCGGGGCGGGATCTCAGTCCAAAGCCCTGTAGTGTTAGTGTGGAGGCTCCATCGGGGCAGGATCTCAGTCCAAAGCCCTGTAGTGTTGGTGTGGAGGCTCTATCGGGGCGGGATCTCAGTCCAAAGCCCTGTAGTGTTGGTGTGGAGGCTCCATCGGGGAGGGATCTCAGTACAAAGCCCTGTAGTGTTGGTGTGGAGGCTCCATCGGGGTGGGATCTCAGTCCAAAGCCCTGTAGTGTTAGTGTGGAGGCTCCATCGGGGCAGGATCTCAGTCCAAAGCCCTGTAGTGTTGGTGTGGAGGCTCCATCGGGGAGGGATCTCGGTACAAAGCCCTGTAGTGTTGGTGTGGAGGCTCCATCGGGGCAGGATCTCAGTCCAAAGCCCTGTAGTGTTGGTGTGGAGGCTCCATCGGGGCGGGATCTCGGTACAAAGCCCTGTAGTGTTAGTGTGGAGGCTCCATCGGGGCGGGATCTCAGTCCAAAGCCCTGTAGTGTTGGTGTGGAGGCTCCATCGGGGCGGGATCTCAGATCAAAGCCCTGTAGTGTTGGTGTGGAGGCTCCATCGGGGCAGGATCTCAGATCAAAGCCCTGTAGTGTTGGTGTGGAGGCTCCATCGGGGCAGGATCTCAGTACAAAGCCCTGTAGTGTTGGTGTGGAGGCTCCATCGGGGCGGGATCTCAGATCAAAGCCCTGTAGTGTTGGTGTGGAGGCTCCATCGGGGCAGGATCTCAGATCAAAGCCCTGTAGTGTTGGTGTGGAGGCTCCATCGGGGCGGGATCTCGGTACAAAGCCCTGTAGTGTTGGTGTGGAGGCTCCATCGGGGCGGGATCTCGGTACAAAGCCCTGTAGTGTTAGTGTGGAGGCTCCATCGGGGCAGGATCTCAGTCCATAGTCCTGTAGTGTTAGTGTGGAGGTTCCATCGGGGCGGGATCTCAGTCCAAAGCCCTGTAGTGTTGGTGTGGAGGCTCCATCGGGGCGGGATCTCAGTCCAAAGCCCTGTAGTGTTGGTGTGGAGGCTCCATCGGGGCGGGATCTCAGTCCAAAGCCCTGTAGTGTTGGTGTGGAGGCTCCATCGGGGCGGGATCTCAGTACAAAGCCCTGTAGTGTTGGTGTGGAGGCTCCATCGGGGCGGGATCTCGGTACAAAGCCCTGTAGTGTTGGTGTGGAGGCTCCATCGGGGCGGGATCTCAGTCCAAAGCCCTGTAGTGTTGGTGTGGAGGCTCCATCGGGGCGGGATCTCAGTCCAAAGCCCTGTAGTGTTGGTGTGGAGGCTCCATCGGGGCGGGATCTCAGTACAAAGCCCTGTAGTGTTGGTGTGGAGGCTCCATCGGGGCGGGATCTCGGTACAAAGCCCTGTAGTGTTGGTGTGGAGGCTCCATCGGGGCGGGATCTCGGTACAAAGCCCTGTAGTGTTGGTGTGGAGGCTCCATCGGGGCGGGATCTCAGTACAAAGCCCTGTAGTGTTGGTGTGGAGGCTCCATCGGGGCGGGATCTCAGATCAAAGCCCTGTAGTGTTGGTGTGGAGGCTCCATCGGGGCGGGATCTCAGATCAAAGCCCTGTAGTGTTGGTGTGGAGGCTCCATCGGGGCAGGATCTCAGATCAAAGCCCTGTAGTGTTGGTGTGGAGGCTCCATCGGGGAGGGATCTCGGTACAAAGCCCTGTAGTGTTGGTGTGGAGGCTCCATCGGGGAGGGATCTCGGTACAAAGCCCTGTAGTGTTGGTGTGGAGGCTCCATCGGGGCGGGATCTCAGATCAAAGCCCTGTAGTGTTGGTGTGGAGGCTCCATCGGGGCGGGATCTCAGTACAAAGCCCTGTAGTGTTGGTGTGGAGGCTCCATCGGGGAGGGATCTCGGTACAAAGCCCTGTAGTGTTGGTGTGGAGGCTCCATCGGGGAGGGATCTCGGTACAAAGCCCTGTAGTGTTGGTGTGGAGGCTCCATCGGGGCGGGATCTCAGATCAAAGCCCTGTAGTGTTGGTGTGGAGGCTCCATCGGGGCGGGATCTCAGTACAAAGCCCTGTAGTGTTGGTGTGGAGGCTCCATCGGGGAGGGATCTCGGTACAAAGCCCTGTAGTGTTGGTGTGGAGGCTCCATCGGGGCGGGATCTCAGATCAAAGCCCTGTAGTGTTGGTGTGGAGGCTCCATCGGGGCGGGATCTCAGTCCAAAGCCCTGTAGTGTTGGTGTGGAGGCTCCATCGGGGCGGGATCTCGGTCCAAAGCCCTGTAGTGTTGGTGTGGAGGCTCCATCGGGGCGGGATCTCGGTACAAAGCCCTGTAGTGTTGGTGTGGAGGCTCCATCGGGGCAGGATCTCGGTACAAAGCCCTGCTTGGCCGTGGGGTGCTGGTTAGCTCTGGTCTAGATTCCCCGTAACTGGTTGGCTGACGGACAGGGGCTCTGATGGTGTGGCGCCCCCTGTGTTTTAGGGAGGGAACTGCGTGTGGTGGTGAACACGAACGACCCGGACTACGAACACGTCTATTCCGTGGAGAACTACGATGATCCGGAAGAGGAGGAGCAGGAATTCTATCCCACAGTCACCTTCACCGAGGGTGAGCGCCGCAAATAATTGTCTGCAAATTCCTGAATTCCAACGCGTTAGCTGCTTCTTCTGTGGCGTTTCAATTCAATTCATTATTAATTTGTGTCCGTTAAAAAAAATATATATATATCTTCGGGACTAGAAAAAAATAATGACACAAAATGTTTGTTATTCAGATGTTCCTGACCCATACCAGTGACCCTGTGAGCAGACTGCTCTACACAGCGACTCCCACATGGTCACGGATCTGTTGTTCTTTTGCAGGTGAAACGAGCACCATGGACCCAGTGCAAGCAAGACGACGCAAACGAGCTTCCTCCGACGAAGGTAACAGGATACTCGGCACCCAAAGGGTTAAAACTCGAACTCCCTGCATGCTGGCTCCTCTGTAATCTAACAGACCAGCGTTTCATATTCTAACACAGCGGGGCGCCAGGGGGTCTGACAGACCAGCGTTTCATATTCTAACAGTGCGGGGCGCCAGGGGGTCTGACAGACCAGCGTTTCATATTCTAACACAGCGGGGTGCCAGGGGGTCTGACAGACCAGCGTTTCATATTCTAACACAGCGGGGCGCCAGGGGGTCTGACAGACCAGCGTTTCATATTCTAACACAGCGGGGCGCCAGGGGGTCTAACAGACCAGCGTTTCATATTCTAACAGTGCGGGGCGCCAGGGGGTCTGACAGACCAGCGTTTCATATTCTAACACAGCGGGGCGCCAGGGGGTCTGACAGACCAGCGTTTCGTATTCTAACAGTGCGGGGCGCCAGGGGGTCTGACAGACCAGCGTTTCATATTCTAACACAGCGGGGCGCCAGGGGGTCTGACAGACCAGCGTTTCATATTCTAACACAGCGGGGCGCCAGGGGGTCTGACAGACCAGCGTTTCATATTCTAACACAGCGGGGCGCCAGGGGGTCTAACAGACCAGCGTTTCGTATCTTGTGTTAACTGCTTGTGATGGGTGCAGTGCTGGGGTGCGCTGTGGCCTGGTGGTTAGAGCTGAGGACTGGACTCGTGTTTACCTGCATTAACATTAACCTGGGAGGGGGCTGGCGAGCACATCAACCCCTTCCCCCAAAAGCATGTCATGCTAACTGCATTTATTTCGAATGAACACGCTAATGCACAAACAAAGACTTTGTTGCAGAGCAGTTTGAGCCAGTCCAGGTTTTCCGAAGCGTGAAACACACCTGCGCCTGACACTTCTGTGGTTTGTCTATAAAGCTCAGGTGTGAATAAACAGACCCATCTGCTCAAACCTGGATTGGCTCAAACATTTTTTATTGTCTTTTACTGTGGTTTATTTAAAACATTTTGTAATGGTTGGTACTTAAAACAAAACAAGTTGCATTAATAATTCAATGCTAATTCAATATTAACATTTATTTGTGATGTTTTATTTTTTTTCTAAAGCTGAGATTCACTTTTACTCAAGTAAGTCTCTAGTTTCAGTGTGTGTCTGCGTCTGCGTCTGTGTCTGTGTACGTATCTGTGACTGAACAGACACACACTGAATCCAGGGACTTCCTTGGGTGGGCCGTTAATAGAGAAAACTGCTTTTAAAATTGACGAGTGCATCTTCACACTGAGTTATTGCGTTATTACGTACAGCGGACACTGTTATAAGAGAGTCTTCTCACAAGCACTTCGGGCGGGAAAGAGGGCCGTGAAGGGAAGCTGTGCATATTAACTAATACATCATGTTTTAATTAAGAAAAAAGAAAACAGTGCATCCCTGATGCTCATATCCATGTCTTTATTTGCCCGTTGGTAGTCAGACATGCACAAGACCAGTTACGGCAAAAATAAGATGTGCTGGAACATTCTGAAATGGTTTTGATGAGAGTATCCTCACGATTTGTAACGGAAACCCAACCCAACCCCTCCTCCTCCTCCTCCTCCTCCTCCTCCCCCCCCCCCCCCCCAGACCCCTGCCTCCTGCCCCTGGACGAGGGCACCTGCTCCCGCTACACACTGCGCTGGTACTACAACCCCAAGGTGGCAGAGTGCCGCCCATTCATCTACAGCGGCTGTGAGGGGAACAGGAACCGATTCGGCACCAAAGAGGACTGCGAGCTGGAGTGTCAGGACACCCCCAGAGGTACGGTACTGCCAGCCCTGCCTGGGGCACGAGCCCAGCCAACGTGACCCCCCTACAAGCACTCCCTTCTTATTTTACTGTCTGACTTACCTGAAGTATAGTAAAGTGTAAAAAGTGAGCAAGGTAAAGCATAGGGTAAGCAGTACTATTGAAAAACACAAAACAAAAAGATCCATGCAAATGCTGAGGATCACTCCCTAGTTGGGACCAGACTCCGTTTAGTGATGTGTTTGGAGCGCCAGTCAGAATCTGAACCGTACTAAAAGAGCCTTGTCTAGTCTGCGTGTTATGTTTTTTATACTTATATTTCATCAGTAAAGAATTCTGATATTTGTAAGTGTGGTTCCTGCAGCCTCAATATGCAGCATGGTTCAGATTATAGGACTACAGGTTCTGGATTATGTATTTATTATTTATTTATTTATTAATTTATTTAAAATTCTATCAGAGTAAGAATCTAGCCCTATCTCTCTATAACATTTAGTACGACTCCAGCTAGATGAGGCGTTCTCAATGACAGGATTGAGCAGTCAGTTCAGACTGGCGGCCGGACGCAGTGAATGTAACGTGTCTTGTTTCATCCCTCCTCTTTGTTTCAGATGCCGTGGCGGAGCGAGGAGGGAGGTGAGAGTGACTGCGGGTTGCGAGGTGACCGCCGTCCTGTAAAGTTTACATCCCGGACGCTTCACGAACAAGCAGATTCCCCCTTCTCTCCTCCCTCGGCTGGGATCGCTCCCTCATTTCAGAGAAGAACCAACTCTCCCTGTCTCCCCCGAATCCCGGTACAAAATATTCCCAAACTTGCCATTCCAAAGATGATCGTAATCCATACCCGACACTCTGGAGGAAATATTCCCTACCTGACATTCCAAAGAAACTCAGGATTTGCAAATGTGTTCAGCTGAGTGAAAATGAACCAGGCCAGTTTCACTCTCATTCTCTCAACGTGGTCGGAGTTCGGATTCCTGTTTTTAATTTCTTTAAGATGGTCCAGCTGAAATGTCTCTTGAGCACTGAGATGCTGAAACCACACATTATACAGGTGGAGTAATCCCTTATAAAAGTTTCCCATAGTAAAAGCACACTAAAGCATAGGTAAGCGTTGTAAAGAACTGCAAGGTATAGTAAAGCATATTAATAAATATGACAAACCAAGGTAAACTGTGGTAAATGCATAGGATAACCATGAGAAAAGCATGAGAAAACTGCAAAAGTACTGAGCAGAAATGGCACGGTAAACTTTTATAAAGGATCACACACATTGCGTTAGCCTGAAGGGTAACATTTGAACTCCTGTAACAATCACTATTCCCCTCAATACCAAATATATATATATATATTAGGTGACTATTTTAAACTGTATTTTCACGCTGTATGCAAGCTTAATATTGTATTTTAAAAATACTTTGCTCGTAACCATTTTATATTTTACAAGCATACTTTTATAGAACCGGCGAGACTGAATCTCTTTCCTCACGCAGTCAGATCGTTGCCTTGTCTGCGTTGCAGTCCCTTGTGTATTGCTGAGTGTGAGGGTTCTCATTGTGTCCAGCAGGAACAGTGGATCTGTGTCCTCCAGACCCACTCGCTTCGTTTATTGGCCGTCCTTCGTATTTGTTGTTAAGCAGGAACTCTTTTCTAGGTCCTCCCCCTTGTATAAAATAAAAACGGTTCTGGCTTTTCAAACTCGCCGTCTAGGCTGTCCTTCCCTCACCTTTACAACTGAGTTCCAGTCAATGGCAGTTCACTTCCACGTGGAGTGTTTTAAAAGCCGTTCGGAGGTGAATTTTGTCTCTCATCCGGGGATATTAATTTGTTACCAACACAAATACTATACCATTTGAACTTGTACAGATTCAGGTTTCTCTGTATGCGTTCCAGGTGTCCAGTTTTAATACAGAGTTAGAGAGAGTTTTCGTTTTGCTTTTCTTGTTTTAGTTTTTTTAACCCCACGAGAGATGGTTGCAGACTTATTCCTTGGCCTTGGTTGTAATTTTGGGAGCTGTGTGTCATGTAAATAAAGAACCCTTTACAGCGGATGCTACCTCCCCGTGAGCAGTCCTGTCTTGCAGTAGCCAGCTGTCCGATCCACTGTGGCTGCAATGTGTCTTGCTGTCGCTGCGTACTGCAAAGCCTCTGGATGAGAAGGAGAGCTGTTGTTTTTATTATGTATAAAATATATCTTTTTTTTTTTTTTGTAACACTGCATGTCTGTTTGTCACTGCGAACAAATATGGTGCTATTTTGTAATTTTTTAATTGCATTTTGTTTTTAAATTAAGACGAAACGGAGTGTGTACGCGATGTACGTGATGTAATTACGAAAACTGAGCAAAACAAACAGAAGTATTGTTCCACAGTCCTTCCTATTTCAAAAAGTGTAAAAAAAATAAAAATAAATTAATTAATAATCCAATTCCGAACATGTGCAGCGTTTATTTATGTGTGTTGAATATTGAGAAGTGACACGATTATTAAGTATGCACGCTGCAATACAGTGAGTCAGAGAACAGGTATGATGAAGACAGCATGAGACACCGCAGCGTGCACATGTATTCGAACACCTCAGGATACACCTGCCCTCATTTATATCCTTTATATACCTGTCTGCATGAAAACCTTGACATTTCCGTTCAGGAATCTGTGCTATACAAACAATAGGCACGCATGTGTGAAAATGTTACACCACTTTGTGCTTTAATTAGGCATCTTAAACACCTCAAAAGTCTCCTGCGTTTCACCATGTGTGGCTGTGAGTTCCTTTTACTGTTTTAAATGAATTGCACGTGTGGCCTGTTAAAGTCATCAATTAAATTAAACTAATCGCTAAATTGCCTCTTTTGACAGTTTTTCCAGATTTTCAGTCACAGTGGTTTGATTTCATTGCACAACCAATCCAAACTCCAGAAGCAGTGGGGTGTGAATGAATGTGCGCACTGCGGGACCATGTTAAGGTCTTTACACACATTTTCTGTTTAGTTCAATTTAATTTACGTGTGTGTGTGTATATATATATATATATATACATACACACACACATTTTTATTTTACTGCACGTAGCATTTTAATAATGGAATGTCTGTTCTATCGTTTTGTTTTTAATATGTTCAATTTATTTACATATCATATCAGATGCCATGTTTAATAAAGATAATGAAATCTGTAGCAGATGTCTTTTGTTCCTGACCGGCTAATCTGCACAATTTATTATCTATAGAGAAGCGCCCGTGTCCCGTCAGCATCGTCAATCCCACTGATCTAATGGAAGCGCCTTTTCCAGCAGCATCGCAGCTGCGTCTCAGGCTCTCCGTTTGCACCATGATAGAGAGATTGACAGACAGATAGCTTCACAACCCCACGCTGCTTTAATACGCACTTGACATTTCAGAGACCCGCTGAGTTTAAAAATGTTTCTTTGTTTAAAAGCAATTTCCTTCTCGTTGAAGGGGAGCTGTATTTCATCTCTGACTGGCTCCTATTGGCCGGAGAGATCTGTTTCCACAGCTTTACCTTTTAATATGAGCCCCTGGATATGCAGTGCAGTGTGAGGAATATGTGATCTGGAAAGGTCAACCCTTATGAAAGTGTCCTATAGTACAAAAGCATAGTAAAGTGTAATACAGCACAGTGAAAGCGTGGTAAAGCACAGGCACGCATTGAAAGCACAGAGAGATGGTAAAGCATATTAACAAACATGGCAATCCAGGGTAGATGATGGTAAAAGCATAGTAAAACCATGGGGAAAGCATGGGGGGAAACTGTAAAACTACTGTACAAAGATACCTTGGTCAATTTAATAAGGGAATGCCCTAAAGGGGCCATTTGTATTTATTATATCTTGTTTGCAATTCATACATTTTCTTTTTTTTTAGAATCCTCTTTCAAATCACTGTTTAATCTCAGGGAATGTTTCTAAAACCATTCTTAACAGTCTTTATGAACAGGGCCAATGGTATCGCTTGTACTATCCACTACAGAAAGAATACATTATAATGACAATCTAATAAACAAACAGACAGATGAAGTGACAGCGTTATTAACATGAGCGGTGATGACTGGGCACACAGCTTGCCCTCCTGCCCCTCGGAACAGGGGCAGCTGTCAGCGCGGGGCAGTTATTAATATGCTAATGAGCGCCAGTGACCCCGCTGGGACATGTGGAAACACTTTGAGTGAAACTTTTGTCATCACTTTTTAGTATTCCTAAATGCGTGCTTGTCTGTGTGTGTTTATCTGTGTGCTAGTGTGTCTGTTTTTGTGCTTGTGTGTGTGCGTATGAATGCTAGTGTGTGTGTGTCTGTGTAGACCGCTCGGGGTGATGAGATGGTGGTAACATTGCTCATGAATATTTTAAGTGTCTTTAGCAGGAGGCAGTATTGTTTAACCCACCTGCCTGTCTGGTGTCTGTGCTGTTAATGACCAAGCCTTCCGGCCTGAAAGCACCAAAGCAATTTAAAAACAAGAGCGTGAGCGAGGGATGCTGCCTCCTGTAATTACTGGAACTCAATCAATCTCCTTCAGGTATTTCTCCAGCACTGCACAACATCCACAATCCCTCTGCTCGCATTACACAGGGGGCCGAGGGGAGGCATCAATCTGAACAGCGAGGACTGAGAGGAGAGAGGCATGTCAACAGCCCTCACAAAGACACCCAGTCAAACACATTACAAGAGAGGACAGCTGAGTACGGGCAAGCTGGTCAGCAAACGTACTGTACACCCCTGCCACGGCTGTGAATGAATAATCAGAGCTGCAGGTATGATGAAAAAGATGATGACCAGACATATAACAACAGTATGCGCAGAATCCTGACAAATTGCAAATTGCAAACATAGCACAGTGAACTTTTCTAAGGGAGGGATTGGCGAGAGGACGGCTGCTGACGGAATGGCAGGAGAAGGTGACTGACGGGACAGATCGGTTGTGTCGGCTCTCACACTAGACTGGCAGGCGCTGTGAGCCTCCCTGAGCGTGTCACAGTATGTGCTGTCATTGTGTCCCAGTGTGATGCTCGCTGAGCGTGTCGCAGTCTGAGCTCTCATTGTGTCCCTCTGTGATCATCTCTGACCGTGTCGCTGTGTCCCTCTGTGATCCTCTCTGAGCGTGTAGCAGTCTGATCCCTCATTGTGTCCCTCGGTGATCCTCTCTGAGCGTGTAGCAGTCTGATCCCTCATTGTGTCCCTCGGTGATCCTCTCTGAGCGTGTAGCAGTCTGATCCCTCATTGTGTCCCTCGGTGATCCTCGCTGAGCGTGTCGCAGTCTGATCCCTCATTGTGTCCCTCTGTGATCCTCTCTGAGCGTGTAGCAGTCTGATCCCTCATTGTGTCCCTCTGTGATCCTCTCTGAGCGTGTAGCAGTCTGATCCCTCATTGTGTCCCTCTGTGATCCTCTCTGAGCGTGTAGCAGTCTGATCCCTCATTGTGTCCCTCTGTGATCCTCTCTGAGCGTGTCGCAGTCTGATCCCTCATTGTGTCCCTCTGTGATCCTCTCTGAGCGTGTCGCAGTCTGATCCCTCATTGTGTCCCTCGGTGATCCTCTCTGAGCGTGTCGCAGTCTGATCCCTCATTGTGTCCCTCTGTGATCCTCTCTGAGCGTGTAGCAGTCTGATCCCTCATTGTGTCCCTCTGTGATCCTCTCTGAGCGTGTAGCAGTCTGATCCCTCATTGTGTCCCTCTGTGATCCTCTCTGAGTGTGTAGCAGTCTGATCCCTCATTGTGTCCCTCTGTGATCCTCTCTGAGCGTGTAGCAGTCTGATCCCTCATTGTGTCCCTCGGTGATCCTCTCTGAGCGTGTCGCAGTCTTATCTCTCATTGTGTCCCTCGGTGATCCTCTCTGAGCGTGTAGCAGTCTGATCCCTCATTGTGTCCCTCGGTGATCCTCTCTGAGCGTGTAGCAGTCTGATCCCTCATTGTGTCCCTCGGTGATCCTCTCTGAGCGTGTCGCAGTCTTATCTCTCATTGTGTCCCTCGGTGATCCTCTCTGAGCGTGTCGCAGTCTTATCTCTCATTGTTTCCCTCTGTGATCCTCTCTCAACGCGTCGCAGTCTGATCCTCATTGTGTCCCTCGGTGATCCTCTCTGAGCGTGTCGCAGTCTTATCTCTCATTGTGTCCCTCTGTGATCCTCTCTGAGCGCGTCGCAGTCTGATCTCTCATTGTGTCCCGCTGTGATCCTCTTTCAGTGCATCAGTCTGATCCTCATTGTGTCCCTCTGTGACCCTCTCTGAGCGCGTCGCAATCTGATCTCTCATTGTGTCCCTCTGTGATCCTCTTTCAGTGCGTCAGTCTGATCCTCATTGTGTCCCTCTGTGATCCTCTCTGAGCGCGTCGCAATCTGATCTCTCATTGTGTCCCGCTGTGAGGATCTTTCAGCGCGTCAGTCTGATCTCTCATTGTTTCCCTCTGTGATCCTCTCTGACCGCATCGCAGTCTGATCCTCATTGTGTCCCACTGTGATCCTTCTCTGAGCCAAAGTCTGATCTCTGGAGAGCTGAGAATGGAGTGTTTAGACTAGTGCTCATTATTATTATTAAGGTGCTGGTAATGACAGCACTAGAGAGCTGGGAATGGAGCGTTTAGACTAGTGCTCATTATTACTGAGGTGCAGGGTAATGACAGCACTGGAGAGCTGAGAATGGAGTGTTTTTAGGCTAGTGCTCGTTAAGGGTAATGACAAATTTCAGAAAATGCTCCTGTAGTGAAAGTGTACAAACAACATGACAAGCTACTGTCACTCATAATAATCCAATAACTTGTCTATTAATGCTGCGCATCCAGCTCTGTTAAAATCTCAACCTGTAAACACAACTTGCTGATTAAAACTACACATGTCCTGGTTTTCCGGAGGCTTGATTGAACTGAGTTAACTGCTTAACAGATTTTTTTTTTTCCATTAATTAGAAATGCTCCTGTTCAGAATGACATCGTGAACCTCCTTATTAATTAACAGATTCATCTTGGAGACAGGATGAGAACAGATGAGACTATGCGCTCGGCTCCATACATCACTGCACTTTCTCTCCAGGACCCTCTGTGATGCTCTTTAACAAGCAGCTGCAGTGAATGGGCAGCATGTTGATGTCCTATTGGGAAACATAAAACTATTTACAATTCTGAAATGAATAAGAAACAACTCAAGACTTCCCGCAAGCCCCCAGGGTAGCAGAATGTCCAAAATCTTCGGGGCACAGACTCCACAAACCTTTCCGGAAATTCCAAACCTTCCGGAACCAAATAATTCTACATTTATAATTAACAAATGAGAAAAGTTATAGGCTAGGCTTAATATTGCTAATTCACTTTGATTAGCTGTTCCAAAAATAGCTAAGAAGGGGGTTTCCGGTGGCAGGTGATGCTGAAGTGAGAATGATCCTGCCGGCTTCCAGAAAATCACAGCTAGGAGAAAACCTTCAGGTCCCGAAGACATTGCGTGCGAGTGCGCAGCTATTCTGCAGCCCTGCGAGCCCATCATCAGATGTCTGAGTCGTTTATTTCATGTTCAGTAACTTTTTCGGGTGTGTCATTGCTCTGTGAAAATATCATGCTAATGACATTTCTGAGTAAATAGCTTTAATATTCGTTCTGAATACTTTAAACCCGCCCCAACTACTGAGTGACAGCACATTCCTGCATTTCTATTGGAGACTCCGCTTGCGAGATTTAAAACGAGATACAATCAGGATGGAGGCTTGTTAGCGGGATTTAAACCTGTATCACAGTTAAGATAAGGAGGATTTAAAACAGAATTGTGACGAAATGTACAAAAATTCCAACACACAAAAACCCCGGAAGAATGTTCCCGTGACCAGAGGGATTTCGATGTGGAAGACAGCAATGGAAAGAAGGGACAGCTTAAGCGTGCAAGTACTGTCGAGTCACTATACATATTTTGAGAGAAAAAAAATGCTCAAGCATTTTGGAAAGTAACCAAAAACACTCATTTTATACATTACATCAAAAACAAAAGCCCTGAAAAAAAAAAAGATTTACATAAAACTCGAAAATAGCTAAAAATAAGCACCGAAAAATACAATTAATAAAACCCGAAAAACATAAGCCCTAGTTATGATGCTCTGCTCGCGGCACTAATGTGGATGAGATGCCTGTGTATATGGAAAAGGATTTTAATAATTATTCAACAGAAGACCTCACTGCATCCACTGTATACACAACCCAGCTGACCTCTGTATTTGACAGTGAATAACTCATTAACATCCTTACAGCACAATCAGCTTAGTACAGAAAACTCACGGTAGATTTTCAAGTTTATTTTGCACTTCTGATTCTACAGATGGTCATGTACAGGGCCCGCAATGAGAGCGCACATCACAGACACAGAGAACAATGCTTTTCTGACTCTGTCCCCTCTTTGCTCATCTGTTTTTTTCCTTCGGTACATCTTTTATTTTTACTTATTACATCTCCCTCTCATTACCCTTTTCATCATTTTTCTTTTTCGCTTTCTTTCCTGTCATCATTTCTTTCCTCCCTCTCATTTCATTATCTCTTTTCTGTGCTCTGATGTCAATATGAGAGGCTGGACTCCAGGTTTATCACAGCGAGAGAGGGAGGGAGGGAGAGAACAGGACAGCGATAGAGAGAGTCATTCACTGAGCGCAGTCAGAGAGACCTCAGCATCTCAGGGTTCACAGACAGACCCTTCAAAGCGCAGGGCAGACAGGGAACAGCACGCTGAAGACAAGGTGACCAGGCAGCAGTTTCTGGAAGATTTGACTCCCTGTACAAGGTAAGTAAGACTGCAGTAAGAAAGCAAGTTGACACAAACCTGTCCCTGCAGGTGCTGATGCAGGAGGTGTACTGATAAATAAACCTGCAAGTGAATGTGTCTGTTTATTTAACCGATAATGATATGTGTATTGCAACACATGTGTGCTTGTTAATTGTGCATGTGCGGACATATATATTGCAATGGATACTGTGTTACTAATATTACTTGTTATTATTATTTAACATTACCTATCAGTAACCTTATCTGTGGTATTAATAGGTCTCAATAGGAAGTTGTAATAGAGGGAGATCTGAACATTGGGACTGACAGAAACACAGAGTCTTCAAGTGGTCTTAATGCAGGGCTGGTCATTATACTGAGCTGGTTACCAAGAGGGACTTTACAGTAGGAAACCTGTGAAGATGCAGCGCAGTGCTAGTATTTCACTGTTGAAACACATTTTAACAGTCTATTTAAACCCGGCTCCTTTCTAAACAGCCCTGTGGGAGCTGTAACTATCTTTTCCTCTAAAATATTACTGTCACAGGACACTGGGCATAAAATCCCTGCTGCCAGAGGTGATACAGTGTAATCGGTCCCTTAGAAAAAGATTATTTAAATTTGCACAGAAAGTTTGCAGTTCTACTGTACCCTAATTTACCCTGGTTTGCCACGTTTTTTAATATGCTTCAATATATCTCACTGGTCTTGACAATACTTACCTATGCTTTACCATATTTTCACTGTGTTACACTTTGCTGTGCTTTTACTATGGAAAACTTTTATAAGAGTAATGACTTCAGAATCTACAATGTATTGGAATGTGTGTGAATCTGTATATTACACTATATTTTCACGATATTGAAACAGTATTATTATTATTATTATTATTATTATTATTATTATTATTATTATTATTATTATTATTAATAATAATATTATCATCATTATTATTGGTATGGCTGGCTCGTTACCCCCCGTTTCTTCTGCCTCTGTGTTGATTTCAGCGATTCAGAGATTTTCTCCTCGTCCTCCAAATCCACCCCTTTGCTAATTGTGTGTGTCTGGCTCGGGGCTGGGAGTGGTATAAATGACTGCCCCTTTGGCGGGTTCGTTTAGACGTGCCCGCAGGCTTCAAGCAGACAGCCGCAATGTGTCTCGGTGCAGTCATGTGTTTGTATCATGCATTCACTTGTGTGTCCTGCTGTAGCTCTCAGCCCCGGAGCGGGCAGTGATTGCGGACGCTTAGTTCTCAAGATCAGCGTTTCACATCCTGTCGCTCTCACTCACTTAACTTCAGTACTGCCGGGCTTACTGCGCTGTGACCAAAACCCTTATACAAGTGTCCTGCAGGAAAAGCACAGCAAAGTGTGGATAAAGCACAGGGAAAGCATGGTAAAGCATAGGCAACCTGGAATGTGGGAACTTGCTATGCAGCAGGAGTCTTGTTTCCATCTCTGCACTGTGTTCATTGCATCTGAGACGTCTGAGTTCTCTGACACTCCCTCCCTCTCTGCAGTCACTCCTCCTGGTTGTGTGCAGTGGCGATGTATCTTGGCCGGCTCCCGCTGCTCCTGGCCGCTCTGCTGGCGTCGGGGGCTCTGTCCCATGTTCTTGCGAGCGAGGGTCAGCGACAGAGGTACAGCAATGTCCCGGAGGAGGGGGGCCTGCTGGCTGTGCGAATCCTGAGCAGGGGAGGGGTGCTGCTGCGCTCTCTGCTGGACAGGGGTCTCCCCTCGGAGTGGGGTGCCATGGAGCACCACTACCCCCAGAGGAAACGGGCTGCCCCCTCCCGCCCAGCCCGGAGGAGCCCCCACGGCACTCGCGTCTCCCTCTCCCTCGACGTTCCCACCAGCATCCTCAGCATCCTGCTGGACCTCGCCAGGGCCAAGGACATGAGGGCCAAGGCCGCCGCCAACGCAGAGCTGATGGCACGCATCGGACGCAGGAAATGAGATAAACGAGGAGTGACATAAACAGGGGCTGAATGGGACCGCTGAAACCAGACCCCCTGTATCTGTATCTGTCATTTAGTTGCCGTGTTTGTCATTCTCTACTCTGTTTCCCAATGTGTAACTGTTAATACAGATTCGATTCATGTTAAAGCTGATCTGACAACATCACTTCAGATAGTCCCGGATTTACTTTGAGTTCCCCCTTCCCTTAACTGACTAGGGGTGTAACAAGGTCACGATATGTATCGCGATACGCAGGTTGTGATGTGATATGTATCACGATACATGTGCTGGATGCAAAAACAGAACAAACAATGAAATGAGCCAGGGGAGAGCATGTATTCATACCACCTATAAAAACACATTCATTCTTCATTTAAGGGTCACTGTACAATGAGCTGTATTGTTGTTGGTCTTGTATCAAACGATACACACCTCTATTAAGATACAGCATGTAAAGAAACTTTCATGATTTGGAGATCGTTACACCCCTAGGACTGACCAGACCCAATTCCACTCAGTGTTCAAGGAGGCAGAGACACAGTGTGAAGATCTAACGCTGTCTGATGTTGGGCCGGGGCAGTGTGCTGCACTGTAACACCACACAGTGTCTGTATATTCTGTAAATATTGTCCTTATGGAGTGATTGGCAGGGAGGCTGGGGAGAGACACAGACGACTGTACGATAATAAACTAGAACTCATCATGTACTCTACTCTCCAGCGGTGTGTTTTTGTCTTTATGATGATAGACTGGAATCTCAAAACCAAACGATATGTAACATCTCAGAATGAATCTCCTGAGCGCTGAAACTTTAACATATTTGTAACCAATCAGAAAGCCAGCTTCATTGTAATTCCTCCAATCGAGTTCTGTGGCTTATTTTATTGAACCAATCAGCGCAGCAGTTTCGCCTTCAATATATACACGCAGGGCCGGCCTGAGGCTGTGCGGGGCCCTAGGCGGCGATGATTAAGTGCGGGGTCCAGAACATCAGATGAATGTTACAGTAGCAACCACATCTTAAAGTTAGTATAGAGGTGCATGATGTGTTAAACATCTGTGTTTTAATGGAAAAAGAATCTAAACACTGAATGTGAAACACAAACCCTTGCACTGCGGGTCAGCATGTGTATTCGACATGCAGAATTCAGACAACGGTTAAGCTTTTAAACTCCTTCCCCCGTAATAACCTTTCAATAAATACATGAATGAATGAATGAATAACATCACTCATCCCATTACATGTGAACACCCCGTTCTTAAACGCGTTATTTAAAACAACAACTACTACATGAGTCTCAGGGCACACTCTGTGGCTAAACCTTTAGAAAAGTGTACCCTGGTATGTTTGCACAGGATCTTTGCATTTTTCCCATGGTTTTACGATGTGTCATATACATTTATGCAAGCCTATACTATTTACTATAGTTTACCCTGCTTTCACTGTGCTTCTGCTATGTTCAACCTTTCTAAGGTAAGCCTGTTGTGATGAGGCGGCACTGAAAGCCCTGTGAGGATAAGACATGACAGACACGCCGCACACCATCTGCAGGGCTATTTGATGGCATCTGATGGCTTTGCCAGGATGAAGAGCAGCGCTCACTGAGTCACCCGATACGGTACCGTCAATTAGTCCCTGACATCGGGCTGCAGCCCTGAGTGTTTCATATGCAAGCAGAGGCAATCTGAGCCGTCTGAGTAAAGCACTGCCACGATGGAGAGCATCAGTCTGAGAGTAACTGCAGCAACACAGACACACACCACGCACAGAGGCCTCGTTTCACTTTCACCCTACCTGTTACCATCCTCGTCAGCGTTATTCGTTGTTTTTTAAATCAAGTTTTGGAAACTACAACGATGAAGAAAACGTTATGTGTTTTTATTTAACAGAAAAACAATTGATGATTGATCATGCACCCTTTTTTTAACAGGGCAGACCCAGGAAAGATAACTCCACTCAGGTCAACTAATCTTATATAATGATACTGTGCAAACTGAAACACATGGACCATGTTTTTATTTCTCTTTCAGTGTAAGAGCCTTTCACTAGATGCCAGGGTAGAAGTTCAAAGTGCTTCAGGAGCTAAACTACCAGCCTGACCTTTCGGATTCCACCTCAGCTAGTGCTCATTATTATTAAGGTGCTGGTAATGACAGCGCTGCAGAGCTGAGAATGCAGTGTGTAGACTAGTGCTCATTATTATTAAGGTGCTGGTAATGACAGCGCTGCAGAGCTGAGAATGCAGTGTGTAGACTAGTGCTCATTATTATTAAGGTGCTGGTAATGACGGCGCTGCAGAGCTGAGAATGCAGTGTGTAGA
This sequence comes from Acipenser ruthenus, assembly GCF_902713425.1. Classification (NCBI taxonomy): domain Eukaryota; kingdom Metazoa; phylum Chordata; class Actinopteri; order Acipenseriformes; family Acipenseridae; genus Acipenser; species Acipenser ruthenus. The sequence continues at coordinate 360,518 of NC_081204.1, read as the reverse complement.
CTAGTGCTCATTATTATTAAGGTGCTGGTAATGACAGCGCTGCAGAGCTCAGAATGCAGTGTGTAGACTAGTGCTCATTATTATTAAGGTGCTGGTAATGACAGCGCTGCAGAGCTGAGAATGGAGTGTGTAGACTAGTGCTCATTATTATTAAGGTGCTGGTAATGACAGCGCTGCAGAGCTGAGAATGGAGTGTGTAGACTAGTGCTCATTATTATTAAGGTGCTGGTAATGACAGCGCTGCAGAGCTGAGAATGCAGTGTGTAGACTAGTGCTCATTATTATTAAGGTGCTGGTAATGACAGCGCTGCAGAGCTGAGAACGCAGTGTGTAGACTAGTGCTCATTATTATTAAGGTGCTGGTAATGACAGCGCTGCAGAGCTGAGAACGCAGTGTGTAGACTAGTGCTCATTATTATTAAGGTGCTGGTAATGACAGCGCTGCAGAGCTGAGAATGGAGTGTGTAGACTAGTGCTCATTATTATTAAGGTGCTGGTAATGACAGCGCTGCAGAGCTGAGAATGCAGTGTGTAGACTAGTGCTCATTATTATTAAGGTGCTGGTAATGACAGCGCTGCAGAGCTCAGAATGCAGTGTGTAGACTAGTGCTCATTATTATTAATGTGCTGGTAATGACAGCGCTGCAGAGCTGAGAACGCAGTGTGTAGACTAGTGCTCATTATTATTAATGTGCTGGTAATGACAGCGCTGCAGAGCTGAGAATGCAGTGTGTAGACTAGTGCTCATTATTATTAAGGTGCTGGTAATGACAGCGCTGCAGAGCTGAGAATGCAGTGTGTAGACTAGTGCTCATTATTATTAATGTGCTGGTAATGACAGCGCTGCAGAGCTGAGAATGCAGTGTGTAGACTAGTGCTCATTATTATTAAGGTGCTGGTAATGACAGCGCTGCAGAGCTGAGAACGCAGTGTGTAGACTAGTGCTCATTATTATTAAGGTGCTGGTAATGACAGCGCTGCAGAGCTGAGATTGCAGTGTGTAGACTAGTGCTCATTATTATTAAGGTGCTGGTAATGACAGCGCTGCAGAGCTCAGAATGCAGTGTGTAGACTAGTGCTCATTATTATTAAGGTGCTGGTAATGACAGTGCTGGAGGACCATCCACTCTAGGTTTAACAGGTAAGATGAGATCATGAACTACTGTAGGACTTGGAAGGTTTAATTGGTTCAGTTACAATTGAAACCAGGGTTGGAACAAAGACCAGGAGTGGAAAGGCCAACTTTGGCCACCCCTGGTGTAGAGACAGCATGTATAAATGTGACAAACTAGAGGGGTAATGAATGAAAAACAAAAGCAAACACAGGACAGTCAGGGGAGCCTGAGGCAGTGCCAGGCTATTATACAAAATAAATCAAGAGCCAAGGACAGGGATGCAGCCGCCCGTTTAAAAACAAACAAGCAAGCTAGCAAGCGATAAACCCAGGGAAGCATGTCTGTGCCGTGTGTGTATTTTTAACCCAGCTCTAAGTGGAATAAAAACTGAATGAGGGGCCAGCGAATCACTCAGCCGTAGAGGAAAGCGCTCTTCCATGACTGAGTGTTAATATTATTAGAATAGCGCAGACTATGTCAAACAGCTTGTTAGTGGTTTGTTCTTGTCTCTATTTATGTATTTAGAGAGGATGGATGTGAGTATTAGTAGAGGTCACAGAGCTTACTGAAACGGGGCCCCTGCAGTACCATCGCTCGTGGAGGGCCACACTGGCAGCTGTTGAAGTTGGTATACTCTGCTCTCTGAGAGCCACACTGACTGTCTTCATCAGCGGACGGGGTCACTTGATGTTCCTGGGGTTCACACTAAAAGAACACAGCAATAAACATTATAAGCAGGGGTTCACCTGACTCGTGTCATTAGGGTCTCATGTGAGTATCAGCAGAAAGGGTTTGGTACTCACCAAAACTAGGGGTCATCATCCAAGTCGCTGTCGAGCTCCACCTCCTCCTCCTACAGGAGGTCAAACCACTGGGATATCAAGGATGCTGGGTTCTGATCCTCCTTCCTGGAGCTCGGACGAGCCTGCGATGTGCTGACTGCATCCAAACTGCAATTAGAGGGTCAAAGGCTTCAGTGGTCATCTTACACAAACTACCTAATTAATTCATTAATTAATTAATTAATTAATTAATTAATTAGTCATTTTGCAGACGCTTTTATCCAAAGAGACTTACAGAGAGTAAGGGGTGAACTATGCATCACAGTGCGTATTCACAAAGCTGACAAGTCTAAGACTAGTCATTGTAGTCAATTTGGACTAAACTCTTATTCACGAACGAGTCTTAATGGAATTTTGGTCTTAAGTATGGTCTTCACTTTAAGACTACACTGGAGGACACTTAAGTCCTAATTTGCTATTCATCACACCTGTGTTTAACTAACATGGCTCTACAGGTGATACTGTACGATTTATCTGAATATCACCCACATGTGGAAAGCGTGTTTTTGTAGACACGGAAAACCCTTTGGAAGTTTTTCACCGAGTTGGGCGACAGTCAATTGAAATGCTAATAAATATTTTAAATACAGACCTTTCTCCCTCAAATAACAGAAGCAATGCAATTCTACCTCTGTTGCAGGTAAATAAAACGGTACATTACCACCTTTACAATCACTCGAACTTATTTAAATAAATGAAACTGTCAATTTTAGAATATTTTCTTTGAAACAAAACAGTACAAATTGTTAACTATAAAAACATACAACAATGTTCGCAGTACAAGACTACAATTAAAAAGCAGCGCTACCGAATCGTTTAATGCGGCAAGCTAGCGCAGCACAGAAACATTGTGTTCAATAAGAAAACAACATACAGAAAATGAAAGGAGGCGCGGCAACGGCACAGCAATGCGCCTCCAGCAGCAACGGCACAGCAATGCGCCTCCAGCAGCAACAGCACAGCAATGCGCCTCCAGCAGCAACAGCACAGCAATGCGCCTCCAGCAGCAACAGCGTAGGGTCGTCTCAGCGGTATCTATCAGGTTAATGTTAAAAGGTATCAGTTTAACCGGAATAATATACATTTATAATTTTTACCGGTTCAAATGCAGCTGAGAGTTCCTTAGAAAATAAAAAACACGCTCAAAGAACTGGAAATACTAAAATATACCTGTAATATCATGAATATCAATCAACTGATTTGATTTATTTTTAAATGTATTTTTCACTGAAATTACAGGTGACTTTTTTAAAAATATATATATAATTAGTGAGATAGCCTAATCACTGTGAAATAATTCAACATATCACTTTATTTACAACCTTAATATATAATTATAATGATGTGTTATTCATGTAAAATATCCAATCCTATTTTACAATATATTAGTTTGACATTACTGTATATTTTTACAGCACATTTTCTGACATTTTCTGAATCTTGTTGTTGAAGGAGACTCTTCGGTCCGTATCGCTTCGTTATGTTATTAATCTCCTTTGAAGCTGTAATCACACGGGGAGTGTGTCAGGAGGGAGCATGAGCTGGAAACACGTGGAGAAGAAGCCTTCTCTTACTCCTGGTGAGCGTGCCCCAGGAAATGAGGATGTGTGAATAAAAACATATCAAAACAATCAGGAACGTGTTGAAAATGTTTTATTCAAGCTTTTAAAAAAACAAAAATGAGCAACTTCTGGCAAACCTGGAAGGCTGAATCTGCCAGCCCCACTGGGACCTGGTTAAAATGTGTGGATTAATACAGTACATGGCATTCGGATTTGGCAACCCGTTGCTTCCACTAGGTGGCACTGTCGTATCAGAAGTTGAATGGAAGTTCTGATATGACAGACCCAGCGCTCCATTACTGGGATCAGGGGCTGACAATCAGGCGAGGGTCACTGGTGTGGCTCGGGCTGATTCACCATGCAAAGAGAAACGAGTGAACAAACAGCTGCTTGGGTTTGTGTGGATCGCTGTTCTCCACAGAGGCGAACAAAAGCAGCGATCATCATCACAAACCCAAGCAGCTGTTTCTTCCCTCGTTTCTCTTTCCATGAGAAAGTGATCACAAGCAGACAGGACCTGTTCCAGGGTGAGCAATCTCTCAGAGCTGCTGCCACAGCCCCACACTCACTCCTCTTTTTAAGGCGCTGGTTGGCGCTTGTACTGTCCTGCATCGAAGCCTCATCGTGTGTTTGCAGAGCATCTCTCTGCCGTCCCCCAGTTAATCAATCAATCAATCAATCAATCAATACACAGGAACAGCAATCCTTCAACTCTTAAATAAACATGATGTGCCTTTCTCTGAACTTACAATAACATAGAAGCATTCTCTCTCTCTTCAGCCCTACTGATGTTACGCTACTAGGATATTGTGTTCAGTTCTGGTCACCTCGTTACAAAAAGTATTTTGCTGCTCTAGAAAGAGTGCAAAGAAAAAAGCAGCAAGGACCAGGGGTCACAAATGGAGATTAGATAAAGGGGCATTCAGAACAGAAGATAGGAGGCACTTTTTTACACAGAGAATTGTGAGGGTCTGGAACCAACTCCCCAGTAATGTTGTTGAAGCTGACACCCTGGGATCCTTCAAGAAGCTGCTTGATGAGATTCTGGGATCAATAAGCTACTAACAACCAAACAAGCAAGATGGGCTGAATGGGGTCTCCTCTCGTTTGTAAACTTTCTTATGTTCTTATGTGTAGTCTTGTTTGGGTTTATTACTGGAAGTAGAGTTTGTACTGGTAATAAGAAACCCCCAAACGGCTGCAGCCACCAGATTGGCTACTGGTTCCAGTCCCTCTGAAAATACCACATTGCAAACATTCCAAGATGTGTTATTATCCGGACACTGATGCGTGCCTGTATTATTAGCATCGCATTCTCCTTCACACTGACGTTACCCTGTTACAAAACGCCCCGGAGCCCTGACCTCCACGGTGAAGTGAACTCTACCCCGCCACGAGCTCGGCTCTGTCACGTGAAGGAGGGTCCGGTCTCCACGTGATTGAGAATAATGACCAGCAGCTGTACAACACGGCAGCGTCCCAGCAGCCTCCTTCGCGTTTCATATGCTGGAGTGCACGGTGTGCCTGCCCGACACAGAGACTACAGCTAATAATATTAACACACGGAGAGCTGACAGCGAGTAAGTACAGAAGAGAGACCGGGTGCGAGTGATAGCGGTGTCGAGCAACCTCTCTTACCGCATTGTAATGCTTACAGGCACCCGAATTGAGAGGCTGTGTTCGCTCGATTCCTTTTACTGTTCGTTTGATTTGTGAGTTGCGGGAGTCTGTGCGTATTGCTGTTTATAGTTTGCACACAATGGGTGTTGTATGTTTTTTTTTGGTTTAATTTGGCGAATGTTACTAGCATTAAAATGTTTTGCTACCAAACAAAAACTGAGCGCACCAAACAAATGCTTGATCCAGCTCCCCGTGCCCGTGTGCCGATACAGCGAGTGCAGCTCTTCCCTCGTGTTAAACTACAGTGTTTAAGAGGGCGCTGCTGGAGTAGAGATTGTAGAGGCACACATACTCATCCCATTTCAAACATCACACATGCGGCCGCCACTGGATTCTCTAATCTAGACCTTGGGACGTGTTATTATTGTCCTTCCTTTAAAACAGTGTTTCTGGCTTGCGACAGTGCGGCGCTGTCGCTCGCATAAGAGTGTTTAGACAAAGTAGCTGCACCTGACCGCAGAGCGTTCTGCACGCGTGTGTGATTCTGTGACTGTAGCTGCTCTGTGTTTAGCGAGCAGAGCGGTTCATGGTTTGTAATTGACCTACTCGTGTTAAACGCTTGTCTCTCAGTATCTTGTAGTGGCTATTGTTGCCGTGCATTGAACTGGTTACTATTACAGGAGTCGATTGTTCTCAAGTGTGTGTTCTCAGTCGTGTACTATCTGATCGCTGTTTAATGAATTGTTGAGTGTGTGTTATCAGACGTGTTCTCAATCGTGTGCTATCTACCCGCTGTTAGTTTAATGAATCGACGAGTGTGTGTTATCAGACGTGTTCTCAATCGTGTGCTATCTACCCGCTGTTAGTTTAATGAATTGATGAGTGTGTGTTATCAATCGTTTAATCTCCTCACTGTGTGTATATTGCTGAAGAATGGGACACGGCACAGGAATAGTAACACACTGACCTGCTTTACTGTTCATTTAAACTGTGTCAGCAGCGCAGGGCAGGGCCGGTTACAATGTAACGGCTTGAGGTGTGCATGATGTAACCATTAATATCAAATTGTGAATCATTACTGTATCTGAACCACAAAGACAGTCAAATCTGAATCATATCAAATCACACTTAAAATAAGTCTGTCATTCATAAGTATCTATCTATCTATCTATCTATCTATCTATCTATCTATCTATCTATCTTTCAGAATAATCCAGTGTCATGACTAAAGCATGTTAGAAGCAGCTGTCGGGTAGCTGTCAGTTTTGAGCTGAGCTGCAGTCCGCACTTTGTAATCCACTCCACTGTGTCTGTGTTTGCATAGGTCCTAATCATCAGTGCTGGGTCACTTTGATGTGATACAAGTCTCTTAATATGAAAGCCAGTGTTCCAGTATGGTCGGGTATTGGTTAATAAATGAAGACGTGAATGCTGACTTCAAGCAAGCCGTTTGAACATCCCTCCGCTGTTTATCCAGGTGCAGTGAATGCATTGATCACAGATTTCTTTAGCAGGGTCGCAGTTTGCAGGACACCGCGTCACAAGCTGTAATTGTTTGCTGAAGCTTTGCATGATAGTCGAGGTGAATAATTCAGAGCTTTTAGTTTATGTATTACTAGCTTCATACAGCAAGTTTGAAACTCACACCAGCCCTGCTGCAGCCAGACCTGGGGTTTAGAACTCCCCTCAATGAAGTCTAGTATTATTATTATTATTATTATTATTATTATTATTATTATTATTATTATTGAAGTGATCAGGAGTTTGAGCGGGGTTGAAACTTGCACCAGTTCTGGGGTTCAGAACTCCCCTCAATGAAGTCTAGTATTATTATTATTATTATTATTATTATTGAAGTGATCAGGAGTTTGAGCAGGGTTGAAACTCGCACCAGTTCTGGGGTTCAGAACTCCCCTCAATGAAGTATATTATTATTATTATTATTATTATTGAAGTGATCAGGAGTTTGAGCAGGGTTGAAACTCGCACCAGTCCTGGGGTTCAGAGCTCCCCTCAGTGAAGTCTAGTATTATTATTATTATTATTATTATTATTATTATTATTATTATTGAAGTGATCAGGAGTTTGAGCAGGGTTGAAACTCACACCAGTTCTGGGGTTCAGAACGCCCCTAAATGAAGTATATTATTATTATTATTATTATTATTATTATTATTATTGAAGTGATCAGGAGTTTGAGCGGGGTTGAAACTCGCACCAGTCCTGGGGTTCAGAACTCCCCTCAGTGAAGTCTAGTATTGAAATGGCCTGCCTGGTTATTTCAGTGATTTACCTGAGCAAGGGCGGTTCAGATGCTCAGGGCTGCTGTGAGTTTCTAGCCCTGATGCATTATACACAAGGAGATTCCTTCATGACCAGCACAGGGTTGCCCGCAGTATCACCACTGCTCACAGAGTTGTTTTAGTTGATTGTTGGCGGTTCTTAAACTGTAACCCAAACAGCGATCTTGATTGGCAGGTGCTGCCTCTTTAGAACGCCCTGCGAAGTTACAAACACGCCACTCTCTGCAGCCAATCTGCACAGGCTGGAGCCGAGCGGAGAGTTTACAATCCCGGTTTCATCACATTTCAGCTGGCTGGGGAGTGCCTGCTGGACACTGGGAGCTGCATGCTGTGCCGGTGACCTCAGCGTGACTGGCTGTGGGAGAAACTCTGAGGAAATCTGCGCACTCAGTAGCTTGGCTTTGCTGCCTGTGTGTTTTTTTTAGCAGGGCTTTAGTCTTTGCAGTTTGGCTTTACTGTAGTGGTGCCTTTAAGACTCCCAGACGCTGTCTGAGTGAACTCCAGCAGAGTTATAAAACTGTTCTGTGCTGCTGCCCACCTTGTGCAAACAGTGGGGTGGGAGGGTGGGACAGAAGTGAGCTGTGTTCAGCGACTGAATACAGGGCTGGAAATAAGACTCCCATTGCAGAGCATATTGATCCAGTCCTGGTCTTGCTGTGACTTTAATAAGACACACCTCTGAGCTTGTTTACTATGCACTGGGGCTTGTCGAGCTTGTATTAAAACCTGAAATGAGTGAAACTGCCATCCTAGAGTTACTGCATGTAACACCGAGATGCAGCTGTTGACTATCGTAGAATCCAGGATGTTGGAGATTGCGTGACAAATGAGACAGTGTTGAGAGGCCTGCACTGTCACTCCCTATGCCTGGATAGTATTCTGAGAGCAGCAATGCTTCAATCAACCCATGACTGTCACTCCCTGTGCCTGGATAGTATTCTGAGAGCAGCAATGCTTCAATCAACCCATGACTGTCACTCCCTATGTCTGGATAGTATTCTGAGAGCAGCAATGCTTCAATCAACCCATGACTGTCACTCGCTATGCCTGGATAGTATTCTGAGAGCAGCAATGCTTCAATCAACCCATGACTGTCACTCCCTATGTCTGGATAGTATTCTGAGAGCAGCAATGCTTCAATCAACCCATGACTGTCACTCCCTATGCCTGGATAGTATTCTGAGAGCAGCAATGCTTCAATCAACCCATGACTGTCACTCGCTATGCCTGGATAGTATTCTGAGAGCAGCAATGCTTCAATCAACCCATGACTGTCACTCGCTATGCCTGGATAGTATTCTGAGAGCAGCAATGCTTCAATCAACCCATGACTGTCACTCCCTATGTCTGGATAGTATTCTGAGAGCAGCAATGCTTCAATCAACCCATGACTGTCACTCCCTATGTCTGGATAGTATTCTGAGAGCAGCAATGCTTCAATCAACCCATGACTGTCACTCGCTATGCCTGGATAGTATTCTGAGAGCAGCAATGCTTCAATCAACCCATGACTGTCACTCCCTATGCCTGGATAGTATTCTGAGAGCAGCAATGCTTCAATCAACCCATGACTGTCACTCCCTATGCCTGGATAGTATTCTGAGAGCAGCAATGCTTCAATCAACCCATGACTGTCACTCCCTATGTCTGGATAGTATTCTGAGAGCAGCAATGCTTCAATCAACCCATGACTGTCACTCCCTATGCCTGGATAGTATTCTGAGAGCAGCAATGCTTCAATCAACCCATGACTGTCACTCCCTATGTCTGGATAGTATTCTGAGAGCAGCAATGCTTCAATCAACCCATGACTGTCACTCCCTATGTCTGGATAGTATTCTGAGAGCAGCAATGCTTCAATCAACCCATGACTGTCACTCCCTATGCCTGGATAGTATTCTGAGAGCAGCAATGCTTCAATCAACCCATGACTGTCACTCCCTATGCCTGGATAGTATTCTGAGAGCAGCAATGCTTCAATCAACCCATGACTCATCACCGTGGCTTTTAATCCCACAGCCTCCATCATCTTGTTCTGCTTTTGAATACTCATGCAGTTTTCTCAATGCATTGATCGTATTCCTAAATATAATACTGTGTACGTGGTTTCAGCTGATGGTTTTTGGAAAGAGTGTATTTTAATATTTTTATAATAGTGTTCTTCATGCATCGGTTATTGTAAATTAGTACCCGTCCAGTATTCGATTAGTACAATGGTTCCTTGATTGCACCTCTAATATGCCATCAAGTTTAATAAAGCATTGTAAAGCACAGGGAGGCATGGTAAAGCATATTTACGATGGTAAATGTATAGTATAGCCAGAGGACAAGCGGGGGAGAAGTGCAGATGTACTGTGCTACACAGTGTGTGTGTGTGTGTGTGTGTGTAGTGATTGATTTTGTCATGTAGGTGAAAGGTGATCTCTTTGAGGCTCATGTGACTGCCGTGTGTAACGGTCAGGGTGGAGCCAGCTGATTAAGCCTGTCTTTCACAATCCGGAGTACAGTACAGAGAGGCTGGGTATTACTCAACAGGACACACCCTGACCCTGCAGTGAAGTCATTGTTGTGAAAGCTCGGGGTCAAAGTGCGCAGCTGGGCTGAGACAGAATCCAGCCTCCAGCACACGGGCACAGCCAGCATTCGAGGAGCAGGGAGAGCAGAGCCTTTCCACTTGTGTCTGCAGCAGCGTCAGTGCAGTACAGAGTCAAGCAGGGTTACACTGAGACAGAATCCAGCCTCCAGCACACGGGCACAGCCAGCATTCGAGGAGCAGGGAGAGCAGAGCCTTTCCACTTGTGTCTGCAGCAGCGTCAGTGCAGTACAGAGTCAAGCAGGGTTACACTGAGACACAAGTAAGTACTCAACGCACAGCAAAGCCAAATTAGTGTGAACTGAATAATATCTAAAGCTCTTTAGAACTGTCTGAGGGGGGCAGTATTAGAATTACAAGACTTCTTACTGCAGACCCAGGGAATATTTAGAGAGGAAACTGGTTTTCCACATTTTAAAAACTGTAATGTTCTGTACAAAATTATGAGCAGAATTACATGTGTGGATGAAACAGAGCGGTTTGTTTGACAAAGCGTTCAGCTGGATTGTTGAGGGTGTGTTAATCTATACCTTGTCTTAAAGTACAGGAGTGTGTCTTCTAGTGAGAAAACGAGAAGGCTGCATTATACAATAAGAGTCAGGGAAACAGTACATGTTAACTTAAACCCTGTTTTTAAAAAAATAAAAAAATAAAACAGTCCATAGGTGTCTTTAGTATTTGATACTAGCTGGAGATGTTTGAAGCTCGGACAGTGTGTGTGTGTGTGTGTGTGTGTGTGTGTGTGTGTGTGTGTGAGAGACTAGCTGGAGATGTTTGAAGCTCGGACAGGGTGTGTGTGTGTGTGTGTGTGTGAGACTAGCTGGAGATGTTAGAAGCTCGGACAGGGTGTGTGTGGAGATGTTGCTGATCTAACCCAGTTATTTTTGATCCTTGGAGAAACGCTTGTATTTCAGGTCCAGGGTGTTATCATTTCTGTATTTTGCCATTTCATTAAATGTTTGTTCCGAGTTCTATATTGCGATGTTCTGTACCAGGCTGTGGCTCGCTGCTCTGATGAGTGTGTTCTGTACCAGGCTGTGGCTCGCTGCTCTAATGAGTGTGTTCTGTACCAGGTTGTGGCTCGCTGCTCTGATGAGTGTTGTGTTACAGGTTGTGGCTCGCTGCTCTGATGAGTGTGTTGTGTTGTGTTACAGGTTGTGACTCGCTGCTCTGATGAGTGTGTTCTGTACCAGGTTGTGGCTCGCTGCTCTGATGAGTGTGTTGTGTTTTGTTACAGGTTGTGGCTCGCTGCTCTGATGAGTGTGTTGTGTTGTGTTACAGGTTGTGGCTCGCTGCTCTGAGTGTTGTGTTGTGTTACAGGTTGTGGCTCGCTGCTCTGATGAGTGTGTTCTGTAACAGGTTGTGGCTCGCTGCTCTGATGAGTGTGTTGTGTTACAGGTTGTGGCTCGCTGCTCTGATGAGTGTGTTGTGTTACAGGTTGTGGCTCGCTGCTCTGAGTGTGTTGTGTTGTGACTCGCTGCTCTGATGAGTGTGTTGTGTTACAGGTTGTGGCTCGCTGCTCTGAGTGTGTTGTGTTGTGACTCGCTGCTCTGATGAGTGTGTTGTGTTACAGGTTGTGGCTCGCTGCTCTGATGAGTGTGTTGTGTTGTGTTACAGGTTGTGGCTCGCTGCTCTGAGTGTGTTGTGTTGTGACTCGCTGCTCTGATGAGTGTGTTGTGTTGTGTTACAGGTTGTGGCTCGCTGCTCTGAGTGTGTTGTGTTGTGACTCGCTGCTCTGATGAGTGTGTTGTGTTCTCTTGCAGGTGGGTTGACTGCAGTGAAGTGTTGCTGATCATGGATTACGCAATGAAGTCTCTCTCCAAGTAAGTCGGTAAACGTCCACACCTGTTTCTGATACTTCTTCTCTATTGGATTTGTTTTTAAGTGTGATTGTTCTGAAATGTTTTCTAAATGCAGAGAATAAGAATCAGCGTTCTCCACTGTTACATATTGATGCATTTCACCCCAAAATGTTTCCATCGCTGGATGCAGTGTCCAATGTACCTGTTTTTATTTCCAGCACTTCTAATACACTGAGAGAGACTTCGTGCTGAAAGCGTTGGCATCACTTGTTCTGTTTCTTTTAGTATTTGCAAATCCGATTCTCTGAAAATGAAAACGTTAGGGAGTCTGCAGGAAGTGTGTGTTGACATTCCCGTGCAGGTGAGAGGTCACTGTGCAGGGTACCTGCAGCCTGCAGCTGGCTAGAGCATCTGACCCTGAATCATGAAACACACACTAAACATCCAGCGACCTGACGCTGCTCTCCCGCAGGTTTCAATGGAGGTCAGCCGTTCCATATCACTCAATAACAGAACGGCAGAGATGATGCTGATTCACAGCGCGGGTCCTAAAAGCACCGCTGACTGAAGAAGCGCTTCACAGAGGACTGGTTTATGCTTTGCATCGCTGTGGCTCGCTCGCCTTGTCTTGTGCTATCGGTTATTCAGAGATACTCTCAATGCACTCTCCAGTGTGTTAGCTTACAATTCACAAAACACATTGGCTAGTGTGACTGTTCCCATTGATATCAATATACTCTGGCATGTGTTCTACTCGCTCGCTGACTGTCGCCCCCCCGCCCCCCCTCCCCAGGTACGTCTCCGCCAGCGCCTCCATGACCCAGCAGCTGCTCACCGGCCCCGCCACCCGACCCAAACCCTTCCGGGTCGCAAACTTCAACCGCAGCATCAAGAAGGGCATCATGGCTGACGGGCTGAGGGACCTGCTGAACAAGGTGAGAGAGGAGAGGAGAGGGGAAGAGTTCTGTGGTAATGTATCCAACGAGTGCTGTTTGGTTCTGGGAGGTGAGGAGAGAGGGATAGAGAGGGAAGGAGAGATGGAGAGAGGTTGAGATCGTTGCCTCCCCAGCTCCTGGACCCCTGCATATCTCCAGTGTGTGCTGTTTGGTTCTGGGAGGTGAGGAGAGAGGGATAGAGAGGGAAGGAGAGATGGAGAGAGGTTGAGATCGTTGCTCCTGCCTCCCCAGCTCCCGGATGCCCTGCATGTATCCAGTGTGTGCTCTCTGGTCCTCGAGGAGGACGGGACGATGGTGGACACAGAGGAGTTCTTCCAGACCCTGGACGACAACACTGTCTTTGTCGTGCTGGACAAGGGACAGGAGTGGACCCCCAGTGATGTAAGGACATGGAGACACATTCTAAAGACATGAATCATGACATTAACAATGTATTGTGTATTGTGTGTGACAGCTTCCTCTGAGTCTCAGCATGCTCACTGTCTGTCTGTCTGTCTGTCTGTCTGTCTGTCTTTTAGAATGGAGAGTACCGCTTGCACCTCACGGACAGGCCTCGCCGCAGGAAGGATGTGGCCAGGATCACCTTTGACCTCTACAAGTCGAACCCCCGTGATTTAATTGGCTGCCTGAACGTGAAGGCCACCCTGTACGGCATGTACACCGTGTCATATGACCTGCGCTGCTACGGGGCCAAGAAGATGATGAAGTGAGTGTGAGCGTCCGAATATCTCTGTGTCTGTGCAGAGGCTAATTCAAGAGCTCAGACCTGCAGAACATCTCTGTGTCTGTGCAGAGGCCAATTTCAAGAGCTCAGACCTGCAGAACATATCTGTGTGTCTGTGCAGAGGCTAATTCAAGAGCTCAGACCTGCAGAACATCTCTGTGTCTGTGCAGAGGCCAATTCAAGAGCTCAGACCTGCAGAACATCTCTGTCTGTGCAGAGGCTAATTCAAGAGCTCAGACCTGCAGAACATCTCTGTGTCTGTGCAGAGGCTAATTCAAGAGACCTGGGCTTCTGTTTCAAGTGGAAGTAATTCATTTGCAGTAACCAAACCCAGAGGCTTCTTCATTGCAGCTGCTGGGCTTGCTCTCTGTTTCACTCGGACTCTCACATGAACTGTAGGGATGTGAATAGGACTCCTATTGCACAGCACTGTCACACAGTCCAGAGTTACTGCCAGCTTCTTCAGCCACAGTGTGTATAGGTAACGAGCGCAGGTGAGGCTTCTTAAACTCACAGTAAAACCAGGAGTGGATCACACTGCTGTGCAGTGGGAGTCTTATTTGCATCCCTGAAATACCGAAAACAGTGAATTTTATGAAGTGACTTAAACTTGTACTTGAAATATCGAGGGGAGCAGTGATAGAAGCGTGTGAATTGAATCTCTTTTTCATCATTGAAGGCACTGAGAGAGACCACAAGGTTTATGTAATGCATCGTGGTGTTTGTTTCAGGGAGGCCCTGCGCTGGACCCTCTTCTCCATGCAGGCCACAGGCCACGTCCTATTGGGCACATCCTGCTACATGCAGCAGCTATTGGACGAGGAGGAGCAGGGGGCGGAGCAGAAAGAGCAGCTGACCCAGCCCACGCAGCTGCAGAGCATCCTATGGGGAAAGACGGCGGTGTGACTTCACAATGGGGAGGGGGCGGGGCCACACTGAGGGCGGAGTTACACAGCATTCTTCACATGGTGCATGTACTGTACTGGAGTGTTGGGGACATTTGGAAAGGGGAGCTCATTTACAGACAGGCTGGCTCCCAAGCCATGCTTTATTGATCTGCTGTGCTTTGGTTGAGTTTGAGTTTTGAGTGTGTGTGGGAACGAGGCACTCTTGTAGTGTCTGTGTGTTGCGTGCTGTTCTCCTGCTAGCTACAGGTGTGTCTGCAGACCCTGTGTCTGTTCAGCTTCTTGTAGGAGATATTGTTCAGCTCTCCAGTCACACCCACACACACACACACACACCCACACACACCCACACACACACGTACACGTGCTCCAGGCTGTCAGTGCAGGGGGTGTCTGTGTGATTCTCACACACTCAGATTCCAGCTGCTTCTCTCTGTAAAGGAGCAATCCCGGACAATCCAGGGATCTTGCCATCATGTGCACCCTGATCTGTGTTTTTAATCTAGTTTCCACTCTTGTGTTTTAGGGTTGTAAAGCTAGGCGCATGGGATCCATACTGGAATATAACAATATGCTTGACTTTTATTTGGTGGCAACCCCCCAGTTCACATAACAGAGTTTATACGTTACTTTCTGTAATGCGGTACGAATTATCGCTATTGTTTTCCAGCGTATTTGAAATTATAAATTTTCCAGTGTTTATTTAGATTTTGAAAGCCACCCTCCTGCACGAGTTTTATTCAGCAGGAAGTACGAGAACGAGGTGTTTTTCCACCCCACTGACTGCCTGTGCTGCACAGGGATGTAATAATTATTTGTTTTTGTATTCACATTCCATTCTCCTTTTTGGGTTTACTGTGGTCTGTTTGGCCGCGCTGCGCGCCTCTGTTTGGCCGCGCTGCGCGCCTCTGTTTGGCCGCGCTGCGCGCCTCTGTTTGGCCGCGCTGCGCGCCTCTGTTTGGCCGCGCTGCGCGCCTCTGTTTGGCCGCGCTGCGCGCCTCTGTTTCGCCGCGCTGTCGTCTCACTTCACCATGTTCTGAAGCACGATTTCTCACCTGCCTTCGCGTTCGTTTCAGATCGTTGCTGCCTTTGTTTTAATGTGTTTAATGACTTGCAGAATGCACACTCCGTGAGCGCTGATGAAGGCTGGTCTCTGCACCGTCACAAATTCGAATGGATTGATTCACTTAATAGCACGGTTTGTATATATCTCTGCAGCACCACACAAGTAGGTGTGTAAAACACAGATCTGAAGAGAGATTCCCCTGTGTGTGAGACTGTCGCCGCCGCTCCTGAAGTGAGTAATTCAGAATAAACTCAAGTGTCCCAGATTGCTTGATCTCTGCAGTGAGTGGACTGCCTGCGCCTGGCTTGGTCTTGTGTTGCACGCTGACCCCGCTGTTGACCCTGTTCCTTCTCGTAGCGTGTCATGATGCTCTATACGTTAGCATGGCGCTGTCCGCTGTGTGCAAACACCCAGACTGGCCGTCTCCACAGCTCTCCTTACTGGGCTCTACTATAGGAATGCTTCAAGGAGAGCGAATGCTTACTCTTTAAAAAAAACAAAGCTCACGACTGCAGCTAGGAAATACAGAATTCATGTTTTTGTTTCTTTTTCTTTTGATAGTTGTTTCTTGTGTAAAGTTGTAGTTGTTTGGGGGAGGGAGGGGGAGGGTGGAAGATGTGTGTGAAGATTTTAACCCTTGCCTGTTAAAATGAATGATCAGTTCTAAGAAGCTAGCATGCAGATTTTGCAAAGTTACATTTTTTTCAAAGGTTTGAATTAAAGGATTTGAATGCATAATATGTGGGGTCGGGGGGGGGGGGGGGGATTGCTGCTGCTGTGGGGAGAAAAAAAATCTCTTGAAATAAATTGAAGGACTGTGTGTGTGTGTGTGTGTGTGTGTGTGTGTGTGTGTGTGTGTGTGTGTGCGTGTGTGTGAGTGAGTGCGTGCGTCATGTGTGTGTCTGTGTCTGTGTGTGTGCGTGCGTGACCTGTGTGTGTCTGTGCGTCTGACCTGTCTGTGTGATAATGCTGTATAACCCCCTCCCCCATCTCTGTCTGGATATAATGTGTACCACAGTAACGGCACAGCAAAGTGTAGTAAAGTATAGAGGGGTAAAGTAAAGCATATTTATATAAACAAGCTATATAAACAATGATACATGCATTGGAAAGCTAACCATTCTGTGCAAAGTTATTGTCAAACTTTTCTATAAGGAGTGTTTCAGGTCTCTGCTTTGTTGCATGGAGTGTGTTCAGTCTATGAATACAGGGGTGAAGCTGTATGTTTAATAGAATTGTGTAATAAAATGATTTGTAGATGATTCTTCTCATAATAAAAGTTTAATAAAAGCTGGGTTTGTGTTTGTTTTTCCTGCAGTGTTTCATTCTGTGTTGTATGCTTTCTGTCCTGTGCTGGTTCGTCAGTTTTAAAGCCCTCCTCCGTGCTCTCCTTGCTGTTCAGAGGGCATCACGGGAGCACTGGGCATACTGCGCATGTGATAGCATTGTCATGACTGGGTGTCCTGCTTGAACAGGTCAGCTACTCGAGGAGTAAGTGCGTCATTCCGGGACCGTGGAATTGCACAGGATAGATGCAGCCAGTTATTCCAATGCAATGACGTGGTTATGCATTCCCTGTATTGCAAAGCGCTACCACACAATGGACTCCAGCTGTCCTTATTAACCTGCCTGCCTGCCTGACCCCGTTTCAGTAAAGAAAGAAGCCAGCTCTGCAGTGTTTCTCAATCTGAGGAAGGGAAATGTATTGGAGACGATTGCGAGGCTCCACTTTGCAATGATGAGGAGCGCCATGAAAACAGTTCTGAAGCTAATTCCAGGTCCCGCCCCCACTGGAACCTGTCTGCAGCAACTCCACGTGAAACAGCAGCGAGAGAGTCGGTCTCGCTCTCAGAGCGTCGTGACAAAGCATTCTGAACGCTTAAAACACAACCGCTTCTCCAGAAACACGGGCGGTGCTTCTGTTTGGAGTTCATGACTTCTACACTGATGTGTTTGTAAGGGTGCGGTGGCTGCCTCTAATCAATCTCATTGACAGGATGCTTTCTCTTGCACTCTTTGTATGACAGACAAAGCAAAGAGTGTGCGAGGTGCATTAGAGGCAGCCACCGAACACTCGGTCATACGTGAAGGGTATGCAGTTAAACTTGTGTAATATCTATCCAGTGTGTTCTGTGGTGAGGTTGAGGCAGAGGACAGTCCCATTGCTGTGAGGCTCTCTGGGAAGCATGTGCGTCAGCCAGCCAGCCGGCCCCTGCCTGCTCCGGTAATTTAGTTTAAACACAGCTTTCCAGAGATCTCTACATCCCGTGGAAATGACAGAGGGAGAGGAGCCAGCTTGGATGATGAGAAAATGAGGAGCTGGCAGGGGGAATCGGGATCATTTCAAGGAGGCGCTGAGGCATCAGCGGGTGCGTGTTCGGAGGGATTGAAGTACAGAGAGAGCCTCTTTATCCGCAGCTGTCTGTCCTGCACACGCCCCATGCAGGACATGCGTTGCAGTGACTCCACCCAGAAGATTACTATGTGGTTTTGCAGCTCCTCCTCTTCAGTAATGACTGTCGTGTTCCTGTGTGTGATTCGCTGGCCCCGGGGCGTTCTTGAATAGTAATCGTTTGGACTTGACAAACCTGAAAGCTTACACAGGATTCTGATGGGGTCAGAACTGTAGATATGTTTAATTAACACTTGCTGTGCGTGTTTCTAAGTGTTTGTTGTGTATCGGGTTGAGAGTGGATTTCATTCTGGCTCGCTCCTTGCCTGTCAGGCCTGTGATTGACGCGTGCAAGAGAAAGTGGTCATGCTGGTTCAAGACCTGATTCATGGGAGGAACCAAAAACAGTCAATTCTACCCTGTGTTGCATTGCGTCCAGCTTAAGAGTTAATAGTAAGAATTTGTTCCACATCTCTCTCTCTCTCTCTCTCTCTCTCTCTCTTGTATATATATATAATATATAATTCGTTCATTTCTGGACAGTAAAAGGAAATGACTTGCAAGGATTTATGTACTGCTGAAAGTGCCTGTGATTGAAAGAGTTTGCTGAGGAATTCTGTCCTGCTTGTGTTTCACAGTGAAGGACTGCGCTCGTATCTATGCTGTCTCCTGCAGCCTCTCTGAAGTTGTTGTGAACAGTTATTCGCATGTCCTGCGTGTTTCACAGTGAAGGACTGTGCTCGTATCTATGCTGTCTCCTGCAGCCTCGCTGAAGTTGTTGTGTACAGTTATTCGCATGTCCTGCGTGTTTCACAGTGAAGGACTGCGCTTGTATCTGTGCTGTCTCCTGCAGCCTCTCTGAAGTTGTTGTGTACAGTTATTCGCATGTCCTGCGTGTTTCACAGTGAAGGACTGTGCTTGTATCTATGCTGTCTCCTGCAGCCTCTCTGAAGTTGTTGTGTACAGTTATTCGCATGTCCTGCTTGTGTTTCACAGTGAAGGACTGCGCTCGTATCTATGCTGTCTCCTGCAGCCTCTCTGAAGTTGTTGTGTACAGTTATTCGCATGTCCTGTGTGTTTCACAGTGAAGGACTGCGCTCGTATCTATGCCGTCCCCTGCAGCCTCTCTGAAGTTGTTGTGAATGCTGCTGGTACGTGGTGTCACATTCAAATCAAGCATTACAGGGATTATCACAGCCTGGGTCCCAGTGTGGAAGTAAGGCAGTTCCCTGGCAGGACTTTGATCTTGTGAAACCGACACACAGAGCAGTGCCTTGCATAATGCATGTCTGAACCAGCGCAGTGCATGTTTGTAATAGAACGGTACTCTGTACGTTTGACAATCCCATTTCAAACTCATATAAAAGAGATTACTGTCATAGAAGGCGCACTGTATTACATGCATATGTGCATGTTTGTGGTTTATTTTTTAAATGTAGCTTGCCAGCCCAGATTGAGTGGCAGCTTCAAGGCACAGCAGATGGCAGAGTTTGCCCTCAGCACCTGGTACATGGTGCCAACAGGCTTATCTGCATTTGTGCCAGCGCTGTAATATTGTCGACATGTGTGAGAATCAGCAACAGCTGTTAGTGGTGTTGATGTTTGCTGGCATCATTGCAATATGTAAGTGACCATGCATCTCATTTCTGTATTCTATTACAGTCAATTTGTAGTTTTGCTGTCATTCAATTCCTGCATTCTTATCTGTCAGCATTCAATTCATTTATAGATTTGAAAGAAACCCCCCTTCTGGAGGCCGAGGACGAATCTTTACAGCTCAACAGGAGGCTGCTGGAGTGGATATGCTGGCTGCTGCCAACAACACCATGCGTTTGAGAGAGAGTCAGAGCACAATCATCCAAGATAATGAAATAATTCACATTGTAAATCGTGTCAGTCTAGCAACAAGTGACCGTGTCCTGAAGTGAAAGCAGCGGACAGTGACGCCGGTGTCCAGGGTGCCTTCGGAATAACGATGGGGTAAAGGAGGTGAGGCACCAGTATGCACACGCAAGTCATTTCTGCACTCCTTACAATACTGCAATGCACATGTATACTGCTGGAATAGCTAACAATATGCAGCATACTGATATCTTCACATTGCGTGATCTGTGATACTGTTTTTCTTTCTTCAGAGCACAATAATGGAGCTTGAGGTCAGTATCCCTCTACATGATTTCATATACGTGGATGAGGCTGGCTTCAATTTGAACACATTGAGTTGATCACAGTTGATATACCCGGTTAACGAGGAGGAAATATTTGCATGGGTGCTGGTATTATTATTTATTTATTTAGCAGACGCCTTTGTCCAAGGCGACTTACAGAGACTAGGGTGTGTGAACTATGCATCAGCTGCAGAGTCACTTACAACTACGTCTCACCCGAAAGACGGAGCACAAGGAGGTGAAGTGACTTGCTTAGGGTCACACAATGAGTCAGTGGCTGAGGTGGGATTTGAACCTGATTACATGCCCTTTTCTTTAACCACTGGACCACACAGCCTCCTGTCTCCAGGAATGGTGTTGTTTCCCATATCCCCACACAACACAGCACGCCTGCTTGTGTTTTTAGATACGATGTACGGTAGTCTTGTACCCCTAGAGGAGAGAGGACTGGAGGGGCCGCAGTTGACACACTTTGTTGTAATATGGGACAATGTTAGCTTCCCCCACTCTGCTCTTGTTAGGGAGTGGTTCGAAGCTCATCCCCGTCTCTCAATGGTGTTCCTCCCTCCATACTCTCCGTTCCTGGACCCCAGAAAGGGTTAAACATGCTGTATTGATGGTAGTATTTATTGTACCGCTGTGAAATGGCTGATCATGTGAGCTTTTCATTAGATGACAGACTGTATTGTTTTGATGTACTTATTTCATTTTGTGACATATTTCATATTTTTAGAGCATTAGAGCAATTTGCAAATGAAATGTGTTATTTTGCAAACTATGTTTCAGTTTTAACTGTTTTGAGAAAGTAGCCCAGTGTTTCATGAAATGTATGTAAGCGATTTGGAAATACTGTAGAGGAGAGCTGGCTGGCTCTTCATTTCATACTTTAATAAAGACTCCAGGCTTCAGCTCTCGTGCTGTAAGCAATGTGTCACTGTCCAGCAGACGAGAGTTTAATATCTAACCGCTGCAACGGAGAAGGAGAGGAGGAGAGAGAGCGGCTCTGCGTTTACACACAGTAATTGCTGCAGCTGATTGATGACAGAGACAGAGACAGAGAGATATTATCAAGGTTTCCACAACACCCCTTAGAAAAGTTCACCGCAGTGCATTTGCAATGTAATTCATTTTGCTGTTTCCCATGGTTATACTATGTGTTTACCATGGTCTGCAATGCTTTTTTTTAACATGCTTCCCTATGCTTTACCAGGCTTGCAGCGCATATTTGAAGATAATATTTAACATTAATACCTCAAAGTGTGTGTGTGACTCTGTGACTGTTATTACTTATTATTATTTATTTCTTAGCAGATGCCCTTATCCAGGGCGACTTACAATTGTTACAAGATATCACATTATTTTTACATACAATTACCCATTTATACAGTTGGGTTTTTACTGCAGCAATCTATGTAAAGTACCTTGCTCAAGGGTACAGCAGCAGTGTCTCCCATCTGGGATTGAACTCACAACCCCCCGGTCAAGAGTCCAGATCTCCAGTGGACATGCGCACACTGACAGATAAACAGGCAGATCTCAGTGGACATGCGCACACTGACAGATAAACAGGCAGATCTCAGTGGACATGCGCACACTGACAGATAAGCAGGCAGATCTCAGACCTAGTCGTTTTCTCGAGTGCCCTGACTTTAGCAGAGACAGGACTGCCACCTGGACCCGTAATCCACGGACGCTGGCCTGCCTGCCACTCCAAGGCTCTGTGGATGTTTTAATGAATGAATACAGACTGTTTCCTCTCAGGTCGCTCTCTCCCGCGGCCTCGACAGAACAACAGCACCTGGAGCGTGGGGAGGTGGGGAGGTGGGGAGGGAGGGCTTCTTCCCAGCTGCTATTCAACACGTCATTATTACCTGAACGAATGTGAATTGACACCCCTGAGACAATCTGGCAAACAGGACGCTCCTGCACTGCATGAATACATGAATGGACGTGTTTTCATGTCCCCTTAGGATGGCGGATTCAATATCATTAACATGCAAGAATAATGATGCAGAACAGGCCAGGATATCAGGTAACACACATTGATTTTGCGTGGGGTCAATACGTTTTTGAATTGATCAGCAGTTGTTCCACATTTATTGAAGTTCGGGTTCATGTTGATAAACGGTCAATAGAAATGCACTAGTGATGAGATACAGGTGCAATGTCTTTCACCCTTTCTCCACCCCCACACTCACTCCCTCCCTCTCTCTCTTCCCCTCTCCAATGTCTGTTCTGTATTCCAGACCCAGCTTCTCTCAGTGTGTGTGGAAGGAGTCACCCCCCCTCTCCTCCACCCCATTGGTATTCCAGGACTGTCCTGCAGCGCTGAATCACAGAGCCCTGGACGGAATGCTAACGATCCTGGGAATAGCCTGGCTGGCTGGGAAAGCCACCTCAACCCTCCCTCCTTCCCTCTCTTTACTTCTCCCTCTCTATCCACACCTCTCACTCCTCCATCTTTCTACATCTCTCCCTCTCCCTCTCATAACTAGACTAGATGGAAGTGTGTTCTATGCATGCTTCACTCTGAGGATCCGCGCGTGTGTGACCTTTAGATTGAGAAGGAGGAGAACGCACCACGGAGACCCCGGCCTCTTAGAACACGCATGCAGGGCGGAGAGGGAGGGGGTCTTCTGAATGTCTGACCCGCTCATGAAAGCTGAGAGACTTGGCTGCCTTAGGAGAAGCTGCACAGACCTCTTTGAAGCGCTTGATAGATTCAGGAGTCTTTGATATTAAAAGTCAGACCAGCCCACTGCACATGTGATCTGGCTTTTTCATCTGCCTCTCTCTGTCTGTCTGTCTGTCAATATACTGTTTCTGTCTGTCTGTCAATATACTGTTTCTGTCTGTCTGTCAATATACTGTTTCTGTCTGTTTCTCTAGTGATCTGTGTGTCCGTCTGTCTGTCAATATACTGTTTCTGTCTGTTTCTCTAGTGATCTGTGTGTCTGTCTGTCAATATGTTTTTTCTGTCTGTTTCTCTAGTTAGATTTTGTTTATTTTTGTTTGTATAAATAAAAGTGCACACAAGTGCTGAAGTGCTATTCTGGTGTCTGGGTCTGTGTTTTAAAATGGTAAAACGAACCTCAGCCGCGAGGCTGTGTTACAATAGATAAACAGCTAGATAAAGATAAAGCTCTCTGACTGTCTGTCGTATGCAGGGGCGCTGGAAGTAGGGGTGCTGGAGGTGTGGCAGCACCCCCTGGCTTGGCATGGCTTCCATCATATACAGGGGACACAGTTTTGTTGAATGGCTTCATTTAAAAATGCTTCCAGTGCCACGGATCGTATGGAAGGTGTTTGTTTGAGTGTATAAACTACAGGAGGCATGGCAGTTGTATTCTCTGTCCTAAGCTATAAGTTCAGAGGCTGCATGCCCTGCACAGGTGATTCTGAGGTGAGCTGGAGTAAGAGCTGGACTCGCTCCAGGCACCGTCCGGGCAGCTTCCCTGCTGCTGCTGCACAATGCAATCCCACATAATGGATGCTTCGCTGCTTCCAGTTCATATATATATATTAAACACACGGAGAGAATCTGCTGTCATGACATCATTACCCAGGGCTGCTGATCATTAGCAAGCCTGGTGTCCTCCTGCAGCTTCACTGCCGTGTCTAAATAAGAGATTCTCTCCTAGGAAGAGCTACAGTATCAAACAGCCTCCTCTCCCTTTCTCTCCATCCCATCTCTCTCTCTCTCCCTCCATCCCTCTCTTGCCTGCTCAATCTCTTTCCTAAGGTAACTCTCTCAAAGAGAAATATTTTGAAGGTCATTTCCATTAAAACTCTCTCCCCCCCCTCTCTCCCCCCCCCCTCTCTCTCTCTCTCTCTCTCTCTCTCACACGTTTCTTCTATGACAATAGAAGCCTGCAGATATTTGATATGCACTACAGTGCTTATTATATAAGAACTGTCCTGATGAACAATTACATTACCTGTATCCCAAATGTAATGAAATAAAATAAACCCAGCGCACGGTTCATTCACCATCCCCTCGATGATTTCTCGATGTGTTTACTGTATCAGCTCTTGCATATCTCCGCCTCCCTGCCCCTTAGTCGTCCTTGACTCTCTCTCTCTCTCTCTCTCTCTCTCTCTCTCTCTCTCTCTCTCTCTCTCTCTCTCTCTCTCTCTCTCTCTCTCTCTCTCTCTCTCTTTCTCTCTGCCTCCTCTCTTTCCCTTCAAAGCTACAGGATGGTTGCAAGCCTTGTGTTGCTGTGGGCTGGTCACGGGTTCTCCTGTGTGTATTTCAGAAGGCGAGGAGCCCGTATCGTGCAGCTTCGTGGTATTGAGTGCGCTGTGCTGCTTGCACGCTGTTGGTTGTCCGGCGTCGCTTCGAAGCGCTTTATAGATTGACAGCGAGTCGCTGTACAAGCGGAATTACAATCGCTTCATTACTGCTGGTCTGCGGGACAGGGGGCTTACACCGGCTCGTGTTGAATAATAATAATAATAATAATAATAATAATAATAATAATAATAATAATAATAATAATAATAACAACAATCCCATCACCTGGAAACCTGCTTTTTGACTTTACCGCCGCTCCGCGCTCATCTCACCTGAGTGTCCCGGGAAAGACGCGTGCTTCTTGGGGATAAGGAAAGCAAGCCCCGCGTTCTGAAAAGGTAAGCAGAATATATTGCCCGGTGGCGGCATTGTTTTAACCCGTCCGCTGCCTTGCTGCTGTGTGGAGAAAATCAGAATAGAAAACAAGAAGCGGTGCGAGCGCAGTGAAAAGAGAAAAGCAAGCCAGCGGCGTCGCTGTTAAATACAGTGTGTGTGTCATCCAGAGAAACCAAACGGGGTGTTAGCGCCTGTGTGTGTATTTACAGCATGCCTGCATGCATGCGTACATACATGCATAAATACATACAGTCTAGTGGTGTATCAAATGTGAATGCCGTGTGTTTATTATGGAGATTTAATTAGGTCATTTATTATTGTTGTTGTTATAATAATAATAATAATAATAATAATAATAATAATAATAATAATAATAATAATAATATGTCATTTATTGGTAGCTCGCTCGTTTTTCTCTCGGATGCAATGGACCATGAGAAGTTGGGATCAGCTCAGATCCGAGTGGAGCGCTCCCTGTTGTTTTAGGGTTCATGCATTCAAACACTTGTCCACATCAAGCGTGCTCACCGAGTGCTGGCGGGTCGGTCCTCTGTATGGAGCAGCTGAGCTTGGACCTCAGATTGCTACATCATCATTTCAGCGAGTAACGCGAGTCACAAATGCAATAGAAAAAGCGCGAGCAGCGGCTGCCTGGCGAAGGTAAGTGGAGTTTGGAAAAGCCAGGTCTGTGTTAACATGAAGTGTGATGTGAAATGAAACGATGCAGTACGAGCACGCGTGCTTTGCATTGTGTGCACTGTTGAACAGATCTGTATCAGTATTACTAACATTAGCGATGGCAGAATTAGCCACGCTGACGCTTGTCTGCTTCACCTCATTTCTGTTGGTCGTAACTGAAGTGACGGGCGGTGAGGCTTGCATTTATCTGAAGATATTGAACCCGAGTCCTGTCAGGAGCTGGTCTCCGGTGACTGGGGGTTGAGTGTGTGTTCATGTTAACAGATTAGCGGTGTGTGCTGTCCCTGCTGCTCCCTTTCATTTCTTTACCCGTGCTTGTGTGAAGTCGTGTAGCGCTCTGGAAGCCTTCCCTGGGAGAGCAGGGTTCGAGCGACCCTGTGAAGCGCTGCTTTCAGAACAGCGCCGCCTCTCAGCAGTGCCTCATTCACTGATCCATGACTGAATGATAACGCAACGGCTCACCTCCATGCAAAGCGATGGGAGAGCCCGGTCCGGTTCTTGTAGTGCAGTGTTTAATACAGGCCAGGTGGTAAACTGTGAATTTAATGCAGCTTCTATAATACACTGCAGAGTGAGCTGGTGAAGACACGTACAAGCTAAGTGAGAAAGAAGTTGCTAGGTGACTGTAACCTCTGCAAAGTGTTTAATTACCTCTCATTACACAAGGCACACATCCCACAGAACAGACAGCGGGCTCTGTGTTCAGGGGGAGGACGCGGCCCTGCATTGCTCTGCAGTTTTCGTTCTTTGTTTCGTTCTTTTGCTCGCTCTTTCCCTGTATTTCGTTTGTTTCTTTTGAAGTGTTACTGTGGCACTATATTCTCTCCTTCCTATTGCAAAGTCATCGAAGCACTTCCTGGTTAAGCTCTGATTGGTCGGGTCCCTGCTGAGTTTCCCAGTCTTCCCAGTGCTGCAGGCTCTGTCATCACGATGGCTGTACACAGTAAGGGAAGGTGAGGTCCAGTCATGTGTATACAAGTCCGTGCTCCTCCCTCGCTGTGGTACTCGGTACTCGCTGGTGCAGTCCCAATGAAGCAGCGCCTTTTAGTTTTAGTTGCCCCTCTGTTATGAAGACTGCAGGGGTCCCTAATCTTCAGAGTGAAGCGCAATCACAGCTGAACAGCACCGAGCCACACCCCCAGCTAACCCGAGCACGACAGCTCGTTAATGAGCAGTAATGAGTGGGTGTAATGAGCCGTTCTAGGTGAACGTCGCTGATGATTAAAATGAGCATATGGTTTCTCTGCAGGTCAGATGATATTGGAAAGCGACTGCTGCTGTGTGATGAGCAGTTTGAAGGGTCAGGAACCTGGAGGCGGGCGGGCGAGAGGGCGGAGAAAGTCACGAGACGTTTCAGGAGCAATCCCACAGTTACCAGCCTCCCTGCGATGCAGGTGCTGAAGTGTCTCAGTATGTGTGAGTGAAGAGGCCGTGTTCGTTCTCTACCGTTGTTTCCAGCCTCCCTGCGATGCAGGTGCTGAAGTGTCTCAGTATGTGTGAGTGAAGAGGCCGTGTTTGTTCTCTACCGTTGTTTCCAGCCTCCCTGCGATGCAGGTGCTGAAGTGTCTCAGTATGTGTGAGTGAAGAGGCCGTGTTCGTTCTCTACCGTTGCTTCTGGCTGAATACTGAAAACTCCATTGCTGGGTTCTAGTAACCATGGCAATCACAGAACCAGTGTCTGTCACTCAATCTACTCTCAGGAACATGAGATTTGGGGGCGGTTGGGATGGTATGGAAATAACATCAGAAAATAATGCATTGATCTCGCTGCTCTGTGGGGTTGCAGCTCTGTAATACTGACATACACAAGCTGTCCAAAGCCATAATCTCTGCAAACAATAGAAGGTGCACCATTTTAAAAGTTCCCCACTGTAAAAACCCAGCAAAGTGAAATACAGCACAGTGAAATCATGGTAAAGCATAGGGAAGCGTTGTAAAGCACAGAGAGGTGTGGTAAAGCATAGGGAAGCATTGTAAAGCACAGAGAGGTCTGGTAAAGCATAGGGAAACATTGTAAAGCACAGAGAGGTCTGGTAAAGCATAGGGAAGCATTGTAAAGCACAGAGAGGTGTGGTAAAGCATAGGGAAGCATTGTAAAGCACAGAGAGGTCTGGTAAAGCATAGGGAAGCATTGTAAAGCACAGAGAGGTCTGGTAAAGCATAGGGAAGCATTGTAAAGCACAGAGAGGTCTGGTAAACCTTGACAAACTATTGTAAATGCACGGTGTAATCATGGGAAAACTGCAGAATTACCACAATAAACTCTCGCAATAAACACAATAAACACTCTCAAGTGTAGTGCGGATAGGGAATGGGGTACCAAGGGGTACCTAACAAATTGGTTGATGTAACATCATTGAGACCCTTTTAGACTTGACAGAGTTTTGTGATCAATCAGCTGCTGAGTGCTGGCGGGCGAATGTTCTCCTCTCGTTGGTAAGTATTCTTCTGTTCTTTGGCTCTCCAGCAGTGAATCTGGGTGCTAATGAGAGCGTGTCTCAGGAGGAATGACCCTGCACTGCCAGCGCAGTCAGCACCTCCAATACAAATACAGCAGCTTTAATTACTTCATGGGTTCCGCCCAGGGTTGCCTTTGTAGATTCAGCTCCTCAGAGGTTCCCTTAATTGGACTTAAAACCTGCAGAATCTCATTTCCTAGGAGTAAAACACACACACACACACGCACGCAGGCACACACAGACACGCACACACACAGACACACACACAGACACGCACACACACACACACGCGCTTACACACACACACACACACACGCACGCATACACACACACACACACACACACACACACAGACACGCACACACACACACACACGCGCTTACACACACACACACACACACACACACACGCACGCACGCACACACAGACACGCACACACAGACACGCACACACACACACACGCGCTTACACACACACACACACACACATACTTTATTGTGCAAATGTACTTTATTAAACTTCAGGGCTTATTCAATTGAAAGTTTAAACATTTAAGAATTGAAATGTTAACACCCGATGGCCAGGTCTCTTTGTTTCATAGTGCTGCTGCTAAGCATTCCCCTAAAGCAGGTCACACCCCCCCCCTTTGAATCCTCTTCCCTGGGTTACTTTCCTCTCCCTGCTGCTGTGACCTGGTTCTCAGGCAACATGACAGTCCCAGGGGGAGAGCAGGGGAAGAGAAGGATCCCTTCCCAGGCAACAAGCACCTCTCTGGGGCCCAGGCAGCAGCTCCACCGGCTCCCCTGTCCACAGAGCAGCCGGGTGTCTGGGGGGTCACGCGCTCCGCTGTCTTCCTGCCTCAGCCTGCTTGTTGTTGAGTTGAGGCTGCTGGCTGCTTTTTATATAGCCTGGGTATGCCGATGGGATTCTCAGGGCTTGGCTCTGATTGTATCTCTGTGTGCCTTTCGCTCCATTTCATTCCAGCACGACAGGGCAGCTGCTAGTTATCGCGGTCCCTCCTCGAAAGAGAGTGTTCTTTATTTCAACAAGGTGCAAAATCAAGGTAGCATCGTGTTCACCGTGTGGAGCGTGACAGCCAGCCAGGCAGGGAGGCAGGGAGGCAGGGAGGCAGGGAGGCAGACAGGCAGGCAGGCAGACAGGGAGGCAGGCAGACAGGGAGGCAGGCAGACAGGCAGACAGGCAGGCAGACAGACAGGCAGGGAGGCAGGCAGGGAGGCAGGGAGGGAGGCAGACAGGGAGGCAGGCAGACAGGGAGGCAGGGAGGCAGACAGGCAGGCAGGCAGACAGGGAGGCAGGCAGACAGGGAGGCAGGCAGACAGGCAGACAGGCAGGCAGACAGACAGGCAGGGAGGCAGGGAGGCAGGCAGGGAGGCAGGGAGGCAGGGAGGCAGGCAGACAGGGAGGCAGGCAGACAGGGAGGCAGGCAGACAGGGAGGCAGGGAGGCAGGGAGGCAGGCAGGGAGGCAGGCAGACAGGCAGGCAGGCAGGCAGACAGGGAGGCAGGCAGACAGGCAGGCAGGCAGGCAGACAGGGAGGCAGGGAGGCAGGGAGACAGACAGACAGGCAGGGAGACGTTGCAACCCTTGTTTCATTGGAATGAGGTTGTGGTCGGGTTCATTGACTCTGTACTGTGTTGAATGGAGATTGCTGTGTCTGTCTAATTTAATGCACACGGATACCATTCCTAAAGTTTACTATAGTAAAAGCACAGCAAAGTGTAACAAAGCACAGTGAAAGCATGGTCAAGCATAAGGTAAGCATTGTGAATCAGAGAGAGGTGTGGTAAAGCATATTCAAAAAATATAAACCATGGTAAACTGCAAAAATACTGTGCACATTTCCTGTGGTAACTGTGGAAGAATGCAGCTGGCACACAGCCAGCCCGCAGCCTGCGTCGGTGTATTAAATCAAAGTGACTGTGTAACAGAAGCTCAGGTCATTGCCCATCAATAATGTATGCGCTGCCCACTCAATACCACCCGTTCTCCTACAAGCCTCCTCGAGAAGGTCAACAGGCAGAAGTGACTCTCCATCGATGGAGGTCGCAGGCCAGGGCTGGCTTGTGTTTCAGATGGTTATAAAGCACCCTCGGGCTGTGAGGGAAATCCATGCTGCAGATCCCCTCCATGCATAATTAAAACCAAACAGAGACCCAAGCGGTTTGAGGGGTCGCACACATCTGTGTTTTAAAAGGCTTAAGGATTTTACCACTGAAAGCTGTTTATCCCACAGTCTCACTCTTCAATCTCTTTTCTTGCTGGTTATTAGCATTGGCGATGCAGGGAGCCTATTCACCGAGCTTCAGCTCTGCGGTTATTCTGGCAGCTTCATGAAAAGAGTCTCATGCACTGATCAGGTCCATCCGTCCTGTCTGTGTGTCTGTCTGAGTGTCTGTGTGTCTGTGTGTCTGTGTGTCTGCCTGTCTGTGTGTCTGTCTGCCTGTCTGTGTGTCTGTGTGTCTGTCTGTGTGTCTGTCTGCCTGTCTGTGTGTCTGTGTGTCTGTCTGCCTGTCTGTGTGTCTGTCTGCCTGTCTGTGTGTCTGCCTGTCTGTGTGTCTGTGTGTCTGTCTGCCTGTCTGCCTGTCTGTGTGTCTGTGTGTCTGTCTGTGTGTCTGTGTGTCTGTGTGTCTGCCTGTCTGTGTGTCTGTCTGCCTGTCTGTGTGTCTGTGTCGTCCCCCCCCCCCCCCCCATCATTTTAAAAGCAATTTGGCAGTGATCCGAGAATGCATGAGAGCGGGTCAGAGGAGCGCTGCTCTGGGGTAATTGCACACCTCGCTATCCAGGGCACCCTAATCTCTGGGAAATGGAAAAGATGACCTCCGGCAGATAACAGCAGCCTTGTAATTCCACTCAGTAATCTGTATTTAACCAGGGGAGCAGAGAGGAGACAGACGTGCAGAGTAACAAACCACAGAGAGGGGACAGACGTGCGGAGTAACAAACCACAGAGAGGGGACAGACGTGCGGAGTAACAAACCACAGAGAGGGGACAGACGTGCAGAATAACAAACCACAGAGAGGGGACAGACGTGCAGAGTCTAACAAACCACAGAGAGGGGACAGACGTGCAGAGTAACAAACCACAGAGAGGGGACAGACGTGCAGAGTAACAAACCACAGAGAGGGGACAGACATGCAGAGTCTAACAAACCACAGAGAGGGGACAGACGTGCAGAGTAACAAACCACAGAGAGGGGACAGACGTGCGGAGTAACAAACCACAGAGAGGGGACAGACGTGCAGAGTCTAACAAACCACAGAGAGGGGACAGACGTGCAGAGTCTAACAAACCACAGAGAGGGGACAGACATGCAGAGTCTAACAAACCACAGAGAGGGGACAGACGTGCAGAGTAACAAACCACAGAGAGGGGACAGACGTGCGGAGTAACAAACCACAGAGAGGGGACAGACGTGCAGAGTCTAACAAACCACAGAGAGGGGACAGACGTGCAGAGTCTAACAAACCACAGAGAGGGGACAGACGTGCAGAGTAACAAACCACAGAGAGGGGACAGACATGCGGAGTAACAAACCACAGAGAGGGGACAGACGTGCGGAGTAACAAACCACAGAGAGGGGACAGACGTGCAGAGTCTAACAAACCACAGAGAGGGGACAGACGTGCAGAGTAACAAACCACAGAGAGGGGACAGACATGCAGAGTCTAACAAACCCCATAGCAGGTCTGTGAGGCAGCCCCTCATACAGAAAGACCTTCAGCAGCTATTCAAGCTGAGGTCTTGGAGGATATTACTGGCTGTCTGGCTCTAGTTCTGAATAAATGAACAGGTGGAAGGTTGAGTCCATGGTATCTCCCCTCTCCCCATCTCTCTGCCTCCCTCTCCTCTCTTCCTCTGTCCTCTTCCCATCTCTCTCTCTCCCCTCTCCCCATCTCTCTTCCCCTCTCCTCTCTGTATGTCAGTGTGGTCCGCTCTGCTCTGCTCTGCTCTGTGCTGTGTGAGTGATGTGTCCTGGGATTAGAGAGGAGTTTAATTCACAGCAGAGCCCAGCGTGGCTCTCGTCCCTTCATCTCCGATCACACTGGCTGCTCCAGCTCGACGGGGCTGCAGCGAGCGGGGCAGTAATTAAGAGAGATTGAATCTAATGAGCTGCATGTCTCTCCCTGTCTCTCTGTGTTTGTGTGTGTGTGTGTATGTGTTTGTGTGGATCTGTGGATCAAGATTAGGAGGAGTCCGTATCCAGCTGCCCTCGTTTTGATGACAGTAGCGCTGCATTAGTTCCAGTGGTTTTGCAGTGGAGCTGTGTATTAGTTCCAGTGGTTTTGTAGTGGAGCTGTGCATTAGTTACAGTGGTTTTGTAGTGGAGCTGTGCATTAGCTCCAGTGGTTTTGCAGTGGAGCTGTGCATCAGTTCCAGTGGTTTTGTAGTGGAGCTGTGCATTAGTTCCAGTGGTTTTGTAGTGGAGCTGTGCATTAGCTCCAGTGGTTTTGCAGTGGAGCTGTGCATTAGCTCCAGTGGTTTTGCAGTGGAGCTGTGCATTAGTTCCAGTGGTTTTGTAGTGGAGCTGTGCATTAGTTCCAGGTGTTTTGTAGTGGAGCTGTGCATTAGCTCCAGTGGTTTTGCAGTGGAGCTGTGCATCAGTTCCAGTGGTTTTGTAGTGGAGCTGTGCATTAGCTCCAGTGGTTTTGCAGTGGAGCTGTGCATTAGTTCCAGTGGTTTTGCAATGGAGCTGTGCATTAGTTCCAGTGGTTTTGTAGTGGAGCTGTGCATTAGTTCCAGGTGTTTTGTAGTGGAGCTGTGCATTAGTTCCAGTGGTTTTGCAGTGGAGCTGTGCATTAGTTCCAGTGGTTTTGTAGTGGAGCTGTGCATTAGTTCCAGTGGTTTTGCAGTGGAGCTGTGCATCAGTTCCAGTGGTTTTGCAGTGGAGCTGTGCATTAGTTCTAGTGGTTTTGTAGTGGAGCACAGTATTTCAGAAGTCACAGGGTTAAGGTGAGTGCAGAGCTGTTTAACTGGACTGTAACATTAATATGATGAACTCCAATCAGTGTTTCTGTGTTTTTGGGCTGCAGGCAGTTTGAGAGCCACGCTGCTGCCTAACACCAGCCCCAGCCTCACTGCCTCAGCTCTTCTTATAGACTCTGTGTCTGTGTGACTCTAACACCAGCCCCAGCCTCGCTTCCTCAGCTCTTCTTATAGACTCTGTGTCTCAGTGTGACTCTAACACCAGCCCCAGCCTCGCTGCCTCAGCTCTTCTTATAGACTCTGTGTCTCAGTGTGACTCTAACACCAGCCCCAGCCTCGCTGCCTCAGCTCTTCTTATAGACTCTGTGCCTCAGTCTCTCTCTCTCAGCTTCGATCTGGAAGTCAGAGCTTTAGATGCGTCGGTTGAAGTGGAAATTAAAGTCTCCCACGTTTTAGCGAGGGATTAGAGAAGTAGGTCAGAGAAGTTTTTTGTAAGGGGGAGAGAGATCAGCAAGATGCCTAAGCTCCTGAGCGATGGAGAGAGAGAGAGAGGGAAGATGAGGGAGGGTGAAGAAGGGGAGGGAGAGGGAGAGGTGATCTCAGTGTAACTGTGTACACACAGTACTAACACATCATTTCCAACTGAATATGAAAGCAGTAAACATCAATTCAGGAACCGCTCCCCACTCCCAAGAAATCTCTGTTGAGAGTCTCACAGTTGTGTCTGAATGCAGTGTGTATATTGAATGCAGCTCTGTTGAGAGTCTCACAGCTGTGTCTGAATGCAGTGTGTATATTGAATGCAGCTCTGTTGAGAGTTACAGTTGTGTCTGAATGCAGTGTGTATATTGAATGCAGCTCTGTTGAGAGTCTCACAGTTGTGTCTGAATGCAGTGTGTATATTGAATGCAGCTCTGTTGAGAGTCTCACAGCTGTGTCTGAATGCAGTGTGTATATTGAATGCAGCTCTGTTGAGAGTTACAGTTGTGTCTGAATGCAGTGTGTATATTGAATGCAGCTCTGTTGAGAGTCTCACAGTTGTGTCTGAATGCAGTGTGTATATTGAATGCAGCTCTGTTGAGAGTTACAGTTGTGTCTGAATGCAGTGTGTATATTGAATGCAGCTCTGTTGAGAGTTACAGTTGTGTCTGAATGCAGTGTGTATATTGAATGCATGGCTGGTAGAGCTTGGTGTTTCTTATCTAAGTATTGCAGCCCCTCCTGTGTCTAGTGAGGGCAGGAAGGTGACCCCTTTCCTACGATACCCCCTAATCCACAGCGGAGCAGGAGCGCTGTCTGGAGAGATGCGCTGCCTTGCGGTTATGGGATTCATAATCGGGGGGTGAGGAGGGGATGCTTTTGGGATGTTTGAGATTAACCTTCCAAAACCTCGGACCAGCTCTGAGCTGCAAGCAATGAACTGAATCTGCAGCTCATCTGTCAGTGTGCAGTACTGGGGAGGCAGAGCCCTTATATAAGAGTCCCACAGGAAAAGCAGAGCCGAGTGTAGTGCAGCACAGTGACAGCATGGTAAGGAACGGCAAGGTTATGCTGGCTAGAGCATATTAATAATCATGGCAAACCGGGGTAAACTGTGATCAATGCAGAGTATAACCATGGTGGAGAACTGCAAAAACACAGCGCTGAACTTTTATAAGGGCGGCACACAGACTGTGTGAAGGAATAGGGTTAACTCCGTTTACTGTCTGTGTTAGCAAATGAAGTTGATAAACTGGGGAGGTTCAGGTGGCAGGACTGCCCCCTACACACATTACACCCCCCACCTGTCAGAGCAATATAAACAGACTGCAGAGTGACCCCCCCCCCATTGCGTTTGATTCATGGGGGGCTCTGCTGCCTCGTCCAGCTGGCCAGGGGGTGTGGACCCTCAGACCCTGCAGTTCCATGCATCGCATCATCATCAGTGAAATAGGAATCGCTCACGTTTCTGTGTGCTGGGGGTTTGTCAACAGTTTGAAGGTGCTTCAGAGGGTGCGGATCAGCTGCCTGGCTTGCTTCTTGTTTTGTTTCAGTAATTGCCTGCAGCCTGAAAGGATGTTTGCTCAACACGACGCAGAGAGTTTGTGGAGATATTAATAGCCAGCCCGGAGGAGCGCTTTGTTCTGGCACCCTGTATCTGTGCTTCATGTATCAGAAAGCATGGTGATTCGAGGCCTGACCGACATGGCCGCTCCCTCCTGTCTCTTCCTGAGGTTAACAAGGTGCTGTAAGGATGTAATGGTGGCTGGAGCAGTGTGCACTGTCTTTGAAATGAGATCAGAAGGGAATGATTGCTGGTACAGTGCTGGGACGCTGCACCGATGTGAGTCCTCCACACCTTTCTGGGCTTTACAGTGCTAACCTGTCCTAGACCATGCTTTCACTGAGCTGTGTTTTATAGGATGACTGATTTGCTGTATCGTCTGCGTACCTGCGACTCCTCTGTCACAATGCGGGGCCCAGCTGTCACTATGGACGGGTTCAGGGTTAGCAGTGTACACAGATTGATGTATCCTGAGCCCATCTGTGCACCAGGTACGTGCTGTAATGAGCGCTCTGTGCTGTGCAGCAGGAATCTGACACAATCATCCAACACAAAACAGTACTTACTGGTCTGCTGTCTTGCACAGTGTAGTGAAGCACAGAGCAGATCGTGAGCAATGTCTTTCAGAACGAGTCGAAGCTGTGAAGTGCAAGGTAACAGACCACACCTGCAAACACAGCACAGTGTAGTAAAGCACAGAGCAGATCGTGAGCAATGTCTTTCAGAACGAGTCGAAGCTGTGAAGTGCAAGGTAACAGACCACACCTGCAAACACAGCACAGTGTAGTAAAGCACAGAGCAGATCGTGAGCAATGTCTTTCAGAACGAGTCGAAGCTGTGAAGTGCAAGGTAACAGACCACACCTGCAAACACAGCACAGTGTAGTGAAGCACAGAGCAGATCGTGAGCAATGTCTTTCAGAACGAGTCGAAGCTGTGAAGTGCAAGGTAACAGACCACACCTGCAAACACAGCACAGTGTAGTGAAGCACAGAGCAGATCATGAGCAATGTCTTTCAGAACGAGTCGAAGCTGTGAAGTGCAAGGTAACAGACCACACCTGCAAACACAGCACAGTGTAGTGAAGCACAGAGCAGATCGTGAGCAATGTCTTTCAGAACGAGTCGAAGCTGTGAAGTGCAAGGTAACAGACCACACCTGCAAACACAGCACAGTGACCGGCTCTTCACCTGCTTGATATTCGAATTCCTCACCGTCCCTGCTTGCCTCTGCTCAGCTGACACGTGCGAGCAATGCCAGCACTCTGCCCTTCTAATGAAAGTGATGTGTGACGTGAAATGAAATCCAGCCTTTCTGCTGCACGGATCATCTCCCCGGGTGAAGAACGAGCAGCTCATGTGAGGAACCTTGGAAGACGAGCCGCTGATTATTTTGGGGTTTCTGGTTAATAAGCCGTACGATTCCACATTATGTTTCATCAGAGCATGTTGAAGGATTTTATCTCCGTATTCCTGGGGGAGTTTAAAGTTCTTAGACGTGTGCAGATTCCAGAGTTGAGAATAACCTTCTTGATCACCACAGTAAAAGCCTAGCACAGTGTATCAAAGTGCAGTGTGGAAGCATGATGAAGCCGAGAGAGATATGGTAAAGCATACCGTGGTAAACTATGGTAAATGTGTAGTATAAGCGTGGAGAAGCCTGGGGGAATACTGCAAAAGCAGTGCAGTAATGCCCATCAATGCTCGTCCGCTTCCTTGCAGCTGATTCATCTCAAAGTTTTGTCAAGTCAGGACCTGAAGGATCCCAGTGATTCAGCATCCACAGCATGGCTAGGTAACCTTGGTAACCCATCCTGTCCCCTCACCTCTCTCTGAGTGAAGAAGGCTCTCCTAAGCCTCTCTCCACTTCATTCCCGTCTGTGAGTCCTGGTTTCTGTGCTGTGCTTGAAGTATTGGCTATAGGGCTAAGCTGTCAACTTCCCTCAATCTCTCTTCATTTGTCCTTGCTTGAAGCTCTGAGATCAGTCTGCATAGGGTCTGGCACAGGAGCTCCAGTCACTCTGTGGACTTGCACAGCACTGTGTCTGACTCGTACCCTCGGAGTCATGCAGGACACGTACAGGGTGACCCCTAGAAACACTGCTGTAGAGCACCTCTTTTTAAGGGCTATAGGTAGAACTATAACTTGGTAAAAGAAACTAGTCCAGTAGCCCAACTGTCCCAACTCCTCTCTCCTCCAGTGCAGTGATAGACTCCTCTCTCCTCCAGTGCAGTGATAGACTCCTCTCTCCTCCAGTGCAGTGATAGACTCCTCTCTCCTCCAGTGCAGTGATAGACTCCTCTCTCCTCCAGTGCAGTGATAGACTCCTCTCTCCTCCAGTGCAGTGATAGACTCCTCTCTCCTCCAGTGCAGTGATAGACTCCTCTCTCCTCCAGTGCAGTGATAGACTCCTCTCTCCTCCAGTGCAGTGATAGACTCCTCTCTCCTCCAGTGCAGTGATAGACTCCTCTCTCCTCCAGTGCAGTGAAAGACTCCTCTCTCCTCCAGTGCAGTGATAGACTCCTCTCTCCTCCAGTGCAGTGATAGACTCCTCTCTCCTCCAGTGCAGTGATAGACTCCTCTCTCCTCCAGTACAGTGAAAGACTCCTCTCTCCTCCAGTGCAGTGATAGACTCCTCTCTCCCATGATAAGTCACTGTGGGACAGCTCCCTCTCGCTGGTAATGGCAGGTTTCATTGTGACAGCGCTGGACTGTGTGAATGGAGACGGGAGGCTGGAATTACAATCATTCGTCTTTTATCTCTGTGTCTGATTGATGTTTTTATCGGGAGGGCAGGCAGCTCGTCACTGCTGTGCCGTCGTTTTATTCATTTGATCTTTTTGTTTCTTTTCTTCGTTCCTGTGGGATTGACAGCATGACTGGAGAAATTGCTGGGGCAGAGCTAGGGCTTTGTCACTGTCTGTCTGTCTGTCTGTCAGGATACAACACCTGTCATTAGCAAACGAAAAAATGAAGAGCATTCTGTGATTAGATTGGGTAGAGTCTGTGAGTGCTTTCTCGTAATGAGACTTAATTACACACAGATATACAGACACACACTGACACAGCCAACCACACACACACACTCACACACACACACACACACTGACAGGCTGCTGAATGTCACTCTTGCTCTGATCTCAGAGGAAGTCATTATCCAGACTACAGAAAGCTTGCTTTGTGTGTGTGTGTGCGTGTGTGTCAGTGTGTGTGTCAGTGTTTGTGTGTGTGTGTCAGTGTGTGTGTGTGTGTGAGTCTCTGTGCGTGCGTGTGTGCGTGCGTGTCAGTGTGTGGGTCAGTGTTTGTGTGTGTGTGTGTGTGTGTGTGTGTGAGTCTCTGTGTGTGCGTGTGTGTGCGTGTGTGCGTGTGTGTCAGTGTTTGGGTCAGTGTTTGTGTGTGTGTGTGTGTGTGTGAGTCTCTGTGCGTGCGTGCGTGCGTGTCAGTGTGTGTGTGCGTGCGTGCGTGCGTGCGTGCGTGCGTGTCAGTGTGTGTGTGCGTGCGTGCGTGCGTGCGTGTCAGTGTGTGTGTGCGTGCGTGCGTGCGTGTCAGTGCGTGTGTGTGTGAGTCTCTGTGCGTGCGTGCGTGTCAGTGTGTGTGTGTGTGTGTGTGTGTGTGTGTGTGAGTCTCTGTGCGTGCGTGCGTGTCAGTGTGTGTGTGTGTGCATGCGTGCGTGCGTGTCAGTGTTTTGTTTGTTGTATTTAATAACGGGGACCCGTCTCCTCTGGAAGCTGCTGCCCTAGTTACTGGATAAGAAGCAGCCGAGAAGCTTGTTAATTAGGTCTGTGTAAAACTAGGCTACCCAGAGAAGTGGCACCATCTGCGCTCTTCACTGTACCAGCAGCGCTGACATGCCGTCAGCACACACTGATGGGGGTGCAGCCCTGGTGATCGTGCAAAGCCAGGCTCTGCAGTAGCATCACTGACTCTCTCCTCCACGAGGTCATTCAATTGGAAGCTGTTTGAGACACAGTGACAGTCAGAGCTCATTACTGCACACCCTCAATGGCACGATTGTGTTTTCTGAATTAAAAAAGAAATCCCTACAGTACAATCCCTCCAAATGAAATGCTTGAATCTGGGTTTGGTAAATCTGTGTCTCCATACAAAATGCAGCTGTGCATCATTGTATTAAAGTCTGTGTTCAGGTATTATGCAATTTTTCACATGTTTATATTGTTCATTTACCAAGCATTGCCACAAGCTGCATTTTTTGTAAGGCAGAGGGATGGTTAAGGGCAGGGGTGGCCAAGGTTTACACTTCCACTCCTGGTCTTTGTTCCAGCCCTGTTCAATTGAACCAATGACAGCTGCATCCAGACCCTGAAGTCGTTCGCTGCCTCATTGTATCTGTTCAAGCTGGAGTGGAATGGGCCTCCAGGACCTGATTCAGGGTTTCTGCAAAACAGCTGTTGACTGGATTTGAGGTCCCCCAGCGACGTGTAAAGCAGATGTTCTCTCACTCTCTTTCTCTTCTTCTCCCCTTCTCTTTCTCTCTCCCTCT
This sequence comes from Acipenser ruthenus, assembly GCF_902713425.1. NCBI lineage: Eukaryota > Metazoa > Chordata > Actinopteri > Acipenseriformes > Acipenseridae > Acipenser > Acipenser ruthenus. The sequence continues at coordinate 321,194 of NC_081204.1, read as the reverse complement.
CTTCCTTTCCCCTGCACTCCCCCGTCTCCTCTCTCCCACATGAACCTTTCTCTCGCTCTCTCCCCCTCCGTCTCTCTCACAGGCTGCCAGCTCAGTGAGTCTTGTGTGGGTGTGTGTTTGATTTACAGGTTAGCAGTGTTTCACACGTGTTCTGAAGCGTTTCCTTGTCCCTCCCCCTCTAGGGCTGCAGGCATTCGATTGGACTGACCAGCAGGAGGAGGAGCTCTGACTGGTGACCAGCCACTCAGCGCAGTACACACTCAGAGAGGTGAGAGAGTGACACCTCCTGTGTAAGGGGTCCGTCAGTCCAGAGTGAGAGAGAATCTCACCCCAGGGTTCAGTTTGAATTGTGGTGACTGCTGCCCAATCCCTTATAATAGAACTGTTGTTTTATTTTTCCCCGCGTAGGGTTAAGATGTGCTTTCTTCCCATCTCGTTCTTCTGAGTCTCTGCAGACAGTCACTGAATTGATTAACCTTGACTGCGCAACAGAACAGCACAGATTGAAATGAGGCGAACGCTTGGGTTTTGTGTTGGCTTGCGCCGCAGCTGAAAAACAAACACCTGATTCAAATAAATAAAACCCAACCACAGGGAGTGCCAGGCCTCTGAAGGTCTGTCATGGGAGAGCCTGCTGATTGCTTTCCACAGACGCCAATCCATTAACTGGGAGGCTCTCTTTGTTTCCCTGCATTGTTGCTATTGAGATGTAGAAATGCTAAAAGAAACGGATTGAATTCGATGATTGAGTTTATAATGTAACATTGCAAAACCTGAAACGCTCATCAGTGCAGCATCAGATCAGCACCAGGCAGAGGGACAGGGTGCTCCAGGTCCAGATCAGATCAGCACCAGGCAGAGGGACAGGGTGCTCCAGGTCCAGATCAGATCAGCACCAGGCAGAGGGACAGGGTGCTCCAGGTCCAGATCAGATCAGCACCAGGCAGAGGGACAGGGTGCTCCAGGTCCAGATCAGATCAGCACCAGGCAGAGGGACAGGGTGCTCCAGGTCCAGATCAGATCAGCACCAGGCAGAGGGACAGGGTGCTCCAGGTCCAGATCAGATCAGCACCAGGCAGAGGGACAGGGTGCTCCAGGTCCAGATCAGATCAGCACCAGGCAGAGGGACAGGGTGCTCCAGGTCCAGATCAGATCAGTACAACGCAGAGGGACAGGGTGCTCCAGGTCCAGATCAGATCAGCACCAGGTAGAGGGACAGGGTGCTCCAGGTCCAGATCAGATCAGCACCAGGCAGAGGGACAGGGTGCTCCAGGTCCAGATCAGATCAGCACCAGGCAGAGGGACAGGGTGCTCCAGGTCCAGATCAGATCAGCACCAGGCAGAGGGACAGGGTGCTCCAGGTCCAGATCAGATCAGCACCAGGCAGAGGGACAGGGTGCTCCAGGTCCAGATCAGATCAGCACCAGGCAGAGGGACAGGGTGCTCCAGGTCCAGATCAGATCAGCACCAGGAGACACAAAGCACTGCACACAAAGCAGGGAAAGAAATTGAGGAGTGTGATGTTTAAATGATTCTGTATGCGTGTGTGTTTGCATTGCACTGATTATCCAGAGCTACATGACACTCAGCAGTGCTAGATTTAGAAATGCTAAAAGAAACTTCATACATTCAATGACAAACCTTTCCACTGAAGACAATGAGAAAGACCTTTGCAGATCTGCAACACAGGGACTGGCTGAAAAACAAATGCAGGTTACGTTGTATAAGCAGTGATGTATTGATCTCTGTGTAAAGGATAACGACTTGGGAGTAAATGGCTTTGAGAATCTAGTCATCAGTTTTTAAATTGACAGATGTTTACTGACGCTCTCTCTCTCCCTCCCTTCCTCTCTCTCTCTCTCTCTCCCCCTCTCGCTCCCCCCTCTCTCTCTCTCTCGCGCTCTCTCTCCCCCCCTCTCTCTCTCTGCTCTTCCAGGACTATTCCTGTGCACGAGGGGAGTGCAGGAGGAGGTGGGGACGGCAGTGTCTCCCGGCCGCACGGCTATGCGCGAGTGTGATAGCGGGTCACGGCCATGGAGACGGACAGCTACAGGGGGCTCCTGGAGACCAGCGACGGCTTTGACCCCGAGTTGGGGGGCTGGTCCCTGCCCTACCCGCTGTGGCTCCAGGTCTCCCTCACAGGCTTCCTGATGCTGGAGATCGTGCTGGGCTTCAGCAGCAACCTGACTGTGCTGGTGCTCTACTGCATGCAGTCCAGCCTGGTGGACTCGGTCAGCAACACGGTGACCATGAACCTGCACGTGCTGGACATCATCGTGTGCGTGGTGTGCGCGCCGCTCACCATCGTGGTCATCCTGCTGCCACTGGAGCACAACGCAGCCCTGCTATGCTGCTTCCACGAGGCCTGCGTCACCTTCACCAGCATCGCCACGGCCGTCAATGTGCTGGTCATCAGCATGGACCGCTACGACATCTCCGTGCGGCCCGCCAACCGCATCCTGACCCCTCCCCGCGCCGCCCTGCTGCTGGCCTGTGTGTGGGCCGTCTCCCTGGCCGTCTTCTTCATCCCCTTTCTGGAGGTGCGCTTTTTCGGGGACCCGGGTGAGGGGGGCGGCAGTGAAGCGGCCTGGGAGAACCGCACCCTGCTGTGCCTGAGCGGGGCAGGAGGGAGGTGGCAGGCGGACTATCACAGAGAGCTGGGAATGTACTACCATCTGCTCCTTCAGATCCCCATGTTCTTCGTGGCCATGGTGGTCATGCTGGTCACCTACTACAAAATCCTGCAGGCGCTCAACATCAAGATCGGCTCACACTTCAAGAGGAGCCAGCGGCGCAAGAACGCCGGGAGCAGCGGGAGCGTCGGCAACAGCAGCAACAAGAACAAGAACAAGAAGAAGAAGAGGAAATCTTCCGGCCAGATGGTCACTGCCCCCAGCGAGACCAAACTCCTGACCCAGCCCCCTCCCCTCATCCCCAGCTCCACCCCCCAGCCCCCAGCCCCTCAGATGGGGGTCCAGGCTTCCGTCTCGGTCATCATCGCCCTGCGGAGGGCGGTGAAGCGGCACCGGGACCGTCGTGAGCGCCAGAAGAGGGTGTTCCGGATGTCTGTGATCATCATCTCCACGTTCCTGGGCTGCTGGGCTCCCATCTCGGTGGTGAACCTGCTGATCCTGTGCCTGGGCCCCAGCGACAGCCTGGTGACAGTGCGGATCTGCTTCCTCGCCCTGGCGTACGGCTCCACCGTCTTCCACCCTCTGCTCTACGCCTTCACCCGGCAGAAGCTGCGCAAGGTGCTGAAGAGCAAGGTGCGGAAGCGCGTGGTGTCGCTGCTGCAGGTCGACCCAGCCCCCAGCGGCACCGTCATCCACAACTCCTGGGTGGAGCCCAGGAAGGGGGGCCGCAGGCCGAGGCTGGAGTGCAGCGACGCCACGGACCGCTGCCTCACCGAGGCTGTCAGGGAGTGACTCTCTGCCCTTTTACACCCCTCCCTCCCGCCTTTCTTTATTTCCTGCCTTCTCTCTCCCAACCTCTTTCCTCTCTCTCTTCCTTCCTTTCCATTCCCCCCATTTTTTCCACCTTGCTTATTTTCTTTGTTTAATTCTTCTCTCTTCTTTTCCTCGTTTCCCTTCTTTTCCCTGCTCTCTCCTTGATTTCTTGCCTTCCATCATCTCTGCTGTCTTTCCTCTTTTTTCCTCCATGTCCCTGTCCCTCCATTCCCTTTTCCCTTCCTCTCTTATTATTATTATTATTATTATTTATTTCTTAGCAGACGCCCTTATCCAGGGCGACTTACAATCGCAAGCAAATACAAATACATTCAAGTGTTACAATATAAGTCATACAATAAGAACAAGAAATACAATAATTCTCAAGTGTGACAAACCACAATTCAATAATACAGCAGATAATAGTGAAAGTTACATCAGGATATGATTAAGTAGTGATAGTTACATCAGGATATGATTAAGTACAAAATACTACAGATTAAACACTTGGCAGATTACAATATTCTGAGGTACAGGATTAAATGCAGTAAAATAGGGGGCAGATAAGAGCAAAATAAAGCATATTTAAATGAAGGGTGATAGTGTCCCAGGATACAACAGAGGAGTTCTACAGGTGCTGTTTGAAGAGGTGAGTCTTAAGGAGGCGCCGGAATGTGGTCAGGGACTGGGCAGTCCTGACATCTGTAGAGCCCCTTGCCTCAGTCTTCCTCCCTTCCCTGTATTATTGTATTTGCCTTGTCTCGTTTTATTGAGAAAACAACCAGCAAAACTCTCTCTCTTTTTCTGACTCTGTAGACTGCAACCATTGCAACAGGTGCAGCAGCACAGTGTGTATCCTCATGTGTGAATAACCACAGCACTCTATGAACATTCACAGTGCATTCTGTATATACACCAAGTACAATGAATGGGACAGAAAGTCTGTTCAGATCTGTGATACTGGAGAATCACTTTCCTTAGATCGAGCTCCGTAGGGTAAGGAACAGAGCGATTCGCCTGCTCATTCTGTCACTGGATTTGAATGAATTGAAGATAGATTCTAGAATGATTATTGGATTTGAATGAATTGAAGATAGATTCTAGAATGATTATTGGATTTGAATGAATTGAAGATAGATTCTAGAATGATTATTGGAGTTGAATGAATTGAAGATAGATTCTAGAATATTTATTGGATTTGAATGAATTGAAGATAGATTCTAGAATGAGATCCAGTAAGAAGAACACTCACTCAGGATCACCATTTCTATGTAAAAGTTATTCGATGCTGGAGATCTCAACGCTTGTGGTATGAAGAACATGAATTCGCTAAGCGGGACTTGAATGGATCAATCCCATAGTGACTGTAAGGTTAGCATTCATTGCAAAGCTCTTGTGGGGTGGGTCCCTGTGGAGACGTTCCTGGCAGTGTGGATGCAAGAAGCATCTGGAAGTGAGAGCTTGTTTCTAGTTTGTGGGGGGAGCGGGATACAACATGTTTCTGTAATAAAGACTGTGTGACAATTCCTTACTCAACCACTGCCTGTTACCCCAGACCAGCTTCAGATCTGCAGTGCTGTCCAGATACAGTGTACAGGATACATGTGCAATAGGGCCCCACAGGGGGGGTGGGCGTATAGGTCAAATATACGGATGCCCCCGAGGAGTCTGTGTGTTGGACGAATACACACACCCCGAAGGGCCGTACTGAATTTATCATTCAGGTCAAACACTAGATTTGAAAAAACAAAAAGCATAAATGATGCTTCGGGCAAAAAAATGATTCTTTTTTTTTATTAAATATCCTGACGCCAATAAAGTAGTCCCGTTTATAACTTTGAACTGCACACTAAGTTAAGCTGAGCAAATTCATTTAATTGAAACATGCAAAAATGAGTACATGTTTATTTTTGATATGGGTTGAATTGTACACTGCCATTGAAAAGATCCACCAGGAGGCGCAGTTGAGACGGCACTGAATTATTTATTTATTTTTTCATCTCGGTGGAAGCAGAACGGAGGCAGTGGGTAAAAATAAATTCACTGCCGTCTCGGATTTCAATAAGTTAAGGTCTGTGTTGGAAAGGGGTGGATAACGTGCAGACGTGTCTTTTTGTGTTTTTCTGTAGCGTCTACAAACTGCTAAACAGACATTATTTGAAGTGAGTGTGTATGTTGACAGACCCCCCAGTGGTTTATTCCAGCTCTGAGACGAATGTAGCTTGAAATGTCATCGTCTTCACCATGGGCATTCCTTCCATTTCCACAGAAATCCCTCAGTATTTTATAAAGATTTTCTGAAGATGTGCATATTCCACAGTTGACAATCTGTTATTTTGCTTCAGCCAGTCCTGAAAGACAGTGGTTTTAAATGTTTTCTTGTTTTTTTTTTCGTTTTGCTGTCTTCCAGTTAATGTTCTTCATCCAGCTCTGCTTGGTACTGTTGGGGTTGTTTTGCTGGTAATTGGTCACTCAGTTTGATTGTTACTGTCCATCTGTAACTGTAAACAAGATGGATCCCGGTACTTTAAATTCTGTGAGGCAGCGCAGTGATTTCAAATAATGTGATGAGGCTCCAGCTGTCCGCATCCATCCAATATACAGACAGCTGGAACCTTGCTCGACCAATCACCTTGCTTGTTTCACGTTCCCTTGCCAGCCCTGGATTCTAAATGATGTCCATGCAGACTGCTCAGCCCTGTATCCCGTTCTGAATGTATGTGTTTATTAGATTGCAGAGCTGTGAAGGACTTCATTGCTGAGTTTTTGCAATGGACACGCTAAGATTGCGTTGAGTTCCTCACTGTATTTGAGCACATCCCCTCCCATACAGAATTGTAAAAACCCCCAAGAGCTGTCAGAAAACATTCCAGAATTAAGAATAAGCTTCATGATCAAAGTTTACCTCTGTAAAAGTAAAGCATTGATGTAATAAAGCATAGGTACGCATTGTAAAAGCCCAGAGAGGTATGCTAAAGCATATTTTAATACCTTGGCAAACCAGAGTAAACGATGGTACATGCATAGAATAACCATGGGGATACTGCAGACCCTTGCAGGGGAATCAAGGGAATGATTAACAAGCATCTGTCTGTAGGGATGATGGGAGCGGGACAGGGGGGGAAGGAGGAGAGAGGAGGAGGAGGAGAGAGGGAGGAAAGAGGAGGGAGGAAGAGAGAGGCGGAGGAGGAGAGGGAGGAGGAGAGAGGAGGGAGGAGGGAGGAGAGAGGAGGATGAGGAGAGATGAGGAGAGGAGGGAGGAGAGAGGAGGGAGGAGAGAGGAGGGAAGGGAGGAGGAGAGAAGAGGGAGGGTGGAGGAGGAGGAGGAGAGAGGAGGGAGGGTGGAGGAGGAGGTTTTAATTCTGCAGGGGAATATCACACCCAGCCTCTACCTGTCACACAAAGACACGTTTTAATGCTTTGCTGCCCACTGTAATATATTTGACGTTGAGAAAATAGGCATTGAGAGGGATGGGAGCTTAACCAGGGCAGTACATGAATACATTGAGAGGGATGGGAGCTTAACCAGGGCAGTACATGAATACATTGAGAGGGATGGGAGCTTAACCAGGGCAGTACATGAATACATTGAGAGGGATGGGAGCTTAACCAGGGCAGTACATGAATACATTGAGAGGGATGGGAGCTTAACCAGGGCAGTACATGAATACATTGAGAGGGATGGGAGCTTAACCAGGGCAGTACATGAATACATTGAGAGGGATGGGAGCTTAACCAGGGCAGTACATGAATACATTGAGAGGGATGGGAGCTTAACCAGGGCAGTACATGAATACATTTGCAAGTGCGCAGGAGTGTGGAGAAAGGAGACCTGCTCGTGAGGAGCCTCGTGTCCTCACTTCTGAGTCACACTCCTCTGAACTGTTCAAAGAAGAGAGAGAGAAGAAGCCTCGCTGGTGGAGGAGCGTTCCTCCCGAGCGTGCTGCTCTGTCCGTGTGTACACAGAAGCTGTAGCGTGTTTGTGTAACGTGAATCACTGTCTGTGTTTGTTCATATCTGACTCTACATGATGTATAGTGTGTGACATTTTATTGTATTTATAGGAGGCTGAATTGAAGTCTAATAAAAAAAGAAAATCAATATTTCATCTGGTTTCCCCTGCTGGTTTCTTTCCATTACTGTCTCTGTCAGGCACAGTGAATTATCAATACAAAATCACACTGTGTAATCGTAAGAGACGCAGAGAGAGAGAGAGGGAGCGCGAGAGAGAGTTTGGGTTAGACACTGCTGTGCTACAGAACCCTTTATGATTCCCATAATAATTTCATATAGAGAATATGGGCTGGGTTTCATTTTGAATATCTTCTGAAAAATGTAATGGAACCTGTGAGGCAAATGAAGGTGTGATTATTGCATTAATGAAGTCTTATTACAGCGCTCTCTCTGTCTCTCTGTCTCTCTCTCTCTCTCTCTCTGAGCAACGGACTCATAACCTCAAGGCTGTGGATTCGAGCCCCTCGTGATTGTTAATCTGAAATGCATTTCCTGATTGCATGGAGTCTTTCATTTTTAAAGAATGAACCTTATAGACAATGTTAAACAGCCTCTCACCTCAGGCAGATGGATAGTACAGAGGTCTGGTTTATTAAGTCCTGTATCTATGTGACTATTGGTGGACAGGGTTCAAACCTGAGCAGAGAAATTCAATGTGATGTTAAATGCCTTGTTTTATTTTCACAGAATCTTTGATGTAATGTTAAAGGTAAACTCAGCAGGGGGTCTGTGCTGCTGGTCTATTTCAGCATCCTTGCAACCCCTCAGCTGCACGCATGAAGAATTCAAATACTGGGGAGCATTTGAGAGGCGCTCCCCAACTGAGCCAACCAGGAAGCTGCTGAAAGTATTGTCCTCAGATTCTCTTGGCAGCTGGTTCAAGTGACACAAGTTATGTTTTTATCCCCTCATTTTGAGAAATATTGTTTCATTTACCTTATAGAGCTACTGTATAATAGGGTTGGGTTTGATCATCCCTCCTCTCTTCAGTAACTCTGCGTGCGTGTGCATGCTGACAAGCGAAGTGAATCTCATATACCAGGTTAGAGTGCTAGACTATCACAAGCAGCCAGGTGGTGGAGTGGGCTAGTTCACTAGTGCTGTCTGCCTCTCCCCTTGGAGGTCTGGGTTCAAACCAGCTCACAGGACAGGTGAACTGAGTTTGAAACCAGACCCACAACACAGTGGCACAGCATGACTGGTGTTCTTTGATTAAGAGACTTAAAAAAAGAATTGATAAATAAACACCAGAGTTGTGTTTGAAGCCTTGTGTTGTGTGCTTGTTTTGTTTCTCCACAGTGACTATTGGTTAGAATGTGTCTTTTTTTCCAAGTTGGTTCATTTCCCTTGTAGGCAATGTAAACCTAACATCAGGGACAGCTGCTAGGTGGTGCAGTGGGGTCGGTCCCTGTGCTTAAATGCTGTTTACCTTGAGAGACTGGGATCAAATCCAGGCTGCAGATTGAAATCGTCTGTTTTCACAGCACCTTGTAGTTTGAATCTGTTAAAGACACGATAGAAGTGACTCTTTTATTGGATAGTTCCAATTATCTGCATTTTGTACAAATCATTAGTTAATGTACTGGAGGTCATTTGACAGAAGGATAGAGCAGCTCTCTGGCTGGCTCAGTTGGTAGAGCACTGGACTTTGACTTCTAGGATTACTGCTTCAAATCCCACATGAAGCACAAGTGTTAATCCCTTAGTTTTAAAAAAAAATATTGTTTAGTTTAGCTTTTTATCAATAATGTTTGGCTTTGAATCCAGTTCATCACAAACGCAATCGGTTAGTGCGTTCGGCTGTTAACCGAAAGGTTGGTGGTTCAAGCCCACCCAGGGACGGCTTGCATTTTTTTAAATTACATTTTTATTTAAAAAATAACTAAATAAATAAATAACAATAATAATAATAACAAAAAAATCCACTTATACAAGAATTCCGGCATGCATTTACCTAATTAAGTATTATTAAAATGAATGTTTTCTAAATTATTTGTCTACAGTATTGTAATTCATTACTTTAAATGTAAACGAATTCCAAACCAAAACACAAACATACATTAAGACAAGCATTGTGTTTGATCGCATTTAAATACATTGTAAGTTAAAAAACGGTGGCCGACCTACTTTGCCGAAACCCGGGATCGAACCAGGGACCTTTAGATCTTCAGTCTAACGCTCTCCCAACTGAGCTATTTCGGCTCGGTTGAAGCTTACCCTGCATGTGTGTTCCATCGCCGCTATTAGACAATGCGCCAATCCTACCACTGGGCGTCGCTGTTTCTCCGTGAAGCAAATGTCAGGTCACCATGACCCTTGTGATATAGATTCAGCGGAGGGTTAAATAAGCGTGAAACGCCCATTTCACGTTGAAATGTGAAAGCAGTCACCCCGCTGTTTCCTTACGGTCGGGCCAGCGCTGCATACAGGGGCATGATGTCATGATCAGTTCTGAGCACACGTTCAGCAGCAGGAGGTCATGACATTTCAGAACCCATAACAGTGATTTTCTTTTTTTTTCTTTAATTTCTTAACATTTCGGCCACGATAGAAAATGCAATATTTATAACACACACGACCTGCTGGCCAGGCAGCTCAGTTATTAGAGCAGCGGACTCAAAACCTCAGGGCTGTGGGTTCGAGCCCCCTTGATTGTTAATGTGAAATGCATTTCCTGATTGCAGGCAGGTGGTCCAGTGGATTTGTTTGCTTCTCTTGTGTGTGTTACACTTGGTGCACTGAGTTCAATTACTCAATTCTGTACTCTTTCATTTTTAAAGAATGAACCTTATAGACAATGTTACACAACCTCTCACATCAGGCAGATGGATAGTACAGAGGTCTGCTTTACTACCTTTCTGTCTGTGTTACCACTGGGGACCAGAATTCAAACCTAGGCAGAGAAATTCAATGTGATGTTAAATGCCTTGTTTTATTTTCACAGAATCTTTGATGTAATGTTAAAGGTAAACTCAGCAGGGGGTCTGTGCTGCTGGTCTATTTCAGCATCCTTGCAACCCCTCAGCTGCACTCATGAAGAATTCAAATACTGGGGAGCATCTGAGGTGCTTTGAGAGCTTTCTGATTGGATTAGTTGGTGGAGCACTGGCCTCTGATTCTCTTGTCAGCTGATTCAAGTCACACTTGAGTTATGTTTTTTTCCCCTCATTTTCAGAAATATTGTTTCATTTACCTTATAGAGCTGCTGTATAATAGGGTTGGGTTTGATGTGAATCTCATATACCAGGTTAGAGTGCTAGACTGTCACAAGCAGCCCGGTGGTGCAGTGGGCTAGTTCACTAGCTCTGCCTGCCTCTCCCCTTGGAGGTCTGGGTTCAAACCAGCTCACAGGACAGGTGAACTGAGTTTGAAACGAGACCCACAACACAGTGGCACAGCATGACTGGTGTTCTCTGAATAAGAGTCTTAAAAGAAGAATTGATAAATAAACCCCAGCGTTGTGTTTGAAGTCTTGTGTTGTGTGCTTGTTTTGTTTCTCCACAGCGTCTGTTTGTTTGAATCTGTCAGATACAACAGAAGTGACTCTTTTATTGGATATTTTCAAGGCAGGAATCACCTCCATGTTGTACAGATCATTAGCTAAAGTACTGCAGGGAATATGAGAGCAGGCTTGAGGTTTGGGTTGGAATCCATTTCAAGTCGCAAATGAAACGAAGCTGAATCACCTTAGCTCCAGGTCCACACCACACAATGTAATAATGTGTTTCACGCAGGAGAGCCAGTCAGCTGGATAGCTCTGTCAGTAAAGCAGGGGACTGTGATTCCCATGGTAGCGGGTTCAAGTCCTGCATGTATATGCTTCTTCGTTCTCAAATATATTAATTCATTTTGACCTTTTGTGAGCTTGGTTTTAAATCCATTTCAAGTCACAAGTCTCTCTCAAGCTGTTTATGGCTCCCCAGGTCTACATCACAACATGTAATAATGCTTTGACCAGGCCCCTTCATAAGCAGGCTGGATAGCTCAGCTGTAGAGTGTGGGATTCTGTTTCCCAGAATTCTGGATTCAAACACAGCAGGTGTTGATTGCATGTGTATATTCCTCTTTTTCTCTTCAAAAACATTCTCCTTATTGATAAACCAAGTGCCATGAAAGCGGGCAAGGTGGTCCAGTTGTCTGATCTGGTGTCCTCAAATGCAGTAAATGAGACCCAATGTATTTATTGTACACAGAATGGATTGAAGCCGTGCTGTGCAGCTCAGTGTGGTGTTCGGCAGCTCTCTGGCTGGCTCTCTGGGTATATGAATTGAAGCCGTGCTGTGCAGCTCAGTGTGGTGTTCGGCAGCTCTCTGGCTGGCTCGCTCGGTATGGTTTGGATTCAGGCACCCCGTGTGGGCCTTTGAGCACGTCTGGTTATTGTGTGATTCTCAGCACTCTGGCTGACTCAGTATGGTTTTGGACGTGCATTACCTCTTTCCGCCACTGGGTGGAGTCTTGAGCAGACATTCAGCAGTAGTAGGTCATGACATTTCAGAATCCATAACCTCCTACTGCTGCAAGTATAACTAAGTCGTTTTTCATTTATTTCACACTGATTTTATTATTTTGTATTGTTAAATGTTCGAGTTATGGGTTTATTAGTCCAATGTTGATATGCTGCTGCGTTTCAATGTTGTGTTTTGTTTGTTTTTTTAACTTTTTATTTTCAAAATACAAAAAGTGATATTTTCATGAAAAACATTCACGTTTATTAAAAAAAGTTTTAAAAACGCGCCCTCCAGTGGAACGATGAGGTATTGCATGTCAAGGGTAATATATGTGTTATTCTTGGTGTATTTTCTATGGCTTGCAATACCTCATTATTCCACTGGAGGGCAGTGATTTTTTTTTTTTTTTTTTAATTTCTTAACATTTCGGCCACGATAGAAAATGCAATATTTATAACACACACGACCTGCTGGCCAGGCAGCTCAGTTATTAGAGCAGCGGACTCATAACCTCAGAGCTGTGGGTTCGAGCCCCCTTGATTGTTAATGTGAAATGCATTTCCTGATTGCAGGCAGGTGGTCCAGTGGATTTGTTTGCTTCTCTTGTGTGTGTGTTACACTTGGTGCACTGAGTTCAATTACTCAATTCTGTACTCTTTCATTTTTAAAGAATGAACCTTATAGACAATGTTAAACAACCTCTCACCTCAGGCAGATGGATAGTACAGAGGTCTGGTTTATTAAGTCCTGTATCTATGTGACTATTGGTGGACAGAGTTCAAACCTGAGCAGAAAAATTCAATGTGATGTTAAATGCCTTGTTTTATTTTCACAGAATCTTTGATGTAATGTTAAAGGTAAACTCAGCAGGAGGTCTGTGCTGCTGGTCTATTTCAGCATCCTTGCAACCCCTCAGCTGCACTCATGAAGAATTCAAATACTGGGGAGCATCTGAGAGGAGCTTATGTTTTTTTTCCCTTATTTTGAGAAATATTGTTTCATTTACCTTATAGAGCTGCTGTATAATAGGGTTGGGTTTGATGTGAATCTCATATACCAGGTTAGAGTGCTAGACTGTCACAAGCAGCCAGGTGGTGCAGGGGGCTAGTTCACTAGCTCTGTCTGCCTCTCACCTTGGAGGTCTGGGTTCAAACCAGCTCACAGGACAGGTGAACTGAGTTTGAAACCAGACCCACAACACAGTGGCACAGCATGACTGGTGTTCTCTGATTAAGAAACTTAAAAAAAGAATTGATAATAAACCCCAGCGTTGTGTTGTGTGCTTGTTTTGTTTCTCCACAGCGTCTGTTTGTTTGAATCTGTCAGATACAACAGAAGTGACTCTTTTATTGGATATTTTCAAGGCAGGAATCACCTCCATGTTGTACAGATCATTAGGCCAGTTCAAGTCACAAATGACTGCAGCAGTACAGCTGGTAGGATGGCTCAGTTGGTAGAACACAGGGCCCTGATTCCCAGGGTTGGTGGTTCAAACCCCGTGCAACGTGCATGTTTTTCTTGGTTTTTTTTTTCAAGTTGGTTATTTTACCTTGTAGGCAATGTAAATCTAACTTCAAGGACAGCTGCTAGGTGTCGCAGTGGGATTGGTCCCTGTGCTTAAATGCTGTTTACCTTGAGAGACTGGGATCAAATCCAGGCTGCAGATTGAAATCGTCTGTTTTCACAGCACCTTGTAGTTTGAATCTGTTAAAGACACGATAGAAGTGACTCTTTTATTGGATATTTCCAATGATCTGCATTTTGTACAAATCATTAGTTAATGTACTGGAGGTCATTTGACAGCAGGAGAAAGCAGCTCTCTGGCTGGCTCAGTTGGTAGAGCACTGGACTTTGACTTCTAGGATTACTGCTTCAAATCCCACATGAAGCACAAGTGTTAATCCCTTAGTTTAAAAAAAATATTGTTTAGTTTAGCTTTTTATCAATAAGATTTGGCTTTGAATCCAGTTCATCACAAATGCAACGAAGTGGAATCACATTAGCCCCCAGGTCCACACCACACAATGGAATAATGTGTTTCACGCAACAAGAGAGCCAGTCAGCTGGATAGCTCTGTTGGTAGAGCAGGGGACTGTGATTCCCAGGATAGTGGGTTCAAACCCTTGTCAGAAACAGGTGTTTCATTTTCATTTTCAAACACTTTACCCTGTTTGATAGACTTGGGTTTACAGAACAGGACAAGGTGTGTGGTCTAAGTATACAAATAATAATATAAAGAGGATGATATAAGGGCTTCTGTGCAAAGCTAGATTGTCATAAGCAGACAGGTGGTGCAGTGGGCTAGTTCACTAGCATGCTGTGCTGTTCACATTGGGGGACTGGGTTCAAATCCCGGTGAGTTCCTTGTTTGTTTTCAAAGACTTGGTTAATTTCTTATATAAGACAATGAAAAAGCAGACTCCTCCATGGAAGAGAGATGGACTGGGTTCAAATCCAGGCGAGTTCTTTGCTTGTTTCAAAGAATGTGTTAATTGAGCTTATATATAGTGTGAACCAAAGCATTCCTGTGGGAGCTGGTGGCGCAGTGGCTATGCTGATGGCCTTCTCTCCCTGAAGACGGTGGTTCGAATCCTGGTCCCGGAGGCGAGTTCCTGAGGTAAGTAATGCTGTTGGTTGTGAGTCATGGTGGTGGTTGTAAATCTGGGTGTTGACTGTAAGTAATGATGCAGGTTGTAACTAACGATGTTGGTTGTGTCTCCACAGACGGAGGAGGGCCGTGTGCCCTGAAGAGGAGCCGGAAGAGGATGAAGAGGGGGCTTGGGCCCCCGGCCGCGGGGGGAGTGGAAGATGGGGGTGTTGGTACCATGGGGGAAGGAAAAGCAGGAGGTGTAAACATGAGCGAGCGAGCGAGCAGGCAGGGATATTGCTTTTGCCCTGCTATCTGACAGGGCAAAAGCAATGTTAAAGAAGCTCTTATGTCCTGTAATTATCTCTGACAGGCCCTAAAGAAATGCTGGAGAAAATTAAAGGCAACATTCCCTGCCTGCCCCCATGTTTACACCACCTCCTTCTTTTCCTCCTCTCTGGTACCAACACCCCCATCTTCCACTCCCCCCGCGGCCGGGGGCCCAAGCCCCCTCTTCATCCTCTTCCGGCTCCTCTTCAGGGCACACGGCCCTCCTCCGTCTGTGGAGACACAACCAACATCGTTAGTTACAACCTGCATCATTACTTACAGTCAACACCCAGATTTACAACCACCACCATGACTCACAACCAACAGCATTACTTACCTCAGGAACTCACCTCCGGGACCGGGATTCGAACCACCGTCTTCAGGGAGAGAAGGCCATCAGCATAGCCACTGCGCCACCAGCTCCCACAGGAGGGTGTTGATCCACACTATATATAAGCTCAATTAACACATTCTTTGAAACAAGCAAAGAACTCTCCTGGATTTGAACCCAGTCCATCTCTCTTCCATGGAGGAGTCTGCTTTTTCATTGCCTTGTATAAGAAATTAACCAAGTCTTTGAAAACAAAGGAGGTATTCACTGGGATTTGAACCCAGAACCCCAAGGTGAACAGCACAGCATGCTAGTGAACAAGTCCACTGCACCACCTGTCTGCTTGTGACAACCTAGCATTGCACAGAAGCCCTTATATCACCCTCTTTATATTATTATTTCTATACTTAGACCACTGACCCCTTGTCCCGTTATGTAAACACAAGTCTATCAAACAGGGTAAAGTGTTTGAAAATGAAAAAGGAACACATACCCCTGACATGGGTTTGAACCCACTACCCTGGGAATCACAGTCCCCTGCTCTACCAACAGAGCTATCCAGCTGACTGGCTCTCCTGCTGCGTGAAACACATTATTACATTGTGTGGTGTGGACCTGGGGGCTAATGTGATTCCACTTTGTTGCATTTGTGATGAACTGGATTCAAAGCCAAACCTTATTGATAAAAAGCTAAACTAAACAATATTTTTTAAAACTAAGGGATTAACACTTGTGCTTCATGTGGGATTTGAAGCAGTAATCCTAGAAGTCAAAGTCCAGTGCTCTACCAACTGAGCCAGCCAGAGAGCTGCTCTCTCCTGCTGTCAAATGACCTCCAGTACATTAACTAATGATTTGTACAAAATGCAGATCACTCCATTGGAAATATCCAATAAAAGAGTCACTTCTATCATGTCTTTAACAAATTCAAACTACAAGGTGCTGTGAAAACAGAAGATTTCAATCTGCAGTTTGGATTTGATCCCAGTCTTTCAAGGTAAACAGCATTTAAGCACAGGGACCGACCCCACTGCGACACCTAGCAGCTGTCCCTGATGTTAGGTTTACATTGCCTACAAGGTAAATGAACCAACTTGGGAAAAAAAAAAAACATTCTAACCAATAGTCACTGTGGAGAAACAAAACAAGCACACAACACAAGACTTCAAACACAACTCTGGTGTTTATTTAGCAATTCTTTTTTTAAGTCTCTTAATCAGAGAACACCAGTCATGCTGTGCCATTGTGTTGTGGGTCTGGTTTCAAACTCAGTTCACCTGTCCTGTGAGCTGGTTTGAACCCAGACCTCCAAGGTGAGAGGCAGACAGAGCTAGTGAACTAGCCCCCTGCACCACCTGGCTGCTTGTGACAGTCTAGCACTCTAACCTGGTATATGAGATTCACATCAAACCCAACCCTATTATACAGCAGCTCTATAAGGTAAATGAAACAATATTTCTGAAAATGAGGGGAAAAAAACATAACTCAAGTGTGACTTGAATCAGCTGACAAGAGAATCAGAGGCCAGTGCTCCACCAACTAATCCAATCAGAAAGCTCTCAAAGCTTCTCTCAATTCCTCCCCAGTATTTGAATTCTTCATGAGTGCAGCTGAGGGGTTGCAAGGATGCTGAAATAGACCAGCAGCACAGACCTCCTGCTGAGTTCACCTTTAACATTACATCAAAGATTCTGTGAAAATAAAACAAGGCATTTAACATCACATTGAATTTCTCTGCCTAGGTTTGAATTCTGGCCCCCAGTGGTAACACAGACAGAAAGGTAGTAAAGCAGACCTCTGTACTATCCATCTGCCTGATTTGAGAGGTTGTGTAACATTGTCTATAAGGTTCATTCTTTAAAAATGAAAGAGTACAGAATTGAGTAATTGAACTCAGTGCACCAAGTGTAACACACACACAAGAGAAGCAAACAAATCCACTGGACCACCTGCCTGCAATCAGGAAATGCATTTCACATTAACAATCAAGGGGGCTCGAACCCACAGCTCTGAGGTTATGAGTCCGCTGCTCTAATAACTGAGCTGCCTGGCCAGCAGGTCGTGTGTGTTATAAATATTGCATTTTCTATCGTGGCCGAAATGTTAAGAAATTAAAAAAAAAAAAAAAAAATCACTGCCCTCCAGTGGAATAATGAGGTATTGCAAGCCAAAGAAAATACACCAAGAATAACACATATATTACCCTTGACATGCAATACCTCATCGTTCCACTGGAGGGCGCGTTTTTAAAACTTTTTTTAATAAACGTGAATGTTTTTCATGAAAATATCACTTTTTGTATTTTGAAAATAAAAAGTTAAAAAAACAAACAAAACACAACATTGAAACGCAGCAGCATATCAACATTGGACTAATAAACCCATAACTCGAACATTTAATAATACAAAATAATAAAATCTGTGTAAAATGAATGAAAAACGACTTAGTTATACTTGCAGCAGTAGAAGGTTATGGGTTCTGAAATGTCATGACCTCCTGCTGCTGAACGTGTGCTCAGAACTGATCATGACATCATGCCCCTGTATGCAGCGCTGGCCCGACCGTAAGGAAACAGCGGGGTGACTGCTTTCACATTTCAACGTGAAATGGGCGTTTCACGCTTATTTAACCCTCCGCTGAATCTATATCACAAGGGTCATGGTGACCTGACATTTGCTTCACGGAGAAACAGCGACGCCCAGTGGTAGGATTGGCGCATTGTCTAATAGCGGCGATGGAACACACATGCAGGGTAAGCTTCAACCGAGCCGAAATAGCTCAGTTGGGAGAGCGTTAGACTGAAGATCTAAAGGTCCCTGGTTCGATCCCGGGTTTCGGCAAAGTAGGTCGGCCACCGTTTTTTAACTTACAATGTATTTAAATGCGATCAAACACAATGCTTGTCTTAATGTATGTTTGTGTTTTGGTTTGGAATTCGTTTACATTTAAAGTAATGAATTACAATACTGCAGACAAATAATTTAGAAAACATTCATTTTAATAATACTTAATTAGGTAAATGCATGCCGGAATTCTTGTATAAGTGGATTTTTGTGTCATTATTATTATTGTTATTTATTTATTTAGTTATTTTTTAAATAAAAATGTAATTTAAAAAAATGCAAGCCGTCCCTGGGTGGGCTTGAACCACCAACCTTTCGGTTAACAGCCGAACGCGCTAACCGATTGCGCCACAGAGACTGCGACACCAACGGGCGACAGTGAGGGGAAGTGAATCTCGACTAGCGGGCTTCCTGTCCCATCTCTCGTGTGATACCCTGTTCAGCCGCTAGATGGGAGTGTTGTATTAAAAATGATGTTGAAACGCCACAAAACACGAACTATTTTTGAGACAAATGCCTGAAACAAAAATACTACCCAAAGGGAAGCGGGACTGAAATAAAGAGAATTAGATCAATCGCAATAGAAAATGAATAACGAATGACTATATCTCTCTCTCTCTCTCTCTCTCTCTCTCTCTCTCTCTCTCTCTCTCTGTCTGTCTCTCTCTCTCTCTCTCTCCTATGTAATAGTTATGTTTATCGTGTCAGAGTCACATTGCATCTAATAATGATGTCACATCTATAAAGCTCGTTTGAAGTAACCGTCCCGCTCCGTAAACGCAATACTGAAGTTTGAGCATTTCCTGCCATTATCCTCAGCCGAAATATCTCATTTGGAGCGCGTTAGATTGAAGCTCGTAAAGTCTCTGGTTTGATCCCGATGTTATAAATGATAGTGTCTCTGTGAACCACTGTCCTGAGTGGTCGGATTGCATAGGGACGTCACGCCACCTTCCTATTCGCCTTGTACTACAAACAAATAACCTGTTCTAATTCATTCTGTCTGTCTGTCTGTCTGTCTGTCTGTCTGTCTGTCTGTCTGTCTGTCTGTCTGTCTGTTCTCTTGTATTAAGAATTAGCTGATCCAGAGAAGTAACCGATCCTCGGTCTGGTCTCGACAGAAAATGGTGCTGTGCGTTTTTCATATCCAGTGTGTCACTTAAAATGATTCTTTGTGTTAATCATACTGAATCAGGTAAATGCGGGTCATCATTTTCGTAATTGAGTAGAACGTCTATTTCTTAATAAAACTGAAAATAAATCGCGTCCCTGGGTGGGCTTGAACCACCAACCTTTCGGTTAACAGCCGAACGCGCTAACCGATTGCGCCACAGAGACGAACTCAAGCAGAAAACAGAACGAGCAGCGGAAATGTGAAGCGTCACCCGGCAGGCGAATCGCGTCCCCCGGGGAACACAGGCAGTGCGATTGAAGTGGGGGCTGCAGCTTCATTACTGCGCTCTCCTGGGGTCGCGCTTGTTTCTGGTTGTGTTGTTTGTAGATTAGAGAGTCTTTTCAACATTCCGAATCGATCTGAGAGGGAGAGAGAAGAGGGGCAAAGAGAGAGGGAGAGAGAAGAGGGGCAAAGAGAGAGGGAGAGAGAAGAGGGGCAAAGAGAGAGGGAGAGAGGAGGGACAAAGAGAGAGGGAGAGAGAAGAGGGGCAAAGAGAGAGGGATAGAGAAGAGGGGCAAAGAGAGAGGGAGAGAGAAGGAGGGACAAAGAGAGAGGGAGAGAGAAGAGGGGCAAAGAGAGAGGGAGAGAGAAGAGGGGCAAAGAGAGAGGGAGAGAGAAGAGGGGCAAAGAGAGAGGGAGAGAGGAGGAGGGGCAAAGAGAGAGGGAGAGAGGAGGAGGGGCAAAGAGAGAGGGAGAGAGGAGGAGGGGCAAAGAGAGAGGGAGAGAGAAGAGGGGCAAAGAGAGAGGGATAGAGAAGAGGGGCAAAGAGAGAGGGAGAGAGAAGGAGGGGCAAAGAGAGAGGGATAGAGAAGAGGGGCAGAGAGAGAGGAGGGGCAAAGAGAGAGGGAGAGAGGAGGGTCAAAGAGAGAGGGAGAGAGGAGGGGGCAAAGAGAGAGGGATAGAGAAGAGGGGCAAAGAGAGGGAGAGAGGAGGGGGCAAAGAGAGAGGGAGAGAGGAGGGGGCAAAGAGAGAGGGATAGAGAAGAGGGGCAAAGAGAGAGGGAGAGAGGAGGGACAAAGAGAGGGATAGAGGAGGGGGCAAAGAGAGAGAGGAGGGGCAAAGAGAGGGATAGAGGAGGGGGCAAAGAGAGAGAGGAGGGGCAAAGAGAGAGGGAGAGAGGAGGGTCAAAGAGAGAGGGATAGAGAAGAGGGGCAAAGAGAGGGATAAAAAAGGGGGGGACAAAGGAACATAACAGCCCCCTCACTCCTTCTCCCTCTCACGCCTCACACTCATGTTGTTTATTATTCAGGCGCTGATGTAAGCAGTCTCTCTCTCTCTCTCTCCCTCTCTCTCTCTCTCTCCCTCTCTGTTTTTACTTTGCTTTCTGCTGAATCATCTTATCAGACACTTTGAATTCCAGAATTCCCCTCCTCGTCCCCCTCCCAGGAACGACAAAAACAAGAATATGTTTGCTCAGACCAACCCCTTCTGATCAAGTTGAAGTGCACACAGACTGCACTGGGAGAGGCAGGTTGTGTGTGTGTGTTCAGGTGCACACAGACTGCACTGGGAGAGGCAGGCTGTGTGTGTGTGTGTGTGTGTGTGTGTTCAGGTGCACACAGACTGCACTGGGAGAGGCAGGCTGGGGGTGTGTGTGTGTTAATGCACTGGTCAGTGCTCCTGAGTGTTGTTCTGGTTATCTTGTGTCAGGGTGCATTCGTTCTGTTAAACTCATTCGTTTTGGCCGTGGTTTGCACGCTGCGGCTCGCTCTGTTAAACTCATTCGTTTTGGCCGTGGTTTGCACGCTGCGGCTCGCTCTGTTAAACTCATTCGTTTTGGCCGTGGTTTGCACGCTGCGGCTCGCTCCGTTAAACTCATTCGTTTTGGCCGTGGTTTGCACGCTGCGGCTCGCTCTGTTAAACTCATTCGTTTTGGCCGCGGTTTGCACACTGCGGCTCGCTCTGTTAAACTCATTCGTTTTGGCCGTGGTTTGCACGCTGCGGCTCGCTCTGTTAAACTCATTCGTTTTGGCCGTGGTTTGCACGCTGCGGCTCGCTCTGTTAAACTCATTCGTTTTGGCCGTGGTTTGCACGCTGCGGCTCGCTCTGTTAAACTCATTCGTTTTGGCCGTGGTTTGCACGCTGCGGCTCGCTCTGTTAAACTCATTCGTTTTGGCCGTGGTTTGCACGCTGCGGCTTGCTCTGTTAAACTCATTCGTTTTGGCCGTGGTTTGCACGCTGCGGCTCGCTCTGTTAAACTCATTCGTTTTGGCCGTGGTTTGCACGCTGCGGCTCGCTCTGTTAAACTCATTCGTTTTGGCCGTGGTTTGCACGCTGCGGCTCGCTCTGTTAAACTCATTCGTTTTGGCCGTGGTTTGCACGCTGCGGCTCGCTCCGTTAAACTCATTCGTTTTGGCCGTGGTTTGCACGCTGCGGCTCGCTCTGTTAAACTCATTCGTTTTGGCCGCGGTTTGCACACTGCGGCTCGCTCTGTTAAACTCATTCGTTTTGGCCGTGGTTTGCACGCTGCGGCTCGCTCTGTTAAACTCATTCGTTTTGGCCGTGGTTTGCACGCTGCGGCTCGCTCTGTTAAACTCATTCGTTTTGGCCGTGGTTTGCACGCTGCGGCTCGCTCTGTTAAACTCATTCGTTTTGGCCGTGGTTTGCACGCTGCGGCTCGCTCTGTTAAACTCATTCGTTTTGGCCGTGGTTTGCACGCTGCGGCTCGCTCTGTTAAACTCATTCGTTTTGCCCGTGGTTTGCACGCTGCGGCTCGCTCTGTTAAACTCATTCGTTTTGGCCGTGGTTTGCACGCTGCGGCTCGCTCTGTTAAACTCATTCGTTTTGCCCGTGGTTTGCACGCTGCGGCTCGCTCTGTTAAACTCATTCGTTTTGGCCGTGGTTTGCAGGCTGCGGCTCGCTCTGTTAAACTCATTCGTTTTGGCCGTGGTTTGCACGCTGCGGCTCGCTCCGTTAAACTCATTCGTTTTGGCCGTGGTTTGCACGCTGCGGCTCGCTCTGTTAAACTCATTCGTTTTGGCCGTGGTTTGCACGCTGCGGCTCGCTCCGTTAAACTCATTCGTTTTGGCCGTGGTTTGCACGCTGCGGCTCGCTCTGTTAAACTCATTCGTTTTGGCCGTGGTTTGCACGCTGCGGCTCGCTCTGTTAAACTCATTCGTTTTGGCCGCGGTTTGCACGCTGCGGCTCGCTCTGTTAAACTCATTCGTTTTGGCCGTGGTTTGCACGCTGCGGCTCGCTCTGTTAAACTCATTCGTTTTGGCCGTGGTTTGCACGCTGCGGCTCGCTCTGTTAAACTCATTCGTTTTGGCCGCGGTTTGCACGCTGCGGCTCGCTCTGTTAAACTCATTCGTTTTGCCCGTGGTTTGCACGCTGCGGCTCGCTCTGTTAAACTCATTCGTTTTGGCCGTGGTTTGCACGCTGCGGCTCGCTCTGTTAAACTCATTCGTTTTGCCCGTGGTTTGCACGCTGCGGCTCGCTCTGTTAAACTCATTCGTTTTGGCCGTGGTTTGCACGCTGCGGCTCGCTCTGTTAAACTCAGCCACACTCCTCTTCCCTGCAGAGACGCACACGGATTATATTTAGCAGGAATTAACCGCGGATCTAAGAATACCATGTATAGGGCAGGTTGTCATGGAAACAGATTAGAAACCCGAAAAAAAAGTTTATTTGACTCTAGCAACCCGAGTCAGAGAGGAAGTGCAGTCTCACAGGGGAGTAAAAAACTAAAAGGGGGTGCAGGGTTTGTGGGGTCCCCTGCGCAGTTCCATTCAGCAGGGCACGGTGGCATTTGTAAATTTATTACAAGCAGCTTAAATCTTTTTCTCCTTCTCTAAACACTGGATACACGCATGGAAGAAGCATGAGAATGTCGCAGCAGGCAAGTTTATTTCTGCAAACATCCTCAACGCTCGTCGTAAATATTTCATCGCTGGCAAAACGCCCACATCATAGACCTTTGCACTTTGAAATCCCAGGAAGTTCCGGCTTCGTGTAGCACGCAGTGAGGACATGATGGACGTGCAGCCCTGGTAAAATCAGACAGACAGACGGACGGTGTTGTGAGGGTGATACAGTGGTAGTGTGTGAGGAGGTAGGGACGTGTCACGTGATCTGACAGTGCCCCTGGAATGTTCAGGATGTTCAGTAGATGTAAACTTTACATTATGAAACATCTGTTGCTGTTGACACGTCCGAGGTGGTGCAGCATCATCAGAACGAAGCTGCCTGGGTCAGACGCTCGCTGCTTCACAGTGTTGACACGTCCGAGGTGGTGCAGCATCATCAGAACGAAGCTGCCTGGGTCAGACGCTCGCTGCTTCACAGTGTTGACACGTCCGAGGTGGTGCAGCATCATCAGAACGAAGCTGCCTGGGTCAGACGCTCGCTGCTTCACAGTGCTGCCCTCTAACTGACCGTGAACCTCAGGGGTCGGAAAACAAACAAAACAGAACCCAAGCATGCAAATGAAGGCGTCTGCGGATCGTGTGCGGACTCTCAGATAATGGCCCTGATTCAATATGCTCACACTCCTGGGTCACATTAAAAACCTCAGACTCCCGGGTCACATTAAAACCACATTATCCAAACAGCCCCTCGTTAGCCTGCCTCTTCTTTCTTTGCTTCTCCCGGATCAGAGAGTGACCCAAATCCTATTAAAGTTGGGATTGGCACTTTGCTCTGGGGGAGCGTGCCAGTGGAGAAGACCTTGACCCTCAAACCAGCTGCTGGGTTGAGGCCTCTAATCAGCTAGACTTTGTTTCTGATAGTTTTCCCTTGGCATGTCAGCTAGACTTTGTTTCTGATAGTTTTCCCTTGGCATGTCAGCTAGACTTTGTTTCTGATAGTTTTCCCTTGGCATGTCAGCTAGACTTCGTTTCTGATAGTTTTCCCTTGGCATGTCAGCTAGACTTCGTTTCTGATAGTTTTCCCTTCGAATGCTCATTTCTGCAGTCAGACAGACTGGCTCTTAACAATAACTCGCTACACCAGCTGCTTACCACAAACAACAAAGTCTATTATTTGTATTTTATTTTTGACATATACTGTACACACAGAAATTTATTATATATATATATATATATATATATATATATATATATATATATATATATAAACACAGAGAGGTATTTCAAAATTGTCAAAACAATATGGAATGTTTTCTCCTCTTCTTACACCACCTCTTTACAATTTGAATTCTCCAAAAGTTTTCTCTTTCTTACTTGCTTTACAAAGTTATTTTAGTATAGTATTATTATTATTCTTTGTAGAAATATTTCAAATAAATAAAACATCTTTCTTTATGTCTGGATTTAGGGAAGGGGGGTAGGGGTGGGGGTAGAGCGCCCCCTGCCCTGGAAATGCCCTTTGAACTCTTCACAGAAAGTCCTTCCCATCTGTCGATGTGCTCACGTCCGTGTGTGAGAGAGAAGACACGGGGACAATCACACCCTCTCTCTCTCTCTCAAGAGTCTTTGTAGGCGGGTCGCTCCAAGTCCCAAAGAGCCCCTCTCCTCGGGGCTGCATTTATTTTTTTTTGGGGGGGGGGGGGGGGGGTTACGACGACGATAGGATGAAGATGGTTAGGGAAAGGGGGGGTCACCTCCGTAACGAACAAAAAGAAAGAAAAAAGCAAGGACTGCAGCTTTAACTGCCACAGCTGCTCCTTCGTGTTTCATCTCTGGAGGGATAACAGCAGTGGTAGCAGTAGCAGTAGCAGTAGCAGTAGCAGTAGAGTACAGTAGCACAGAACTACAATCCTGGCCATCGCAATGGTATTTTTCCTTCCATTGGTTCTTTTCTAATATTACATTTTCTTATGCAGGTCGTTGTGTTAGAATGTGTTGTATCACCACTACCACCATCATTATCGTTATCGATGTCGTACAACACTGTCCTAGTTAAGAGTCTTAGCCCAGATTTTAGTCCCCGCTGTCGTCCTGCAGCTCTTTAATAATCTCTATCAGATTCTGGAGCCCGAAGATGTACCCCGTGTCCTGGCCCTCGTGGACCACGCTGTCCTCTCCGTAGTAGCGGCACGTGGTGTGCGCAAAGTCGATCATGCGCACGTCCACACTGCAGGAGCCACCGCTGCCCCCCGGACCCCCGCTGCAGCCCCCCGCCGCGCTTCCGCCCTGCTTGCCCCGGACTTTCCTTTGCTGGGTGAAGGCGAAGGCTCCCTCCCCGCCCTCCTCCTCCTCCTCCTCCTCCTCCTCGTCGCCCTCCTCTCCGCCGCGGTGCCGGGGCTGCTGCTGCACCTTCTTGCCGTCGTAGATGATGAGCAGAGAGCTGGAGTAGAAGCGGTACGACTCCTGGGCCTCCAGCACGGCCTTGAGCTCCGAGAGCTTGCGCAGGACCGGCTCCAAGAGCTCCCGCAGCAGGAAGCGCCCGTTGTGGAAGAACTGGAACAGCGCCTCCTTGAAGCCCGGCACCGTCAGCTTGCGCCCGTGGTACTTGTTCATGAACATCAGCTGCCCCGAGTCTGACTGGTACACCTGATAGGGAGGGAGAAGTCACTCAGGAAAACCACACACACTGAAAATGTACAAAGACGTACAACCCCCCCCCCCCCCCCCCCCATGGCTCAGTTTTATTAAAGAAAAATAGCATTAGGGGTTGGACCCAAACAAAACACACTTTGTAAGTCAGGACAGTCCTGTATGCTGGTCCACACACTTACCTACCTCCCCCATCTCCCCTATCCCCTCTCCAAAACACTTACCTACCTCCCCCCCTCTCCCCTATCCCCCGTCTCCTCTCCTCTCCAAAACACTTACCTACCTCCCCCCCTCTCCCCTCTCCCCGTCTCCTCTCCCTCACACTTACTTACCTCCCCGTCTCCTCTCCCCTCCCTCACTCACCTCACCCTCTCCTCTACCTCACTCACCTCCCCCTCTCCACCCTCTCCCCGTCTCCTCTCCCTCACACTCACCTCCCTCTCTCCCCGTCTCCCCTCTCACTCACCTCCCCTTCTCCTCTCCCTCACTCACCTCCCCCTCTCCCCGTCTCCTCTCCTTCACACTCACCTCCCTCTCTCCCCGTCTCCTCTCCCTCACACTCGCCTCCCTCTCTCACTCACCTCCCCTTCTCCTCTCCCTCGACACTCACCTCTCCCACTCCTCGTCTCCTCTCCCTCACACTCCCCTTTCCCCCTCTCCATCTCCCTCACTCACCTCCCCCCTCTCCCCGTCTCCTCTCCCCTCTCCCTCCCTCACCTGCATGCCACAGACTCTCACTCCGATGATGGCCGAGGTGCTCTGCTGGCACTTGCGGATCTGGTTGGCTTTCTTCTCCTCAGAGGCGTCGTCCCCGTGCTGCCGTGTTCCCATCTTCAGGTCGAGGACGCAGGGCACCTCGTAGCGCCACGTCAGGTTCTCCAGCAGGATGAATTCTGAGAGGCCGGCGGGTCAAGGAAGAGACACACAGCAAACAAGACTGGAGACCAGACTGCCTTGACACTATGCAACGCCAGCGCTGGAGCAGTCGCGTGTAGGTGGAGTCAGTCCGTGGTTTTGGGAGTACCCTTTACTATTATCATCTAAGTTAATACGTGGGGTGTACGGTGTGTCTCTGACTGTATGAGGTGTCATCTTGTGTAGTTCTGCCTGCTCACTCTGTGTGCAGTGACTTCTCTTACAATACAAGACACCTCGACACACACCACGTATTAACTTCTTATTAAAATCACAAGCATGAAGAGACTGTACTTTGCACTTGGAGTCTCAGAGTCAGGTTCCCATTCCTAATCTGCCCTGAATCAGTTAATAAGCTATTCAGAGCTGCCAACTGCTAACTGGTAACCAATTACTAAACTACAGACTTCCTGCTGGAATCACACTCCACACAGCAGATTGAAGCTCAGATTCCACGGGCTCATTTCAGAACTCTCTCACCCTTTCAAAGGGTTATTCCCTGGCACTGTCTCTGTGTCCTGCATGAGCAGACAAGGTACGGCTTTCACATTTCAATGAGGGCTCGTCTGTGTAACAGGATAGCCTCTGGTGGATCTCAAGGTTAAAACGTCTACAAAAAAATCAAATAAAACAGAGCCACGCAGCCCGGATCATAAACTCTGGAATTCCTGGTTCCCTAGGAATGCTGGCAGGGATCGCCACCAAAACTATTTCGATCCCAGCTCCTTTTTAGGGAAAATGCCTTGGTGCTGAAGGGAGCAGTGAAACGCAGGGAGCGCGCTCCTGGCACACCTGGGCAGTGCTCCCGGCGCAGCGATGGAAAGGATACTGTACTGGTTCCGATGCTTGGCGTTCTCCTTCATTCTCTGCAGCTGCTGCTGGTGGCACTTCATGCTCCACGGGTTGTGCTTGATCTGGGACACCACGTTGCCCTTCTCCAGGCTGCAGTACAGCACCTCAGACTTCTTCAGGCGCTCAAACTCCTCGTCCAGGTTATAGCTACTGGGGAGAAAAGGAAGAAAAACGAGCCCATTAGCACGTGGGAGTCCTTCTCTTCAGAAGAGAGACAGACACTTCACACAGGCAGGGGAACACTATCCAGCAGGACACTGAACACACTGTGTGGAAACACCGTGGCGCACAGCCACACACAACCACACGTGCAGATCACAGCCAGGGGGCGGCTCACAAGGTCATCAACAAATACGTCATTTCTTTATACCCCCTTTGAAAAAAAAAATAAAAAAATAAAAAAAAAATTCAGGTGTGGGGTACTAAAAACCAATAAACTAATAACATAACTGATCTAAAAAAGGTTGAGTCAAGAGCAGTGAGCAAACAGGGCTGGGATGGATTCATTGAATTATCATTTTTTGCTCTAATTGTTCTCTGCAGCCTGAGTGCTGTTAGCTTGGGGATCTGTTGTGTGCATCACTGTGTATGTGTGTCAATGAGGACTCTGGGGAGCAGGCAGCAGGAACGCAGTGCCCCAGATAGCAGCAGCAGAGCCTGGGCTAGCGAGCACATCGCTCTGCTAACTGTGGAAGAAAGGGGGTCACCGCTATTAGCACACCCCTGTACACTGAATTCACTCATTCCTCACACAGTACATTATTATTATTATTATTATTTATTTCTTAGCAGACGCCCTTATCCAGGGCGACTTACAATCGTAAGCAAAAACATTTCAAGCGTTACAATACAAGTAATACAATAAGATACATCACAATACAACAGAAGGGTATGATCGCAGTTCTGTCTGTCATAAACAGACGCACCTTCTCTGCGAGACTGTGTATGTGGGACAAGGTTAACAGTAAATGCTTCGTTGCATTGACGCGTTTCGTTTTTCAAGGAAATGTTTGTTTTGCAGCTGACATTCATTCATGTGTGTCTGTGTGTGTGTGTGCGTGTGTCTGTTTTAAGTTGTGTGTCTCTCTCTCTCTTTCTCTCTCTCCGTGTCTCTGGTCTGTGTGTGTGGCTACAGTCAGGGTGTGCGTGTGTGTTTGAGCGTTTGTGTGTGTGTGTGTCTGCCTCGTACCTCCTCCTTGCTGTAGTTGCTGTGTGTGTGTGTGCGTGTGTGTGTGTGTGTGTGTCTCTGTGTCTGCCTCGTACCTCTTGAGTTTCTCCTCCTTGCTGTAGTTGCTGTGTGTGTGTGTGTGTGTGTGTGTGTGTCTCTGTCTGCCTCGTACCTCTTGAGTTTCTCCTCCTTGCGGTGCTGCCGGACCCTCTCCTTGCTGTAGTTGCTGTGTGTGTGTGTGTGTGTCTCTGTCTGCCTCGTACCTCTTGAGTTTCTCCTCCTTGCGGTGCTGCCGGACCCTCTCCTTGCTGTAGTTGCTGTGTGTGTGTGTGTGTGTGTGTGTGTGTGTGTGTCTCTGTGTCTGCCTCGTACCTCTTGAGTTTCTCCTCCTTGCTGTAGTTGCTGTGTGTGTGTGTGTGTGTGTGTGTGTGTGTGTGTCTGCCTCGTAGCTCTTGAGTTTCTCCTCCTTGCTGTAGTTGCTGTGTGTGTGTGTGTGTGTGTGTGTGTGTGTGTGTGTGTGTGTGTGTGTCTCTGTCTGCCTCGTACCTCTTGAGTTTCTCCTCCTTGCGGTGCTGCCGGACCCTCTCCTTGCTGTAGTTGTCGTTCTCCAGTAACAGACCGGGCTTCTTGTTGCTCCACTTCAGCAGCTTGTTCTTGGGCTCGCAGTCCGAGAGGTCCACGTTCTTCTCCAGCTCCCCGTGGTCTCCTCCGTTCAGTGGGTACGCGATGAGGCACAGATTGCCTTCCTCGTCCTCCTCGAAACTGACCGACACCACTCCTGGGGGGAGGAAGGGGGAGACACACTGTCAGAATCACACCGACTCGCTCCGCTTATTACAAGTTTGATTTGTTTTACCCCAACCAGAAGCGAGCAGTCTTTCCTCTTACTCCTTATTCACTCACTGAGAATCCCCAGCCTCTACAGACTGCCTCCAGGCATCTCAACCTAACAGAGATCAAAAGATCTGGACAGACAAACAGCTGCATGGTCAAAATATATATAGAGAGAGAGAGACAGAACAAACAAGAGAAAGGATGAGAGAACATTCGAGAGGAGAGAGAGAGAGAGAGAGAGAGAGAGAGACAGAACGAACAAGAGAAAGGATGAGAGAGCATTCGAGAGGAGAGAGAGAGAGAGAGAGACACACAGCAGCACGTGTGCCGGAAGAAGATCCCTCAGCAAAGTGATGAGACCCAAAACAATAATCACAAGAGGCCGATACACTCGGGGAAAACCACTCGTTTTATTGCCATGACAAATTATTTCACTGCTGCTCAACCACAATTAAATAATAATAATTAAATAATAAAGTAAAAAAAAAAATAAAAGCACATTGTAATTGTTTGTCCAGGTAAACGACACGAACACAAGTGCAGAATTGTTTGGAGTTTGGTAAATTTTATTGTTGTTTCTGAAATACACAAAGTGCAACCCCTCCATCCAATGAGAACAGAGGCGACACGAGGAGAGCACACACCAAGGAAAAGAGCAGCAAACTGAACCCCCAGAGTGTCTTTAGCGTAACCCCCTCCCTCCCTCCCTCCCACACACAGCAGCAGGTTTGCTGTACAGCTTGGAGTCCCAACAGAGGCACAGGACAGTCCATTCCGCTCGTGGATTGTGAAACATGAAACAAGATCAAACGTGCCTCTGAATCTCTCTCTCTCTCTCTCTCTCTCTGCCTCTGTGTGTTTGGAGGTCAATGTCTCTCAGGTCTCAGTGACAGGGCAGTGGCAGCAGGGGGCTTGGGTTCACACCAGTTCATATTGCACAAAGTGCAGCGAGTCTCTGAGGCACAGGAGGAGGCTGGGTACAGGGGGGGCAGGGGGCAGTACAGAGTTCCTTGGCAGGTCGGCAGGTGGGGGGACACAGACAAACAAGGCATGGAGATGACTCTACCACCCTGCAAACTGACTGCACAGGCAGGCTGGTCCAATACAATACGTGCATATTATACATTCATTTCAAATGAGAAAAAAATATTACAATCTGTTTTATTGCAAAAAAAAAAAAAAGTACAGATTGTCAAATTGAATAAAATGTAATTGACAAAAAGAAATATCAATCTAGGGAGCGAGAACAAGGTACCCTCTACTAGCAAGCAGCTTACAGAAAAGAAGGGGCCCGAGGACCCAGGAGCCTGCCTGCTGTGAGCTGCTTCCTCTTTCTGATGCAAATGTGAAGCAAACAGAGGCCTGGCTGACTGGAAAGGATGATTAACCCCTCGGGATCCTGCCCTGCCCTCCACCTTGTTTTCAAAACACAGTGACACCAGGGGAGGTCAGGGAGGAGAGGAGAGAGGAGAGGAGAGAGGAGAGGAGAGGATAGAGGATAGAGGAGAGGATAGAGAGGAGAGGAGAGAATAGAGGAGAGGATAGAGGAGAGGAGAGGATAGAGAGGAGAGGATAGAGGAGAGGGCCCCACTAGATCACACCCCTCCCCTCCCTCCAGTACACCAGCAAGGCTACACAGCTTCTTACTGCTGTCTCTTCTTACCATCCTGCACTGAATCCATTCCTAATATTGCACATTCAGCGGGCACCGCACTTCAGAAGTGCTGTTTTGAACGGATATTAATTAGCTCTTATTATTAGTGTATGGCTCTCGGTGCTGCTAAAAGATCACATGATCATCGAATGAACAGTATATCGGAATGGACTGAGCTGTATAAAACACACTCACATTGTCTGTATGCATGAGCAAAACAACTAAACATGGGCACCAGCGCCAAAATACATGAAGAAGGCATTGAAAAAAACACAAAGCAAAGCGACAGTTAACATCAGAGAGCAGCCCGAACACAGCCTGTTTATTAAGAATGATAACAACAACAAGAGAGGTACTGTTCTAGATGTATCT
The DNA here is from genome assembly GCF_902713425.1 of Acipenser ruthenus. Classification (NCBI taxonomy): domain Eukaryota; kingdom Metazoa; phylum Chordata; class Actinopteri; order Acipenseriformes; family Acipenseridae; genus Acipenser; species Acipenser ruthenus. The sequence goes on along the minus strand of NC_081204.1, from coordinate 289,771 downwards.
GCACACAACACAAACGAGTTTATATACACACACATATATATGAATAGACATGTAATACACACATGTACAGTTCTATAATCTTCATATACAGCAATCCTGGATTTATTTTAAAGAGAAGCCCCACCTTGCATCACTTACCTCTCCGCTCCTCTACCCCACATCCCTTGGGTAAGGCTGACAGACACACCGCAGTAGCATCCCAGCTGCTGTGTTAGTCAAACCCGGGGCCACAGAGGCTTTGCCTGTGTCCGAGGACATTGACATTAGCAAACGCGGCACCCTGTCCCTGTCCTTGTGAACCCTGCGCCACCACACACACACACACCTAAACGAAAAACAACTCCACTAGCATCAGAAGTACCCGCAACGAGAGCGGGGGGGGGGGGGGGGCAGAGAGAGGAGAGAGAGGAGAGAGAGAGGAGAGGGAGAGAGAGAGAGGGAGAGAGAGGGAGAGAGAGAGAGGGAGAGAGAGGGAGAGAGAGAGAGGGAGAGACATGGTGCTGGATGTGTTGTTTTTTTCCCCCACTGCATGTATAAAACGACTCTGATGAATACACGACAGGAATACATCTTGAACTGCAATGCCGTGCACAGTGTGTGTGTGAGAGATGCTGCCGGCTCCTTACCTTTGTACTGGGGGATGTATCGGCGCATCTCCACGGGCAGGCTCTTGTAGAACTGGTGCTCTCGGGGGATGAGGGGCTTGCAGATGGTCTGCTCGCTGAAGCGCAGCACGCAGGAGTGGCCTCCCACCTGGTGCACGAAGGGCTCAAGCACGACCCCCTTGTTGTTGCCGTAGCGTTGCTGCTCCCCTTCCATGGCTTCCAGAGCAGGGCTCATCTTTAAAGGGCATCAGACACACAGCGGGGAGGGGAGGGGGGGAGGGGAGGGGAGGGGAGGGGGGCGCTCAGCCGAGAGAGGAGGCCTGGTTGTCCCAGGAGTTGAGAGGAAGCAGCAGGGCTGTGCGATCCCTCCTCCGTCTGTCGCTGTTCCACACAGGCTCTGCAATGCAAACACAGCGCGGCGATCCTGATTACAAACAGCTCTCAGTGTTTATAAAAACATGAAGGGAACAGCGAACGCGATTTGTAATAAAAACAAGAGGACAGGGCTGTGTTAGGCTGCTCCGAGTGCTTTCAGATCAGATGTATCCCAAGGAGCGCCTAGTACTGAACTGAGGCAATGACCTCACAGCTCTGAGAAAAATATCACAACAAGACAGCTCAGCCCCGCCCCTCCACACGGCACGGCCAATCAGAGCAGCCGCAAGCTGTCGTCAGGGTGGAAACTGAGCTAGGCAGGGTCTGACAAACAAAGGAAGGAGAGTGGGGGAGGGGGAGAACGAGAACGAGAGAGAGCGAGAGAGAGACAGAGAGAGAGTGAGTGAGAGCGAGAGAGACTGCTGCTCTCAGCTGTTTTTCTCATTCTCTCTTCCAACCTCGCCGCAACACTAGAGGGAGTGCGAGAGCGAGGAAATGCACTCAGTGCAACAAAGAAACAGAAACAGAAGCAGAGAAAAACAACCTTACGATTGTGCTGTGAAATGCCAGGAATTTAAAAGAAAAACACACACAAACTCACAGACAAAAACACATGAATATGGTGAAATGGATACTCTTGTGATTGTGGGAGATCAGAGGAGCTGCAACAACACTAACTGCACACACAGGGCCAGCGGCTTCACAGAGCACAGAAACAAGGGCAGCTGGGCTCTCTGCACTCACATTGGGTGTTTCGAACGTAGGGCAGTTTGGGGTTATTTTATAGATCTTGATTTATATATGGATAGAGACATTTTGTTTCCATCTAGGCTACTTCATTTTTGTTTGCTAAATATTGATGCCCTATTAATTATTTGACTATTTTGCTATTTGATTACATGATTTCACAGAGTGCACCTCCAGCAGTCAGGCAGCACTTTACTGTTCACTGAGGAATCCTGAGCAGTGCAGCACTGCAAAAACCTTTTAAATCAGGACTGGAGATAGGACACTGCTCCACAGAGCGGACAGCTGCCATGGCTTTTTATTACTAAACATACACACATGTACGCACTTATCTGAGCAGTGCAGAGCTCTCTTTAGTGTATTAGATTTTGTAAAGCATCAGAGGATGCTAGAGGGATTTGGGTTGGTAGTTTTCCAGAGATCTTCATGTCTGGTGTCTCTGGATTCCTGAAGAGGGCACACGAAGCCCCAGAGATTAGGATGATCTGCCCGCTCCCTCTGCTAAAGCGCTGCCCCACCACGGTGCTGCTCCGTGACGACAGCAGCAAACCCACACACAATGTTAACACGAAGACAGACGACTTTCACAAGTCACCGTTAACAAAGCTACACCACAGCGTTTATTATTATTATTATTATTTATTTCTTAGCAGACGCCCTTATCCAGGGCGACTTACAATCGCAAGCAAATACAAATACATTCTCTGCAATACAGGCGCGTGAATCTCAAGAGTCAAGAAGGATGAGCTTGGAGGCACCGGACACCCCCAAAAATGAATGCAAAATCAAACAGTGAAAATAATCCTGTTGAATGTTCACCACATGCACGGAACAGCAAGGTGAAAGTGAAGAATGAAACGTGCAGAGCTTTAAAATTCCATCTCTAGAACTGGACAATGCGCGAACAAGGAGGGGGTGTAGAGTCTAAATCGTTTTCCAGAGGCACAGGCATCGGAAAAAAGCTCAGCTCATAAATCTCCAAGATTAGGAGAGCAGCAAACAATACAGGTCAGGACTTGCCAGACAGCCTCCAAGCAGAGCTGCTATTAATACATCAGGTTATCCCCTCTCTCTCTCACACAGAGGACTTTTTAACCTTTAAAACAATCCCTCACTGCCAGCCAGCCTGCCAGCCATTGTGGGGCTTTTCATCAGCTACTTGTGAGCGTACTTAACCCTTTCATTACCAGACCTGAACCAGGGCTCCCAACCCATCAGTGACCAGGGTCAGGCTGTGCAGGAGATCAGAGCAACGCAGACAAACAGGACAGAACGGTTGCTTAGCACCACAGACACAGACCTGAACCAGTTACAAGATAAAGGAACTCAATTAGTGGGATTAGAGCAGCATTATTCCCGCACCACCGGTAATCTACTAGGAAATGCAGAGGAGCGCAGTCGGGACTGGATGCTGAAGATCACGCGGGGCAAAAGTGCCTTCGATAAGGACGTCTTCCACGACACCAAGATAATCCCACTTCATTTAAATCAGTGTGGCACTACCATTAGGTGCGAGCTCGTCCCTCGCTCTCTCCCTCTCACACTCTCTCACTTTTTGCTTGTTGTCTTTTTAAAATAAATCTGTACCTCTTCACTTCCACTGTAGGGGCAGGGGGCTGAATTTATTCTGCATGGCTCGTAATCGAGCTATTTTCACAACCCGACCCATTGATTTGTGATGGTCGAGGACATGGCCACCGTTCAGTTCTCGCAGCTCAGCACAGTACAGGCTCTCCTAGCTGCTCCAAACACAGTGCAAGGATCTGGAGAGTAAACAGGATGATCCAACTTATTATGAACCTCTTTTTCCATGAAGCATCACCTCACGAGACGTTTCAAAGAACAAAGTTCGATTTTCACAAAACCGTTCTGGACTGCTGCATGGTGGAGAATTCAAAACATTCTTGAAAACTCCAGCAAAAGCTTTTTCAGTGAGCAGGGCCCCACTGCCTGAGAAGGAAGACTGAAGAAAACACCTGCTGGCAAAAAACGAATGTGCCCCGCCTCCAGTGCTGTTTTATTGGACAGTGAGACCTTTGCCCCGCCCACATGGAATGCTGAATGCTGTTCCAGACTTTCTGTACCAAACAAACCCTCCCCAATGGACTCTGGAGTCTTCTCATCAGCTCCTTTTTACTGTTAGGTTTCATGCGATCGAATACAAAGAAAATCCCAAGGAAGGAAGGAAGGAAGGAAGGAAGGAAGGAAGGAAGGAAGGAGGGGGCAGGCCTGCATCTTTAATGATGAAAGAATCAGAAGAACACATTCCTTTCTTCTCAGACCACAAAACAAGTGGGTTTAAGATGTTAAGATATCAAATGCACAGTAGGCAAGCACAGTCCTAAAAAACAATGTTTTATTTAATATGTAATAACAAAACCCATTCCTCTGTTACACACTATTGGGGTTTTGGGTGCCCTTTTCTAGCCTGGTTTGAACTAGATAATAGGATTGAGACCTCAGTTTGGGAGCCTTCAAAGTGCTGGCTATTGTTTTCCTGAGAGCCAGTGACCTAACTTTCTTTCTTTCTTTCTTTCTTTCTTTCTTTCTTTCTTTCTCTCTTTCTTTCTCTCTCTTTCTTTCTTTCGTTCTTTCTTTGCCGTCTCGTTCCTGGAGAGTCATTTCCAGCATCGTTGTCGATACAACACCAACAAAAACAGAACGCAGTCTGCTCATTGTAGAACAAATGCATAATGAAACACACACCCTTCCTAATCTTAGGAGGAGGACTCCGCCCCCCTTTCCCTCCAGCACGGGGTTCAGGGACTCGCAGAAACGGAGTAAACCAGCGACAGCCCTGAATATCAAAGCACTGCAGTGGGGTTTCCGAACGCACAAAGCCTAAAAGACACTAAAAGAAACAGAATAAAATAGTTTTGACCAGAAGCCTTTCTCAATGTCTTTAAATGTCATGCTTTGAAGATACTGGGAAACAGACTGCTTGTGGAAAATGTGTGTCTTTGCTCTTATTAGGGTTCTTCAAGCATATTTAAATTGGGCACTATTGAGAGTGTAATAGTTACAGTGTTAGGTGTTTTTCTTGTTTCTCCCTAAAGCAGTATTACAAACAGCCATGCAGACCAACACTCTCTGCTACACAGCGCTGAAAGGACACGCCTGTCTAAACCGATCCTGTCTTGAGTCTGTATTTTAAGCTTTTTGACAGTCTTGCGACTCCAGCCCCAGGGGTTCATAACGCCCCACCCCTCTCAATCCCCCTTTTACTTGAACAAAATAAACACCGTTTTCAGTGGAGCCCATCCAGCATGCCGGAGCCCCACGCTGCAAAGCACATGACCTCCTTCCAGATTTAGAAACTGTATCTGTGTGAAGAATTCAAGGCACACAGCATTTCAGATTCTTTAGGATTCATATTTATAACCTTGCCCCAGGTTTTCAAAACTAAACCAACTTGTGTAACTGCTTAACATTAACAAGCATGCTAGGAATTCACACCCCCAGGCAAGGCTGGGAATACAAACACCAGGGCCATCAGAGGGACAGACAGATGACAGACAGACAGACAGACAGACATGTTCTTTCATACGCCCCCAGACTCGAACACTCTCAATCCCAACCCAAGTTTCATCACAGGAGTCTGTGTTCTCATCTTGTTGTCTTTCTCTCTGTAATGGAGCGATCGCTGCTCGTTTTACAGTTAGGGTTCACGCGATCAAATACAAAGAAAATACCAACCAAGGAAGGAGGGAGGGAAGGAGGGAGGGAGGGAGGGAGGGCGGACCTGGAGCCCAGCGTCTGAGGGACTGGGAGGTAAACTGTGGGGCCTAACAGCAAGACACTGGGAGATGGTGTGTCCCACTGGTTAGACTGCTGTGACTTTTTGACAGGACTCTAAACTTCCAGAAACAAGCTTCCCTTGTTTTATGGACTGCAGCTTCCCAGCTGTGTCGTGCTTGTTTGGAAAACATTTTGCCTCAGCAACAACAGCAACAGCAACACACGCTTGAACCCGCGCCAAGTCCACCAGCCAGCAATGAGGGGACGTTTATTTTCCAAGAAGTGCTGGTAAACATCATCTATAAACGTCTAGCAGAACAGTTCAAGCCTCTCCAAGGACCAGGGGTCATAAAAAGTGCACTGTACCGCAGCCAGTGTGAACACATCTTAACGGAGGAAAGGGGGGCGACGGGGGAGTGGGGGCTGCGTTTACTTCTTCTTTGACTTGGTGTGTCGGCCGTCAAGTTTCTATCATCCTGAACCGTTAAACACTTAATAGTGCTAAACTGAGACACTGAAAACGACTTCAAGTGAAAAGTATGTCACTGAATGTATTCCGTTTCTCCAAGCATTTCTAAAAGGTGTAGCTTACCTGAGAAGGGGGAGAGGGTAGCGTGCGAGGGGGCAGCTGTCACTGAGCCCAGCGGACACACAGTCTCACTGCAGGAGCCAGGCAGGGCAGCCAGGCTGCTCTCCGACTGCCCCTCGAGGGGGGGGGGGGGGGGGGGGCACATCATTAATAACACCAGCTGTCCCAGTGCCATGAGAATGCATACATACTGGCAGGGATGCAAAGGCAACACATGCAATGAAAGAGCGTCAGGGCTTTGAGAGAGAGAGGGAGGCAGAGGGACAAACAGAGTGAACCTTGAACCTTTCAGAAACCTTCAAAGATCAAATCCATTGTTAGACAGGCCGGCCGGGCACGACCTATCACTTGCACATGAGCTTACACAATGACGCTTCGCTATGCATGAATGTATTCATGTATTAATGCCTGTTGTCCATGACGCTCTTTCAAAAGGGCTTATCCAGCTACCCCAGCTGTTAAGAAGGGGACCTAGGCCATGTCCCCACCATACTTAAAATATACATTTCAAACACTAAACAATAGTTTGAAATGAAAACTCTGGATGCATTTGCAGTGAGTATTAACTTTCATTATTGTGCTGATCCCCACCCACAGACCTCTCTGGAGTTTGGAAAAGGAAACCTGCCCTATATGGGAGTGTATGCAAACTCAGAAACACTCAAAATAATGTAAGTGAGGGTTTGATTGAACACCACGAGGACACTGCAACACTGTATATTGAGCAGCAAGACTGCTTCACTTGGCACCATCGCTCTCCTCTCAATGCCTAGGCACCGACGGGTCAGGAGGACATTCCTCCCCGGCTCGCTCGAGGGGCTCCCAGCTGCAGCCCAGCGTGGAGGCTCTCAGTCCAGGCTGGCATGACCTTCCTCCTCACTGCACTGAAGAAGGACTCCAGCTCAGCCTTGCTCTAAAGCTGATGAACCGCAGTGTCTGACTGCATCTGTAAAGCACGGTCCTCCTGCTATGAAGTTCATGTGGACAGAGAGACACTCACTCCCATCTTTAACTGTTACGTTTTGTACTTTTGTTTTTTGGAGGTTTTTTATTGTAATCTTATTTGTATGAATGTGCCTCTGTAAATCGCACTGTAATCCTGGCCCCAGATCAGCCAGCAATGCTCCAGAATTACACTGGGATTAGGCAACGGGTTATTTTTATACTGCATCCAATTAGCTGCTCTGTTTTTCTCGTCGCCCATGCAAATATCATCCTGGAGGACTGAGGGGCTTTGCATTTCTCAAATTCGTAGTTTCACGTGCCGGTAATCTTCCTTTCCTTCGTCTCCCCCTTGAGGCGTGCAGCGTGTCATCATTATGACAAACTCAAACACACAGAGCGGACTCAGTAAAGGGGCTGAATTCACAGTCAAGGGGCTGAATTCACAGTGAAGACTAGTGAGCTGCACAAGGCTCAACAGGAATTTGCAATCTCACAAAAATAATAGATCGAGCTGAAGGGGCGTGGAGAGAGGGAGGCAGTGTGGTCTAGTGGTTAGAGCTGAGGGACTGGGAGGGAGGCAGTGTGGTCTAGTGGTTAGAGCTGAGGGACTGGGAGCGAGGGAGGCAGTGTGTTCTAGTGGTTAGAGCTGAAGGGACAGGGAGGGAGGCAGTGTGGTCTAGTGGTTAGAGCCGAGGGACTGGGAGGGAGGCAGTGTGGTCTAGTGGTTAGAGCCGAGGGACTGGGAGGGAGGCAGTGTGTTCTAGTGGTTAGAGCTGAAGGGACTGGGAGGGAGGCAGTGTGGTCTAGTGGTTAGAGCTGAGGGACGGAGGGAGGGAGGCAGTGTGTTCTAGTGGTTAGAGCTGAAGGGACTGGGAGGGAGGCAGTGTGGTCTAGTTGTTAGAGCTGAGGGACGGAGGCAGTGTGGTCTAGTGGTTAGAGCTGAAGGGACTTAAAGAGGGTCAGCCAGCACTCTAAGGAGCTTCATCACTTGCTGCTCAACTTTCTGAGAAACCGATAGGATCTCAACGCAGAGCTGCCCTCAGGCAGCAGACTCAGAGCAGACCCGCTTGTGTAACATTATATCAGCTACCAAGATAACGAAACAGGTCCTGCAGGATTAAACCAATTAGAGTTACAAATTAAAAATAATTCCGTTTCAGAGCGCGCTGGTGCCGAGAGGTGCTTGGGCACGTCAACCCTGCATCATCCTCTCCCCTCCCCTAGGAAAGAGCTGACCTTCGGAAACACGAGGGAGACGTCAAGGAGCCCTCCGGTGTCCCTTCCACTCACAGGGAATCACTCTGAGGTTCTGGACACAATACATTCAGCAGCACACACCAGGGGGGCTCAATTCCAGAACTCCAGTCCGCAAGGTCCGGAGCCCTCCTGGTCTTTGCTCCGTCTGTACCCTAAAATGACTGAATCCAACCAACTTATCCTCTTTCCAGGTCTTAATCAGTGAATTATTTAATGATACCTATAAGCCCAGGATTTGTGAACCCCTGCTATTATACCTGCATGATTTTTCAGATACGCTCTCCACAATTCACCATTGAAACAAGTGTAGAAACAGCTGCTTAGATTTGTGATGATTGCTGCTTTTCTTTAGACTCTGTGGAGAACAGCGATCCACACAAACCCAGGCAGCTGGCTCTTCCCTTGTCTCTCTTGGAATGTTAACGACCCTGGAATAACGGGTTGGTGCAGCTCTGTTAAGCACGTCTCGCTAACCCGCTGCAGGGGGTCCCAGGACTACGCTGGGAGGGAAGCTTGAGTGTCGGGTCTACGACAGGCAGACAGGCTTCCACGTTTAATTTAGCACCCGTTAGGTTTATATTTAGATGCAGTAAGGCTTTCTAGTGGTTTCCAGGCTGTAGTGGAGGCAGACAGCAAATGAATCAGAGAACACGCGCTTGTAGTAATAGAGGGATACAGCCTCCTTCTCTCACACACCACACAGCATACCAGACATGCACACAACCGGAACACCAGACAGCAGAGCCGCACCCGGGGCAGACTGCACTGGACACAGCGCTGCTGCACGCACACCAGCCGACAACTCACTGACATTCTTTGTACCGAACAAACGAGTCCTAGAAAACAAAATCGCACTTGGCTTGCATTAGGACGAAGATGACAAAGCCAGCAATCATGCTTTCTTGTTTTGTTTTGTGCTTTCCAGTCCAGAGGCCGTGTCACAGACGTCACCAGCACCGCAGTCAGCGTAACGCCACACCACCTGTTTAAATTTTAAAAAGCGTCACCTCAATTATTCACAGCAGATTGGAAACTTTCCGAATTAGAAGCTCGCACAGATCTTATACCAGGTCACACACGCACACGCACACGCAGGGTTCACGCTCGGAGACACTGAAACTGAAACTGCAAAAACAACTGCGTCATTACCGCGGGGACTAACTGTTTCACCGCACCAGACACAGTGAAAACGAACACGACTAAAGCACTGAATTCTGGTCCTGAGGATTCAAGGCAAGACGAGTCACATCTCTTTGTTTTTCCTCCTCACCACACAAGGAGGCTCAGAATCCACGTGATTATCACATCTTAGGCTACTGTACGTTTTCTAACCATGCTGATAAACGACACCTGCTTCTCCACACCAGCAGATTCAAAAAGCATGTTCATACAACATGCATCTCAGCCTGTCTTTAATTGATTTTTTTACCCGAGGGTAGGGCAGGTTAAAGACTTTCCCGCACTGTACTTGTGTTTGCATGGACGGTGCTAAACAGGGTCTTTCTTTCTCATTGTAGCCGTACGCAGCTAAAGAGCTTTTGATTAAGACCAGTAGAAATTCTGTTGCGTTTTCAGCTTCAACTACACGTGCTTAAATCCAAACCACCAACCCATTTTGATGTTTTAGTCTTAGTTACTTGGGAATGTTTAGCATGCTTGTCTAGTACAGAACGCAGTCACACTGGACTGGCTCCCAGCTCCCTCCCTCTCTCTCTCTCTCTATCACTGTCCTCCACCACAGTGAGCTCACACTGTATTATAGAGGCCTATTAAACAGGGTGGATGCTTTAGGGTTTTTTTACTCTATTACCATTATCAACTAAATTATGAGATTTAAAACAAATCTGCCTGCTCATCGGACGTTTCATTTTCTTCATATACGTGCGTAAGAGCCGTGTAATTTAAAGAACACGGGGTGATTAGGACTGGTGAGTCAGTCTCACAGTCCGGGAGGTGCATTCAAGGGGTTAGGAAACAGTCTCACAGTCCGGGAGGTGCATTCAAGGGGTTAGGACTCAGCCTCACAGTCCGGGAGGTGCATTCAAGGGGTTAGGACTCAGCCTCACAGTCCGGGAGGTGCATTCAAGGGGTTAGGACTCAGTCTCACAGTCCGGGAGGTGCATTCAAGGGGTTAGGACTCAGCCTCACAGTCCGGGAGGTGCATTCAAGGGGTTAGGACTCAGAGCGATTCACCTGCTCATTCTGTCACTGGATTTGAATGAGAGATCGATTCACTCACTCACACTGACTATGTGTCTGGAACAGAGCGATTCACCTGCTCATTCTGTCACTGGATTTGAATGAGAGATCGATTCACTCACTCACACTGACTGTGTGTCTGGAACAGGGCGATTCACCTGCTCATTCTGTCACTGGATTTGAATGAGAGATCGCTTCCAGCTCCAGTAAGAACATGCACTCAGGATCACCTTGTGCTCGAGGTATTCAAGCCCACCTTCTCTCTGCTGACTTTAACCGTGAACACGTCCAGGGGAATTGGGATCAGCCCTCATAACCAGAATGAAGTTCTGCATTTGCGTTGTTTCGTGAGATCGTCATGGATATTAGACACATGCAATGATGCTTTTACAGTTGACAAATAAATAAATAAATAAATAAATACAAGGTTAAAAACAAGGTTTTAATAAAGTGAAAAAATCTTGAACCCATTTTTTAATTTTGCTAACCAGGTAAAAAGGCGTCTCAGTAAGTGTTCTTGTAGGTGCGTGCTCCTCACACCCAGCGGGCTAGCTTATCAAGCCATGATGCATTTTACATCCCGGATTATTCATTTTCTGCACTGTGTGTTCGTGAGAGCTCAGCCCAGGCACAGTAATGTGCTGTAGTGTAACCTGGCCCTTCAGAGCCGTGGCACACAATGTTCCAGCACGCTGTTCCACTCTCCTTCCCTCTCGACTCATTAAAACAACCAACTGGGGACCTGCAGCAGTGCATCTGCAAGACTCCCACTGCGCAACACAACACAACACAACACAACACAACACAACAAGCATCCCAGGGCGCTTTACAACAAGACCCACAAACAAACAGCTAACAGCCCAGCCTAACAGTAAGCATGAGAACACATGCTCTACTGTACAGTCACAGCGTTTAACTCTGCTTTCTTCAACAGCTCATGTGGTAGGGTGCCGCTGGGTTTACAACAACACAGATTTAGAAGCAACTCTACACAGCACTGCTGATGCTAAACTGATAAACCCATTTTAACTGCATCGCTTATTGACCTGGACACTGGGACAATGCCTTATTCACACACACTTTGAGGTTTCAAAAAGTGCTGGAAACTGTGCTGCAAAAGCTACAGCTATAGGAACGAAATTACTCATTTTAAAATGACCTGATTTTAAAGCTTTACTCCGACAGAGGGCAAAAAAAACAACCTGTCAGTGACGCACGCAGCACAGCGGCGTACCTGTGGAGTTCAGGGAACAGGGCAGGAGATTACAGCCCACTCCCACTGGGATTACAACCAAGCCCGCACTGCTGCGTAACGGGGAAAAACATGAAATCCTGCCTGAACTCCACTGTCTCCATCACGGGCCTGGGTGGTTCTCTTTTTTTCTTTCTTGAACCCCAGAACGGAGGACATTCTGCTTACATTGCTGACCTGTGACAACAGACACCCTGTCATTTTAGAAACAACCATGGTTTAATCTTCCAGTATTTAGTGGTGACTCTTTGTGGACTGGCGTGACGGCACCGAAATGAAGTATCGCTTTGAGATAAACCTCAAGTAGTACCTGGGATCTGAAATGTGGCAATCCTCATGATTATCATCTCCACTGCCTGGACTCTCCTCCCTTTGATAAACCAGCAGAGTGCTGTCCCAGCGTGAAAGTGAGGGCATGCTTTAAATACATCCCTTACAGCTCCTTTCACAAAGAACCCAAATAACACAGGAACTGAACTGCTCGTGACTCAACACAAACCCGTTCCATTTCAACAGCCTGGCTGGGCAGGGGGGTGCCGGGCACTGCATAGCAAAATAAGCACGGTCCAGGACTGAGAAGAATGAAACATGAGCTTCAGAGAAGCAAACAGTGTTTAAACTTGACATGTTTCAAGCTCTTCCTAACACAGAGGTGCGTATACAGTGTGCAGTGTAAGCTACTTTATTCAATATTCTTTTCCATACACACAGCCACACTCGCCCTGCTATCCTATCTGTCCCCACACTCGCCCTGCTATCCTATCTGTGCCCACACTCGCCCTGCTATCCTATCTGTCCCCACACTCGCCCTGCTATCCTATCTGTCCCCACACTCGACCCTGCTATCCTATCTGTCCCCACACTCGCCCTGCTATCCTATCTGTGCCCACACTCGCCCTGCTATCCTATCTGTGCCCACACTCGCCCTGCTATCCTATCTGTCCCCACACTCGCCCTGCTATCCTATCTGTCCCCACACTAACCCTGCTATCCTATCTGTCCCCACACTCGCCCTGCTATCCTATCTGTCCCCACACTCGCCCTGCTATCCTATCTGTCCCCACACTCGCCCTGCTATCCTATCTGTCCCCACACTCGCCCTGCCATCCTATCTGTCCCCACACTCGCCCTGCTATCCTATCTGTCCCCACACTAACCCTGCTATCCTATCTTTAGGATAAGGGGATCTCTCATACACATTTAAGAGTATGTTTTCCCAGGCTGTGTTTTCCTAAATGATTTGCCTTATCTTAAGTAAAGACTGGAAACTGTTTGATCCTTTGGCTAACTTGTCCTCCTAAACATCTGACAGATATGAGACCTTCATCTCCTGGCTTAGTCACTTCAGTGAGAGTGCAAGTCACTTTGAGAACAGTTATTTAAACTGCGATGAGGAAGCTTGAGAAGTTACAACAGATCTCTCAGTCAGAGCCAGGCTGCCGTAAAAAAAAAAAAAAAATCAAACAGTTCATCGGATTACAGTCCAATGCAATCCGAAACGTCTACAAGAGGCTAGGAGTGTGTGACAACCCAGTTTAAATGAGGACCCTAAAAACGGGCCAGTTTGGAGGCATGGCCACAGGAGAGAACGCCGAATCACTGATAACAAACCCGAAGAGCGGACTCTATTCATTAGATCTACACACACTAGCTTTTCAAAGACCCGCTTCTCTACATTTCCACTTCCTCCTCAGGAACACTGAGCTCTCTTGGAAGCATTGAAAGGTAATGTTTGTAGATCACAGTTCATTTGACAAACAGTGTCAACAATTCAGCTCACTTAGATTACCCCTGCAACCCAACCAAGGGGTCTTTCTCTACAGCCCTTTAAGAGGAAGTCTTATCACAGGAAGAAGTCAACCTGAAATCAGGAGAAACTGATCATAAAAGGCAAACAGGAGCTGCAAGCCAGTGCGATGCAACAACTTCTGGCATTTTATCCATCTGAAGGGACAATGGAAATACTGTACTGTAAGTTCACATTGGTGTCACTCAGTCAGTCAGTCACTGGGAAGGTGCAATATTATCTTTCAGCAAATTTACACAGAGCACCAGCATCCCCTAATCTGCTGCTAACCCCTGTTCAAGTCTGAGCAGAGAGCTCAATTACTGCATCTCCAAACCGAGAGAAACTCGAGAGCAGGTCTGTCCACTCAGCAGTTTCTCTCTGCCTCTCTCTTCTCTCTCTGTTTTTATAGTCCCTGAATAAACAGGGATCCAGATTTGCAGGTCGCCGACAGCCAGATCGGATGGCACATATTAATCCCTGCAAGCAGGAACTTCATACACTTCAAGTGCTTAATAAATGATGAGCCGAGGAAAAGATGCACGATCGATATGACAGAGGAAAAATACAACAAAAACAAGCCACCCAGCCCTGACCTCTCTGCTGAGGAGGTGCGCAAGGCGTGTGGCAAGGAGCCGGGTGAACAGCATTTCAAAAACAAGCCACCCAGCCCTGACCTCTCTGCTGAGGAGGTGCGCAAGGCGTGTGGCAAGGAGCCGGGTGAACAGCATTTCAAAAACAAGCCTCCCAGCCCTGACCTCTCTGCTGAGGAGGTGCGCAAGGCGTGTGGCAAGGAGCCGGGTGAACAGCATTTCAAAAACAAGCCACCCAGCCCTGACCTCTCTGCTGAGGAGGTGCGCAAGGCGTGTGGCAAGGAGCCGGGTGAACAGCATTTCAAAAACAAGCCACCCAGCCCTGACCTCTCTGCTGAGGAGGTGCGCAAGGCGTGTGGCAAGGAGCCGGGTGAACAGCATTTCAAAAACAAGCCACCCAGCCCTGACCTCTCTGCTGAGGAGGTGCGCAAGGCGTGTGGCAAGGAGCCGGGTGAACAGCATTTCAAAAACAAGCCTCCCAGCCCTGACCTCTCTGCTGAGGAGGTGCGCAAGGCGTGTGGCAAGGAGCCGGGTGAACAGCATTTCAAAAACAAGCCACCCAGCCCTGACCTCTCTGCTGAGGAGGTGCGCAAGGCGTGTGGCAAGGAGCCGGGTGAACAGCATTTCAAAAACAAGCCACCCAGCCCTGACCTCTCTGCTGAGGAGGTGCGCAAGGCGTGTGGCAAGGAGCTGGGTGAACAGCATTTCAAAAACAAGCCACCCAGCCCTGACCTCTCTGCTGAGGAGGTGCGCAAGGCGTGTGGCAAGGAGCCGGGTGAACAGCATTTCAGTTAGCATGGTCATGCCAGCCGTGGCTCCAATAAAGCGATCCCACACAATTCTACAGGTCTCTGAGAACAGACGCCCATGCGGAGCCACACAGTGTCTTGTGATGAGAATGTTTTCTCTCTGACCTGTCAAGTGACCCTGAAGTGGTTGGTGCCTCCATCCTCAATGTACATGGGTTTCTAATCAAGTCTCATCCACATACTGCACGCAGAAGCTCACATGTACTTTCCATCACGATTCCATTCTTAATCCAGTTAGGCTCACAGCACAATATGGAAGCTGCCATGCAATGGCAGCCTTACTGGAATGTGATTATTGTCAACACACAGGCCCGCGATTCACAAATGAAAACGAGGTGTTTGATGGGTGACTGCAGAGCTACAGTATGCTGCATTGTGACACAGAGGGAACAGTGGATTACACAGGATTAAATAATACATAATATATCCAGGGACAGCTTGTGCAGCTGCTCTGCGGCACTGAGGGAATGTCATACCAGCAGACATCTGAGGGAAGAGTTGACCTACTGCAGACCCCAGCATCCTTCATGAAGATCCAGTAACATTCCCCATCAACACAGTCACTGTCCAGGCATGGAAATAAACCCCCTATTGCATAGCAGGAGCTTAGGCACCTGAGCTTGTGACCGGAGGTATGACTTGGCTCCTGGTGAAACCTGGAGCAGCTCAGACTGCTATGCAATGGGAGGGAGAGTCCTTGCCAGTCCATGGTGTAATGCAGGACTCAACGCTACGCTGTCAGTTTGTTATTTCATAAATGTATGAATCACCATTTGGACACTGGTATTAATATACTGCGGGCACAATTCACAGACTCTCGTAGGTGTTTGTGGCTCACTGCAGTTTATCGGTCAGTTCCAATTCCTGGATTTCATTTCTGTATAGTGTCCAACCCCTATAGGATTCACACATGGTGATATGGAATATGTGGGGATGCAAACAGACAGACTGTAAAGAAACAGCTGTTTGTCTGTCCCGGGTCAGTCTAGCTCAAGTGGATCCAATCCTGAGGAAGGGGTTTCATGATATTATTAATTTAGCCAGAGTTATTTTTTTATATGTAAGAAATAAAGAAAATGTGTCACTTACACTAAGTGTTGCTCTTTCTTACCAGTGTTCATTGAATGTTATAGTCAGTGACAATGACCTCTGAAGACACTGGAACTTCTTTTCAGCAGTGTGTGTGTGTGTGTGTGTGTGTGTGTGTGTGTGTGTGTGTGTATTATATATATAAATTTAAACAGCAAGCACTCCACCATGCTGTAGCATTATTAACTGTGTATTAACCTCTTACGTACTTTTCACTTGCAAAAAAATGAGTTTGGCAGCCATTTAACATGTAATGGACAAAGGATCCACAGTATCGCGATAGTATGGAATAGCACGACACTGTGCATGGTATCGTATCGATATCACAGAACACGCGGTCGTACCCTGAGACTCAATGCATTAAAGCAGGGCTTGGAATGACGCTGTAAGACGAGATACATGTAGAGATGCAGAGAGATCTCAACCGCTTCAGATTAATCACAGACCATGACAACAGTAACACGGAGGGGTCTGCGGGTTTAGAAAACCATTCATAAATCATACAATAACACTAGAATTATTATACAGCTGTTTTCTGCTGTAACACTTACAACACATAATACTAAAAATAACACAGAGACTGCAATATTACTATTGCACAATGGTGACTGACGCAGAAGTGTTCAATACGTCACACACTAACACGGTAGAGTACAAGAAAACATTTAACTTCAACGAAGACTATTATTATTATTATTATTATTAATGAAGTTGTTGATTCGCGTTGTGCTGATAAAGAGAAAAATAAATGGATTGGAGTTTAAATATTTTCTTTTTTTGGACAATAATTAAAATAAACCTCGCTTACTCCTCTCAGATTAACAGTGAAGGTGTTTCTTCTCGAAAAGGTGCTTTTTAATTCGGGTAGAGAGACAGCGCAGCCTTCTCTTTGATTTATTATGTGATTGGAAGCAGCCAGCTCAGTCACTTTTAACAATGCGATCATCAGGGACAAAAGAACCTACAATTTACCAAAACCCTGCGAACCACAGACCAGAAAACACAACTAAATAACCTCAGCACCGCCCTGGAGATGCAGGCGAGGAGCTGCTCGACACGGGTGAAGTGACTCGGATCCTGAAGGGGATTTATAATATCAACCGCCAACCGCCATCATAATAATAATAATAATAATAATAATATCCGGGGTTTCAACAGCACGGGAACAATCATTGCGAACACACGTCACTGTCAGACGCGTTCTATAAAAACCAGTCGACTTCTCACACTCCTTTATAACAACCACTTAATAATAGGGGCGATTTACCTGTTTATTCTCCACCTTATCGGTGTTTTCTTTTCTTGTATTTTTTTCACCGACTTCTTTCAGTCCGGAATCCTGAAATGGCGGACAGTCGATCAGCCTCTCTCTGGTGCAGGTCCGCTATTGGTTCCCGTGACAGCGGGACCGCGGCGCCGATAGGCTGTGCGGGGGCGTTTGTTGTGACGTCCCGTTGCTATGGGACCGCAGTGACTGATGCTGTTAACGTTGAGTTTTTGTGGATGCTAATTGGTTAATTAACCACGTTTTCCCAGTAATTAGAAAGAGCACACGCGAAACAAAAGGACGCACACAACTCATTAAACTTGGAGAACACCTTGTACAGTTTATAATGTTTTTGTTTTGTTCATTAAACTTGGAGAACACCTTGTACAGTGTATAATGTTTTTGTGTTGTCCAGTGATTGTAACGGGTGCAGTTCATTCATGTATACTGTAGGGATCTGTACTGTTATGAGTTGTGTTGTTTTGTGTTGATGTTGCGTGTTTTGTTTATGCCCTGAACCAGTGCACCTGTGGGATGAGGGGAGCGAGACCGAGTTGTGGCCCCAGTGTGCTTGTGAATGTTGTCCAATGGGGTTGTGTTTGTCCCTCGTTTGATTTGCGGGGTCCAATTACGTGTCTGAAGGCTGCGACACACACACACACACACACACACACACACACACACACGCACACACACACGCACGCACACACACACACACACACACACACACACACACACACAAACACGCATGTGCTGTCAGGAGCAGCCTTGTGGAATGTGATTAAATCCACGCTGCATCTGACACAGCGTGAATCAGCTGGATTCAAACCCCCTGAGTGTTCATATATCTGGAAGCTGTGTGTCCTCATGGAGTGTGATTAAATCCACGCTGCAGCTCCGTCTAGCCTGTCAGTTTAAGGGCTTGCTCTTAGCGCTGCTCGACCCCGCGCCCTGTCTGCACCGCGTCTTGTGCAACTCTATGTTTGCGGGCTGGGCTGTGGCTGTATGGGAGCAACACTGGAGCCACTGGGAGAGGCTTACTGGGAAGATGAGTACTGGGAGAGCTGCTTACCGGGAGAGGCTTACTGGGAAGATGAGTACTGAGTGTTTCTCTGTCTTACAATCCCAGTACTTGTTTTCTCCTTGCTAGTTATGGACACACTTCAAATATATATATAGTGTAGCGATCTGTGTATTGTTCGTGTTGTGTATTCGCTCTTGTCTCCCCTGTCTGGGTGCTGTTATTACCGCTGTATTGTGTTCCTCCCCTCGTCTGTATTCCCTGTAGCTGCGGGTTCGCTCTGTCTCTGTGGCTGTGCGAGCTGTCCTGCACGCAGGGTGCGCCCCGGTCCCTGTCATTGGCTGTTGGTTGTGTGCGCCCATTGGTCCTGGTGTGCGGCTGGGGACCAATGGGATAGCTGTTCGCGCTGACACTCGATTAGCATAAAGGGGCGGGGCTATGTTATAAAGCGGGGCGTTGCACGCTCATTGTGGGCGGTCCAGGGCAAGTGACGTGGGCTCGGAAAGAGATCGTAAATAAGAGCGTTCTGTTCTGTCTACTTCATGAAACGCTTTGCTGGTGTTTGAAGTGGGATAACTACAAGTAATCCAGCGTTGCGCAGGAGCAGGTAGAAGACGGAGATGGACCAGTGGCTGCGGTACGACCCGAGCCGTCACGTAACCGGTGGGATGACGGACTGGAGGATCTCCTTGGAAGAACAAGGCTGGTGCTTTTTCTGCGGGGAGATCGGGCACCAAGTGGCGTGTTGCAGGAGGAAGGGAACCTACTGCCTGCCCGAGAACGAAAGCAGAGGAGCGGTGGCCGTTCGAGGAGGCTAACGAGGGAGCCTGGATCATCTCCAGTGTATGAGACGGGAGACCTGCCGCCGCCGCCCGAGAGAGCGCCACCGCCGCTGCCGCCTGAGAAAGCACCACTGCTACCTGCCTTGTTAAGAGAGCCACCGCTAGGAGCGCCAGTCCTTTTAAGGGCTCCTTACAAGGGGTGCGCCCAAGGGACAGGAGCAGAGAGCCGCTGCCTGAGGGAGAATCCTTGCTGCCTGAGAGGGAGCCTCTGATACTGGGGTGCCGCGAGTCACTCAGACCAGCGGAGGAAAGCAGATTGCCTTCCGCACAGCACGCCGTCTGTATCCCCTGTAGCTGCGGGTTCGCTCTGTCTCTGTGGCTGTGCGAGCTGTCCTGCACGCAGGGTGCGCCCTGGTCCCTGTCATTGGTTGTTAGTTGTGTGCGCCCATTGGTCCTGGTGTGCGGCTGGGGACCAATGGGATAGCTGTTAAATGGGCGGGGCTAGGTTATAAAACGGGGCGCTGCACGCTCATTGTGGGGGATGGAGTAAGTGGCTAGAGCAGTGGGCTGTGTACGGTGCTGAAAGAGATCCTAAATAAAGCTTTGAACCTGAAAGCAGCGTGTTGTCTCCTTCTATTCTGTCTACTGCGTGAAACGCTACAATATATTTATATACACACACAGAGCATTGCGCACATTCATTAGAACACCCCATAGCTTCTACAGTCTGGATTTGTTTTGCGATGAAATCAAACCTCCAGAACTGAAAATCTCGGAAAATGATCAATACAGGCAAATTAGTGCTTGTCTAATTTAACTTCAGTAAGCCAGACATGCAATTCATTTAAAAGAGTAAGAAACACAGCCACACACGGCGCTTCAGAAGCTGTTTAAGATGCCTAATGATGTTTGTATATCAGTGATATGAATGAACAGTCATGACATGACATCGCTGAATGGACACTCCATTCCTCGCTAGCTTCTCCTTCATTCGGTGCAGCACGGAGCACGCTCAGAGAAGGTGCATCACGGTACGTGGGTGAGTACATGCTCTTGGGGAATGCGTTGCTCTGGTAAACCGGCCAGGCTGTGTATGGTGTAGTTTCACGCAGCACCGCGCTGGAAAGCATGGGACTCGAATGTTTAGTTTTAAAGAACATGAGCGCCATCTGCTGGCCCTGTCTGAGAACTGCAGCACCAGCAGCACAGCGTCACCTCAACTTCGTTTCCATAGAAACTCGAGACTTTCTCAGGGTCAGAAACACAGAGACAGTTTTGCAGTAACACGGACCCAAATGCTAGTAAACTCACGTTGAAAACGATTGCTTGGGCGACCATTCACTAATTTAATGACTGAAGCAAAACATTGTGGGTTGTGGGTTCAATCACCGGAGGGGGACACTGCTGCTGTACCCTTGAGCAAGGTACTTTACCTAGATTGCTCCAGTAAAAACCCAACTGTATAAATGGGTAATTGTATGTAAAAATAATGTGATTTCTTGTAACAATTGTAAGTCGCCCTGGATAAGGGCGTCTGCTAAGAAACAAATAATAATAATAATAATAATAATAATAATAATAATAATAATGTAGGCTGAGCATGAAGTGTGACTGTATCGTGTTGTATTGGAGGAGGGTGATGTAATGAACACATTCTACAATGAAACGATACACCCAGGTGACGTCTGACTGGAGTGGAGAGGCAGATGAACCCCAGTCTGATACTGGGAACGAGATGGAGTGTAGAGGCAGATGAACCCCAGTCTGATACTGGGAACGAGATGGAGTGGAGAGACAGATGAACCCCAGTCTGATACTGGGAACGAGATGGAGTGGAGAGACAGATGAACCCCAGTCTGATACTGGGAACGAGATGGAGTGGAGAGACAGATGAACCGGCCCCAGTCTGATACTGGGAACGAGATGGAGTGGAGAGACAGATGAACCGGCCCCAGTCTGATACTGGGAACGAGATGGAGTGGAGAGACAGATGAACCCCAGTCTGATACTGGGAACGAGATGGAGTGGAGAGACAGATGAACCGGCCCCAGTCTGATACTGGGAACGAGATGGAGTGTAGAGGCAGATGAACCCCAGTCTGATACTGGGAACGAGATGGAGTGGAGAGACAGATGAACCGGCCCCAGTCTGATACTGGGAACGAGATGGAGTGTAGAGGCAGATGAACCCCAGTCTGATACTGGGAACGAGATGGAGTGGAGAGACAGATGAACCCCAGTCTGATACTGGGAACGAGATGGAGTGGAGAGGCAGATGAACCCCAGTCTGATACTGGGAACGAGATGGAGTGGAGAGACAGATGAACCCCAGTCTGATACTGGGAACGAGATGGAGTGTAGAGGCAGATGAACCGGCCCCAGTTTGATACTGGGAACGAGATGGAGTGGAGAGACAGATGAACCGGCCCCAGTCTGATACTGGGAACGAGATGGAGTGTAGAGACAGATGAACCCCAGTCTGATACTGGGAACGAGATGGAGTGGAGAGACAGATGAACCCCAGTCTGATACTGGGAACGAGATGGAGTGTAGAGGCAGATGAACCCCAGTCTGATACTGGGAACGAGATGGAGTGGAGAGACAGATGAACCCCAGTCTGATACTGGGAACGAGATGGAGTGGAGAGGCAGATGAACCCCAGTCTGATACTGGGAACGAGATGGAGTGGAGAGACAGATGAACCGGCCCCAGTCTGATACTGGGAATGAGATGGAGTGGAGAGACAGATGAACCCCAGTCTGATACTGGGAACGAGATGGAGTGTAGAGACAGATGAACCCCAGTCTGATACTGGGAACGAGATGGAGTGGAGAGACAGATGAACCCCAGTCTGATACTGGGAACGAGATGGAGTGGAGAGACAGATGAACCCCAGTCTGATACTGGGAACGAGATGGAGTGGAGAGACAGATGAACCGGCCCCAGTCTGATACTGGGAATGAGATGGAGTGGAGAGACAGATGAACCCCAGTCTGATACTGGGAACGAGATGGAGTGTAGAGACAGATGAACCCCAGTCTGATACTGGGAACGAGATGGAGTGTAGAGGCAGATGAACCCCAGTCTGATACTGGGAACGAGATGGAGTGTAGAGGCAGATGAACCGGCCCCAGTCTGATACTGGGAACGAGATGGAGTGGAGAGACAGATGAACCCCAGTCTGATACTGGGAACGAGATGGAGTGTAGAGACAGATGAACCCCAGTCTGATACTGGGAACGAGATGGAGTGGAGAGGCAGATGAACCGGCCCCAGTCTGATACTGGGAATGAGATGGAGTGTAGAGGCAGATGAACCCCAGTTTGATACTGGGAACGAGATGGAGTGTAGAGGCAGATGAACCCCAGTCTGATACTGGGAACGAGATGGAGTGTAGAGGCAGATGAACCCCAGTCTGATACTGGGAACGAGATGGAGTGGAGAGACAGATGAACCGGCCCCAGTCTGATACTGGGAACGAGATGGAGTGTAGAGGCAGATGAACCCCAGTTTGATACTGGGAACGAGATGGAGTGGAGAGACAGATGAACCCCAGTCTGATACTGGGAATGAGATGGAGTGTAGAGGCAGATGAACCCCAGTCTGATACTGGGAACGAGATGGAGTGGAGAGACAGATGAACCGGCCCCAGTCTGATACTGGGAACGAGATGGAGTGGAGAGACAGATGAACCGGCCCCAGTCTGATACTGGGAACGAGATGGAGTGTAGAGGCAGATGAACCCCAGTCTGATACTGGGAATGAGATGGAGTGGAGAGACAGATGAACCCCAGTCTGATACTGGGAACGAGATGGAGTGTAGAGACAGATGAACCGGCCCCAGTCTGATACTGGGAACGAGATGGAGTGTAGAGACAGATGAACCCCAGTCTGATACTGGGAACGAGATGGAGTGTAGAGGCAGATGAACCCCAGTCTGATACTGGGAACGAGATGGAGTGTAGAGACAGATGAACCCCAGTCTGATACTGGGAACGAGATGGAGTGTAGAGGCAGATGAACCCCAGTCTGATACTGGGAACGAGATGGAGTGGAGAGACAGATGAACCCCAGTCTGATACTGGGAATGAGATGGAGTGGAGAGACAGATGAACCCCAGTCTGATACTGGGAACGAGATGGAGTGGAGAGACAGATGAACCCCAGTCTGATACTGGGAACGAGATGGAGTGGAGAGACAGATGAACCCCAGTCTGATACTGGGAACGAGATGGAGTGGAGAGACAGATGAACCCCAGTCTGATACTGGGAATGAGATGGAGTGTAGAGGCAGATGAACCCCAGTCTGATACTGGGAACGAGATGGAGTGGAGAGGCAGATGAACCCCAGTCTGATACTGGGAATGAGATGGAGTGGAGAGACAGATGAACCCCAGTCTGATACTGGGAACGAGATGGAGTGGAGAGACAGATGAACCCCAGTCTGATACTGGGAATGAGATGGAGTGGAGAGACAGATGAACCCCAGTCTGATACTGGGAACGAGATGGAGTGGAGAGACAGATGAACCCCAGTCTGATACTGGGAACGAGATGGAGTGGAGAGACAGATGAACCCCAGTCTGATACTGGGAACGAGATGGAGTGGAGAGACAGATGAACCCCAGTCTGATACTGGGAATGAGATGGAGTGTAGAGGCAGATGAACCCCAGTCTGATACTGGGAACGAGATGGAGTGGAGAGGCAGATGAACCGGCCCCAGTCTGATACTGGGAACGAGATGGAGTGGAGAGGCAGATGAACCGGCCCCAGTCTGATACTGGGAATGAGATGGAGTGTAGAGACAGATGAACCGGCCCCAGTCTGATACTGGGAATGAGATGGAGTGTAGAGACAGATGAACCGGCCCCAGTCTGATACTGGGAACGAGATGGAGTGGAGAGACAGATGAACCCCAGTCTGATACTGGGAATGAGATGGAGTGTAGAGGCAGATGAACCCCAGTTTGATACTGGGAACGAGATGGAGTGGAGAGACAGATGAACCGGCCCCAGTCTGATACTGGGAACGAGATGGAGTGTAGAGGCAGATGAACCCCAGTCTGATACTGGGAACGAGATGGAGTGGAGAGACAGATGAACCCCAGTCTGATACTGGGAATGAGATGGAGTGTAGAGGCAGATGAACCCCAGTTTGATACTGGGAACGAGATGGAGTGGAGAGACAGATGAACCGGCCCCAGTCTGATACTGGGAACGAGATGGAGTGTAGAGGCAGATGAACCCCAGTCTGATACTGGGAACGAGATGGAGTGGAGAGACAGATGAACCCCAGTCTGATACTGGGAACGAGATGGAGTGGAGAGACAGATGAACCCCAGTCTGATACTGGGAACGAGATGGAGTGGAGAGACAGATGAACCGGCCCCAGTCTGATACTGGGAACGAGATGGAGTGGAGAGACAGATGAACCGGCCCCAGTCTGATACTGGGAACGAGATGGAGTGGAGAGACAGATGAACCGGCCCCAGTCTGATACTGGGAACGAGATGGAGTGGAGAGACAGATGAACCGGCCCCAGTCTGATACTGGGAACGAGATGGAGTGTAGAGGCAGATGAACCCCAGTCTGATACTGGGAACGAGATGGAGTGTAGAGGCAGATGAACCCCAGTTTGATACTGGGAACGAGATGGAGTGGAGAGACAGATGAACCGGCCCCAGTCTGATACTGGGAACGAGATGGAGTGGAGAGACAGATGAACCCCAGTCTGATACTGGGAACGAGATGGAGTGGAGAGACAGATGAACCCCAGTCTGATACTGGGAACGAGATGGAGTGTAGAGGCAGATGAACCCCAGTTTGATACTGGGAACGAGATGGAGTGTAGAGGCAGATGAACCGGCCCCAGTCTGACACTCTAAAAGGTTAAATTCCTGGATAAACAACCAAACACTGAACTCTCGAACCCGATCTCCCCCTCCCCTCTCCTCCCTCAGTAAAGACTGGGTGAATAACACTCCTTTAAACAAAATGTTTATTTCAGAACAACTCATTCAAAGAGAATCGAAGAGAAATAAGCAAGAATTGTTTTTTTTATTGTCCAAAAAGTGTAAAGAATATAATTGAACTCCAACACATTTCTTTTTGTCATCAACAGCACAAAGTGAATCAGCATTTTCATCAATAACAAGAATAATTATAATAAGAACGGTAATAACATCAGATTTCAATAACTGTTTTCTTTCATCCACCAAAACAAAATAACTTTTATTAAAGATTTGAATTTTTTTTATATATTTTGTTTAGTTTTTTTAAAAATGAAGTAGGAGCGTTCTCTGTCAGAGTGGCTGCGTGGTGGCGCCCTCTAGAGGGAGTGTCGGGGGCAGCGCTTCAGCCCAACCAGGTCCATTAACCCTTTCAGTGCTGACGGGACCCAATGCGTTGACAGTTCTTACAGAACCCACGGGGACTCTGAATCCCATTTAGCACAAACTACTGTATGTAAAAAATATGAACTGTGTCCTGTTCTCATGTATGCTCAATAAATCCTTTCTGCATTATATAAAACTTCACGTCGCATTCTTCAGCTTGACAGCAGTGATTCAGGGCTGAAAGGGTTTACATTTGGATGAATTTTTAAAAGACGACAGCACTCATGGACCTGGCTGGGGTAAGCCAGAGAGGAATGAACTCCTGGAGTGAAAGCCCGGAGCTGGACTCGACTGGACTGGAGTGTGAGAGACTGGGAGCAGGGATACAGGGAGACTCCGACCCTGCAGGACAGCTCCAGTCCAGGTTTAAGAGTGGCACTGCAAAGAGCAGGTGTGAGCCGGGCCAGGCTTTACATTCATTCTGTGATATTAATAAGAACAAGCAGTGCGAGCCAATCACCAGGCAGAGCCCCAAGCACCCAGTCCTGAGCTTAAACAGGATCCGCCCCTCCTCGCACACTAGTGATTGGATCTGCTGCTGGAACAAAACCCGTCCCACCCTGCCCAGCACTGCGCTCGCCCTAACCCGCCCCACCCTGCCCAGCACTGCGCTCGCCCTAACCCGCCCCACCCTGCCCAGCACTGCACTCGCCCTAACCCGCCCCACCCTGCCCAGCACTGCACTCGCCCTAACCCGCCCCACCCTGCCCAGCACTGCGCTCACAGGCTGGGAGAGGGGGTTACAGAAGGGTGGGGAGGGGTCGCTGTGGAGTGTGAGTGGTGGAAGGCAAGCAGAAAAATCCCCCCTTTAATAATTCATTACATTTTCAACTTTATTTTCTATATTTTATTGTGGCTTGCTCCTGTAACTGCATTCTACTGAATTAAAACATATATATATCCTTAAAATAAAAGTTTATTTTCTGCCCCCCCCACGTTAAAGGGGATGCCAGCCCCACTCTGACCCGAGGGAAGCTCACAGAAACGCTTCACTCAAATTCAAGAATAGAACTCTACATGCCCAAAGTCTGTCAAGGGTTACCAGGAAGCTGCAAACCCCCCTGTACCCCTTCATCACCCCTGTAACCCCACACAGACTGTACCCCTTCACTCCCCCTGTACCCCCACACAGACTGTACCCCTTCACTCCCCCTGTAACCCCATACAGACTGTACCCCTTCACTCCCCCTGTCGGGTCTCAGTCTCCGTTTCTAGTCTGGTAAGATGTCTCTCTGTTCCTCTCTCTAGTCTGGTAAGATGTCTCTGTTCCTCTCTCTAGTCTGGTAAGATGTCTCTGTTCCTCTCTCTAGTCTGGTAAGATGTCTCTGTCCCTCTCTCTAGTCTGGTAAGATGTCTCTCTGTTCCTCTCTCTAGTCTGGTAAGATGTCTCTCTGTTCCTCTCTGTAGTCTGGTAAGATGTCTCTCTGTTCCTCTCTAGTTTGGTAAGATGTCTTGCTGTCTCTATAGGTCAGAATTTCTCTGGTTTGGTAAGATGTATCAGTCTCTATAGTTGGACAGGGTCTCTTGGTCAGGGTATAATGTCTCTTTCTATAGTTTGGCAATATGTCCCTGTGGTTGGGGTCTATAGTTTGGTAAGATGTCTCTGTCTCTCTAAAGTCGGACAGGGTCTCTGTCTCTGTCTGGGTCAGTGTGGGGTCTCTGTTTTTGTCTCTAGTTTGGTAAGATGACTGTGGTTAGGGTCTCTAGTTTGGTAAGATGTCTCTCGTCTCTGTGGGTAGTGAAGGCACAGGCAGCAGCAGCAGCAGCGGTGGTGGTGGTGGTGGTGGTGATGTGGACTCAGGGCTCTAGTCCCGCAGGTCCATGCTGGATCCAAACAGCGCCACCAGCTGCTCCTCATAGTGCGAGATGTTCCTCTTCATGATCTCCT